>NC_090984.1:125732256-126360179 GCF_041146395.1 Eulemur rufifrons | reverse complement strand
CATATCCATCTTAAAATTTTCATAGTGATATTCTGTTTTCTTCACTCTTTTTGTCTGTGCAACTAGGTTTGTGTCATTTCCAATGACACTTTTTTAAGTCCCTCGTTTCATTTTGGGGCTGAGCCCACTCTACTGACGAGTGCACCCAAGGCTTCTTCAATTCTCAAGCACATTGTTTGGTTATTTCATGCTCTAGGTTTGATTCTTGATGTTTCCATCTGTCAGCAGCAGGCACCTGTCTGATCCTACAGTCTGCCCATATTTTCCCTTAGAAATTTTTGTATATTGATTGTGGTTGTTTTAAATATTTTATTGAATTAGATCATTCCAATATGGTGTCATTTACAAATCACATTCTGATCATTTGTCCATTATGACCTTTGTCTTCCTCCTGGAAAAGTCGTCTAATTTTTGTGAGTAGCCAGACACATTGCACTGGACAGTTGGTGGGGCCTCATGACCGATGCTGTATTTATGCATCTTCTCCCTGCAGTTTCTCATACCCTACCTTGACTAGGCCTTTCTTGTGGAGGTTTCTGACAATCTCCTCGGGGCCACATTTGGAATCAGTTTCTGCCGTGGCTACCACAGTTGAAGGCTGTTCCTTCTACGTCCACCAGAGGCTTCAGATTCCTGCAGTGACCCCGGTTTCTGTTTCTTGCTTGGCTGTATGTTTGCACCTTGTGCTGTCCTGCAGAGATCTGTCTGTGTCAGCTCTGCCACACGCAGTCCCCTGTGATGTCCGCCTGACAATTGTCAATGGATGGACAGGGTGGGCTGAGGTGGGATTGTCTGCCCTTCGGCAGAACTATATTTCTAGTGGGCTGGGGGCCCTGGGTCTGGCGGCTGCCTCCAAGTGTCCCCGTCTCTGCCCCAGAGGAGCTGATGGTCCAGCATCTTGCCCGTCCTCCTGGGGTACAGTGTCCCTGGTTGTCCCTCATTGTTCTGTCTCCCAGCTGCAGGGGTTCTCCCTCGGTGTCCTTACCTTCCAGGTGTGCTGCCCTTCCCTGCAGATTGAGGCTTTTATTCCACAGGGAACAGGGAGGTGGCTCTGGGCCTAACCTTGCTGGGGACCTCTGTTCCCTCCCAGGTCCTACAGGGTCCATCTGTGCCCCCAGGATGCCAGTTTTGTGGGTTTTGTGGGAGATCAATTCTCAGTTCCACAGTGGTGATGGGGATGGGTCTGGATGCACTTCCGAAGTGTGTGCATCCCTCTCTCCCAGAGAGCACCTTCATGACAGAGAGAGTTTGTGACTGTCCCTGTTATAGAGGACAGAGACAAGAGGAGGGGAATCCCCTTAAACACGTGGTCCCTGAGCATTTCCCAGCAGGATGTCTTCACCATGCTCAGCCTCCAGCAGTCCGGTGCATGCTGGCAGCTGCATCCGGCCGTAGCCTGCATTGTATATGGCAGCCCCTGCCCCGGAGCAGCGAGCTCCCTGGCTCTGTCACTTCCTGCAAAACTCACCTCTCCCCACCTTGAGTTAGTTTTTAGTCTTACAGCATCAATTATCTGAATTTTTAAATAATGTTTGCAAAATTGCAACTACTGCAGTTTATCTGTTGTTGTCAAAGTTGTTCTAAGAATAAAATAATAAAATATGTTTCTCACTTGTGTACACCTTCAAGCTCAGTAGCAGGTTTATTTGTAAGACCCAGAAAATGTAAGTAATGTATATCGATCAATATCTTAACAGAAAAAATACTGTAACTGTGTTCATTGGAATACTACGCCTTGTTATCATCTATGAATGTATGATACACAACACAGCACCGCTGTTACTCGCCTTTACACTGAGTTAATAAGAGTACAGATTACATTATTCCATTTTTACATATTCTAGAAAATGAAAGCTAAAGTAGTTTAACAAGATGAACGTCTGCCCAGGGGATGGTGGAAGAAGGTTAGCGGACAGAAGGGAAGACACAAGCAGAGATGGAAACATTACCGAGAATTGATCTGCTCAAAGTCTTCATAATGATTATGGATGTGTCAATATTTGTCAATTGCACACTTTAAATATATGAAGTTCTCCCCATGTCAATTATAACCCATTAAACTTATTTCACATAAATAATAAAAATACTATTGGTAAGAAGTCTTACAAAGATAATATGTTACGTGTCCAAGCACCCTGAAAATTCAGCAGCATCTACCTTGGCCTCTGCCTCTGTTGGGGTAAAGTCCAGGTGTGGAAAACCACACATGTTCTCATGACAGAGTTCTAGAACCTGCACTAGACATGCTCAGCTCTGTGCGGGAGATGGTTCATGGGTCAGGCGTGTGCAGTGCTAAGGAGCACAGGCTCAGATCCCAGAGCTCACTCTCACCAGACGTGAGCTCCTGACACATTACACAGGCCCTGGATGCCCTGGGGTGACTCTCACATTTGTAACATGGAACAGACATGGACACTTACAGCACATGATCCATGTCCTTGTGCCAATAATAAATATGATGATAGATACTCAGTATTTATCACATTACGATCTCATAGGAAGAATTTGTAATGTACAATATACTATTATAATTCTCATACAACTTCAACCAGACACTCACATCTTATCTGGGCCCTGCCCTCCCTCAGCTGTCCCACCCCGGCACTTGCTATATAGCAGGGGACATGCAAATAGGGCCCTCCCTCTGCTGATGAAAACCAGCCCAGCCCTCACCCTGCAGCTCTGGGACAGGAGCCCCAGCCCCGGCATTCCCAGGTGTCCCCATTCGGTGATCAGGACTGAACACAGACACTCACCATGGAGTCTGGGCTCAGCTGGGTTTTCCTTGTGGCTCTGTTACAAGGTAATTCATGGGGAACTGGAGATATTGGGTGTGGGAGTGGATGTGAGTGAGAGAAACAGGGGTGCGTGTGGCAGTTTCTGACCAGGCTGTGTCTGTGTTTGCAGGTGTCCAGTGTGAGGTGCAGCTGGTGGAGTCTGGGGGAGGCTTGGTCCAGCCTGGGGGGTCCCTGAGACTCTCCTGTGCAGCCTCTGGATTCACCTTCAGCAGCTACTGGATGACCTGGGTCCGCCAGGCTCCAGGGAAGGGGCTGGAGTGGGTCTCAGCCATTAGTAATGGTGATAGCACATACTACGCAGACGCCGTGAAGGGCCGATTCACCATCTCAAGAGACAACAGCAAGAATACGCTGTCTCTGCAAATGAACAGTCTGAGAGCCGAGGACACAGCCCTGTACTACTGTACCAGTGACACAGTGAGGGGACATCAGTGTGAGCCCAGACACAAACCTCATGCGGGGCAACGCGGGGCCGACAGGGGGCGCCCAAGACACAAGGAGCAGAGTCAGCCCAGGGCAGGTGCAGGTGGAGGGTAAGGGCTGGTTTCCTCTCAGGGTCGTGGCTTCCTCTCCAGAAAACGGTTTCCTCTGGGGAACTTCTCTGAATTCACGATTCTGTGTTTCCTTCTGCACCCTCTGTTTTAGATATGTTTCTGGTAATGAGAGAAAATATTGTCACCTGCTCAAAAGGCAGACAGTGCCTTCCAGGGACTTTTTCTTTCCCCCAAATGTACATTAATTATCAACACTTCTCCCTAAGTCCAAAAATCAATAAAAGATTTTTTTCTTGGACAGCACAATGCAGCACAGCACACAGAAGTACACGTTCCTTCTAGCTTACAAGCAGGATAAAGTGCCTACTGGACGTCAGGGGCAGACAGAGTCAGCGTCCTAAGCAAGAGCAGGAAGACACTGTGGAGCTCCGTGTCCAGCACCAGGCTCACAACATTGATTATATCTCACAGAATTCAAGGGCAGAAGGACGCCCCGACATTTATTGTAGATGTGGACTCTGGTGGTGTTAGACACCTGCACACACAGGCAGGCACAGATGCACACACACACACACACACACTCTCTCTCTGTGAACACGGGAAGGGTGAGTCTCTCCACCACTGAGGTGTCTGCGGAGCAGGGCAGGCCTCTCAAGACAGTCCCAAGTGACTTCGTAGGACAAGAGGGGAGACTGGCTCAGGTTTTCACAACAGTTCCCTGGTGGAAAGGGAGGGGGCTCTCACTCCCAGGAAGGGTCTGGTGGGGTCTGGGCCTCCGACAACCATCTGCTGAGAAAGCGCCTGTGATTCCTTCCTAGGATGCCCATGAGTGGGGCAAACAGGGAAGAGGAAGGCTGGGCCTTCAGATGTCAGCGGACAGACACCAGCTAAGAGACTCCGACTTCTTATTCCACTCAATAACTAGGAAATATTTTTAAAATTCTTTTTGAAAAGCAGGCAAAGGCCATTATGGGTGGAAAACAATGAGTTCAGCAGGAAAAAAGAAGACATTTCATTAGTACAAACCATAGTACTAATGAGGATGAGTAGGAGGAGGAGTTATACCGGGTCTTGGTTCAATGTCATGGGTGAAAGCTTTTCACTGTCCAAGCTCATCAGCTTATCCTGAAGGCCGTGGGTCAGCTGTGGGTTTCAAATTACCAGAAGGTTCACAGGTTCTACAGGGATGCTCAGTTTGACATTCTCTACCACAGCAGCCTTCCAAATGTCTAGAATTCTGAACTGATGCTGTCGTTGTGAAACATGAACCCGAGGGTTTCCTCCCTGGAATTGCACTGCTGTGTTTCCCTTAAAGTCCTTAATAATATTTGTTCCAGTATGGCTCAAGCCCAGTATTTTCCTGATGTTTCTCCAACACACACTCTGTGCTGGTTGAACATGATGAGAGACTGCTAAATAGATGTAGCAAAAGGCAGCCTGAATCTCTGGTGATAGGAGTGTCTATAATGCATGAACTGCTTTCCAAATTGTTTACTTTCACATGCAATAGGGAAAATGCTAGCAGTTGTGGTAAAATGTAAATGTTTGTTCAGTCCAGCTACCAAGTCATAGGGTAACAACTGATGTGTCCTGGAGGGACTGGACCACAATGCTGTAAGCAAGTGCTCATGGTACAATGGCGAAGGAGTTCAAGAATTGCTTAAAGCTGTGACACTTATATTTCATAATGCTAATTCGATCAACAATTTCAGAAGATTTCCAATGAGTGGACGGTGTGATACGTGAGCAGTGGTGATGCCTCACAAGCTTAGATGGCATCACAAAGTAGGTTTAGGCTGCTTGTTCTGGGGAATGACCTCCCACAGCACTTCTTTAATCCCCATATTATTTTTTTGCATGATTTCTGTTTACTTTAGTTGGGTCTCTAGGATTTAGAAGTCTATCTCAAAGTTCCTTACCTTTGGTTAATTTTGATAGGTTTTCCAGAACTTTTGTTTGCAAAATATCCCAAGTTCATGGACTACTCTAAAAACATACCAATTCAATCCCAGTTTTCTACTAATTGACAAGCACTAAAAAGGGCAATGACTTCTCTCACATGGGCTGATTTTACCTCCAGTTGAGCACAACATTGTAATGGAAATTTTTCTTCCGTAATATGAATCTCTGTTTAATAACTTCCAGTCTTATTACTGAAGTTTGATTGATCAACAAATAATATTGTCTCAAGGGTCTCAATGAGAATCTAATCCAAGAATATACAGAACTTTTCTCTGATGCAGACAAAATAGCTCTGTGCCCATACTTAGCTTTCAGCCACGTGTCCTAGCACAGAGTGAACCTCATGCCACTGTTGACCTCAGTGGAGGCTCCTGACTAGGAAATCAGGTACTTTTGATTTTAATGCCTGTAGACCGTCATATCTGGATATTTTAGCCAAAAGTAATGGCCACATGAAGTAACTAAACACTAAGGAAAATCATAATCTAATGAAACAAGAAGCCGTGATGTGAGTGGCTCCATCTTTGCCAATTTGAAAAGTTCATCCACACAAGGAGCTTCCTGTCTCAACGTTTCACACTGATATGCAGAAAACGTTCACTTCTTCCCCCAGACCCCCCTTGTGTGGACGTGATGAGAGAGTTTTCAGGGTCCCACAGATAGGACAAGGTTGGAAGAGGAGAAGACACCTTTCTGAAATTTCCCCTGGAGGATCAGCAAGGTCACAGCAGAGACTCTCTCCTGCCTCCGTGACTAGAACTCTGTCACACGCCCACATGCACACGAGTTCCTGATGGGCATAAATGCTACAAGGATGAGGCTGACCATTTTATCACATAAAATTACTGGAAACTGACATAAATATTTTCTTTTCCTTCCTATGTTTTTTTCTTCTTCTTCGTTCTTTTGGAAAGAAGGTCCTGTTCTGTAGGCACCTAGCCTACAGAACAGTGTCATCATCATAGCTCACAGCAACCTCAAAGTAATGGACACAAGTGATCCCACTGCCTCAGCCACCCAAGTGTCTGGGACTACAGGTGCACCCACAGTGGCCGGGTGAGATACATATATGTATAAAGCATTGTCTCACTGTCCTGCCAGCCAGGCTGACCTCAAACTCTTCACCTCAAGTGACCCCCCTACTGGGGCCTCCCAAAGCGATGGGTTTACAGGCATGGGTCACAGCACATGATCATATTGAATAACTAACTTTCCTTAATGTAAAGTTAATTACTTTTTGATCATTACCTGAACTTTCACTGAAACATTCCTACTGTGATTGAGTTTCATTTTCATTTCCAATGTTCAAAACTGGGCCTCCATGAGAGTCCCACAACTCAGGCCCTTTACCTGGAGCTCAGGTGTGGCCCAGGCTGTGGCTCCTGTGAGACCTGGGAAAGATTGATTGGACTGTCTCACCCACCATTGCTGGGACACTCCTGCTGTCACCTGGGCCTGGACTCACGTTGGAAATGCAAGTGGCCATTAGTAGCTGAGAGAATGAGATTGATTGGTCAAAGTGGGATGTGTCCACTGAGACTCTCACAGAGTCACCTTCCTTACCTGTGGCATCAGGGAGACCTGCAGGTGGAAACCTCAGTGTGCTGAGAGCTCTGTTGTGGCATCCAGGTCCTTGTGAGTGGAGTCTTTGTGGCTCCATATGATGACACAGCACCCTGGAGTCAAGGCCCTCCTGTGTGAAGTGTCTGCCCAAGATGGACCTTTTTCCAAGAGCCTCCTCATCCTCCCCCCTCTGCTCCTCCTGACTGCCCTCTCCTATGTTCTCCTGCTTCCTATGGAGAGCAAAATCATTCCCTGTCTTTACTCTGACACCCACGGTTATCAAGAAGGAACCAAGGTCATGTATTGAACAAGGATTTCTCTATAAACCACATGGGATTCACAAAAGATTTCTTCCACAGTGTGGTGTGTCATCATGGGAGACACTTGTGGAAAACGAGGGGCACCACCAATCTTACCAAGAGATCTCCATGCTTGAGAAATTTTTCTGTCTATCTGGAGACACAGATGCATCCTCATTGCAAGTAGAGAAGGAATTAATATCACGAGAGTCTTTGCGGCATTCTATGGGCCTTGCCTCTGAGATGGCTTCAGAGTAAGACAGTGAAGGGTGAGAACATGACAGTGTGTTTCGTGGAGTGTGGAGGAAGGCAGAAGACTGCCAGGGCAAAGGGGAATGCTCTGATTTGCAGTTATTTTGTTTAGTTACTGATGGGGAGAAGACCATCGAGGCGTAGGGACCCCATTTCTGAGGCTGTGGGAGGACAGGAGGTTAAGGGATGCTGCCTGAGTAGGAGCCAGAGATAAGGGCAGAAGTTAACTGCCCAGTTGGGGGACATTCCAGCGATCTGGGAGTACAGCAAAGCAGACTCCCACCTTAAAGCCTGAGGAGCCTCATGCCGAAAAAGCCACGGAGCGGCTTGACATGAAAACCACACATGGCTATAAAGGAAGATTGCAAAATGTCAGCCCTGGAAAATGGACCCCAGACTCCCACCCTTAAAAAATACCAGGTTGAGCTCCCTCTCTCCCCTTTCTCAGCAAAATACCTCAGTTGATGGGAAGCTAACCTCCCAGGAAGAAGTACTAATCTCTTTGTTCCTCAATCGAATGGGCCACAGCTGCTGAGTTCAGAGATACTATCTGTACATAGCTTAAGGCGTAGTTGTGCTTAGTAACGAGCTATGTGTTTCTGCTTCTATAGACAAGAGTAATTAGCTAAGGCATCTTGTGACTTTTAGGGGAGACTTGAAACTTCTACACATTGTAACCCATGAGCTTTTCACGTGAAATCATTGTAATCTATAGCATGAAATAGGGAATAGACACAGGTGCTAGATTTCAGTCAGTGCCACCTGGCTCACAGGAATGCTGGTGGCCCCTGACTTCCCTGCACCCTTTCACCTTACTTTTTCTGTCCGTGTCTTTGTCTCTCCCATCTTTGCAGCCCACAGTGCCTGGGGACCCGGTCATATCATGGGCTTCATGAACCCCCGATAGTTTACAGTATTTTTATTCTTCAAGATTGGTAGGGAGTGGCCGGGCGCGGTGGCTCACGCCTGTAATCCTAGCACTCTGGGAGGCCGAGGTGGGCGGATGTTTGAGCTCAGGAGTTCGAGACCAGCCTGAGCAAGAGCGAGACCCCATCTCTACTAAAAATAGAAAGAAATTATATGGACAGCTAAAAAAATATATATATATAGAAAAAATTAGCCGGGCATGGTGGTGCATGCCTGTAGTCCCAGCTACTTGGGAGGCTGAGACAGGAGGATCTCCTGAGCTCAGGAGTTTGAGGTTGCTGTGAGCTAGGCTGACGCCACGGCACTCACTCTAGCCTGGGCAACAGAGTGAGACTCTGTCTCAAAAAAAAAAAAAAAAAAAGATTGTTAGGGAGTGAAAACATACTGTATTTATGTAAAGCCCAGGAAAGCTTCTGGGCTCAGGTGTTGGTGAGTGGATACGATGCTGCAGGAAGCTGTCTGTGCCCCTGTGGGGGACAGAGGAAAGTGTTCACTCAGCCTGTAGCCAAGGAACAGGGACGAAGTGACAAAGAAGGCAGGTGTCCTCCTGGGGAGACCAGGACTTGGTCATTCTGTTGCCTATGTCTGCAAGGGCTTGGACAGGGGCACCAGGGTTTGTCCCAGAAAAATGGCATCTGATGAAAAGACCTGATGTTGAGAGAGTCTCGGGTAGAGTGAGTTACGGGAATCTCCCCGGGGGGTCTCCTATGAGGGCGTGAAAGACATAAGGACACGACACAGAGGTGCAATTCTCAATAGAAGTAGCAAACATTTTTCATCAGAATCACTGAATGCTACAACAGAAGATAATATAATCAAAGTGATGGGGAAAATGTTTAAAAAACTGAAAACAAAGAATATTTTTCCCAGATTTTTTTTCATTCAAAAACAAGGAGGAAATTTTTTTAAAATCCCAGACAAACAAAAGGTAAAGGAGTTCATTACCAGGAGGCCTGCCTTATAAGTGCCAAAAGGAGGGTTTTTAGCTGAAAAAAGTCCATTGATTAATAACATAACACTTACAAAAGCACAAAACTTAATGGTATAATTAACATAGAGACATATGAAGAGTACTCTATAATGTTGCTGTGTCAAGCAATTTTATTCTCCTATAAGGGTTAAAATACAAAATTTTCAATAACAACTCTCTTAAAAATTATGTAAATTCTGACATCAGAAACATAAAATGTAATGTCTGTGTTTAAAAGTGTAAGATTTTTGATATGCAATGACAATTCAGTTGTTATCTATTGAAAATAGATACTTCTAAGTGTAAGGTGTTTTATGTGAGCCACATGGTAACAACAAAAGTAAAATCTATACTAGGCACACAAAAGAAAAATAGAAAATATTCAAAGGATACCACTACAGAAAACTGTCAAACCACAAAGGAGTCAGCAAAAAAACTAGAAACCAAGGATACATCTATAAAACGACTGGCAAACAAAACATAGGAGTAGTCACTACATATTGAAATTACTAGGAATATAAACAGATTAAATTATCCAATGAAAAGAAAGAATGACTGAAAGGTTAAAAAAGTAAATGAATAAAAAGACTCAACTATTTGTCTGGTACAGGACACACACCTAACTGTGAAAAACACACATAGACAGAAATTGAGGCTATAGAAAAATAAATTTCATGAAAATGGAAACCAAAATAAAGCAGGGGTAGTTATACGTACATGAAACACAATAGACTTCAACTCAGAAGTAGAAATTAGAGAAAAAGAAGGACCTTGCAGAATTATGACTTGTGAATTCACAAAAAGGATATCCCTTTTGTAAACAAATACCCCCTATCATCAGGGCACTGAAATATGAAAAACAGTTACATAAAAAGCTGAAGTGATGAAAAGACTGCAATACAACAGAGTAGGAGACTTCATTGCCCCATTTTCAGTAATGGGCACATGACTAAAAGAGAAAAGAAAAAAGAAAATATGAGGCTTCTTGATTTTATACCAACCTCCCTAACAAATATATGTGAGGCACTCCATCCATCTATAGCACAGCAGGACGACTGTAGTTAACAAATTAATATGTACTGTACATTTTTAAGTAGCTGGAAGAGAGCATTTTGCATATTCCAAACACAAAGAAATGATAAATGCCTTAGGTTATAAATGTGTTAACTGCATGATTTCATCCTTAGACATTTTGTACACATGTAATATAAAAAATCTAAAATTATTAAGCAGAAATAAAAATTTTAAAAGTCCTTTCTATTTTGATAGGATGCTTTTCTCACCTATTAAAAATAAACTAACACAGAGCTTTAAAATGGATATTATGTTACCTTCAAATAGTACATTTCCTAGAAATGACACATATTTTCAGTTTTATCAAAATAGATTTAATTGTATTTTATAATATGGGTTGGAATAGACACACTTTCACATAGAAAAATATAATCTCCACTTTGGAGAACTACTTCATACAGTGAATACAAATATTTTCAAATGAACCAAGTGGAAAGAGAAACATTGGGGCAGTGCCCATGTGTGTGTGTGAGGTGTGGGAGCCTTTGCAAGTGCACAGACCTACGTCCATGGTGGATGTGTTGTGTGTGTGTGTGTGTGTCTATGTGTGTTTATGCACCTTCAAATTCTAGGAGATTCTTGGGTATGTTACTTGGGGTTTGTCATAATATTTGGAAAATTGTTGCCTATATAATTCTTCAAATATTTATTTTTGTCTGTTTTTAATTTTACTTTTGGAATTTGAAACATATCCATCTTAAAAATTTTCATAGTGGTATTCTGTTTTCTTCACTCTTTTTGTCTTTGCAACTTGGTTTGTGTAATTTCCAATGACTTTCTTAAGTCCCTGGTTTGATTTTTGGGCTGAGCCCACTCTACTGACGAGGGCACCCAAGGCTTCTTCAATTCTCAAGCACATTGTTTGATTATTTCATGCTTTACATTTGATTATTGATGTTTCCATATGTCAGCAGCAGGCACCTGTCTGATCCTACAGTCTGCCCATATTTTCCCTTAGAGATTTTTGTATATTCATTGTGGTTGTTTTAAATATTCTGTTGATTTAGATCACTCTAATACGGTGTCATTTACAAATCACATTCTGATCATTTGTCCATTATGACTTTTGTCTTCCTCTTGGAAATGTCTTCTAATTTTTGTGGGTAGCCAGACACATTGCACTGGACAGTTGGTGGGGCCTCATGACCTATGCTGTATCTATGCATCTTCTCCCTGCAGTTTCTCATACCCTACCTTGACTAGGCCTTTCTTGTGGAGGTTTCTGATAATCTCCTTGGGGCCACATTTGGACTCAGTTTCTGCCGTGGCTACCACAGTTGAAGGCTGTTCCTTCTACATCCACCAGAGACTTCAAATTCCTCCAGTGACCCCGGTTTCTGTTTCCTGCTTGGCTGTATGTTTGCACCTTGTACTGTCCTGCAGAGGTCTGTCTGTGTCAGCTCTGCCACACGCAGTCCCCTGTGATGTCCCCCTGACAATTGTCAATGTGTGGACAGGGTGGGTTGAGGTGGGATTGTCTGCCCTTCGGCAGAGCTGTATTTCTAGTGGGCTGGGGGCCCTGGATCTGGCTGCTGCCTCCAGGTGTCCCCTGTCTCTGCCCCTGAGGAGCTGATGGTCCAGCATCTTGCCCATCCTCCTGGGGTACAGTGTCCCTGGTTGTCCCTCATTGTTCTGTCTCCCAGCTGCAGGGGTTCTCCCTTGGTGTTCTTACCTTCCAGGTGTGCTGCCCTTCCCTGAGATTGAGGCTTTTATTCCACAGGGAATGGGGAGGTGGCTCTGGACCTAACCTTGGTGGGGACCTCTGTTCCCTCCCAGGTCCTACAGTGTCCATCTGTGCCCCCAGGATGCCAGCTTTGTGGGTTTTGCAGCAGATCAGTACTCAGTTCCACAGTGGTGATGGGGGTTGGTCTGCATGCATTTCTGAACTGTGTGCATCCCTCTCTCCCAGAGAGCACCTTCATGACAGGGAGAGTTTGTGACTGTCCTTGTTACAGAGGACAGAGACATGAGCAGGGGAATCCCCTTAAACACGTGGCTGAGCATTTCCCAGCAGGATGCCTTCACCATGCTCAGCCTCCAGCAGTCCAGGGCACGCTGGCAGCTGCATCCTGCCGTGGCCTTCATTGTATATGGCAGCCCCTGCCCCGGAGCAGCGAGCTCCCTGGCTCTGTCACTTTCTGCAAAACTCATCTCTCCCCACCTTGGGTTAGTTTTTAGTCTTATAACATCTGTTACCTGAAGTACTAAATAATGTTTGCAAAATTGCAACTACTGCAGTTTATCTGTTGTTGTCAAAGTTGTTCTAAGAATAAATTTAAAAAAATATGTTTCTCACTTGTTTACAGCTTCAAACTGAGTAGCACATTTATTTTTAAGACCCAGAAAATGTAAGTAATGTATATTGATCAACATCTTAACAGAAAAAATACTGTAACTGTGTTCATTGGAATACTACGCCTTGTTATCATCTATGAACGTATGATAAACACCGCAGCACCACTATGTTGCTGGTCTTTACGCTGAGTTAATAAGAGTACAGATTACATTATTCTATTTTTACATATTCTATAAAATGAAAGCTAAACTAGTTTAACAAGATCAATATCTGCCCAGGGGATGGTGGAAGGAGGTTAGCGGACAGAAAGGAAGACAGAAGAAGAGATGGAAACATTATTGAGAATTGATTTGCCCACTGTCCTCATAACGATTATGGATGTGTCAATATTTGTCAATTGCACACTTTAAATATAGGAAGTTCTCCCCATGTCAATTATAACTCATTAACCTTATTTCACATAAATAATAAAAATACTATTGGTAAGAAGTCTTACAAAGATAATATGTTACCTGTCCAAGCACCCTGAAAATTCAGCAGCATCCACCTTGGCCTCTGCCTATGTTGGGGTAAAGTCCAGGTGTGGAAAACCACACATGTTCTCATGACAGAGTTCCTGAACCTGCACTAGGCATACTCAGCTCTGTGCAGGTGAAGGTTCATGGGTCAGGCGTGTGCAGTGCTGAGGAGCACAGGCTCAGATCCCAGAACTCACTCTCCCCAGACGTGAGCTCCTGACACATTACACAGGCCCTCGATGCCCTGGGGTGACTCTCACATTTGTAACATGGAACAGACATGGACACTTACAGCACATGATCCATGTCCATGTGCCAATAGGAAGTACGATCATGGATGCTCAGTATTTATCACATTGAAATCACATAAGAAGAGCTTATAGTGTATAATAAAATATTACAATTGTCATACACCCTCCCCCAGACACACACTTCTCATCTGGACCCTGCCTTCCCTCAGCTGTCCCACCCAGGGCTTGCTATATAGCAGGGGACATGCAAATAGGGCCCTCCCTCTGCTGATGAAAACCAGCCCAGCCCTCACCCTGCAGCTCTGGGACAGGAGCCCAAGCCCTAGAATTCCCAGGTGTCCCCAATCGGTGATCTGGACTGAACACAGAGACCCACCATGGAGTCTGGGCTGCGCTGGGTTTTCCTTGTGGCTCTGTTACAAGGTAATTCATGGAGGACTAGGGATACTGATTGTGTGAGTAGATGTGAGTGAGAGAAACAGGGGTGTGTGTGGCAGTTTCTGACCAGGCTGTGTCTGTGTTTGCAGATGTCCAGTGTGAGGTGCAGCTGGTGGAGTCTGGGGGAGGCTTGGTCCAGCCTGGGGGGTCCCTGAGACTCTCCTGTGCAGCCTCCGGATTCACCTTCAGCAATTACGAGATCACCTGGGTCCGCCAGGCTCCAGGGAAGGGGCTGGAGTGGGTCTCAAGCATTAGTAGTCCTAGTGGTAGCAGCACATACTACGCAGACGCCGTGAAGGGCCGATTCACCATCTCCAGAGACAACAGCAAGAACACGCTGTCTCTGCAAATGAACAGTCTGAGAGCCGAGGACACAGCCCTGTACTACTGTGCCAGTGACACAGTGAGGGGACATCAGTGTGAGCCCAGACACAAACCTCCTGCGGGGGCAGCGCGGGGCCGCCAGGGGGCACCCAAGACACAGGAGCAGAGTCAGCCCAGGGCAGGTGCAGGTGGAGGGTAAGGGCTGGTTTCCTCTCAGGGTCGGGACTTCCTCTCCAGAAAACGGTTTCCTCTGGGGAACTTCTCTGAATTCACCATTCTGTGTTTCCCTCTGCAGTCTCTGAGTTAGACATGTTTGTGGTAAGGAGAGAAAATATTCTCACCTGCACAAAAGGCAGAGGTTGGATTCCAGTCACTTTCTCCTGTCCACAAATTGACATTAATTATCAACACTTCTGAAGAAATCCAAAAATACATAAAATATTTTGTGTTGGACAACACAATGCAGCACAGCACACAGAACTGAACGTTCCTTCTAGCCGGCAAGCATCATAAAGTGCCTATTGGACGTCAGGGGCAGACGGAGTCAGCGTCCTAAGCAAGAGAAGGAAGACCTAGCTCCTCGGTCACATGTCATGAGTGGAAGGTTGTCACTCTCCAAGATCATCAGCTTATCCTGAAGGTCGTGGTTCAACTGTGGCCTTCAAAATACCAGAAGCTTCACAGGTTTTATAAAAATGCTCACTTTGGCGTCCTCCACTGCAGTAGCCAGCAAGTGCTCGGAGCTCTGAATTGATACTGTAGTTGTGAAACATGAACCCAAGAATTGTCTCCCTGTAATTTCACTACTGTATTTTCTTAAAAGTCCTTACTAATATTAGTTCCGATATGGCTGAAGTGCATTGCTCCGATATCTCTTCCAGTACACACAATGCCCTGGTTGAACTTCATGAGAATTTTTAAAAAGATGCAGTAAAAGGCAGCCTGAATCTGTGAGCTATAGGAGTGGCTATAACACATGAATTACTTTCAAGATTTTTTTTAACTCTTCCATGCAGAAGGGAGAATGCTAGTACTCGTGGTAACATCTAAGTGTGTGATCTGTCCAACTACCAAGCCATTGGGTAGTAAGTGATGTGTCCTCCAGGGAGGGGACCGTAATGCCACAGTGCTAATGGTAGAACCATTGGCCAAGGGAGTTCAGATAGCTCTTAAAATTGTGACATTTTGAACTTAATAATGTCAATTTGATCAACATTTTCAGAAGACTTTTATTGAATGGATGCTGTGTTTTATGAGTAGTGGTAATGCCTTACAAGCTTAGATGCGTTTATAAATGAACTCTAGCTGGTTTTTCTGTGTAATATTCTACAACACTTGTTTAGCTCCCATGCTACTATTTTTTTTTTTTTGCATGATTTCCAAAGTTACATTTGTGAGGTCTCTAGGACTTAGAAGTTTATCTAAAACTTCCATAGCTTGCTGTTACTTTTGATAGGGTCTCCAGAGGTTGAGAGAAACCCTTTTCATTGCAAAGTATCCCAAGTTCATGTACTGCAAAAACATATGGATTTAATCCCAGTTTTGGCTAATCGACAAGCTCTAAAAAGCACAATACCTCTTGTGATGAAAGCCAATTTTACACCAGGCTGAGCACTATATTCTAATGAAACATTTACATTAGTAATATGAGTTACTGGTTATTGACCTCCAGCTGTATCATTCAAATGTGATTGATATTCCATAGAGGTTGCATTAATTTGCAGACACACCAACAGCGTGTGAGTGTACCTTTCTCTCCACATCCATGCCAGCATATAATGGTTTGAGATTTCTTGGTAAAAGCCATTGGGGTTAGGTGATATCTCATTGTGGTTTTGACTTGCATTTCCCTGATGATTAGGCACATTGTGAATTTATTCAAATATTTACTGGCCACTCGCTGTAGAGCCAATCTGTGAGCCCCATTAAAAAGTGGGAAAAGGACATGAACAGAAACTTTTAAAAAGAAGATAGACTGATGGCCAAGAAAGATATGAAAAAGTGCTCAACATCTCTAGTCATCAGGGAAATGCAAGTCAAAACTGTAATAAGATATCACGTAACTCTAGTGAGAATGGCTTTTATCAAAAAGTCCCACAACAACAAATGTTGGCATGGCTGTGGAGAGACGGGAACACTCATACACTTGAGACATCTGTGGTTCTTTCCGTCTTCTGGAAGTTCCCAGCTGTGGGTGGCTCAGGGATTCAGACACAGAGATGAGAGGATGCTGCACCCAAGCACATGGCTCACTGAGGTTCCCTCCATCCCCAGGGGTCCTGTCCCAGGTGCAGCTGCAGGAGTCATGCCCAGGCCTCACGGACTTCCCCCTCCCCTGTTGGTCTCTGGTGTTTGGTGGAGCTGGATTCAGCAGGCCCCAGGGAAGGGGCGTGATGGATGGGACACGTCAGTAATACAGGTGGCAGGACCGCTTATCCGTCCTTCAAGAGTGAGTCACTGTCTCTGGAAACATGTCCAAGGCCCAGTTCTCCCTGCAGCTGAGCTTTCTGCCTACCAAGGACATGGCCGTGTGTTACCGTGTGAGAGACACAGCGAGGGAACGTCAGTGTGAGCCCAGACCCAGGCCTCCCGTCAGTGGTATATAGGACCGTGGGGGTGCTCAGAGCCACCAGAGAGACGTCAGGACCACCAGGGAGTCCACAGGACCACCCAGTCCTGCCCCCTGCCCCACGGGTTGTGCAGGGTGGTCAGGGAGGGGTTTCCTCCCAGGCACAGAGTTTTCCTTTTTGAAAAGAGAAATCAAGGCCGGGCGCGGTGGCTCACGCCTGTAATCCTAGCACTCTGGGAGGCCGAGGCGGGTGGATTGCTCAAGGTCAGAAGTTCGAGACCAGCCTGAGCGAGACCCCGTCTCTACTAAAAATGGAAAGATATTATATGGACAACTAAAAATCTATATAGAAAAAATTAGCCGGGCATAGTGGCGCATGCCTGTAGTCCCAGCTACTCGGGAGGCTGAGGCAGTAGGATCGCTTAAGCCGAGGAGTCTGAGGTTGCTGTGAGCTAAGCTGACGCCACGGCACTCACTCTAGCCTGGGCAACAAAGTGAGACTCTGTCTCAACAAAAAAAAAAAAAAAAAAGAAAAGAGAAATCAAAAGTGAGAATTCGACACGGACTGCAGATGTTTGTGTGAACATCATAGTCTATGGGGAGCATTTGCCTAAGTGTATAAGACAAAGAGACCCACATTTGAAGAGTGCATTTCTAGGGTTCTAGCAATCTTGCTACTGACAGAACAGAGAGGTGACACATATCCAAGAATAAGTCTCCCTCATCAGGGCGGAGATGAGGCCTGGTCTGTGTGTGTGACAGGGAAGCCTTGGGTTGGAGACTGTGACTGGCCATGGATCCAAGTTCATCGAAAATCCAGGAGTAAATGTGAAGGATGTAAATTAAATCATGCAAATATTGTACCCGTTTTTATTTCATGGACCTTGAATTAAGACACAAACTTACCCAAAGCACGAATTCCTACGCCAGGTGATGAAAGACGTGAGTTACTGCAGAGCACAGCGTGCTTGTCGTGCTGCGTGAGAGCAGAAGGGAAGGATGTTCCCTGAGACCCGCGCCCTCAGGCTGGCGCAGACACACTCTCTGGAGGGAAGTCATTTGCAGAGAGTTAACCTCGGAGGGGAACTGCGCCGCTCCCGGGACCCCCTGTGGTCCTGCATCTCCTCTGAGAGGAAATAATCCATAAGGTGGAGAGCAAGGGGCATAGTCTAGGGTGCCACACCCAGGGAAGGGAGGAGAGCACAGGGGCAAATGACCTCTATCACCGGGCACTGCTGGTGAAGGTCACAGCCCAGGGGCAGAGGACGTCTGAGTCAATGAGGTTTAGTCATAACAATATCCACCCTTCCCCTCCCAACACTTCCTCACCCCCCAGCATGGTGAGAGTGGGTGACAGCTCAGTGTGTGCTGACAGAGTCTTGTCGCAGTCTGAGTTTCACGCCGAAAAGTCACTAATCTGCCATTCTGCTTCTGTGAACCTGCTTGCTCCTGCTTACTGAAGACAGTACCCCCAACACAGAAATCCCTAAGTGACTACAGCACCCATGTTCTGTGTAAAATGATTACAGCTCCCACGTTTTGCATCAAGCGATTACAACACTCATGTTTTGTGTGAAGATATGGCCCAGAGCCCAAACTGCCCAGATCCTGTTACACCAAAGATAAGAAAATGATATAATGCTTACTCAAGCCTTTTTGTACACGTGCTTGCTCAATCTTAATAATTTTCCACCCATAAACTTACAATATAAAAACTTTCTGTTTCAAAGGCTGGCTGCTGCTCTCTGTGTCGCCTTTGGGCGGTGTAGAGCGTAGTCGCTGGCCAGCTAATAGAGACTCCTGATTTGGCTCAATTCGGACTTTAGGTGGTCATTTCTGGCGTCTCAGACCATGACATTTGGAGGCCCCAGCGAGATCCTGCCCTAATATAGGGCACCTGGCGACGACCGGTGCCTGGGGACCAGGTGTGGAGTCGAGTGTCTTGCCCAGGGGAAGGTCTCTGAGAGACATTCCTCAGCCCTGGACAGAGGCTTGACAACACACCGGCCCCGACACCTTCAAAACTGCAAATTCTTCTGGACGAGTCTTCTGGTTCTGTTCACCGGTGAGTTCTTTTCTGGTCTGTTTCTGACTCCACAGTTGTCTGGCGCCTCAGGAGATTGGCTGGACGCAGCTTCGCTCCTCAGGCGGGTTCCAAGAGGTGAGACGTCACCTGGAACTTATTGGGTATTGTCGGAATCTGACTGTATTTCCCTTTTCCTGAGTCCTGGTCAGATTCTCGAATCTGCTTCTGTTTCCCTTTTCTTCGGGCAAGTCCTGGGACATGAGGCATCACCTAGGACTTGAGAGCCCTGGTCGGATTCCTGGTACTTTCTTTCAGATTACTACTTTCATTTCTCTCGGCTTCGATTCCATTTCGGTTTCATCTGTCATCTGTGTCCTCGGTTATAGTTTTGAACTTTAAAGAACGGTGCGCGCTTACCACTGGGATCCGTGATTGTCAGTTTCCTATCTGTCTTTTTCCTGAGGCCGTCTGGGGTGGTAGAACAAGGCCTCTCTCTCTCTCTCTCTCTGTCAGTGCCTTTCTCTGTGTGTGGTCTTCAGATCTTTTTAGGTGGCTGAAATTTCTGGTTTTCTAGTTTTCTTGTTCCAAAGAATGGGAGGCACCCAAGAGGGGTGAGACCGGGGCCACTCGGTGGAAATTCTGGTTCTGGTTTTCTGGTTTCCTGGTATTCTGACTTCTGGGTGGTTAGTACAGGGCCAGTCTAATAAACCATAATGGGTACTTTTGGGTTGTTGGTCCTGTTGGGGCTTCGGTGTCTCTCTTGGATTACATCTTAATTAGTTGTAAGTGTGAAATTGTGCAACTAAAATGTAAAATCGGGTTGAGGGCTAAGGTAACAATAAGGCCAACCCCAGGGCTGCCCAACTGGTCCCTCCACTGCCACCCGCCAGGCTCAGCACCCTTAAGAATTATATTGTCTATCTTTGTCTTTGTGGAGTTCTTTTGAATGATATTGGCCAACTGTGTTTCTGTTTGTTCTGGTCTGTCTCCTTGTGCTGTCTGTCTTTGTCCTCCTGCCTCACAAAAAAATAGTTCTTTTGTCGCCAGTATGGACCAGTCCCACTCTTGTGTCAAATGTGGTCTTCTTAGATGTTAAATTGTATCTAATTCAGAAGTTAAAGTTTGATTCAAAACATAGGTTTAAAAAAATAAAAACAAGATAGAAAGTAACCAGTGAAGCAAGGCAAAGAGATGTAAAAAGGCTATGAGTACATAAACATATTTTTGGTTAAAAAAAAGGTTAAACAGAGAGGAGAGTAATATTGTATAAGAAAGAATCTTGTATGGTAAAAAAGGGAAAGTTAAGGCAAAACAGAAAGTTTTAAGTGTGCTGTAGCTGGTCTGTGCAAGTTGAAATAAAGTCCATATGAGGGGATTTAAGCCTCTGATATTTGACAGGCTTTCCAAAATCCAAATTCCAGTTTTTTAACTTCAAACTAACTTTTTTAAAATAGTAAGGCCACTGAAAGTCTAAAAAAGACATATTGGGCTTATTAGGTATGTTAAAACTATACAGAAAACATTGTCAAATAGGAAATGGTGTTACCTTTCTTGGGATTATATTTCTATAAACATGTTATTAATATATGTTCTAAATTGTAAAATACTGATATATCTTCATATATATTATCAGTAATAATTATGGTTATCAGTACATTGTTGTATGCCATAAAATTAACCAACTTTGTCAACTGTCTCTCTGCCCGTGGCTATTCTAAGAGTTTTGTCCTCCATAGACAATCCCAGGCCCTGACGGGTAACCTACATTTACCTTCCCCACCACCAGCCCAGACTGGGACCCAAATGAGGAACGCAGTAAGGAGGCTCTCGATCGGTATCGCAGACACTGCCACGAGGCATACGGACAGCGGCTAAAAGGCCGACTAATCTGTCCAAGGTAAGTGAGACCATACAGGGGCCTAACGAGCCCCCAGCGGTGTTCCTGGAATGCCTTTTTGAAGCTTACCGCCTGTATACTCCCATAGACCCAGAGGCACCAGAAAATGACGTACCATTAATATTGCCTTTGCCACTCACTCAGCCCCAGAGAGTAGGAGAAAGCTGCAGAGATTAGAAGGATTTAAAGAAAAATTGCCGTCTGAGTTAATAAAAATTGCTCAGAAGATTTATAACAACAGAAAACATCCTGGGACTGTGCAGTCTAAAAGGATGGTCAAAATTCCTGTATCCGATATAGTGAAACAAGAAAGATATAAAACTGAAAAAGGCAAGAGGCCCAAAAGACCAGAGGGGGATGCTAGGAGGAGGAAGACCAGCCTAAGCCATGACCAGTGTGCCTACTGCAAAAAGCATGGTCACTGGAAAAACGAACGTTGTCACTGAAAGCAGGAGGTGGCTAAGCCTGTGCCGGTCCTCATGGAGGACACAGACTGACGGGGCCGGGGCTCCATTCTGATAAGCCCCCAGGAGCCCAAGGTAACTCTGAATGTGGGGGACAAACCTATAGAGTTTGTGATAAACACCAGTTCCGCCAAGGATCAAGCCACTTATAAAAGGGCTACTGAGGACCTGCTAACAGAATTAACTCAGTTGGCCTACCGTGTTCCGGCTAAAAAGGCTCAGCTTTGTAGCCAGACAGCAACCTACCTAGGATACGAACTAAAGAAAGGCAAACAAACCGTCCCCACCAGTAGAATTAAAGCTGTCCTGAAGATCCCACAGCCCCAAACTAAGAGACAGGTACGAGAGTTCCTGGGGGAGTGGGGTACTGCAGACTCTGGGTCCCCAAGTTTGCTGAGATAACAAACCCCTGTATGCCAGCATAGGGGGAAAGAGAGACGCTCTGGTCTGGACTGAAAACGAGGCTAAAGCCTTCAAGAGTCTCAAACCGGCGCTTGTGAGTGCCGCTGCGCTGGCCTTGCCCGGTCTGACCGAGCCTTTCCAGTTATATGTTGCTGAAACTGAGGGATGGCTAAAGGGGTCCTAACTCAAAAACTAGGGCCCTGGAACAGACCGGGTGCACACCTGTCTAAAAGGCTGGAGCCTGTAGCATCTGGCTGGCCAGGCTGCTTGTGGGCCATTGCTGTGACTGCCGTCTTGGCAAAGGAAGCCTCCAAGCTCATTTTGGGGCAAGACTCATATATAATTATGCCCCACACTCAGTGGAGGCTCTACTAAAAAGCCCCCCCGAGAGGTGGCTTTCATACTCCCGCATAACCCAATATCAGGTGCTGTTGCTACACCCCCCAGAATCCGGTTCCTAAAGACAGCCTCCCTCAGCCCTGCCACCCTGCTCCCGGATGATGAGCCGTCGGAGCCACTCCATGACTGTCTCAAAACGCTGGAGTCTGTCACCAACCTAAGAGCTGGCCTCACTGACCGCCCGTGGCCGGACCCCGACGAAGAATTATACACAGATGGGAGCAGCTACGTCTCAGAAGGAGCCAGGTGTGCAGGGGCGGCTGTCGTGACTGCAGGCCGGGTTACCTGGGCACAGGCTCTCGGACAGGGAACCCCAGCCCAGAAGGCTGAACTCATAGCCCTGACCCAGGCCCCAGGACGGGGCAGAGCCTTTGCAACGACACAGGTACGTGGGACACTTCACCAAAAGTGCGGACTGACTCCCCGGTGGCGAGAGACGATGCTTTCAGCGACGTGACAGCAAGAAAAGTCACACAAAAACCAGTGGGGACTCTCCTAACTCTCCCTGTTCTGCCAGAACGGCTCCTGCCAAACTCCCCAAACTGCACCAAAGAGAAAGTTAAATTAAGAAAAGCCCTGTCCTCTTAGCACATCTAGGGAAAAAAAAAAAAAAAGAAAGAAAAGAAAAGAAAGGCCCTGACGACTAAAACTGATTGAGGAGGTTGGAAAATCCTCCCGGACAGTAGGGTCTTAGTCCCTAAATGCCTAGGATGAGACCTAATCAAGGAAATACATCAGAACTCCCACCTTGGCAGCACCAAGTTGACCGAACTTCTCCAGAGGGACTACTGCACTCCCCGGCTACCTCAGATGGCCCAGCAGGTGACAACGAGATGTCTCACCTGTGCACAAGTCAATTCAGGTAAAAGCACTAATCCCTCCCTACGGGACCAGGTTAAGGTGACAACCCCGGGGGAAGAGTGAAAAGTGGACTTTACAAAAGTAAAACTAGACAAATGCAGATATCACTACCTGCTTATATTTATTCTTTCTCTAGATGGGTGAAAACTTTTCCTATGAAGTCAGAGACAACACAGGTAGTTTCAAAAAAGTTAGTGGCTGAAATTGTTCCCCGATTTGGCCTCCCACTTGCACTGGGTTCTGACAATGGCCTGCAGTTCATCACGCAAACAACTCAATCATTAAATTACACTGTACTTATAGGACTCAGAGTTCAGGATGGATAAAAAGGATAAAACAAACTTTAAAAAACATTAAACAAATTAAAGCTGGAGCCTGGCACAGACTGAGTAAGCCTCCTCCCCTTTGCCCTCCTAAAAACCAGATACACTCCGTATGTCAAAAGCACAACCCTATGTAAAATCACGTTCAGCCGACTAACCCCACTCCCGAGAAAGCTCTATTTCAGGTACAGGCTGGAGACCTCGTCTGGATAAGAAAACTTCCACCTGCCAGCTTAGAGGCCAGGTGGACTGGATCCCTGCCAGTGGCCCTCACCACGCCACAGCCGTGAGGGTTCCCGGAAAGTGCCACTGGATCCACCATGCGTGGATCAAAAGGCGACCCCAGATCAACTCCCTGAGAAACGGATCACCCGGCCCACGGAGGACCCACTCAAGATAAGACTTTCCAGAGACTCCTCTGGTTCCTCCCAGTTATCTGTTTTAATTCAGCAGATGACACCCCCCCCATCAGCCTATAAACTACACTTAGGTGCTTACAAAGACAATAAATGACACTGTGATAATTACACAGACCCGGAGAGCCTCAGCGAAGGCTGGGCTGGAGCCTGTCCAAGCTCCCGCCCCTCTGCTGCCTCTGAAGACATGTCTCTGAGTGGCCTCCTCCCCTCTTCCTGGGCTGGGAGGGAATACTGCCCTTTAAACTCAAAATTCCACTCTGTACTTAAAAGATAAATCCTTAGGCATAAGCTAAACACCTTATTTACTTAAAACATTTATGTGAAGGACAGAGTGATACAGATAGCCAAAAAAATGTAAAAATAGATTCTTTGCAAGATCATTTTTGACACTATGTATTGATGTATATTACAGTATTATAAACATCAAAAAAGGGGGTGGTAAGTTTAAAAGCACTTGTCATCTCTAGCATTCCTAATCCCCGTGGACGACAACACTTTTGTCAGCCATAACAAAACCAGTTATTCCCATTCTGCTGACACTGCTCCTTGGCCCCTGGCTCATAAACAGCCTCATTTCTTATGTTAAACAAAGAGTTCAAGCTGTCAAACTTTTGGTCCTCCAAACCCACTATCAACGTGTCTCTGATGTTAATACCAAAGAATCAATGATTTGATTCCTCCTAAAAACCAGTGGGGAATGTTACAGTCTGAGTTTCACACCTAAAAGTCACTAATCTGCCATTCTGCTTCTGTGAACCTGCTTGCTCCTGCTTACTCAGGATAGTACCCCTAACACAGAAACCCCTAAGTGACTACAATACCCATGTTCTGCGTAAAATCATTCCAGCCCCACGTTTTGCATGAAGCGATTACAACACTCATGTTTTGCATGAAGAAAATATGGCCCAGATCCTGTCACACAAAAGATAAGAAAATGATGTAATGCTCACTCAAGGCATCTTGTACACGTGCTTGCTCAATCTTAGTAATTTTCCACCCACAAACTTACAATATAAAAACTTTCCGTTTCAAAGGCTGGCTCCTGCTCTCTGTGCCGCCTTTGGTGGTGCAGAGAGTAGACCCTGGCCAGCTAATAGAGACTCCTGATTTGGCTCAATTCGGTCTTTAGGTGGTCATTTCTCGCGTCTCAGACCATAACAAGTCTATCTGAGCAGGAGAACGTAGGGAGCCCAGACACAGGGGGACAAAACCGAGGTCACTAGAGGAACTTGGACCCTCTGGCAGCTACATGCTCAGCACCCCTCTGTCATCATCCTCACACTCATTTCTTTCTCATCCTTTGTGGTATTTGCAAAGTTTCTCTTCCCCCCATGGAAATATTCAGCATTTCCTTGGGAATCCCTTGGGCTCATCCAGGATACAGAACCAGGGAGACCCAGGTCTCTCCTGCAGCGCCCTGGGCTTGGGCAGGTGCAGGGGTGACTAGGAAGTGCCTTGGCCCCTGTGTCAGATGCAGGGCCTGGGGGCCAGGAGGAGGGCAGGAAGGGGAGATGAACAGCGGGCTGGGCACACCAGGATGGTCAATGCCACCTTCCTTGCTAGTGAGGAGGGAGCCCCGGGGAAGCCTGGCCTCCCTCACAGGGCAGGAGCCACACTCACCCGGCTGCTGCCCACCCAGGAGCTGATCCGGCTCAGCAGCACGACCTGAGCTGGCCGACAGCTCCTGCTCTGAATTATCAGGGCCTCACTTCCCTCAGTTGTGGGTTCCCAGGGGGCCCCCAGCCCCGGCTGACACCCCTGCTGGTCTCCACAGTGTCCTGGGCAGCAGTGAACTGGGGACACCCAGCGTCCCTGCACCTTCATGGCCTCTGTGGTTGGCACCAGGGAGTCCCTGGGCACAGCCTGTGTTTGGGGCCAGACACAGCCCCCTCCTCTGGGCAGGGGGCACCGGGAAGTCACATTGCAAAGGGCCCTGCTACGGGATGGGGGATCCAGGTCAGTGGTACAATCACCCGCGTCCTCCCCAGGCCACGTGCAGCCCCTGCTCACCCCAGTGGACCCACTGAGTCCATGTGCAGCGTCAACTGCAGCCGGGACCAGGAAGCAGACGTGTCTCCTCCACTGTGGTTTTCAAATGCGGCTCTTCTGTTCCTGGACTTGAGAAGTAAAAAGCAAAAGACAGTCACCCCGTGGATCCCCCCTGCCCAGATGGGACAGGGACACGGTGCCCACAGTAGATGCCCCATGGGGCAAGTAGCAGGTGGTGGCCCATCTCAGGACCTGGTCCTCAGGGATTCGGACCTTCCCAGCTCTCCCTCCTGAGTCCCCTCTTCCAAGATCAGTTCTTGCTTCTCCACCTGGGGAGATGCCCCATCCAGGTCCCCAGGGCCCTGCCCTCAGGCTCCTGGCTGTGCCCCTGAGAGGGGGCCTGCTGGGCTGCAGGGCCAGGGTGGCCCTCCCCACAGTCCGGGCAGCTCGGTGTTGGCTGCACTGACTGCACATGGCTCTGCCGGCTGTGGCCCTCCAGGGGCAACCCTGGCCCCACCCAGGGGCATCTGCAGGGTCCCTCTAGCCGGGAGAACAGGCAAACCCACAGCGTGGGCAGGTCCCTTTCTCCCGTTGTGAGGTGTTTGCTGTTGTCTGTCTGACAAGGGCACATACCCAGGCCCAGGGTCAGTGTGTGGGCTCGGCCCATGTGCCACATGCAGGGAAGAAGGGAAGTACCACTCCGGCTGCTGTGAACGCGGGCCACAGTGTGTGTGACTGTGAGTGTGTGTGTGTGTGTGTGTGTGTGAGTCTGTGTGACTGTGTGTGTGTGTGTGTGAGAGTGTGTGTGAGTGTGAATGTGTGAATGTGTGTGTGTATGTGTGTGTGTGTTTGTGCCCTGCAGGATCAGTAGTTGTGTGGCCGTCTCTGAGCCAGGCCCATGAGCTGTGGGTTAAAGTGACATTTAACCAGAAGAACTTCAAGGACATACGAGGCTCCTGCCAAGCCCCGAGGGTTTCTGCACCACTGTGGGTGTGGCCGGGCCAGGGCCTGTGGAGCTCCAGGGAAGGGGCTCCCCGAGGCTCTCACAGAATCCTTGCTTGGGGCCTCCCTGCAGAGCTCGCTGAGTTTAGAAAGGTCAGTTCACCGTTTCCAGTCAAAAGCACATGCTGTCAGTGAAGGAGCATGTGACCCGGGGCACAGCCAGGTCACCCTGGGCTGGGACAGTGGGAGGAAGATGCTCTGGGAGCCCAGAGGGAACCTCCGCTGCCGGAGGGGATGGGCTGCAGGGGGCGCTCAGGAGCACCCAGCACAGGTGCCACCAGCAGCAGGCGCACAGGAGGCTGGGAGGGGTTCCTCCTGGGGACTGGCTCTTCCTTTTTTAAAAAACCTAAAATAGGAATTTTATATGACGTATTATTCCTCCTCAGCTGTGTTTAAGTAACACAATATTTTAATGAAAGCCACATTTACAAAGCGTCTGTAGCCCTCCTGCATGTGCTAAGAGTAAGCAGCTGGGGGCAAGGGAACATTTTTATATACAAATGGGCAGAAAATTTCAGGGAACTCACGGATCCAAAGGACAAGACCTTTGGGTATAAAATGGCACAGATGGTCCCAGGGCTCTCTGTGCATTTCCCACGTGGGTTCACAGTGAAGAACGTGTATTTGGCAGCTTGTCCCTCAGTGGGAGGACTTCTGTGCACATGGAATCAAGGGGGTTGCAGGGACACCTGTCCTCGGTATCGCCCTGTTGCGTGGCCCCCGCATCATCTCTGTTCTCTTTCTCACACTGGGGCAGGTCTAGGGCTATGAAACGTCCTGCCTCATGAATATGCAAATGGCCTGAGGTCTGCTGGGGTACATACAGCTATGCCTGCGCCCCGAGAGCGTCACCCCACCACCACGTCCCTGCTCTGGAGAAGCCCCTGGCAGCTCAGCTCCTCACCATGGACTGGACCTGGAGGATCCTCTTCCTGGTGGCAGCAGCGACAGGTGAGGGGCTCCCCAGTCCCAGGGTGAGGAGGGGCCCGGACCCAGCCAGGGGGACTCACCCAGTCCTGTCTCCTCTGCACAGGCGCCCGCTCCCAGGTCCAGCTGGTGCAGTCCGGGGCTGAGGTGAGGCCACCTGGGGCCTCCGTGAAGGTGTCCTGCAAGGCTTCCGGATACACCTTCACCAGCTACTACATGCACTGGGTGCGACAGGCCCCTGGACAAGGGCTGGAGTGGATGGGACGGATCAACCCTAGCAATGGAGCAACAAACTACGCACAGAAGTTCCAGGGCAGAGTCACCATGACCAGGGACACGTCCAGCAGCACAGGCTTCATGGAGCTGAGCAGTCTGAGACCCGAGGACACGGCCGTGTATTACTGTGCGAGAGACACAGTGTGACAACCCACATCCTGAGGGGTCAGAAACCCTGAGGGAGACGCAGCTGTGCTGGGGATGAGAAAGTGATGAGGGACATTAGGTTGAAATGTTTCCCAATATGGGTTAGTTAGTTGAGGAAAAGGAATATGTGACACGTGTATGCATTCTAATTACATTGCAAAGATTTCATTCAGTTGTCACCGTATCAACAGAGCTTAGAGAACTACGGAAGACTCAAGCTAATAAAGCTAGTACAAGCATTTCCATTAAGTTATTAACATGAACATGAGTTTTAACATCAGTTGGGTAAATAAATTGGAGTAAAAATTCTTTTTTTTTTTTTTTTTTTTAGGCAGAGTCTCACTTTGTTGCCCAGGCTAGAGTGAGTGCCGTGGTGTCAGCCTAGCTCACAGAAACCTCAAACTCCTGGGCTTAAGCAATCCTACCGCCTCAGCCTCCCGAGTGGCTGGGACTACAGGCATGCGCCACCATGCCCGGCTAATTTTTTCTATATATATTTTAGTTGGCCACATAATTTCTTTCTATTTTTAGTAGAGACAGGGTCTCGCTCTTGCTCAGGCTGATCTCGAACTCCTGACCTTGACCGATCCACCCACCTCGGCCTCCCAGGGTGCTAGGATTACAGGCGTGAGCCACCGCGCCCGGCCTGGAGTAAGAATTCTTAATCACAAGGTACATGCCTTTTAATATATAAGAAATGGCCAAAATGTCTTTCTTATTTCTTTTAAATGAAATTTATTTTACGGTGGTTTTAAGTTCACAGTACCATCGAGAGAAGGTCCAGAGAGTTCCTGTTCACTCCCGGCCTGCGCATGCGAGAACTTCCTCGGTGTGGACACACTGTGACAGGTTCATGAATAGGTTGCAATGGACGAACCTACCTTTAGACGTCATCATTACCCAAAATCCACAGCTTGAGTTTGGTGTCGCCGTTGGTGCCGTCCCTTCTGTGGGTTCTGGCCAATTGATACAGACATGCATCTATTACTCTGGTGCCATAACTTGCCGACTCATTTGTGGAATTCCAAGGGAGGCAAACGATGGTGCCTGGGAAAAGAGGCCGCTCTAGGGAGGGTGGAAGCGGACAGTGGGTCAGGAACCGAGCCTGCCCTCGGGAAGGCCCGCAGTGGGTCCCACGAGCTGTGCTGGCCTTTGCCCTCCTCAGAGGTGAAGGCGCCTCTCGTGTCCTCTGCGGAGCAGGGAGAACCCCCGAGGCATCCCCGCCCGCCTGTGTTGCTGTCCCCTCAGGGGTGGCCCTCGTGACTGCCTGCCCCATCCTAGCGCGCGCGGAGGAGGGCAGGGCACGGACTCTCTCCCCCAACACAGTGGCATCAGGGCATTGGTGGCAGGAGGGTATTCCGATTAGGAATTACGAGACAGTGAGGGACAACAATTCAGTTGGCTGTTCTCAGGTGTCGAGAACATTCAGGTGTAGGTTTGAGACCTTCCTTTGCTTTTGGCTTTAAGTAAGTTAGGGAAGTTGGGTAGTGGATCCCTTTCATCTATTAGAGTGTGTTGGAACTTCAATAACTTTTGTGCAAACTTTTATGTCACGTCTATGGAAATTTTAGCCTGCTCAATATAAAATAAGATATAAAGGTATTTTCTGGGTTTATTATCCTATATAATAGAATACTCAAAGTACAAACTGGAGAGGTACGTTTGATTAAGGTTACAGAAGTATCTGCTGTGCATGGGACGTTATAATCACTTTGGTAAAGTCTCTTTAACTTGAAAGTGCCTTATTTAAAAGTAGCAAGGAACGTTATTCGGCTGAGGCTCATGTATTACAAGGAATAGCTGAGAGTTTGGGAAAATCTGTGTCACTCTTGACACCCAATACCTTGGAGCCCCAGTGAGCAGGGTTTCCCTGACAGAGCAGCAAGGTGTCCCCGGGTACTGACGGGTGTCGGCCTTGTCACCGTTCACGCACCCTGAACACTTCCAGGTAGGGAGGGGATCGGGCACTTCTTCTCTTCAGAGCCTTCTCGCTGATGGGACACGAAGGGACCTACTGCTGTCAACGTTCTTGGTCACTGCTGTGCCATCTTTTGTTCCGCTGTCTCTTCTGCTGACGGCATCCACGGCTGCTTCCAGGACAGGCCCTGGAGAGGGGGGCCCGCCCGGCTCTGCGGTCTGCGGGCCACGGGCTTTGCATCCTGCATCATTTTTCTTTGACAGCATTTCAGCATGTCCTGTGGCTGTTTTAGAACAGGCAGAGAGGCGACTTCACATTCTATTTCTGTTGTCAATACAGGTCTGAAATTTCCCATTTAACGTCACTGGTGAAATGCAATAAAATCGGGAAAGTTGTTACATCAGAAACTTCGTAAACTCCTGAGTTGTGTCAGGAGTTGATCCCTGCCCCGTCCCCCGATCTTCTGCAGGCTGCGTGGTGACCACTTCTGGTCTGGTCTTGTGTTCCTCTTCAGCCGCAGACCCTGCCTGAGCACACTCCATTCCGAATCCCTGGGAATCGGCTCCACTATTCCAAGGAAATGCCCATAACTTGACTCACATCATATTCTTCCAGTGTTTTCTGCCACTTGTTTCCATGTGGGCAGATTCTCCGAGCCCTGTTCTGGGCAGAGCTGCACAGCTGAGGTCCTGCCCTTTCGGGGACACAACATCCAGCTTCTCCAAGTGACGTCCTCCCTGGTGCCCTCTGAGGGATGGAATCCCTTCGCAGGGCTGGGCCTGGCCACAGACCTCAGGGAAGGCCTGTGGCGTGTCCAGGACATGCTGAGTGTGGAAGAAGAAAAAGGCCTGGGGAAACTCCTGGAGACATTGAGGGGAGGGACCTGGCTGTGTCCGGATCTACATAAGAGAAGGAGGGTTCAGGTATGGGCTGGAAGCAGACGCCATTCAGCCCAGCTGGCCTTTCCCACGCAACATCCTCTGCAGTCACCTCCTTTTGGATGGAGGGAAGGGCAGGTCAGGCTCTCACATAACAGCGGTAACGTAACAATCTCTCAGGGGACACGGGAACCGCAGTACATGGGAGGTTCAGGGAGAGAAAGCAGGAAGGACCCAAACGAGCCAGATCTCAGTCCCTTCCCTGCGTGAGTACGAGGCTTCCCCATGGGAAGATTTCTCCTCAGTCTCCAGGACAGAATAGATCTGCTAATGGGCTGTGTAAGGTCACGACGCCCTCCTTAGACAGGCCGGGGTGTCTGGGGACGGCGGCGCTGTGGTCTGGAAGAAAACGAGATCGCTGTGTCCTCTCCTTGGCCTGCTGCCAGCTGCACAAGGCATCTCAGAGGTCAGACGTGCACCAGGTGCCATGGCCACTGCTGCACGTGGCTGGCGGGGACCGAGGCTCCATGTCCTGAGGTGTCGCTTCCAAGGTGCAGCTGCAGGAGTCGGGCTCAGGGCTGGTGAAGCCATCTCAGACACTCTCCCTGACCTGGGTCATCTCTGGACTGTTCATCACACGCTGTGGTTACTGCTAGAGCTGCTTCTGCCAGCCCTGGGGCAAGGCATGGGACTGCGTCAGGGACACATGCTACGTAGGGAGCACAAATTACAACGTGTCCCTCCAGAGCTGAGTTGCCACGTCCTGATCAATGTCCAAGAACCAGTTGTCCCTGCAGCTGAGCTCTGTGTCCACGAAGGACAGGGCCGGATTCACTGTGGACACACAGTGAGGGGACATCAGTGTGAGCCCAGACACAGACCTCCCTGCAGGGGCGCTCGGGGCCGCCAGGGGGCGCCCGGGACACCCTGAGCACAGAGCTCAGGAGCAGGTGTGGAGGGAAACTGAGGTTTCCTTTCAGATCCTGGGGTTTCCTGTCTCTGTCTGTCACTCTTCTTTCTCAGGAGTCCAGGTTTTCTCCTTGTAATGCCTAGGTCTCGTTCATCTGAAATGGGATGACTCAGGACCTGAATTCAATGCAAATTAAAGCCTTAATTTTTTTCACTTTTCTGCTCTCCATAAACTTTCAGTACAATATTTGGAGTATGCAATCAGCCACCCGCAATCCACACCCTTGTGCCATGAAAGGGTTTTGTGTTTCCTACGCTGTGTCGGTCATTCAGGAGCAAACGCTTCTCTGCAGAGATGATTCTGTGTGTGCTGGGGGTTGGCTTGGCCCCTGGAAAATTTAAACTGCAATCCCTTTAGCAAGTGCAGCTTCCAGCGATCCAGTGCCTATGTCCAGTGTAGTCTTGTCCCAGCCCACATGCCGCCTGGTGGGCTGTGCCTAATAAGCTAATGCTCTGGTCCTGTTTCTCCCTGCAAGTCCTGGTCTCTCTGCAGATTTCAGGTTTGCTGTTGGTCATATAGCTTCTGCTCTTTGAAATATTAAATAAAATTTGCTACTCTAGAGCTTCTGCAGTCATGCTTTATAGATGACGATGATGTTGCTATTGTTGTGGCTGATGTAAGAAGAAGAGCTTTTTCTCAGCTGTCTACTTCTCCCAGGTGAGGATAAGCTTTATCCTTAATGTCAAGAAATTGGAAACGATCAAACTATTAACCAGTAGTTTAATTAAATAAGCATTTTGTGCAAATGATGTGTTAGGACACTACATCATTGACAGCAATGGCTGTGTCATGCTCACTGCAGCGTGGCCGCGTCCACAGTGTGTGCTGTGAGCAAAATAAGCAAAAAGCACCTGCTACGTGATTGCACTCATAAATTCTAGAGAGTGAAAACTGAAGTAACATAAACTATATTAGCACTTGCCTGGGTAAAGGGAGGGAGAGGGAAGGAGAAAGGAGGAGGAATTTTAGAAGGACAAGTGTAAACTTTGAGGCCAGGTGCAGTGGCTCACGCCTTTAATACTCGCACTCTGGGAGGCCAAGTGAGGAGGGTCACTCAAGGTCAGGAGTTCTAGACCAGCCTGAGCAAGAGCTAGACACTGTCTCTACTAAGAAAAAAAAAATAGAAAGAAATTAGCTGAACAACTAAAAATTATATATATAAAAATGTTAGCTGGGCATGGTGGCGCATGCCTGTAGTCCCAGCGACACGGGAGGCTGAGGCAGAAGGATTGCTTAAGCCCAGGAGTATGAGGTTGCTGTGAGCCAGGCTGGTGCCACGGCACTCTAGCCCGGGCAACAGAACAAGACTCTGTCTCCAAAAATAATAAATAACTAAGTGTAAATATTGAGGGAAACCGATTTCTTCAATATCACAGACAGGGTGATGATGGCTTTAATACTTTTAATTTGCACAGTTAAAATATGTTAATGAAACTGTACATCAACTATACATCACTAAATATGAACAGTTAAATAGATGATTTGTTAGGGAAGGAGTGATGGACAAATAGGTAAAAATGAGTGAAACATTAAGTACATGAAAATGCTTCTGCTTTGACCCTGTGTGTTCCCAATATTTGGCACATATTATTTAAGTAAAACCAGGAAGGCATAAATTTGCTTTATATTCTCATTACAGAGTCAAGGGGCCAGAAAGCACCCTAGGCTTGTCCAGCCTTGGTCTGCAGTGGGTTCCAGGGATGGGATTATAGGCCCAGACACTGAGCCTAAATCTTCCTGGGTATGTGCTCCTGGACATGCCAGACAAGCTCTATATGAATCTAGGGTTTCGTTTATGTCTGTAAAATACATGAAACACTGACACCTACAGCACATGGCTTAAGTGTGTTTGTAAATTAGATAAGTGAAGAGGAGTTAATTATTTATCACAGTACAGTCACGCAGTTTTTCTCTGGGCCTTGTACTCCCTCAGCTGTCCCACTCCGGCACTTGCTATATAGCAGGGGACATGCAAATAGGGCCCTCCCTCTGCTGATGAAAACCAGCCCAGCCCTCACCCTGCAGCTCTGGGACAGGAGCCCCAGCCCCGCCATTCCCAGGTGTCCCCATTCGGTGATCAGGACTGAACACAGACACTCACCATGGAGTCTGGGCTGCGCTGGGTTTTCCTTGTGGCTCTGTTACAAGGTAATTCAGGGAGAACTAGAGATATTGGGTATGTCATGGATGTGAGTGAGAGAAACAGGGGTGTGTGTGGCAGTTTCTGACCAGGCTGTGTCTGTGTTTGCAGGTGTCCAGTGTGAGGTGCAGCTGGTGGAGTCTGGGGGCGGCTTGGTCCAGCCTGGGGGGTCCCTGAGACTCTCCTGTGCAGCCTCTGGATTCACCTTTAGTGACTACGATATGGACTGGGTCCGCCAGGCTCCAGGGAAGGGGCTGGAGTGGGTGGCAGACATTGATAGTGATGGTGGCACATACTACGCAGACGCCGTGAAGGGCCGATTCACCATCTCCAGAGACAACAGCAAGAACACGCTGTCTCTGCAAATGAACAGTCTGAGAGCCGAGGACACGGCCCTGTACTACTGTACCAGTGACACAGTGAGGGGACTTCAGTGTGAGCCCAGACACAAACCTCCTGTGGGGGCAGCGCGGGGCCGCCAGGGGGCGCCCAAGACACAAGGAGCAGAGTCAGGCCAGGGTAGGTGCAGGTGGAGGGTAAGGGCTGGTTTCCTCTCAGGGTCGTGGCTTCCTCTCCAGAAAACGGTTTCCTCTCGGGAACTTCTCTGAATTCAAGATTCTGTGCTTCCCTCTGCAGTCTCTGAGTTAGACATGTTTGTGGTAATGAGAGAAAATATTGTCATCTGCACAAAAGTCACAAGTTGTGTTCCAGTCACTTTGTCCTGTCCCCAAATGTACATTAATTATCTACCCTTCCGAATACGTCTGAGGGACATCAGGGGCAGATGCAGTCAGCGTCCTAAGCAAGAGCAGGGAGACCCTGTGGTGCTCAGTGTCCCAGCACGTGGCTCAAAACATGGATTATATCGGACACAATTCAAGGGCAGAGCGACCCCACCAACATTTAGTGCAGCTGTTGATTCTGATGGTGTTAGACGCCTACACACAGAGCATGCGCACACAGACACATTAAGTGAACACGGGAAGGGTGAGTCTCTCCACTACTGAGGTGTCTGCGGAGCAGGGCAGGCCTCTCAAGACAGTCCCAAGTGACTTCGTAGGACAAGAGGGGAGACTGGCTCAGGTTTTCACAACAGTTCCCTGGTGGAAAGGGAGGGGGCTCTCACTCCCAGGAAGGGTCTGCTGGGGTTTGGGCCTCCGACAGCCGTCTGGTGAGACAGCACCTGTGATTCCTTCCTAGGATTCCCATGAGTGGGACAAACAGGGAAGACAAAAGATGGGCCTTCAGGTGTCAGCGGACAGACACCAGCTAAGAGACTCTGACTTCTTATTCCACTCAATAACTAGGAAATATTTAAAAAATTTTTTTTGAGGCCGGGCGTGGTGGCTCTCGCCTGTAATCCTAGCACTCTGGGAGGCCGAGGCGGGTGGATCGCTCAAGGTCAGGAGTTCAAGACCAGCCTGAGCAAGAGCGAGACCCCGTCTCTACTAAAAATAGAAAGAAATTATACGGACAACTAAAAATATATATAGAAAAATTAGCCGGGCATAGTGGCGCATGCCTGTAGTCCCAGCTACTAGGGAGGCTGAGGCAGGAGGATCACTTAAGCCGAGGAGTTTGAGGTTGCTGTGAGCTAAGCTGATGTCACGGCACTCACTCTAGCCTGGGCAACAAAGTGAGACTCTGTCTCAAAAAAAAAAAAAAAAAAAAAAAAATTTTTTTTGAAAAGCAAGAAAAGGCCATTATGGGTGGAAAACAATGAGGTCAGCAGGAAAAAAGAAGACATTTCATTAGTACAAACCATGGTACTAATGAGGATGAATAGGAGGAGGGGTTATACCGGGTCTTGGTCCAATGTCATGGGGGAAGCTTTTCACTGTCCAAGATCATCAGCTTATCCTGAAGGCCGAGGTTCAGCTGTGGGCTTCAAATTACCAGAAGGTTCACAGGTTCTACAAGGATGCTCAGTTTGACATTCTCTACCACAGTAGCCTTCCAAATGTCTAGAATTCTGAACTGATGCTGTCGTTGTGAAACATGAACCCGAGGGTTTCCTCCCTGGAATTGCACTGTTGTGTTTCCCTTGAAGTCCTTAATAATATTTGTTCCAGTATGGCTCAAGACCAGTATTTTCCTGATGTTTCTCCAACACACACTCTGTGCTGGTTGAACATGATGAGAGACTGCTAAATAGATGTAGTAAAAGGACCCTGAATCTGTGGTGATAGGAGTGTCTATAATGCATGAATTGCTTTCAAAATTATTTACTCTCACATGCAATAGAGAAAATGCTAGCAATTTTCATAAAATCTAAATGTTTGTTCAGTTGCTACCAAGTGAATGGGTTACAACTGATGTGTCCTTGAGGGACTGGACCACAATGCTGTAAGCAAGTGCTCATGGTAGAATGCCAAAGGGAGTTCAAGAATTGCTTAAAATTGTGACATTCAAATTTCATAATGCTAATTGGATAAACATTTTCAACATTTACAAAATATTTCCAATAAGTGGACGGTGTGTTACATGAGCAGTGGTGATGCCTCACAAGGTTAGACACCATCGTACACTAGGTTTAGGCTGCTTGTTCTTGGTAATGACCTCATACACACTTGTTTAACCCCGATGTTATCTTTTTGTATGATTCCTATTTACTTTAGTTGGATCTCTAGGATTTAGAAGTCTATCTAGAAGTTCCTTAGTCTTTTGTTCATTTTGATAGGTTTACCAGAACTTTTGAGAAAACCTTTTGTTTGCAAAATATCCCAAGTTCATGTACTATTTTAAAAACATATGCATTTAATCCTGGATTTTGGCTAATTGACAAGCACCAAGAAAAGTAATGACTTCTCCCACATGGGCTGATTTTACCTCCAGTTGAGCACAACATTCTAATGGGAAGTTTTCTTCAGTAATATGAATCACTGCTTAGTAACTTCCAGGTTTATTATTGAAGTGTGATTGATCAACAAATACTATTGTCTGAAGTCTCTTAATGAGAGTCTCATCCAAGGAATATACAGAACTTTTTCACTGATGCAGACAAAATAGCTCTGTGCCCACACTTAGCTTTCAGCCACGTGTCCTAGCACACAATGAACTGCACGCCACTGTTCACCTCAGTGGGGGCTCCTGATTGGATATCAGGTGCTTTTGATTTTAATGCCTCTAGACCATGATATCTGGCTATTTTAGCAAAAAGTAATGGCAACATGAAATAACTAAATAATAAGGAAAATCATAACCTAATGAAACAAGAAGCCAGGATGTGAGTGGCTCCATCTTTGCCAATTTCAAAAGTTCATCCACACAAGGAGCTTCTTGTCTCAACATTTCACACTGATATGCAGAAAACGTCTGCTTCATCCTCCAGTCCCCTATTGTGTGAACGTGGTGAGAGTGTTTTCAGGGTCCCACAGATAGGACAAGGGTGGAAGAGGAGAAGACACCTTTCTGAAGTTTGCTCTGAAGGATCAGCAAGGTCACAACAGAGACTCTCTCCTGCCTCCGTGACTAGAACTCTGTCACACGCCCAAGTGCACACGAGTTCCTGATGGGCATAAATGCTGCAATGATGAGGCCGACCATTTTATCACATAAAATTACTGGAAACTGACATAAATATTTTCTTTTCCTTTTTCTGCAGGGAGTTAGCTAAGATCCCCGCAAAATTTCAGGTCCCTCAGACAGGGGTTGTCACAAAGGATGAAATAATCGTAGGATAGAGAAATAAAAATAATACACAGAGCCAAAGATATAATTTATAAAGTAAAGATTTATGAAGATAGATAAGGCAGGGTGCCCGGAAAGTTACATCTGTTCCCACAGAAATGCAACTCAGACTGAATTTTTACAGAGATACTTATAGGGTAGATACAGGTTCTCCTTCCAGGGAACCCCATGCTGGGTGTCTTTTACTGAGAAATGCAGCCCTTGGCCCCAGGAAATGTTAGGCTGCCCCCAATAATAGAACTGGGTACACGGTAATCACACAGCTAGTGGTCCTGGGCGAGGCCTTGCGTTTGGAAAGACACACACGTGCACTGGATCCAGGAAAGGTGAGTTGCTGCACCTTCCAGACTCAGAGTTCTTAGGGAATTTGCCATCAAGTGATTCCGTGACTCAGTTCAGGAGCCATGTTGAGGTCACTGCTCGGCTCTTTTCCTCACAGACTTCAGATTAGGCAGAGGGAGGACCTCAGTCTGCCTTGGGGGGTGAAAGCACATGAAGTTGGGTGATGCATGTCACCCAGCCCTGCCACTGTGGCCACTTAATTCATGGACCATTCGGGCGGCGCTGGAGTCGCTGGTCGCAGAGGGCGACTGTTGTCCACTGGCTAATCCCAGGCACGTGAGTGTCAGTGTGATGGCACAGGGAGTGCACTCTGCAGAGGCCGGGACAAAATGCAGAGGGCTTCTCGCCAAGGCCCGGACAGCACACTCATGCATAACCCACATGCTAGTCACAGGTGCTGCCTGCAGGGAGAAAGAACCAAGGGGATGAATTTGATTACCTGGTAACACACACCCAAATGTCACATGGCCCTTTAAGATTGAACAAGAAATGCTCTACAGGTGGCCCAGGTCCGAGCACAGGTGTCATCGGGATACTCTCAGTGGTGCCCACATGCAGGGCCCACCTCCCATGCAGGCTTCGCTCCAATCCCTGCACCAGCCCTCACACAGGGGACTGGGGACCAGTCCTGTGTCAGATCCTCTACCGTACTGGCTGGGGGAGGTAAATTATGGTGTGGGTCACGTCTGATATCTGTCATGAATTAATTTTTCTGAGTGGTGAGCAGAAGGATTATAGAAGAAAATGTTGGAAAACTCTTCTACATACAAGCTTGTGCCACAAGATTATTAAGACCACAATGGTAATCACAGGAACAAGAAAAATTAACATATGGGTCTTGATTAATCTACACCAGGGTCCCTTGCAGGGATTCCTTGGTCACAATGAATGCAGCATGTGCTGGGCCCTACAGAGTGCTGTGGCACCTGGGTCTGCTAAACAGTGGTAGGGGCGAGATTAATTCCTGTGACACACACCATGGTGACAACTTGAGAAATCTTTCTTTTTATTGCCCCAATGTTAGGCTGTGATTGATTCGAAGTTCTGCTTCCCAGGAAGGATCACACCTATTGGGGGAACAGTGTGCTCCCCTGAATCTGAGACCTGGTCTGAGGCCATTCAATTGGGGTCCCCTTGACTGTGGACCAGCCAATAATGAAAGGCCTCCTCCCACTGATAGACACTAACTCTGCTTTGCAGGCTAAGCTTGTGTACCCATGGAGGCAGGGCCGTCCCTCAGGCCTGGGCAGATTCTGTGGTTTCTCCACTGCATCCCACACTGGGGAGGTCAAGTGCATCAACCACATGCCTGCGGGTGGCCGAGGGACCAAGGACAATGGCTCTGCAGTGCTCAGGCCTGAGTCACTCCATCAGGGAACAACATGCAGCAACCCTCACTGCAAAGTGCTGCCATGTGTTAGAAGATTCCAGAGTGGAGGTGGTAGGGGACACTAGTGAATCACAAGTAGGACTACAGGGCCACCTGCAGCCATGGACAGTGAAGTCTGGGCACTAACACTCACGTCGTGACTTCCGCAGAGATCAGGGCTGGCTACTGTCCCAAGCATGTGTCAGCCCCATAGACTGAACCCGGGCCAGTGTGGACCCACCTGGCAAGAGGGAGATGTCAGGACAAACTTCAGTGAATCCTTCTTGGCCCCACTCATGTGCCCTGGGCCCAGCACAGAGGAAGCACAGTTGCATTTGACAATTTGTGTGAACCTGAATCCCCTCAGCTGAGTGAGGCTCATGTCACAGTTAATGCACAACAGCGTCAAGGGCAGGGTGGATTCTGTGGCCCAAAGTTCATTGCAACCTTGAAGTTGTAACACTAGAATGCAGCAAAGTCCCATCATGTTCTCATTAGTGAAAGGGGATACTGCAGACCCCATGAGGCTTGTCCACACTGGTGCTGGGGATGGTTCATACTCGCAGTAGGATCTAGTGTCGGGGAACTGCAGGTAGCTGTCACTAGACATGTGCTTCCTCTTGCACACATTGCAAAACTGTGCCATCCTTCTGTTTGTAGTTTCATCTGTGAAATATCATGACCTATGAACTCCTCCAGGATGCTCACCTCTTTCCTGGGCCCTGCCTTCTCCGCAGGTGTCCCCACTCAGGGCTTGCTATATAGCAGGGGACATGCAAATAGGGCCCTCCCTCTGCTGATGAAAACCAGCCCAGCCCTCACCCTGCAGCTCTGGGACAGGAGCCCCAGCCCCGGCATTCCCAGGTGTCCCCAGTCGGTGATCAGAACTGAACACAGTCACTCACCATGGAGTCTGGGCTCAGCTGGGTTTTCCTTGTTGCTCTGTTACAAGGTAATTCATGGAGAACTGGAGATATTGGGTGTGTGAGTGGATGTGAGTGAGAGAAACAGGGATGTGTGTGGCAGTTTCTGACCAGGCTGTGTCTGTGTTTGCAGGTGTCCAGTGTGAGGTGCAGCTGGTGGAGTCTGGGGGAGGCTTGGTCCAGCCTGGGGGGTCCCTGAGACTCTCCTGTGCAGCCTCCGGATTCACCTTCAGCGGCTATGGGATGAGCTGGGTCCGCCAGGCTCCAGGGAAGGGGCTGGAGTGGGTCGCATACATTAGTTATGATGGTGGTAGCACAAGCTACGCAGACGCCGTGAAGGGCCAATTCACCATCTCCAGAGACAACAGCAAGAACACGCTGTCTCTGCAAATGAACAGTCTGAGAGCCGAGGACACGGCCCTGTACTACTGTGCCAGTGACACAGTGAGGGGACATCAGTGTGAGCCCAGACACAAACCTCCTGCGGGGGAGCGCAGGGCCACTAGGGGGCGCGCGGGGCACAAGGAGCAGAGTCAGCCCAGGCAGGTGCAGGGGACAATAATGGTTCATTTCCTGTCAGAGTTTGGGGCGTCTCCTCTACAAATTTTATCCTGGGACCTATATTCCTTTGTGCCTCTTTGCTCATCACAGTAATGTCTGAATTAGAAACATGTTGTTGTAGTAAATGAACACACTCTCACCTGCACACACGGCAGAACGTCACTCACGTGGGCAGAAATGACCCTGCTGTTACCACAGGGGTCAGAGTCCTGAGGAAGGAAGCCCAGGGGAACCTGCTGAGCATTTTCCAACCAGACTCAGCGCACAGACCTCAGTGGGACTCCCTGAGTGGCACAGTCTTTGGGATTCAGGTTGGGACATGTAGGGACCTGGGCCAGGGTCAGTGTCTCATAAAACCTAACAGTTTCAAGTTGTTCTCTCCTCATTTAAACCTGTACATCCCTGATGCAGAACTGAATCAGTTATATTTTTCTCTGCAAGTCTGTTTTCTTTCTCCCTGGGTTCTATTTTCAAAGCTTAGTCTTCTGCTTCTTCCCACACAAAATGGACGGTGTGGTCTCTGTGTCTTAATCCCAGGGCTCAGGCCCTTTAGGTCGAGCAGATTAATGGGACTGTCTCACCCACCTTTCCTGGGACCCTCCTTCTGTCACCTGGGAATGGACTCACATTGGAAATGTAAGTGGCCATTAGTAGCTGAGAGAATAAGTGTGATTGGTCAAAGTGGGATGTGTCCACTGAGACTCTCAGAGTCACCTTCAACATCTGTGGCATTGGGAGACCTGCAGATGGAAACCCCAGTGTGCTGAGCACTCTCTGGTGACCTCCAGATCCTTGAGAGTGGTGTCCTTTGGCTCCACATTATCACAACCCACCCTGCAGTTGAGTTCCTCCAGTGTGAAGTGTCTGCCCCAGATGGTCCTTTGTCCAGGAGCCTCCTTATCCTCCCCGCTCTGCTCCTCCTGACTGCCCTCTCCTATGTTCTCCTCCTTCTTATGGAGAGCAAAATCGTTGCCTGTTTTTACTCTCATACCCATCGTTATCAAGAAGGAACCAGGGTCATGTATTGAGCAAGGATTTGTGTCTAAACCACATGGGATTCACAGAAGATTTCTTCCACAGTGTGGTGTGTCATCATGGGAGACACTTGTGGAAAACGAGGGGCACCATCAATCTTACCAAGAGATCTCCATGCTTGAGAAATTTTTATGTCTATCTGGAGACACAGATGCATCCTCATTGCAAGTAGAGAAGGAATTAATATCACAAGAGCCTTTGTGGCATTCTATGGGCCTTGCCTCTGAGATGGCTTCAGAGCAAGACAGTGAAGGGTGAGAACATGACAGTGTGTTTCGTGGAATGTGGAGGAAGGGAGAGGACTGCCAGGGCAAAGGGGAGTGCTCTGCTTTGCAGTTTTTTTTCTTTAGTTACTGATGGGGAGAAGACCACCGAGGCTTAGGGACCCCATTTCTGAGGCCGTGGGAGGACAGGAGGTGAAGGGATGCTGCCTGAGCAGGAGCCAGAGATAAGGGCAGAAGTTAACTGCCTAGTTGGGGAACATTCCAGCGATCTGGGAGCACAGCAAAGCAGACTCCCACCTTAAAGCCTGAGGGGCCTCATGTCTAAAAAGCCACGGAGCAGCTTGACATGAAAACCACACATGGCTATAAAGGAAGATTGCAAAATGTCAGCCCTGGAAAGCGGACCCCAGACTCCAACTCTTAAAACACACCAGGTTGAGCTCCTTCCCTCCCCTTTCTCAGTAAAATGCCTCAGTTGATGGGGAGCTAACCTCCCAGTAAGAAGTACTAATCTCTTTGTTCCTCAATCGAATGGGCCACAGCTGCTGAGTTCAGAGATACTATCTGTACATAGCTTAAGGCGTAGTTGTGCTTAGTAACGAGCTATGTGTTTCTGCTTCTTTAGACAAGAGTAATTAGCTAAGGCATCTTGTGACTTTTAGGGGAGACTTGAAACTTCTACACATTGTAACCCATGAGCTTTTCACGTGAAATCATTGTAATCTATAGCATGAAAAAGAGAATAAACACAGGTGCTAGATTTCAGTCAGTGCCACCTGGCTCACGGGGATGCTGGTGGCCCCTGACTTCCCTGCACCCTTTCCTCTTGCTTTTTGTGTCCATGTCTTTGTCTCTCCCATCTCTTGCAGCACCCACTGCCTGAGGACCCGGTCCTATCACGGGCGTCATGAACCCCCGATAGCTTACAGTATTTTTTTTCTTTAAAATTCCTAGGGAGTGAAAACATACTGTATTTATGTAAAGCCCAGGAAAGCTTCCGGGCTCAGGTGTTGGTGAGTGGATACGATGCTGCAGGAAGCTGTCTGTGCCCCTGTGGGGGACAGAGGGAAGTGTTCACTCAGCATGTAGCCGAGGAACAGGGACGAGGTGACAACGAAGGCAGGTGTCCTCCTGGGGAGACCAGGACTTGGTGATTCTGTTGGCTATGTCTGCAAGGGCTTGGGCAGGGGCACCAGGGTTTGTCCCAGAAAAATGGCATCTGATGAAAAGTCCTGATGTTGAGAGAGTCTGGGGTGGAGTGAGTTAGGGGAACCTGCCCGGGGGGTCTCCTATGAGGGCGTGAAAGGCATAAGGACGCGACACAGAGGTGCAATTCTCCATAGAATAGCAAATATTTTTCATCAGAATCACTGAATGTTACAACAGAACATAATGTAGTCAAAGTCATGAGGAAAATGTTTAAAAAACTGAAAACAAAGAATATTTTTCCCAGATATTTTTTCATTCAAAGACAAGGAACAGATTTTTTAAAAATCGCAGACAAACAAAAGGTAAAGGAGTTCATTACCAGGAGACCTGCCTTATAATTGCCAAAAGGAGGGTTTTTAGCTGAAAAAGTCCATTGATGAATAACATAAAACTTACGAAAGCACAAAACTTAATGGCATAATTATCATAGAGACATATGAAGAGTACTCTATAATGTTGCTGTGTCAAGCAATTTTATTCTCCTATAAGGGTTAAAATACAAAATTTTCAATAACAACTCTCTTAAAAATTATGTAAACTCTGACATCAGAAACCTAAAATGTAATGGTTTTGTGTAAAAGTGTGAAGTTTTTGACATGCAATGACAATTCAGTTGTTATCAATTGAAAATAGACACTTCTAAGTGTAAGGTGTTTTATGTAAGCCTCATGGTAACAACAAAAGTAAAATCTATACTAGGCACACAAAAGAAAAATAGAAAGCATTCAAAGGATACCACTACAGAAAGCCGTCAAACCACAAAGGAGTCAGCAAGAAAAGTAGAAACCAAGGATACATCTATAAAATGACTGGCAAATAAAACATAGGAGTAGTCACTACATATTGAAATTACTAGGAATACAAATGGATTAAATCAATGAAAAGAAAGAATGACTGAAAGGTTAAACAAATAAATGAATAAAAAGACTCAACTATTTCTCTGGTACAGGAGACACACCTAACTTTTAAAAACACACATAGACAGGCCGGGCGCGGTGGCTCACGCCTGTAATCCTAGCACTCTGGGAGGCGGAGGCGGGTGGATTGCTCAAGGTCAGGAGTTCGAGACCAGCCTGAGCGAGACCCCGTCTCTACTAAAAATAGAAAGACATTATATGGACAACTAAAAATCTATATAGAAAAAATTAGCCGGGCATAGTGGCGCATGCCTGTAGTCCTAGCTACTCGGGAGGCTGAGGCAGTAGGATCGCTTAAGCCGAGGAGTCTGAGGTTGCTGTGAGCTAAGCTGACGCCACGGCACTCACTCTAGCCTGGGCAACAAAGTGAGACTCTGTCTCAACAAAAAAAAAAAAAAAAAAAAAAAAAAAAAAAAACACACATAGACAGAAATTGAGGCTATAGAAAAATAAATTTCATGCAAATGAAAACCAAAATAAAGTGCACGTAGTTATACTGTTATGGTCTGAGACGCGAGAAATGACCACCTAAAGACCGAATTGAGCCAAATCAGCAGTCTTTATTAGCTGGCCAGCGACCACCCTCTGTACCGCCCAAAGGTGAAACAGAAAGTTTTTATATTGTAAGTTTGTGGGTGGACAATTACTAAGATAGAGTAAGCACGTGTACAAAAAGCCTTGAGTAAGCATTGTATCATTTTCTTATCCTTGGTGTAACAGGATCTGGACAGTTTGGGCTCTGGGCCGTATCTTGTTCATGCAAAACATGAATGTTGTAACGGCTTCACGCAAAACGTGGGGGCTGTAATCATTTCACGCAGAACATGGGTGTTGTAGTCACTTAGGAATTTCTGTGTTGGGGGTAGCAAGCAGGAGCAAACAGGTTTACAGAAGCCGAATGGCAGATTAATGATTTTTGGGCGCGAAACTCAGACTGTAACAATACGTACATGAAACACAATAGACTTCAGCTCAGAAGTAGTAATTACAGAAAAAGAAGGACCTTGTGTAATTGTAACTTGTGAATTCATAAAAAGGATATCCCTTTTGTAAATAAATACCCCCTCTCATCAGGGCACTGAAATATATAAAGCAATTACGTAAAAAGCTGAAGGGATGAAAAGACTGCAATACAACAGAGTAGGAGACTTCATTGCCCCATTTTCAGCAATAGGCAGATCATTAAAAGAGAAAAATAAAAAGAAAATATATGAGACTTCTTCATTTTAAACCAACTTCCCTAACAAATATATGTGGGACACTCCATCCATCTATAGCAGAGGAGGACGACTGTGTTAAGAAATTAATATGCACTGTACACTTTCAAGTAGCTGGAAGAGAGCATTTTGCATATTCCAAACACAAAGAAATCATAAATGTCTGAGGTTATAAATTTGCTATTTGCCTGATTTGATCATTAGACATTTAATACACATGTAATACAAAAAAATCTAAAATTATTAAGCAGAATTAAAAATATTAAAAGTCCTTTCTATTTAGATAGGATGGTATTGTCACACATTAAAAATAAACTAACACAGAGCTTAAAAATGGATATTATTTTACCTTTAAATAGTACATTTCCTAAAAATGATACATGCATTCAGGTTTATGAAAACATATTTAATTGTATTTTCTAATATTGGTTGGAATAGACACATTTTCACATAGAAAAATATAATCTCCACCTTGGAGAACTACTTCATACCATGAATACAAATATTTTCAAATGAACCAAGTGGAAAGAGTAACATTGAGACAGTGCACGTGTGTGTGTGTGTGTGTGTGTGTGTGACGTGTAGAAGCCTTTGCAACTGCACAGACCCATGTCCATGGTGGATGTGTTGTGTGTGTGTGTGTGTGTGTGTGTCTATGTGTGTTTATGCACCTTCAAATTCTAGGAGATTCTTGGGTATGTTACTTGGGGTTTGTCATAATATTTGGAAAATTGTTGCCTATATAAGTCTTCAAATATTTACTTTTGTCTGTTTGTTTTTAATTTTACTTTTGGAAGTTGAAACATATCCATCTTAAAAATTTTCATAGTGATATTCTGTTTTCTTCACTCTTTTTGTCTTTGCAACTTGGTTTGTGTAAATTCCAATGACACTTTCTTAAGTCCCTGGTTTGATTTTTGGGCTGAGCCCACTCTCCTGACGAGTGCACCCAAGGCTTCCTCAATTCTCAAGCACATTGTTTGATTATTTCATGTTTTACGTTTGATTCTTGATGTTTCCATCTGTCAGCAGCAGGCACCTGTCTGATCCTACAGTCTGCCCATATTTTCGCTTAGAGATTTTTGTGTATTCGTTGTGGTTGTTTTAAATATTTTATTGAATTAGATCATTCCAATATGGTATCATTTACAAATCACCTTCTGATCATTTGTCCATTATAACTTTGATCTTTCTTTTGGAAATGTCTTCTAATTTTTGTGGGTAGCCAGACACATTGCACTGGACAGTTGGCCTCATGACCGATGCTGTATTTATGCATCTTCTCCCTGCAGTTTCTCATACCCTACCTTGACTAGGCCTTTCTTGTGGAGGTTTCTGACAATCTCCTTGGGGCCACATTTGGACTCAGTTTCTGCTGTGGCTACCACAGTTGAAGGCTGTTCCTTCTACGTCCACCAGAGACTTCAGATTCCTTCAGTGACACTAGTTTCTGTTTCCTGCTTGGCTTTATGTTTGCACCTTGTACTGTCCTGCAGAGGTCTGTCTGTGTCAGCTCTGCCACACGCAGTCCCCTGTGATGTCCCCCTGATAATTGTCGATTCTTGGACAGAGTGGGCTGAGGTGGGATTGTCTGCCCTTCGGCAGAGCTGTATTTCTAGTGTGCTGGGGGCCCTGGGTCTGGCTGCTGCCTCCAGGTGTCCCCGTCTCTGCCCCAGAGGAGCTGATGGTCCAGCATCTTGCCCGTCCTCCTGGGGTACAGTGTCCCTGGTTGTCCCTCATTGCTCTCTCTCCCAGCCGCAGGGGTTCTCCCTCGGTGTCCTTACCTTCCAGGTGTGCTGCCCTTCCCTGCAGATCGAGGCTTTTATTCCACAGGGAACAGGGAGGTGGCTCTGGGCCTAACCTTGGTGGGGATCTCTGTTCCCTCCCAGGTCCTACAGTGTCCATCTGTGCCCCCAGGATGCCAGTTTTGTGGGGTTTGTGGCAGATCAATTCTCAGTTCCACAGTGGTGATGGGGTGGGTCTGGATGCACTTCCGAAGTGTGTGCATCCCTCTCTCCCAGAGAGCACCATCGTGAGAGGGAGAGTTTGTGACTGTCCCTGTTATAGGGGATAGAGACAAGGGGAGGGGAATCCCTTTAAACACGTGGCTCCTGAGCATTTCCCAGCAGGATGCTTTCACCATGCTCAGCCTCCAGCAGTCCAGTGCATGCTGGCAGCTGCATCCTGCCGTAGCCTGCATTGTAATAGGGCAGCCCCTGCCCTGGATCAGCGAGCTCCCTGGCTCTGTCACTTCCTGCAAAACTCATCCTTCCCCGTCCTCGGGTTAGTTTTTATTCTTATAACAGCAGTTATCTGAAGTACTAAATAATGTTTGCAAAATTGCAACTACTGCAGTTCATCTCTTGTACTCAACGTTGTTATAAAAATAAAATAAAATAAATGTTTTTCACTTGTGTACACCTTCAAGCTCAGTAGCAGGTTTATTTGTAAGACCCAGAAAATTAAAGTAATGTATGTTCATCAACATCTTAGTGGAAAAAGCACTGTAAATGTGTTGATTGGATACTACCCCTTGTTTCCATCTGTGAACATTTGCTGCGCACCACAGCACCACTGTGTTTGCTGGTCTTTATGCTGAGTTAATAAGAGGACAGACTACACTATTCCATTGTTATGTATTCCAGAAAATAAAAACTCATGTACTTTAACAAGATCAGTATCTGCCCAGGGGATGGAGGAAGAAGGTTAGCAGACAGAAGTGAAGACCGAAGAAGAAATGGAAACATTACCGAGAATTGATTTGCTCACTGTCTTCATAATGATTATGGATGTGTGAATTTTTGTCAATTACACACTCTAAATATAGGAAGTCTCCCCATGTCAATTATAACTCGTAAAACTTATTTTACATAAATCCTAAAAATACTATTGGTGAGAAGTCTTATAAAGATAATATGTTACGTGTCCAAACACCCAGAAAATTCAGGAGCATCCACCTTGGCCTCTGCCTATGTTGGGGTAAAGTCCAGGTGTGGAAAACCACACATGTTCTCATGACAGAGTTCTTGAACCCACACTAGGAATGTTCACTCTGTGCGGGAGATGGTTCATGGGTCAGGCGTGTGCAGTGCTGAGGAGCACAGGCTCAGATCCCAGAACTCACTCTCCCCAGACGTGAGTTCCTGACACATTACACAGGCCCTCGATGCTCTGGGATGACCCTCACATTTGTAACATGGAACAGACATGGACACTTACAGCACATGATCCATGTCCATGTGCCAATAGGAAATACAATGATGGATGCTATTTACCAGATTAAAATTTCATAGGAGGAGCTTGTATTGTATCAAATGTTACCCTTGTCATACACCTACCCACAGACACTCACTTGTGATCTGGACCCTGCCCTCCCTCATCTGCCCCACCTCAGGGCTTGCTATATAGCAGGGGACATGCAAATAGGACCCTCCCTCTGCTGATGAAAACCAGCCCAGCCCTCACCCTGCAGCTCTGGGACAGGAGCCCCAGCCCCGGCATTCCCAGGTGTCCCCATTCGGTGATCAGCACTGAACACAGACACTCACCATGGAGTCTGGGCTCAGGTGGGTTTTCCTTGTTGCTCTGTTACAAGGTAATTCATGGAGAACTAGAGATATTGAGCGTGGGAGTGGATGTGAGTGAGAGAAACAGGGGTGTGTGTGGCAGTTTCTGACCAGGCTGTGTCTGTGTTTGCAGGTGTCCAGTGTGAGGTGCAGCTGGTGGAGTCTGGGGGAGGCTTGGGCCAGCCTGGGGGGTCCCTGAGACTCTCCTGTGCAGCCTCCGGATTCACCTTCAGCAACTATGGGATGTACTGGGTCCGTCAGGCTCCAGGGAAGAGGCTAGAGTGGGTGGCAAATATATGGAGTGATGGAAATAAGCAATACTATGCAGAAGCCGTGAAGGGCCGATTCACCATCTCCAGAGACAACAGCAAGAACACGCTGTCTCTGCAAATGAACAGTCTGAGAGCCGAGGACACGGCCCTGTACTACTGTGCCAGTGACACAGTGAGGGGACATCAGTGTGAGCCCAGACACAAACCTCCTGCGGGGGCGCGCATGAGCCACCAGGGGGCGCGCGGGACACAAGGAGCAGAGTCAAGACAGGGGACAATGATTGTTTCCTGTCAGAGTTTGGGGCCTCTTCTTTAGAAATTTCAACCAGGGACCTATATTCTTTCCTGGCTCTGCTCTCGTCACTGTAGTGTCTGAATTAGAAACGTCTTGTAGTAAATGAACACACTCTCACCTGCACACACGGCAGAACGTCACTCACGTGGGCAGAAATGACCCTGCTGTTACCACAGGGGTCAGAGTCCTGAGGAAGGAAGCCCAGGGGAACCTGCTGAGCATTTTCCTACCAGACTCAGCGCACAGACCTCAGTGGGACTCCCTGAGTGGGACAGTCTTTGGGATTCAGGTTGGGACATGTAGGGACCTGGGCAGGGTCAGTGTCTCATAAAACCTAACACTGTCAAGTTGTTCTCTCCTCGTTTAAAACTGTACATTTCAGATGCAGAAATGATTTAGTTCAATTTTTTTTTTTGAAGTCTGTTTTGTTTCTCCCTTGTTTCTGTTTTCACATCTTCCTCTGTTCCTTTGTCCCACACAAAATGGAGGGTGTGGTCTCTGTAATAAATCCTGGGGCTCAAACTCTTTACCTGGAGCTCCGGTGTGGCTCTGGCTGTGGCTCCTGAGGCACCTGGGAGAGATTGATGGGACTGTGTCACCCACCATTGCTGGGACCCTCCTGCTGTCACCTGGGCATGGACTCACATTGGAAATGCAAGCAGCCATTAGTAGCTGTGAGAACAAGATTGATTGGTCAAAGTGGGATGTGTCCACTGAGACTCTCACAGAGTCACCTTCAACACCTGTGGCATTGGAGAGACCTGCAGATGGAAACCTCAGTGTGCTGAGCAGTCTGGGTGACATCCAGGTCCTTGTGAGTGGTGTCCTTTGGCTCCACATGATCACACCCCACCCTGCAGTCCAGTCCCTGCTGTGTGTTGTGCCTGTCCGAGATGGCCCTTTATCCAAGAGCCTCCTCATCCTCCCCCCTCTGCTCCTCCTGACTGCCCACTCCTATGTTCTCCTCCTTCCTGTGGAGAGCAAAATCATTCCTTGTTTTTATTGTCATACCCATCACTATCAAGGAGAAAGAAGTGTCGTGTATTGAACAAGGATTTGTGTCTAAACCACATGGGATTCACAAAAGATTTCTCCTATACATTAGTCTTCATCATGGGAGATATTTGTGGAAAATGATGCACAACATCCATCTTATGAAGAAATTTCCATTCTGAGTTAGTTCCATCTCTACCTGTAGACACAGATGTGTCCTCATTGCAAGTAGGAAACAGCTAACTATGTGACAGGCTTTGCCACCTTGTACAGTCCCTGCCTATGAAATAGCTACAGGGTCAGACAGGAAGGTGCTAACACCACCGGGCACATCAGGGAGTGTGGAAGAAGGGACAGGCCCATCAGGACAGGTGTGACTACTGCTCCTTTAGAGTAACTTTGTTGATTTTTGTTGTTTATAGCATTTTAATTCAAAATTCCTACAGCACTAAAACACACTTGATTTATGTAAAGCCCAAGAGAGCTGCAAAGCTCAGGAGTTGGTGAGCACATGTCATGGTGCAGGACGCGGTGGGTGCCCCTGAGGTGGCCACAGGTGAAGGGTCACTCAGCATGAGGGTGAGGAATATGGACATTATGGCAAAGAAGGCAGGTGTCCTCCTGGGGAAGACAGGACACGGGGACTCTGTTGACTGAGTCTGCAAGGGCTTGGGCAGGGGCACCAGGGTCTGTCCTAGAGAAGTGGCATCAGATGAAAGGACCTGATGCTGAGCGATTCTGGAACAAAGTGAGGAGCACGGAAATCAGCTGAGGGGGCTCCCGTGAGGGCTTGAAAGAGGTTGCTTTATGAATGCGACATCATGACATGTGGAGCAGAGGAGCAGAGAGCCACACTGTGGAGCGGCCACGACCCCGGACCTGTTAGATGCGATCATGTGTGTGCAGAGGCAGCACAGCTGACACACGGCAGGAGCGGATGGCGTGGATGGGTGTGGCCGCACGTGTGTATCGTGGGAAAGTGTGATCCGTGCGGGGACAACTCAAGTCAGCGCGGAATCCTCTCTTCACAATATCGCAGCTTTGAATGTTCATATCTACAGTTAGCAACATGCATATTTTCTTAGTTTATTTGCTAAAGGCAACAGTATATGTTTCAAATAATTCATGATTATTCCATAATTCCTGATATTTAGAGTTTTTTTTTTCAATAAATTCTCTAATCTGTGGCTGGGAGCCTGTTAAAATATGCCCCATCAGAGCAGAGCAACCAAATCTACAAGAGAAAAATGTTTCCCAGTTGCTGATTGCCAGGAGTCAGCGATTTCAGTAAGATGCATGTGGTGACAGTGTCTGGAGCACAAGATGACGTTTGCAGTCACCTACCATGAGATGCTTCATTTTCTCCCAGTGAAACACAGCAAGTGGGGACGGCCACAGCAGACACAGCTGGGATAATCTCCTCTGTTTTAAACTGCTCTTGCCTAATGGGTTTCTCCTTTGAAGAGTCTATTTTAACTCACATCAGCCTGTATTTACTATTTTAAGGAGATGAGACATGGGGTCTTGTTTTGTCATACCTACGAGTAAGTCATAATGAAATGATTTAATTTTAACTTACTACTCAGTGGGCCAGAGCATCCAAGCCCTCAGTAGAATATTTTGGAACAATGTGTGCTCTCACCGTGGTGATTTAGGCAAGGAAATCCTTACAGTGTTTAGGATGAGGTGTTCCTCCTTGTCCGTATTATATATGGCAAAAACCATAATGGTATGGGAATACTTCTTCAAAACTTTTTATGGGATTTCTAGCTTTAATAGTAATCTGTGCTTCAGTATTAAGGATATGCAATACTGTCAACGAGTGAATTTCTGCTCTAAGATACTTACAGCTTTTGTTGAAGAGGACAAAAACCCAGACAACACCCTGTTATATTTACCATATATTATTTTATTATATTTATATTTACCATATATTATTTTACTATATGTTGGATTTCTAATTGAGTCACTCACAGACTGCTCTCTGTTCTATTGCACTGTATAACTATAGTTAATAAAGTTAATAATATTGTATATTTCAAAATAGCTGAAACATAGAATTTTAAATATTCTCACTACAATGAAATAACAAATATTTGCGGTGATGGACATGCTAATTATGCTGATTTGATCATTCCACAATGTATACAAGTATTGACATCCTGTTGCCTCTCTTCAATATATATAATTATTGTCAATTAAAAATAAATAAAATTTTACCCAAGTGCCCAACAATACATGAGTGGATTAATAAAATGTGGCATCTGTATACCATGGAGTTCTACTCAGCCACAAAATGCAATGGTGATCTAGCACCTCTTGTATTATCCTGGATAGAGCTGGAGTCTGTTCTACTAAGTGAGGTATCACAAGAATGGAGAAACAAGCACCACACGTGCTCCCCATCAAATCTGTGCTGACTGATCAACAGTACAGTGTTCACATGGTAGTAATACTCAATGGGTGCCCGACAGGTGGAGATGTGGGCGGTGAACTTACAATTAATGCATGTTGAGCCCACTGTGTGGGGGGAGGGCACTCCTATAGTCCTGCCTTGGGGCGGGGGGGCGGCAAAGGCATTATATGTAACCAAAAAAATTGTACCCCATAATATTTTTTTTTTTTTTTTGAGATAGAGTCTCACTTTGTTGCCCAGGCTAGAGTGAGTGCCGTGGTGTCAGCCTAGCTCACAGCAACCTCAAACTCCTGGGCTCAAGCGATCCTCCTGCCTCAGCCTCCCGAGTAGCTGGGACTACAGGCATGCACCACCATGCCCGGCTAATTTTTCTATACATATATTTTTAGTTGTCCATATAATTTTTTTCTATTTTTAGTAGAGACGGGGTCTCGCTCTTGCTCAGGCTGGTCTCGAACTCCTGACCTTGAGTGATCCACCCACCTCGGCCTCCCAGAGTGCTAGGATTACAGGCGTGAGCCACCGCACCCGGCCTGTACCCCATAATATTGTGAAATAAAAAAGAAATGATAAAAATGATAAATATTTTGGATGAGGAATATGATAATTTTCTGAATTTGATCAATATGCAAGGTATACATATATCAAAACACATGTTAAATATATGCATTCTTTTTCAATTAAAATAAAATAAAATGTTGAAACGTAATGGTACAAAAAAACCCACCCAGGTATATTTCCTTTTATGCAAATTGTATAATCTTCTGTATTTTTTATTTAATTTTTCACGTATCATTTTAAATTTCATAATATTATGGGGGTACAAATCTTTAGGCTACATAAATTTCCTTCCTCCCACTCGAGTCAGAGCTTCAAACCTGTCCATCCTCCAGATCCCAAAGGCAATCACAGCAACAACAAAAATAAGTAAATGAGACCTGATCAAATTAAAGAGCTTCTGCACAGCAAGAACACTATCAGGAGAGTGAACAGACAGCCTACAGAACGGGAGGAAAGATTCGCATGCCACACATTTTATATTCTTTAAGCCTTTTCATCCGTGTCTATACGCAGATCATATGCACACTGGTCCTTGCTGTGAAAATGTACAGACCTTTCTAGAAGCTCCATGTGATCTCTCATGGCTTCTGGGCACCTTCAATGTTCAGTGACAGAAAGGATGGTGTGAATATTTCAGTTCTTTTTCTTTTCTTTTCTTTTTTTTTATTTCAGGATACTATGAGGGTAGAAATGTTTTGGCTACGTTTTATGTCTTTGCCTCACCCAAGTGAGGATTAGAGTCATGGCCTTCCCATCTACAATGCTCACCTTGTCCATGAGTTGTGAGTTTACCCCCCTCACCCCCAATCTCTGGAAAATATTACTACCATGTGAGCACCATAGTGTTGATCAGTTAGTGCCAATTTCATGGCGAGTACATGTGGAGGCTGTTCCTCTGATCTTGTGATACCTCCCTGTGGATAATGGGCTGAAGCTGAATCCAGGAAAATAGAAGAGGTGCTAGGTTTCTCATAATTGAGTAATATTCCCCTGTATACTTATACCAAATTTGAACGATGCCCTCATGAATTGACGGACACTTGGGTTGTTTCCACATCCTTGCAATACTGAATTCTGCTGCCATAAACATTGGGGTGCAGATGTCTTTATTATAGAATGTCTTTTGCTCTTTTGGGTAGATGCCTAATAGTGCTATTGGTGGATCTAATGGTATTTCCATTTTTAGCTCTTTGAGGTATCTCCAAATTCTTTTCCACAGAGGTTGCATCCGTTTGCAGTCCCACCAGTGGTATAAAAGTTCTGCAAGTCCTGGTCTCTCTGCAGATTTCAGGTTTGTTCTTGGTCATATAACTTCCATTACCTGAAATATTAAATAAAATGTGCTAATGTGTGGCTCATGCAGGTGTGTTGAGGTGAACGATGATGATGTTGCTGTTATTTTTGTTGATATAAAAAGAAGAAGAGCTGTTTTCTCAGCTGCCTCCTTCTCCCAGGTGAATAGAAGCTTTATCCATAATAGCAAGGAATTGGAAAGAATGCCAACATTAACGAGTAGCTTAAAAACCAAGTCTTTTTTGCAAATGATGCATCAGGACACTACATCATTGACAGCAATGGCTGTGTCATGCTCACTGCAGCGTGACCGTGTCCACAGTGTGTGCTGTGAGTAAAATAGGCAAAAAGCACCTGCTACGTGATTCCACTGTTACAAATTCTAGAGAGTGAAAACTGAAGTAACATAAACTATGTCAGCAGGTGTCTGGGTAAAGGGAGGGAGAGGGAAGGAGAAAGAAGGAGGAATTTTAGAAGGAGAAGTGTCAACATTGAGGGAAATCGATTTCCTCCATATCGCAGACAGGGGACGGTGTGTCAGCATCTTTCACTTGTTCACTTCAACTGTGTTAAGGCCACTGAGTACCAACTATGCCTCATTAAAGTTAATATGAACAATTAATAGATGATTTGGTAGAGAAGGAGCGATGGACAAATAGATAATAAGGGAGATTTTAGGTTCAGTTATCTGCATTAATCCTGTGTGCCAGGCTTTCTATATAGTTTTCAGGAAAAAAAAAAAAAGAAGAGAGGCAAGAAACTGGCTTTATCTTGTTATGATAGAATTGGGGTTCTAGAATCCACCCTAGGCATGTCCAGGTTTGGTCTGCAGTGTGTTCCAAGGACGGGATCATGGCCCAGACACAGAGATTCCCAGATATGTGTCTCTGGACATATCACACAACTTCCATATGTGTCTAATCTTACTTTTACAGCTGTAAAATACATGGAAACTTCACACCTACAGCACATGGTTTCTATGTTTCTGTAAATTAAATAAGTGAACACGAGCTATCAATCACAGTACAGTCACTCAGTTTTCTTCTGTTCTTGCCCTCCCTCAGCTGTCCCACCCCAGGGCTTGCTATATAGCAGGGGACATGCAAATAGGGCCCTCCCTCTGCTGATGAAAACCAGCCCAGCCCTCACCCTGCAGCTCTGGGACAGGAGCCCCAGCCCCGCCATTCCCAGGTGTCCCCATTCGGTGATCAGGACTGAACACAGACACTCACCATGGAGTCTGGGCTGCGCTGGGTTTTCCTTGTGGCTCTGTTACAAGGTAATTCATGGAGAACTGGAGATATTGGGTATGGGAGGGGATGTGAGTGAGAGAAACAGGGGTGTGTGTGGCAGTTTCTGACCAGGCTGTGTCTGTGTTTGCAGGTGTCCAGTGTGAGGTGCAGCTGGTGGAGTCTGGGGGAGGCTTGGTCCAGCCTGGGGGGTCCCTGAGACTGTCCTGTGCAGCCTCCGGATTCACCTTCAGCAGCTATGCAATGAGCTGGGTCCGCCAGGCTCCAGGGAAGGGGCTAGAGTGGGTGGCAGAAATTAATGGTAATGGTGGCAGCACATACTACGCAGACGCCGTGAAGGGCCGATTCACCATCTCCAGAGACAACAGCAAGAACACGCTGTCTCTGCAAATGAACAGTCTGAGAGCCGAGGACACGGCCCTGTACTACTGTGCAAGAGACACAGTGAGGGGACATCAGTGTGAGCCCAGACACAAACCTCCTGCAGGGTGCGCGGGGCCACCAGGGGGCACGAGGGACACAAGGAGCAGAGTCAGCCAGGCCAGGTGCAGGTGGAGGGTAAGGGCTGGTTTCCTCTCAGGGTCGGGTCTTCCTCTCCAGAAAACGGTTTCCTCTGGGGAACTTCTCTGAATTCATGATTCTGTGTTTCCCTCTGCAGTCTCTGAGTAGGTATGTTTGTGGTCATGAGAAAAAAATATTGTCACCTGCACAAAAGGCAGAGGTTGGGTTCCAGTGTCTTTCTCCTGTCTCCAAATGTACATTAATTATCAATCCTTCTGAATACGTCTGAGGGACATCTCGGTCAGACAGAGTCAGCGTCCTAAGCAAGATAGGGAAGACCCTGTGGTGCTCAGAGTCCCAGCATGAGGCTCAGAAGATCGATTATATCGGACACAATTCAAGGACAGAGGGACCCACCGACATTTAGTGCAGATGTTGACTCTGATGGTGTTAGACGCCTACACACACGCACACACACACACATGCATACACACACTCACACACTGAGTGAACACGGGAAGGGTGAGTCTCTCCACCACTGAGGTGTCTGCAGGGCAGGGCAGGCCTCTCAAGACAGTCCCAAGTGGCTTCATAGGACAAGAAGGGAGACTGGCTCAGGTTTTCACAACAGTTCTCTGGTGCGAAAGGGAGGGTCTGGTGGGGTCTGGGCCTGTGACAGCCATCTGGTGACAAAGCACCTGTGATTCCTTCCTAGGATTCCCATGAGTGGGGCAAACAGGGAAGATGAAGGATGGGCCTTCAGATGCCAGTGGAAAGACACCAGCTAAGAGACTCTGACTTCGTATTCCACTCAATAACTAGGAAATATTTTTTAAAAATTTTTTAAAAGGAGACAAAGGCCATTATGGGTAAAAGACAATGCGGTCAGCAGGAAAAAAGAAGAAATTTCATTAGTATGAACAAATGATAGTACTAATGAGGATGATCAGGAGGAGGAGTTAAACAGGGTCTTGGTCCAATGTCATGGGGGAAGCCTTTCACTGTCCAAGCTCATCAGCTTATCCTGAAGGCTGCGGGTCTGCTGTGGGCTTCAAAATTCCAGAACTTCCACAGGTTCTACAAGGATGCTCAGTTTGACATTCTCTACCACAGCAGCCTTCCAAGTGTCTAGAATTCTGAACTGATGCTGTCGTTGTGAAATATGAACCCGAGGGTTTCCTCCCTGGAATTGCACTGCTGTGTTTCCCTTAAAGTCCTTGATAATATTTTTTCCACTATGGCTCAAGACCAGTTTTTTCCTGATGTTTCTCCAACACACACTATGTCCTCGTTGAGCACGATGAGAGACTGCTGAAAAGATGTAGTAAAAAGGCAGCCTGAATCTGTGGTGATAGGAATGTCTCTAACACATGAACTGCTTACAAAATTGTTTACTCTCGCATGCAATAGGGAAAATGATAGCAGTTGTGGTAAAATCTAAATGTTCCTTCAGTGCAGCTACCAAGTCATAGGGTAACAACTGATCTGTCCTGGAGGGACTGGACCACAATGCTGTAAGCAAGTGCTCATGGTACAATGGTGAAGGAGTTCAAGAATTGCTTAAAACTGTGACACTTATATTTCATAATGCTAATTAGAGCAACGTTTTCTGAAGATTTCCAATGAGTGGACGGTGTGATACGTGAGCAGTGGTGATGGCTCACAAGCTTAGATGGCATCACAAAGTAGGTTTAGGCTGCTTGTTCTGGGGAATGACCTCCCACAGCACTTCTTTAATCCCCATATTATTTTTTTGCATGATTCCTGTTAACTTTAGTTGGATCTCTAGGATTTAGAAGTCTATCTCAAAGTTCCTTACCCTTGGTTAATTTTGATAGGTTTTCCAGAACTTTTGTTTGCAAATATCCCAAGTTCATGTACTACTCTAAAAACATACCAATTCAATCCCAGTTTTCTACTAATTGACAAGCACTAAAAAGGGCAATGACTTCTCCCACATGGGCTGATTTTACCTCCAGTTGAGCACAATATTGTAATGGAAACTTTTCTTCTGTAATATGAATCACTGCTTAATAAATTCCAGTTTTATTACTGAAGTGTGATTGATCAACAAATAATATTGTCTCCAGGGTCTCAGTGAGAATCTAATCCAAAAATAGACAGAACTTTTCTCTGATGCGGACAAAATAGCTCTGTGCCCACACTTAGCTTTCAGCCACATGTCCTAGCACAGAGTGAACCTCATTCCACTGTTCACCTCAGTGGAGGCTCCTGACTAGGAAATCAGGTACTTTTGATTTTAATGCCTGTAGACCGTCATATCTGGATATTTTAGCCAAAAGTAATGGCCACATGAAGTAACTAAACAATAAGGAAAATCATAACCTAATGAAACAAGAAGCCAGGATGTGAGTGGCTCCATCTTTGCCAATTTCAAAAGTTCATCCACACAAAGAGCATCCTGTCTCAACGTTTCACACTGATATGCAGAAAATGTCCACTTCATCCCCCAGGCCCCCCTTGTGTAGACGTGGTGAGAGTGTTTTCAGGGTCCCACAGATAGGACAAGGGTGGAAGAGGAGAGGACACCTTTCTGAAATTTCCCCTGAAGGATCAGCAAGGTCACAACAGAGAATCTCTCCTGCCTCCGTGACTAGAACTCTGTCACACGCCCACATGCACACGAGTTCCTGATGGGCATAAATGCTACAATAATCAGGCTGACCATTTTATCACATAATATTACTGGAAACTGACATAAATATTTTCTTTTCCTTTCTATGTTTTTTTCTTCTTCTTTGTTCTTTTGGAAGGAAGGTCATGTTATGCCACCTAGGCTACAGAAGAGTGTCATCATCATAACTCACAGCAACCTCAAAGTAATGGACACAAGTGATCCCACTGCCTCAGCCAACCAAGTATCTGGGACTACAGGTGCACCCACAGTGGCCGGGTGAGATACAAATATGTAGAAAGCATTGTCTGACTGCGCTGCCAGGCAGGCTGACCTCAAATTTTCCACCTCAAGTGATCCCCCTTCTTGGGCCTCCCAAAGCGATGGGTTTACAGGCATGGGTCACAGCACATGATCATATTGAATAACTAACTTTCCTTAATGTAAAGTTAATTACTTTTTGATCATTACCTGAACTTTCACTGAAACATTCCTACTGTGATTGAGTTTCATTTTCATTTCCAATGTTCAAAACTGGGCCTCCATGAGAGTCCCACAACTCAGGCCCTTTACCTGGAGCTCAGGTGTGGCCCAGGCTGTGGCTCTTGTGGGACCTGGGAAAGATTGATGGGACTGTCTCACCCACCATTGCTGGGACCCTCCTGCTGTCACCTGGGCATGGACTCACCTTGGAAATGCAAGTGGCCATTAGTAGCTGAGAGAATGACATTGATTGGTCAAAGTGGGATGTGTCCACTGAGACTCTCACAGAGTCACCTTCCTCACCTGTGGCATCAGGGAGACCTGCAGGTGGAAACCTCAGTGTGCTGAGAGCTCTGTGGTGGCATCGAGGTCCTTGTGAGTGGAGTCTTTGTGGCTCCACACGATGACACAGCACCCTGGAGCCAAGGCCCTCCTGTGTGAAGTGTCTGCCCAAGATGGACCTTTGTCCAAGAGCCTCCTCATCCTCCCCCCTCTGCTCCTCCTGACTGCCCTCTCCTATGTTCTCCTCCTTCCTATGGAGAGCAAAGTCATTCCCTGTTTTTACTCTCACACCCACCGTTATCAAGAAGGAACCAGGGTCATGTATTGAACAAGGATTTCTCTATAAACCACATGGGATTCACAAAAGATTTCTTCCACAGTGTGGTGTGTCATCATGGGAGACACTTGTGGAAAACGAGGGGCACCACCAATCTTACCAAGAGATCTCCATGCTTGAGAAATTTTTATGTCTATCTGGAGACACAGATGCATCCTCATTGCAAGTAGAGAAGGAATTAATAGCACGAGAGCCTTTGCGGCATTCTATGGGCCTTGCCTCTGAGATGGCTTCAGAGTAAGACAGTGAAGGGTGAGAACATGACAGTGTGTTTCCTAGAGTGTGGAGGAAGGCAGAAGACTGCCAGGGCAAAGGGGAGTGCTCTGCTTTGCAGTTTTTTTTCTTTAGTTACTGATGGAGAGAAGACCACTGAGGCTTAGGGACCCCATTTCTGAGGCCATAGTAGGACAGGAGGTGAAGGGATGCTGCCTGAGCAGGAGCCAGAGATAAGGGCAGAAGTTAACTGCCTAGTTGGGGAACATTCCAGCGATCTGGGAGCACAGCAAAGCAGACTCCCACCTTAAAGCCTGAGGGGCCTCATGCCTAAAAAGCCACATAGCGGCTTGACATGAAAACCACACATGGCTATAAAGGAAGATTGCAAATTGTCAGCCCTGGAAAATGAACCCCAGACTCCAACTCTTAAGCACACCAAGTTGAGCTCTTTCACTCCCCTTTCTCAGTAAAATGCCTCGGTTGATGGGGAGCTAACCTCCCAGTAAGAAGTACTAATCTCTTTGTTCCTCAATGGAATGGGCCACAGCTGCTGAGTTCAGAGATACTATCTGTACATAGCTTAAGGCGTAGTTGTGCTTAGTAACGAGCTATGTGTTCCTGCTTCTATAGATAAGAGTAATTAGCTAAGGCATCTTGTGACTTTTAAGGGAGACTTGAAACTTCTACACATTGTAACCCATGAGCTTTTCACGTGAAATCATTGTAATCTATAGCATGAAATAGGGAATAGACACAGGTGCTAGATTTCAGTCAGTGCCACCTGGCTCACGGGAATGCTGGTGGCCCCTGACTTCCCTGTACCCTTTCACCTTATTTTTTCTGTCCGTGTCTTTGTCTCTCCCATCTTTGCAGCCCACAGTGCCCGGGGACCCGGTCATATCACAGGCATCATGAACCCCCGATAGTTTACAGTATTTTTTTTCTTCAAAATTGCTAGGGAGTGAAAACATACTGTATTTATGTAAAGCCCAGGAAAGCTTCCCGGCTCAGGTGTTGGTGAGTGGATACGATGCTGCAGGAAGCTGTCTGTGCCCCTGTGGGGGACAGAGGGAAGTGTTCACTCAGCATGTAGCCCAGGAACAGGGACGAGGTGACAAAGAAGGCAGGTGTCCTCCTGGGAAGACCAGGACTTGGTGATTCTGTTGGCTATGTCTGCAAGGGCTTGGGCAGGGGCACCAGGGTTTGTCCCAGAAAAATGGCATCTGATGAAAAGACCTGATGTTGAGAGAGTCTGGGGTGGAGTGAGTTATGGGAATCTGCCCGGGGGGTCTCCTATGAGGGCGTGAAACACATAAGGACACGACACAGAGGTGCAATTCTCAATAGAAGTAGCAAACATTTTTCATCAGAATCACTGAATGTTACAACGGAAGATAATCTACTCAAAGTGATGGGGAAAATGTTTAAAAAATTGCAAACAAAGAATATTTTTCCCAGATATTTTTTCATTCAAAAACAAGGAAGAAATTTTTTAAAAATCCTAGACAAACAAAAGGTAAAGGAGTTCATTACCAGGAGGCCTGCCTTATAAGTGCCAAAAGGAGGGTTTTTAGCTGAAAAAGTCCATTGATGAATAACATAAAACTTATGAAAGCACAACACTTAATGACATAATTAACATAGAGACATATGAAAAGTACTCTATAATGTTGGTGTATCGAGCAATTTTATTCTCCTATAAGAGCTAAAATACAAAATTATCAATAACAACTCTCTTAAAAACTCATAAAATTTATTTCACATAAATCCTAAAATACTACTGGTAAGAAGTCTTACAAAGATAATATATTACGTGTCGAAACATGTTGAAAATTCAGCAGCATCCACCTTGGCCTCTGCCTATGTTGGGGTAAAGTCCAGGTGTGGAAAACCACACATGTTCTCATGACAGAGTTCTTGAACCCGCACTAGGCTGCTAAGCTCTATGCTGGAGATGGTTCATGGGTCAGGCGTGTGCAGTGCTGACAAGCACAGGCTCAGATCCCAGAGCTCACTCTGACCAGACGTGAGCTCCTGACACATTACACAGGCCCTCGATGCCTCGGGGTGACTCTCACATTTATAACATGGAACAGACATGGACACTTAGAGCACATGATCCATGTCCATCTGTCAATAGGAAATACGATGATAGATGCTCAGTATTTACCAGATTACAATTTCCTAAGAAGGGCTTATATTGTATCAAATGTTGCCCTGGTCATACACCTCCCCCCAGACACTGACATCTCATCTGGACCCTGACCTCCCTCAGCTGCCCCACCCAAGGCTTGCTATATAGCAGGGGACATGCAAATAGGGCCCTGCCTCTGCTGGTGAAAACCAGCCCAGCCCTCACCCTGCAGCTCTGGGACAGGAGCCCCAGCCCCGGCATTCCCAGGTGTCCCCATTCGGTGATCAGGACTGAACACAGACACTCACCATGGAGTCTGGGCTGCGCTGGGTTTTCCTTGTTGCTCTGTTACAAGGTAATTCATGGAGAACTGGAGATATTGGGTGAGGGAGTGGATGTGAGTGAGAGAAACAGGGGTGTGTGTGGCAGTTTCTGACCAGGCTGTGTCTGTGTTTGCAGGTGTCCAGTGTGAGGTGCAGCTGGTGGAGTCTGGGGGAGGCTTGGTCCAGCCTGGGGGGTCCCTGAGACTCTCCTGTGCAACCTCCGGATTCACCTTCAGCAGCTACTGGATGCACTGGGTCCGCCAGGCTCCAGGGAAGGCGCTGGAGTGGGTCTCAAGCATTAGTAGTGGTGGTAGCACAAGCTACGCAGACGCCGTGAAGGGCCGATTCACCATCTCCACAGACAGCAGCAAGGACACGGTGTATCTGCAAATGAACAGTGTGAGAGCCGAGGACACGGCCCTGTACTACTGTGCCAGTGACACAGTGAGGGGACATCAGTGTGAGCCCAGACACAAACCTCCTGCAGGGACGCGCGGGGCCACCAGGGGGCGCCCAAGACACAGGAGCAGAGTCAGCCCAGGGTAGGTGCAGGTGGTGGGTAAGGGCTGGTTTCCTCTCAGGGTCGTGGCTTTCTCTCCAGAAAACGGTTTCCTCCTGGGAACTTCTCTGAATTCACGATTCTGTGTTTCCCTCTGCAGTCTCTGTGTTAGATATGTTTGTGCTAATGAGAGAAAATATTGCCACCTGCTCAAAAGGCAGACAGTGGCTTCCAGTCACTTTCTCCTGTCCCCAAATGGACATTGATTATCAACACTTCTCAGTAAGTCTGAAAATCAATAAAAGATTTTTTCTTGGACAGCACAATGCAGCACAGTACACAGAAGTACACGTTCCTTCTAGCCGGCAAGCAGGATAAAGCGCCTACTGGACGTCAGGGACAGACGGAGTCAGCGTCCTAAGCAAGAGCAGGATGACCACGTGGAGCTCCGTGTCCAGCACCAGGCTCACAACATCGATTATATCTCACAGAATTGAAGGACAGAGGGACCCACCGACATTTAGTGTAGATGTTGACTCTGATGGTGTTAGACACCTGCACACACAGGCAGGCACAGATGCACACACACACACACACACACTGAGTGAACACGGAAAGGGTGAGTCTCTCCACTACTGAGGTGTCTGTGGAGCAGCGCAGGCCTCTCAAGACAGTCCCAAGTGGCTTCATAGGACAAGAGGGGAGACTGGCTCAGGTTTTCACAACAGTTCCCTGGTGGGGCAGGGAGGGTCTGGTGGGGTCTGGGCCTGTGACAGCCAACTGGTGAGACAGCACCTGTGATTCCTTCCTAGGATTCCCATGAGTGGGGCAAACAGGGAAGATGAAGGATGGGCCTTCAGATGTCAGTGAAAAGACATCACATAGGAGAATCTGACTTCTTGTTCCGCTCAACAATTATTAAATGTTTTTAAATTTTTTTGAAAAGCAGGCAAAGGCCATTATGGGTGGAAAACAATGAGGTCAGCAGGAAAAAATAAGACATTTCATTAGTATTAACTAATCATAATACTAAGGAGGATCAGCAGGAGGAGGAGTTAGACAGGGTCTTGGTCCAATGTCATGGGAGGAAGCTTTTCACTGTCCAAGCTCATCAGCTTATCCTGAAGGCTGTGGGTCAGCTGTGGGCATCAAAATAGCAGAAGGTTCACAGGTTCTACAGGGATGCTCAGTTTGACATTCTCTACCACAGCAGCCTTCCAAGTGTCTAGAATTCTGAACTGATGCTGTGGTTGTGAAACATGATCCCGAGGGTTTCCTCCCTGGAATTGCACTGCTGTGTTTCCCTTAAAGTCCTTAATAATGGTTGTTCCAGTATGGCTCAAGACCAGTGTTTTCCTGAGATGTTTTCCAACACACACTATGCCCTGGTTGAACACGATGAGAGACTGCTAAAAAGATGTAGTAAAAAGACCTTGAATCTGTGGTGATAGGAATGTCTATAATTCATGAACTTCTTTCAAAATTGTTTACTCTCACATGCAATAGGGAAAATGCTAGTGCTTTTAGTAAAATCTAAATGTTTGTTCCATGCAGCTACCAAGTCAAAGGGTAACAACTGATGTGTCCTTGAGGGACTGGACCACAATTCTGTAAGCAATTGCTCATGGTAGAATGGAGAAGGGAGTTCAAGAATTGCTTAAAACTGTGACATTTATAATTCATAATGCTAATTAGGTCAACGATTTCTGAAGATTTCCAATGAGTGGACGGTGTGTTACGTGAGCAGTGATGATGCCTCACAAGCTTAGACGGCATCACAAAACCAGGTTTCGGCTGCTTGTTCTGGGTAATGACCTCCTACAGCACTTGTTTAATCCCCATGTTATTTTTTTGCATAATTCCTGTTTACTTTACTTGGGTCTCTAGAATTTAGAAGTCTATCTCAAAGTTCCTTACCTTTTGGTTAATTTTGATAGGTTTTCCAGAACTTTTGAGAAACTGTTTTGTTTGCAAAATATCCCAAGTTCATGTACTACTCTAAAAACATACCAATTCAGTCCCAGTTTTCTGCTCATTGACAAGCACTAAAAAGGGCAATGACTTCTCCCACATGGGCTGATTTTACCTCCAGTTGAGCACAACATTGTAATGGAAACTTTTCTTCCATAATATGAATCTCAGTTTAATAATTTAAAGTTTTATTACTGAAGTGTGATTTTTTTTTATTTCAGCTCATTATAGGGGTACAAATGTACAGGTTATATACATTGCCCATGCCTCCCCATCCCCCCACTGAAGTGTGATTGATCAACAAATAATATTGTCTGAAGGGGCTCAGTGAGAATCTCATCCAAGGAATATACAGAACTTTTCGCTGATGCAGACAAAATAGCTCTGTGCCCACACTTAGCTTTCAGCCACGTGTCCTAGCACACAATGAACCACATGCCACTGTTCACCTCAGCGGGGGCTCCTGACTGGGAAATCTGGTACTTTTGATTTTAATGCCTCTAGACCGTCATATCTGGCTATTTTAGCAAAATGTAATGGCAACATGAAATAACTAAACATTAAGGAAAATCATAACCTAATGAAACAAGAAGCCAGGATGTGAGTGACTCTGGGCTTTCCCATTTCAAAAGTTCATCCACCCAAGGAGCTTCTTGTCTCAATGTTTCACACTGATATGCAGAAAACGTCCACTTCATCCCACAGACCCCCCTTGTGTGGACGTGGTGAGAGTGTTTTCAGGGTCCCACAGATAGGACAAGGGAGGAAGAGGAGAGGACACCTTTCTGAAATTTCCCCTGAAGGATCAGCAAGGTCACAACAGAGAGTCTCTCCTGCCTCCATGACTAGAACTCTGTCACACGCCCACATGCACATGAGTTCCTGATGGGCATAAATGCTACAATGATGAGCCTGACCGTTTTATCACATAAAATTACTGGAAACTGACTTAAATATTTTCTTTTCCTTTCTCTGTTTTTTTCTTCTTCTTTGTTCTTTTGGAGAGAAGGTCATGTTATGCCACCTGCACTACAAAACAGCGTCATTGTCATAGCTCACTGCAACCTCAAAGTAATGGGCACAAGTGATCCCACTGCCTCAGCCACGCAAGTGTCTGAGAGTACAGGTGAACCCACAGTGGCCGGGTGAGATACATACATATATAAAACATTGTCTCACTGCACTGCCAGCCAGGCTGACCTCAAACTCTTGGCCTCAAGTGACCCTCCTACTGTGGCCGCCCAAAATGATGGGTTTACAGGCATGGGTCCCAGCACATAATCATATTGAATAACTAACTTTCCTTAACCTAAAGTTAATTACTTTTTGATTAATTAACTGAATTTTCACTGAAACATTCCTACTGTGATTGAGTTTCATTTTCATTTCCAATGTTCAAAACTGGGCCTCCATGACAGTCTAGTGCATAAAAACATCCCCCCCAAGACACTCACATCTGCTCTGGGCCCTGCCCTCCCTCAGGCGTCTCATCCAGGGCTTGCTATATAGCAGGGGACATGCAAATAGGGCCCTCCCTCTGCTGATGAAAACCAGCCCAGCCCTCACCCTGCAGCTCTGGGACAGGAGCCCCAGCCCCGCCATTCCCAGGTGTCCCCATTCGGTGATCAGGACTGAACACAGACACTCACCATGGAGTCTGGGCTGCGCTGGGTTTTCCTTGTGGCTCTGTTACAAGGTAATTCATGGAGAACTGGAGATACTGGGTGAGGGAGGGGATGTGAGTGAGAGAAACAGGGGTGTGTGTGGCAGTTTCTGACCAGGCTGTGTCTGTGTTTGCAGGTGTCCAGTGTGAGGTGCAGCTGGTGGAGTCTGGGGGAGGCTTGGTCCAGCCTGGGGGGTCCCTGAGACTCTCCTGTGCAGCCTCCGGATTCACCTTCAGCAGCTACTGGATGAGCTGGGTCCACCAGGCTCCAGGGAAGGGGCTGGAGTGGGTCTCAAGGATTAGTAGTGATGGTGGTGGCACATACTACGCAGACGCCGTGAAGGGCCGATTCACCATCTCCAGAGACAACAGCAAGAACACGCTGTCTCTGCAAATGAACAGTCTGAGAGCCGAGGACACGGCCCTGTACTACTGTGCCAGTGACACAGTGAGGTGACTTCAGTGTGAGCCCAGACACAAACCTCCTGCGGGGGCGCGCATGAGCCACCAGGGGGCGCACGGGACACAATGAGCAGGGTCAGGACAGAGGACAATAATAGTTTGTTTCCTGTCAGAGTTTGGGGCCTCTTCTCTAGAAATTTCAACCAGGGACCTATATTCTTTCCTGGCTCTGCTCTCGTCACTGTAGTGTCTGAATTACTAATGTCTTGTTGTAGTAAATGAACACATTCTCACCTGCACACAAGGCAGAACGTCACTCACGTGGGCAGAAATGACCCTGGTGTTACCACAGGGGTCAGAGTCCTGAGGAAGGAAGCCCAGGGGAACCTGCTGAGCATTTTCCAACCAGACTCCGCTCACAGACCTCAGTGGGACTCCCTGAGTGGGACAGTCTTTGGGATTCATATTAGGACATGTAGGGACCTAGCCCAGGGTCAGTGTCTCATAAAACCTAGTGTTTTCAACTTGTTCTCTCCCATTAAAAGTAGTACATTCCTGGTGCAGAAATGATGCGGTTGTGTCTGATTCTGCAAATCCATTTTACTTCTCTGTAGGTTCTATTTTCACATCTTCCTCTTCTCCTTTTTGCCCCAGAAAATGGAGGATGTGATCTCTGTTTCTAAATTCCGGGGCTCAGGCCCTTTACCTGGAGCTCAGGTTTCACCCAGGCAATGGCTCCAGTGGGACCTGGGAAAGATTGATGGGACTGTGTCAACCACCATTGCTGGGACCCTCCTGCTGTCACCTGGGCCTGGACTCACGTTGGAAATGCAAGTAGCCATTAGTAGCTGAGAGAATGAGATTGATTGGTCAAAGTGGGATGTGTCCTCTGAGACTCTCACAGAGTCACCTTCAACACCTGTGGCATCAGGGAGACCTGCAGGTGGGAACCTCAGTGTGATGAGAGCTCTATGGTGGCATCCAGGTCCTTGTGAGTGGTGTCCTTGTGGTCACACCATGGCAACACCACAACCTGGAGTCGAGGCCCTCCAGTGTGAAGTGTCTGCCCCAGATGGTCTTTGTCCAAGAGCCTCCTCATCCTCCCCCCTCTGCTCCTCCTGACTGCCCTCTCCTATGTTCTCCTCCTCCCTATGGAGAGCAAAATGATTCCCTGTTTTTACTCTCATACCCACCGTTATCAAGAAGGAACCAGGGTCATGTATTTAACAAGGATTTGTCTCTAGACCACATGGACTTTGGAAAAGATTTCTTCCACAGTGTGGTGTGTCATCAGGAGAGATTCTCATGGAAAATGAGGTGCTCTATCCATCTTATGAAGAAATTTCCATTGTTGAGTTATTTCCATGTCTATGTGTAGACACAGATGTGCCTCATCGTAAGTAAGATAAGTAGAAAACAGTTAACTGTGAGAGAGGCTTTGCCACCTTGTACAGTCCCTGCCTATGAAATGGCTGCAGAGTCAGACAGGAAGGTGGGAACACCACAGTGCACATCAGGGAGTGTGGAAGAAGGGACAGGACCAGCGGGACAGATGTGACCACTGCTCCCTTGGAGAGGGTAACGGCTGATTTCCTCTCAGGGCCGTGGCTTCCTCTCCATAAAACAGTTTCCTCTTGGAAACTTCTCTAAATTCACGATTCTGTGTTTCCCTCTGCAGTCTCTGAGTTAGATATGTTTGTGGTAATGAGAGAAAATATTGTCACCTGCTCAAAAGGCAGACAGAGGCTTCCAGTCACGTTCTCCTCTCCCCAAATGGACATGAATTATCAACACTTCTCAATGAGTCCTACAATCAGTGCAAGATTTTTTCTTGGACAGCACAATGCAGCACAGCACACAGAAGTAAACATTCCTTCTAGCTGACAAGCAGGATAAAGCGCCTACTGGACGTCAGGGGCAGACCGAGTCAGCGTCCTAAGCAAGAGCAGGAAGACCCCATGGAGCTCTGTGTCCAGCTCCAGGCTCACAACATCGATTATATGTCACAGCATTCAAGGGCAGAGGGACCCACCGACATTTAGTGTAGATGTTGACTCTGATGGTGTTAGACACCTGCACACAGAGGCAGGCACAGATGCACACACACACACACACACACACACACTGAGTGAACACGGGAAGGGTGAGTCTCTCCACTACTGAGGTGTCTGCAGGGCAGGGCAGGCCTTTCAAGACAGTCCCAAGTGGCTTCGTAGGGCAGGAAGGGAGACTGGCTCAGGTTTTCACAACAGTTCCCTGGTGGGGCAGGGAGGGTCTGGTGGGGTCTGGGCCTGTGACAGCCATCTGGTGAGAAAGCACCTGTGATTCCTTCCTAGGATTCCCATGAGTGGGGCAAACAGGGAAGACGAAGGATGGGCCTTCAGATGTCAGCGGACAGACACCAGCTAAGAGAATGTGACTTCTTATTCCATTCAACAACTGGGTTTCAAAAAGATAAAAAAAAAAAAAAAAAAAAAACATTAAAAGATATTGTGTGTAGTCAACAACCAGGTTTGCAGAGAAATAGAAGATATTTCATTAGTATGAGATGATATTAATAATAATTAGAATGAGTAGGAGGAGTTAGACAGGGGTCTTTGTCGCATGTCTTGGGTGGAATCTTTTCACTGTCCAAGATCATGGGCTTACGGTAAAGGTGGTGCTGTGGGCTTCAAAATACCAGAAGGTTCACGACTTCTATAAAAAGCTCCCTCTGGCATCCTCCACTGCCGTAGCCAGCAAGTGCCCAGAGTCCTGCATGGAGGATGTAGTTGTGAAATATGAACCAAAAATTGACTCCCGGTTATTTCACTACTCTATTATTATTATTATTATTATTATTTGAGACAGAATCTTGCTCTGTTGCCTGGGCTAGAGTGCCATGTCGTCAGCCTCACTCGCAGCAGCATCAAACTCCTGGGCTTAAGCAATCCTCCTGCCTCAGCCTCCCCTGTAGCTGGGATTACAGGCCTGTGCCACCATGCCCGGCTAATTTTTTTCTACATATATAATTTTAGCTGTCCAGATAATTTCTTTTGATTTTTAGTAGAGACAGGGTCTTGCTCTTGCTCAGGCTGGTCTCAAACTCCTAACCTCAAGCGATCCTCCCACCTCGGCGTCCCAGAGTGGTAGGATTCCAGGCATGAGCCACCGAGCCCGAGCTCTATTTTCTTAAAAGTCCTTAATGATATTAGTTCCAATATGGCCCAATTGCAGTGCTCTGATGTTTCTTCCAATACACACAACGTCCTCTTTGAGCTTCATGAGAGACTTTTAAAAAGATGTAGCAAAAGGCAGCCTGAATCTGTCACTGAGAGGAGTGGGTTTAACACATGAATTACTTTCCAGTGGTTTTTTTTTTTTTTTTTTATCCCAGCTGAACTGCCTTTATTTTTAACACTCACCACCACCTGGTAAGCAGATGACATTGTTTCTTTTTTTTTATTTCACCATATTACGGGGGTACAAATGTTTATGTTACGTATATTGCTCTTGTCCCCCTTCCCCCCCCCATCAGAGCTTCAAGAGTGTCCATCCCCTAGATGGTGCACATCGCACTCATTATGTATGTATACATCCCCTCCCCACCCACATCTGGTGGACATCCAATTAATGTTATTCCTGAATGTGCTCTTAGGCGATGATCAGTGAAACCAATTGGATGGTGAGTACATGTGGTGCTTATTTTTCCATTCTTGGGATACTTCACTTAGTACAATGGGTTCCAGCTCCATCCAGGAAAATGCAAGAGGTGCTATAGCACCATTGTTTCTTATAGCTGAGTAGTACTCCACATACCACATTCTATTAATCCACCCATGTATTGATGGGCACTTGGGTTGTTTCCACATCTTTGCAATTGTGAATTGTGCTGCTATAAACATTCGGGTGCAGATGTCTTTGCAGGAGGGAGAATGCTAGTACTCATGGTAAAATCTAAGTGTTTCATTTGTCCACCTACCCAGCCATTGGGTAGTAACTGATGTGTCCTCGAGAGAGGGTCCATAATGCCACAGTGCTAATGGTAGAACCATTGGCCAAGGGAGTTCAAGAATCTCTTAAAATTATGGCATTGTGAACTTAATAATGTGAATTTGATCAACATTTTGAGAAGATTTTAATGAATGGATGGTGTGTTTTATGAGTAGTGGAAATGCCTTACAAGCTTAGATGCATTTATAAATGAACTCTAGCTGCTTTTTCTGTGAATGTATCGTACAACACTTGTTTAGTTCCCATGCTACTTTGTTTTTTTGTTTTTTTTTTTTTTTGCACTCTTCCTGGCTTCCAATGTGCTGCACTTCTCTGTAGATTAAAGCTTGTAATCCACATGATGGAGGGGAACTGTGATAGACCACATTTTCTGTGTCGACCCATCTGTTGATGGACATGTAGGCGTGTGGTGTTTCCAGGGCATGCAGGCACAGTGGGTGTGGAAGAAGAAAAAGGCCTGGGGAAACTCCTGGAGACATTGTGGGGAGGGACCCGGCTGTGTCCGGATCTACATAAGAGAAGGAGGGTTCAGGTATGGGCTGGCAGCAGACGCCATTCAGCCCAGCTGGCCTTCCCCACGCAACATCCTCTGCAGTCACCTCCTTTTGGATGGAGGGAAGGGCAGGTCAGGCTCTCACGTAACAGCGGTAACGTAACAATCTCTCAGGGGACACGGGAACCGCAGTACATGGGAGGTTCAGGGAGAGAAAGCAGGAAGGACCCAAACGAGCCAGATCTCAGTCCCTTCCCTGCATGAGTACGAGGCTTCCCCATGGGAAGATTTCTCCTCAGTCTCCAGGACAGAATAGATCTGCTAATGGGCTGTGCAAGGTCACGACGCCCTCCTTAGACAGGCCGGGGTGTCTGGGGATGGCGGCGCTGTGGTCTGGAAGAAAACGAGATTGCTGTGTCCTCTCCTTGGCCTGCTGCCAGCTGTACAAGGTGTCTCAGAGGTCACACGTGCACCAGGTGTGATGGCCACTGCTGCACGTGGCTGGCAAGGACCGAGGCTCCGTGTCCTAAGGTGTCGCTTCCAAGGTGCAGCTGCAGGAGTCGGGCTCAGGGCTGGTGAAGCCATCTCAGACACTCTCCCTGACCTGGGTCATCTCTGGACTGTTCATCACACGCTGTGGTTACTGCTAGAGCTGCTTCTGCCAGCCCTGGGGCAAGGCATGGGACTGCGTCAGGGACATATGCTATGTAGGGAGCACAAATTACAATGTGGCCCTCCAGAGCTGAGTTGCCACGTCCTGATCAATGTCCAAGAACCAGTTGTCCCTGCAGCTGAGCTCTGTGCCCACGACAGACAGGGCCGGATTCACTGTGGGACACACAGTGAGGGGACATCAGTGTGAGCCCAGACACAGACCTCCCTGCAGGGGCGCTCGGGGCCACCAAGGGGCGCCCGGGTCCCGCGCACCCTGACCCACCTCCAAGCACAGAGCCAGCCCTCGGCAGGTGCCAGTGGAGGGGAAGGGCCTGTTTCCTGTGGGGAGGGGGTCGTGGCTTCTTCTCCATATAACCATCTCCTCTTGGGGACTTCTCTGAGTTCCCGACCCTGTGCTTCCCACTGCAGTCTCAGATACATTTGTGGTAGTGACAGAAAATATTCTCACCTGCTCAAAAGGCAGACAGTGGCCTCCAGGCACTTTCTCCTGTCCCCAAATGTACATTCATTATGATCACTTTGGAATAAGTCTGTAAATGGATAAAAGACTTTCTCTTGGACAACACAATGCAGCACAGCACGCAGAGGCCGGCAAGCAGGACACAGAGCCCGTGGGACATCAGGGGCAGACGGCTCCTCCCCCAACTGGAGACCCCAGAGGGACTCATTTCCCAGCTCAGGAGCAGGTGTTGAGGGAAACTGAAGATACCTTTCAGACCCTGGGGTTTCCTGTCTCTGCCTCTCTCTCTTCTTCCTCAAGAGTCCAGGGTTTTCTCCTTGTAATGCCCAGGTCTCGTTCATCTGAAATGGGATGACTCAGAACCTGAATTCAATGCCAAATTTAAGCCTTAATTTTTTTTATACTTTTCTGCTCTCCATAAACTTTCAGTACAATATTTGGAGTATGCAATCAGCCACCTGCAATCCACACCCTTGTGCCATGAAAGGGTTTTGTGTTTCCTACGCTGTGTCGGTCATTCAGGAGCAAACGCTTCTCTGCAGAGATGATTCTGTATGTGCTGGGGGTTTGCTTGGCCCCTGGAAAATTTAAACTGCAATCCCTTTAGCAAGTGCAGCTTCCCGCGATCCAGTGCCTATGTCCAGTGTAGTCTTGTCCCAGCCCACATGCCGCCTGCTGGGCTGTGCCTAATAAGCTAATGCTCTGGTCCTGTTTCTCCCTGCAAGTCCTGGTCTCTCCGCAGATTTCAGGTTTGTTCTTGGTCAAATAACTTCTGCTATTTGAAATATTAAATAAAATTTTCTAATCCGCAGCTCCCGCAGTCATGCTTTATAGATGACGATGATGTTGCTATTGTTGTGGTTCATGTAAGAAGAAGAGCTTTTTCTCAGCTGTCTACTTCTCCCAGGTGAGGATAAGCTTTATCCTAAATGTCAAGAAATGGGAAACAATCAAACAATTAACCAGTAGTTTAATAAATAAGCATTTTGTGCAAATGATGCATCAGGACACTACATCATTGACAGCAATGGCTGTGTCGTGCTCACTGCAGCGTGGCCGCGTCCACAGTGTGTGCTGTGAGTACAATAGGCAAAAAGCACCTGCTACGTGATTCCACTGTTACAAATTCTAGAGAGTGAAAACTGAAGTAACATGAACTATGTTAGCAGGTGCCTGGGTAAAGGGAGGGAGAGGGAAGGAGAAAGAAGGAGGAATTTTAGACGGAGAAGTGTCAACATTGAGGGAAATCGATTTCCTCCATATCGCAGACAGGGGACGGTGTGTCAGCATCTTTCACTTGTTCACTTCAGCTGTGTTAAGGCCACTGAGTACCAACTATGCCTCATTAAAGTTAATATGAACAATTAATAGATGATTTGGTAGAGAAGGAGCGATGGACAAATAGATAATAAGGGAGATTTTAGGTTCAGTTATCTGCATTAATCCTGTGTGCCAGGCTTTCTATATAGTTTTCAGGAAAAAAAAAAAGCAGAGAGGCAAGAAACTGGCTTTATCTTGTTATGATAGAATTGGGTTTCTAGAATTCACCCTAGGCATGTCCAGGTTTGGTCTGCTGTGGGTTCCAAGGATGGGATCATGGCCCACACACAGAGATTCCCAGATATGTGTTTCTGGACATATCACACAACTTCCATATGTGTCTAGGCTTCCTTTTACATCTGTGAAATACATGGAAACTTCACACCTACAGCACATGGTTTCTATGTTTCTGGAAATTAAATAAGTGAACACGAGCTATTAATCACAGTACAGTCACCCAGTTTTTTTCTGGTCTTGTCCTCCCTCAGGTGTCCCACCCAGGGCTTGCCATATAGCAGGGGACATGCAAATAGGGCCCTCCCTCTGCTGATGAAAACCAGCCCAGCCCTCACCCTGCAGCTCTGGGACAGGAGCCCCAGACCCAGCATTCCCAGGTGTCCCCATTCAGTGATCAGCACTGAACACAGACACTCACCATGGAGTCTGGGCTGTGCTGGGTTTTCCTTGTTGTTCTGTTACAAGGTAATTCATGGAGAACTAGAGATATTGGGTGTGGGAGTGGATGTGAGTGAGAGAAACAGGGGTGTGTGTGGCCGTTTCTGACCAGGCTGTGTCTGTGTTTGCAGGTGTCCAGTGTGAGGTGCAGCTGGTGGAGTCTGGGGGAGGCTTGGTCCAGCCTGGGGGGTCCCTGAGACTCTCCTGTGCAGCCTCCGGATTCACCTTCAGCAGCTACTGGATGAGCTGGGTCCGCCAGGCTCCAGGGAAGGGGCTGGAGTGGGTCTCAATTATTTATGGTGGTGGTGGCACATACTATGCGGACGCCGTGAAAGGTCGATTCACCACTTCCAGAGACAACAGCAAGAGCATACTGTATCTGCAAATGAACAGTCTGAGAGCCGAGGACACGGCCCTGTACTACTGTGCAAGAGACACAGTGAGGGGACTTCAGTGTTAGCCCAGACACAAACCTCCTGCAGGGCAGCTCGCGGCCGCCAGGCGGCGCCCAAGACACAGGGAGCAGAGTCAGCCCAGGGCAGGTGCAGGTGGAGGGTAAGGGCTGGTTTCCTCTCAGGGTCATGGCTTCCTCTCTGTGTTCATCTCTGCAGTCTGTGACTTAGACATGTTTGTGGTAATGAGAGAAAATATTGTCACCTGCTCAAAAGGCAGAGGTTGGGTTACAGTCACTTTCTCCTGTCCCCAAATGTACATTAATTATCAATACTTCTGAGTACGTCTGAAGGACACTAGGGGCAGATGGAGTCAGCATCCTAATCAAGAGCAGGAAGACCCCGTGGTGCTGAGTGTCCCCGCACCAGGCTCACAACATCGATTCTATCTGACAGAATTCAAGGGCAGTGGGACCCCACCAACATTTAGTGTAGATATTGACTCTTAAGGTGTTAGATGCCTACACACACAAGCATGTACGCACAGAACACATGCACACACACACGCACACACTGAGTGAACACGGGAAGGTGAGTCTCTCCACTCCTGAGGTGTCTGCGGAGCAGGGAAGGCCTCTCAAGACAGTCCCAAGTGGCTTCATAGGGCAGGAAGGGAGACTGGCTCAGGTTTTCACAACAATTCTCTGGTGGGGCAGGGAGGGTCTGGTGGGGTCTGGGCCTCGAACAGCCATCTGGTGAGAAAGCACCTGTGATTCCTTCCTAGGATTCCCATGAGTGGGGCAAACAGGGAAGATGAAGGATGGGCCTTCAGATGTCAGCGGACAGACACCACGTAAGAGACTTTGACTTCTTATTCCACTCAACAACTATTAAATATTTTTACATTTATTTGAAAAGCAGGGATAGGCCTTTATGGGTGGAAAACAATGAGGTCTGCCAAAAAATAGAAGACGTTTCATTAGTATGAAGAAATCATAGTACTAATGAGGATGAGCAGGAGGAGGAGTTAGACAGGGTCTTGGTCCAATGTCATGGGGGGAAGCTTTTCACTGTACACGCTCATCAGCTTATCCTGAAGGCCCTGGGTCTGCTGTGGCCTTCAAAATATGAGAAGGTTCACAGGTTCTACTAGGATGCTCAGTTTGACATTCTCTACCGCAGCAGCCTTCCAAGTGTCTAGAATTCTGAACTGATGCTGTTGTTCTGAAATGTGAAGCCGAGGGTTTCCTCCCTGGAATTGCACTGCTGTGTTTCCCTTAAAGTCCTTAATAATATTTGCTCCAGTATGGCTCAAGACCAGTATTTTCCTGATGTTTCTCCAACACACACTCTGTGCTGGTTGAACATGATGACAGACTGCTAAATAGATGCAGTAAAAGGACCCTAAATCTGTGGTGATAGGAGTGTCTATAATGCATTAATTGCTTTCAAAATTATTTACTCTCACATGCAATAAGGAAAATGCTAGTAATTGTGATAAAATCTAAATGTTTGTTCAGTTGCTACCAAGGGAAAGTGTAACAACTGATGTGTCCTTGAGGGCCTGGACCACAATGCTGTAAGCAAGTTCTCATGGTAGACTGGCGAAGGATTTCAAGAATTGCTTAAAACTGTGACATTCAAATTTCATAATGCTAATTGGATAAATATTTTCAACACTTACAAAATATTTCCAATGAGTGGACGGTGTGTTACATGAGCAGTGATGATGCCTCACAAGGTTAGACAGCATCACAAACTAAGTTTAGGCTGCTTGTTCTCAGTAATGACTTCGTACAACACTTGTTTAACCCCCATGTTATTTTTTGCATGATTCCTATTTACTTTAGTTGGATCTCTAGGATTTAGAAGTCTATCTAGAAGTTTTTTAGTTTTTTCTTCATTTTCATACGTTTACCAGAACTTTTGAGAAACCCTTTTGTTTGCAAAATATCCCAAGTTCATGTACTATTTTAAAAACATATGCATTCAATCCTGGATTTTGGCTAATTGACAAGCACCAAGAAGGGCAATGACCTTTGCCACACGGGCTGATTTTACCTCCAGTTGGGCTGATTTTACTTCCATTTCCAATGGAAAGTTTTCTTCGGTAACATGAATCACTGCTTAGTAACTTCCAGGTTCATTATTGAACTGTGATTGATGGACAAATACTATTGTCTGAAGTGTCTTAATGAGAATCTCATCCAAGGAATATACAGAACTTTTCGCTGATGCAGACAAAATAGCTCTGTGCCCACACTTAGCTTTCAGCCACGTGTCCTAGCACACAATGAACCACACGCCACTGTTCACCTCACCTGGAGCTTCTGACTAGGAAATGAGGTACTTTTGATTTTAATGCCTCTAGACCATCATATCTGGCTATTTTAGCAAAAATTAATGGCTACATGAAATAACTAAACAATAAGGAAAATCATAACCTAATCAAACAGGAAGCCAGATGTGAGTGGCTCCATCTTTGCCAGTTTCAAAAGTTCATGCACCCAAGGAGCTTCTTGTCTCGACATTTCACACTGATATGCAGAAAACGTCCACTTCATCCACCAATCCCCTCTTGTGTGGATGTGCTGAGACTGTTTTCAGGGTCCCACAGATAGGACAAGTGGTGGAAGTGGAGAGGACACCTTTCTGAAGTTTGCCCTGAAGGATCAGCAAGGTCACAGCAGAGACTCTCTCCTGCCTCCATGACTAGAACTCTGTCACACGCCCACATGCACACGAATTCCTGATGGGCATAAATGCTACAATGATGAGGCTGACCATTTTATCACATAAAATTACTGGAAACTGACATAAATATTTTCTTTTCCTTTTTCTGCGGGGAGTTAGCTAAGCTCCCCTCTAAATTTCGGGACCCTCAGACAGGGGTTGTCACAAAGGATGAATAATTAGTAGGAAACAGAAATAAAAATAATACACAGAGACACAGATATAATTTATAAAGTAAAGATTTATGAAGATAGATAAGGCAGGGTGCCCGGAAAGTTACCTCTGTTCCCACAGAAATGCAACTCAGACTGAATTTTTACAGAGATACTTACAGGGCAGATACAGGTTCTCCTTCCAGTGAACCCCATGCTGAGTGTCTCTTACTGAGAAATGCAGCCCTTGGCCCCAGGAAATGTCAGGCTGACGCCATTAACAGAATTGGGTGCAGGGTAATCACACGGCTAGTGGTCCTGGGTGAGGCCTTGGGTTTGGAAAGACACACACATGCGCTGGATCCAGGCAAGGTGAGTTGCTGCACCTTCCAGACTCAGAGTTCTTAGGGAATTACTCATCAAGTGATTCCGTGACTCAGTTCAGGAGCAATGTTGAGGTCACTGCTCGGCTCTTTTGCTCGCAGACTTCAGATTAGGCAGAGGGAGGACCTCAGTCTGCCTTGGGGGGAGAAAGCACATGAAGTTGGGTGATGCATGTCACCCAGCCCTGCCACTGTGGCCACTTAATTCATGGACCATTCGGGCGGCGCTGGAGTCGCTGGTCACAGAGGGCGACTGTTGTCCACTGGCTAATCCCAGGCACGTGAGTGTCAGTGTGATGGCACAGGGAGTGCACTCTGCAGATGCCGGGACAAAATGCAGAGGGCTTCTCGCCAAGGCCCGGACAACACACTCATGAGTAACCCACATACTAGTCACAGGTGCTGCCTGCAGGGAGAAAGAACCAAGAGGATGAATTTCATTACCTGGTAACACACACCCAAATGTCACATGGCTCTTTAAGATTGAACAAGAAATGCTCTACAGGTGGCCCAGGTCCGAGCACAGGTGTCATCAGGACACTCTCAGTGGTGCCCACATGCAGGCCCACCTCCCACGCAGGCTTCGCTCCAGTCCCTGCACCAGCCCTCACACAGGGGACTGGGGAACAGTCCTGTGTCAGATCCTCTACCGTACTGGCTGGGGGAGGTAAATTACAGTGTGGGTTACATCTGTTATCTGCTGTGAATTAATCTTTGTGAGTGGTGAGCACAAGAATTATGGAAGAAAATGTTGGAAAACTCTTCTACGTACAAGCTTATGCCACAAGATTATTAAGACCACAATGGTTATCACGGCAACAAGAAAAATTAATGTATGGGTCTTGATTAATCCACACCAGGGTCCCTTGCAGGGATTCCTTGGTCACAACGAATGCACCATGTGCCGGGCCCTACAGAGTGCTGTGGCACCTGGGTCTGCTAAACAGTGGTAGGGGCGAGATTAATTCCTATCCACACACCATGGTGACAACTTGAGAAATCTTTCTTTTTATTGCCCCACTGTTAGGCTGTGATTGATTAGAAGTTCTGCTTCCCAGGAAGGATCACACCTATTGGGGGAACAGTGTGCTCCCCTGAATCTGAGACCTGGTCTGAGGCCATTCAGTTGTGAGTACCACCCAACAACGACAGGCCCTCTCCCACTGACAGAGAGTAACTCTGCTTTGGAGGCTAAGCTTGTGTACCCATGGAGGCAGGGGCCATCCCTCAGGCCTGGGCAGATTCTGTGGTTTCTCCACTGCATCCCACACTGGGGAGGTCAAGTGCATCCACCACATGCCTGCGGGTGGCAGAGGGACCAAGGACAATGGCTCTGCAGTGCTCAGGCCTGAGTCACTCCATCAGGGAACAACATGCAGCAACCCTCACTGCAAAGTGCTGCCACGTGTTAGATGGTTCCAGAGTGGAGGTGGTAGGGGACACTAGTGAATGACAAGTAGGACCACAGGGCCACCTGCAGCCATGGACAGTGGAGTCTGGGCACTAACACTCACGTCGTGACTTCCACAAAGAACAGGGCTGGCTACTGTCCCAAGCGTGTGTCAGCCCCATAGACTGAACCTGGGCCAGTGTGGACCCACCTGGCAAGAGGGAAATATCAGGAAAAACTTCAGTGGATCCTTCTTGGCCCCACTCATGTGCCCTGGGCCCAGCACAGAGGAAGCACAGTTGCATTTGACAATTTGTGTGAACCTGAATCCCCTCAGCTGAATGAGACTCATGTCACAGTTAATGCACAAACGCGTCAAGGGCAGTGTGGATTCTGTGGCCCAAATTTCATTGCAACCTTGAAGTTGTAACACTAGAATGCAGCAAAGTCCCATCATGTTCTCATTAGTGAAAGGGGATACTGCAGACCCCATTAGGCATGTCCACACTGGTGCTGGGGATGGTTCATACGCGCAGTACGATCTAGTGTCTGGGAGCTCAGATACAGATACTGCAGGTAGCTCTTACTAGACATGTCCTTCCTCTTGCACACATTGCAAAACTGCACCATACTTCTCTTTGTAGTTTCATCTGTGAAATATCATGACCTATGAACTCCTCCATGGATGCTCACCTCTTCCCTGGGCCCTGCCTTCTCCGCAGGTGTCCCCACTCAGGGCTTGCTATATAGCAGGGGACATGCAAATAGGGCCCTCCCTCTGCTGATGAAAACCAGCCCAGCCCTCACCCTGCAGCTCTGGGACAGGAGCCCCAGCCCTGGCATTCCCAGGTGTCCCCAGTCGGTGATCAGGACTGAACACAGTCACTCACCATGGAGTCTGGGCTGCGCTGGGTTTTCCTTTTTGCTCTGTTACAAGGTAATTCATGGAGAACTATGTATATTGGGTGAGGGAGTGGATGTGAGTGAGAGAAACAGGGGTGTGTGTGGCAGTTTCTGACCAGGCTGTGTCTGTGTTTGCAGGTGTCCAGTGTGAGGTGCAGCTGGTGGAGTCTGGGGGAGGCTTGGTCCAGCCTGGGGGGTCCCTGAGACTCTCCTGTGCAGCTTCCGGATTCACTTTCAGCAGCTACTATATGTACTGGGTCCGCCAGGCTCCAGGGAAGGGGCTGGAGTGGGTCTCATGGATTAGTAGTGGTGGTGGTAGCACATACTATGCAGACGCCGTGAAGGGCCGATTCACCATCTCCAGAGACAACAGCAAGAACACGCTGTCTCTGCAAATGAACAGTCTGAGAGCCGAGGACACGGCCCTGTACTACTGTGCGAGAGACACAGTGAGGGGACTTCAGTGTCAGCCCAGACACAAACCTCCTGCGGGGGAGCGCAGGGCCACTAGGGGGCTCGCGGGGCACAAGGAGCAGAGTCAGCCCAGGCAGGTGCAGGGGACAATAATGGTTCATTTCCTGTCAGAGTTTGGGGCGTCTCCTCTACAAATTTTATCCTGGGACCTATATTCCTTTGTGCCTCTTTGCTCATCACAGTAATGTCTGAATTGGAAACATGTTGTTGTAGTAAATGAACACACTCTCACCTGCACACACGGCAGAACGTCACTCACGTGGGCAGAAATGACCCTGCTGTTACCACAGGGGTCAGAGTCCTGAGGAAGGAAGCCCAGGGCAACCTGCTGAGCATTTTCCAACCAGACTCAGCGCACAGACCTCAGTGGGACTCCCTGAGTGGGACAGTCTTTGGGATTCAGGTTGGGACATGTAGGGACCTGGGACAGGGTCAGTGTCCCATAAAACCTAATGCTTTCAAGTTGTTCTCTCCTCATTTAAACCTGTGCATCCCTGATGCAGAACTGAATCAGTTATATTTTTCTCTGCAAGTCTGTTTTCTTTCTCCCTGGGTTCCATTTTCAAAACTTACTCTTCTTCTTCTTCCCGCACAAAATGGAGGGTGTGGTCTCTGTGTCTAAATCCCAGGGCTCAGGCCCTTTAGGTCGAGCTCAGGTGTGGCCCAGGCTGTGGCTCCTGTGGGACTTGGGAAAAATTGATGGGACTGTCTCACCCACCTTTCCTGGGACCCTCCTTCTGTCACCTGGGAATGGAGTCACATTGGAAATGTAAGTGGCCATTAGTAGCTGAGAGAAGAAGTGTGATTGGTCAAAGTGGGATGTGTCCACTGAGACTCTCACAGAGTCACCTTCACATCTGTGGCATCGGGGAGACCTGCAGATGGAATCCTCAGTGTGCTGAGCACTCTCTGGTGACCTCCAGATCCTTGTGAGTGGTGTCCTTTGGCTCCACATTATCACACCCCACCCTGCAGTTGAGTTCCTCCTGTGTGAAGTGTCTGCCCAAGATGGTCCTTTGTCCAACAGCCTCCTCATCCTCCCCCCTCTGTTCCTCCTGACTGGCCTCTCCTATGTTCTCCTCCTCCCTATGTAGAGCAAAATCATTCCCTGTTTTTACTCTCACACCCACCGTTATCAAGAAGGAACCAGGGTCATGTATTGAACAAGGATTTCTCTATAAACCACATGGGATTCACAAAAGATTCCTTCCACAGTGTGGGGTGTCATCATGGGAGACACTTGTGGAAAACGAGGGGCACCATCAATCTTACCAAGAGATCTCCATGCTTGAGAACTTTTTCTGTCTATCTGAGACACAGATGCATCCTCATTGCAAGTAGAGAAGAAATTAATAACACGAGAGCCTTTGCGGCATTCTATGGGCCTTGCCTCTGAGATGGCTTCAGAGCAAGACAGTGAAGGGTGAGAACATGACAGTGTGTTTTGTGGAGTGTGGAGGAAGGGAGAGGACGGCCAGGGCAAAGGGGAGTGCTCTGCTTTGCAGTATTTTTTCTTTAGTTACTGATGGGGAGAAGATCACCGAAGCTTAGAGACCCCATTTCTGAGGCCGTGGGAGGACAGCAGGTGAAGGGATGCTGCCTGAGCAGGAGCCAGCGATAAGGGCAGAAGTTAACTGCCTAGTTGGGGGACATTCCAGCGATCTGGGAGCACAGCAAAGCAGACTCCCACCTTAAAGCCTGAGGGGCCTCATGCCTAAAAAGCCACGGAGCGGCTTGACATGAAAACCACACATGGCTATGAAGGAAGATTGCAAAATGTCAGCCCTGGAAAACGGACCTGAGACTCCAACCCTTAAAGCACACCAGGTTGAGCTCCTTCCCTCCCCTTTCTCCATAAAATGCCTCAGTTGATGGGGAGCTAACCTCCCAGTCAGAAGTACTAATCTCTTTGTTCCTCAATCGAATGGGCCACAGCTGCTGAGTTCAGAGATACTATGTGTACATAGCTTAAGGCGTAGTTGTGCTTAGTAACGAGCTATGTGTTCCTGCTTCTATAGACAAGAGTAATTAGCTAAGGCATCTTGTGACTTTTAGGGGAGACTTGAAACTTCTACACATTGTAACCCATGAGCTTTTCACGTGAAATCATTGTAATCTATAGCATGAAATAGGGAATAGACACAGGTGCTAGATTTCAGTCAGTGCCACCTGGCTCATGGGAATGCTGGTGGACCCTGACTTCCCTGCACCCTTTCACCTTACTTTTTGTGTCTGTGTCTTTGTCTCTGTCATCTTTGCAGCCCACAGTGCCTGGGCTTCGGTCATATCACAGGCATCATGAACCCCCAATAGTTCACAGTATTTTTTTTCTTCAAGATTGCTAGGGAGTGAAAACATACTGTATTTATGTAAAGCCCAGGAAAGCTTCCCGGCTCAGGTGTTGGTGAGTGGATACGATGCTGCAGGAAGCTGTCTGTGCCCCTGTGGGGGACAGAGGGAAGTGTTCACTCAGCATGTAGCCAAGGAACAGGGACGAGGTGACAAAGAAGGCAGGTGTCCTCCTGGGGAGACCAGGACTTGGTCATTCTGTTGGCTATGTCTGCAAGGGCTTGGGCAGGGGCACCAGGGTTTGTCCCAGAAAAATGGCATCTGATGAAAAGACCTGATATTGAGAGAGTCTGGGGTGGAGTGAGTTACGGGAACCTGCCCGGGGGGGTCTCCTATGAGGGCGTGAAAGACATAAGGACGCGAGGCATAGGTGCAATTCTCAATAGAAGTAGCAAACATTTTTCATCAGAATCACTGAATGTTACAACAGAAGATAATCTACTCAAAGTGTTGGGGAAAATGTTTAAAAAACTGAAAACAAAGAATATTTTTCCAACATATTTTTTCATTCAAAAACAAGGAAGAAATTTTTTAAAAATCCCAGACAAACAAAAGGTAATGGAGTTCATTACCAGGAGGCCTGCCTTATAAGTGCCAAAAGGAGGGTTTTTAGATGAAAAAGTCCATTGATTAATAACATAACACATACGAAAGCACAAAACTTAATGGTATAATTAACATAGAGTCATATGAAGAGTACCGTATAATGTTGCTGTGTCAAGCAATTTTATTCTCCTCTAAGGGTTAAAATACAAAATTTTCAATAACAACTCTCTTAAAAATTATGTAAAGTCTGACTTCAGAACCATAAAATATAATGGCTGTGTGTAAAAGTGTAAAATTTTTGATATGCAATGACAATTCAGTTGTTATCAATTGAAAATAGACATTTCTAAGTGTAAGGTGTTTTCTGTAAGCCTCATGGTAACAACAAAAGTAAAATCTATACTAGGCACACAAAAGAAAAATAGAAAGCATTCAAAGGATACCACTACAGAAAGCCGTCAAACCACGAAGGAGTCAGCAAGAAAAGTAGAAACTCAGGATACATGTATAAAACGACCAGCAAACAAAACATAGGAGTAGTCAGTACATATTGAAATTACTAGGAATATAAATAGATTAAATTATCCAATGAAAAGAAAGAATGACTGAAAGGTTAAACAAATGAATGAATAAAAAGACTCAACTATTCCTCTGGTACAAGAGACACACCTGACTTTTAAAAACACACATAGACAGAAATTGAGGCTATAGAAAAATAAATTTCATGAAAATGGAAACCAAAATAAAGCAGGGGTTGTTTTACATACATGAAACACAATAGACTTCAACTCAGAAGTAGAAATTAGAGAAAAAGAAGGACCTTGCATAATTATAACTTGTGAATTCATAAAAAGGATATCCCTTTTGTAAACAAATACCCCCTCTCATCAGGGCACTGAAATATATAAAGCAGTTACATAAAAATCTGAAGTGGTGAAAAGCCTGCAATACAACAGAGTAGGAGACTTCATTGTCCCATTTTCAGCAATGGGAAGATCATTAAAAGAGAAAATAAATAAGAAAATATGAGACTTCTTGATTTTAAACCAACCTCCCTAACAAATATACGTAGGACACTCCATCCATCTATAGCACAGCAGGACAACTGTAGTTAAAAAATTAATATGCACTATAAACTTTCCAGTGCTGGAAGAGAGCATTTTGCATATTCCAAACACAAAGATATGATAAATGTCTGAGGTGATAAATTTGCTATTTGCCTGATTTGATCATTAGATATTTTATACACATGTAATACAAAAAATGTAAAATTATTAAGCGGAAATTAAACATTTTAAAAGTCGTTTCTATTTAGATAGGATGCTATTGTCACACAGTAAAAATAAACCAACACAGAGCTGAAAAATGGATATTATGTTACCTCCAAATAGTACATTTCCTGAAAATGATACATACATTCAGTTTTATCAAAATATATTTAATTGTATTTTATAATATTTGTTGGAATGGACACACTTTCACATAGAAAAAATATAATCTCCACTTTGGAGAACTAATTCATACCCTGAATACAAATATTTTCAAAGGAACCAAGTGGAAAGAGTAACATTGGGGCAGTGCCCGTGTGTGTGTGTGTGAGGTGTGGGAGCCTTTGCAAGTGCACAGACCTACGTCCACAGTGGATGTGTTGTGTGTGCGTGTGTGTGTGTGTGTGTGTGTGTCTACGCATGTTTATCCAGCTTCAAATTCTAGGAGATTCTTGGCTGTGTTACTTGGAGTTTGTCATAATATTTGGGAAAGTATTGCCTGTATAATTCTTCAAATATTGATTTTTGTCTGTTTGTTTTTAATTTTCCTTTGGAATTTGAAACATATCCATACAACAATTTTCATAGTGATATTCTGTTTTCTTAACTCTTTTTGTCTATGACACCAGGTTTGTGTCATTTCCAATGACACTTTTTTAAGTCCCTGGTTGCATTTTTGGGCTGAGCCCACTCTACTGACGAGTGCACCCAAGGCTTCTTCAATTCTCAAGCACATTGTATGGTTTTTTCATGCTTTACGTTTATTTATTGATGTTTCCATCTGTCAGCAGCAGGCACCTGTCTGACCCTACAGTCTGCCCATATTTTCCCTTAGAGATTTTTGTATATTCATTGTGGTTGTTTTAAATATTTTATTGAATTAGATCATTCCAATATGGTGTCATTTACAAATCATATTCTGATCATTTGTCCATTATGACGTTTGTCTTCATCTTGGAAATGTCTTCTAATTTTTGTGGGTGGCCAGACACATTGCACTGGACAGTTGGTGGGGCCTCATGACCTATGCTGTATCTATGCATCTTCTCCCTGCAGTTTCTCATACCCTACCGTGACTAGGCCTTTCTTGTGGAGGTTTCTGACCATCTCCTCGGGGCCACATTTGGAATCAGTTTCTGCCGTGGCTACCACAGTTGAAGGCTGTTCCTTCTACGTCCACCAGAGGCTTCAGATTCCTCCAGTGACCCCGGTTTCTGTTTCCTGCTTGGCTTCATCTTTGCACCTTGTGCTGTCCTGCAGAGGTCTGTCTGTGTCAGCTCTGCCACACACAGTCCCCTGTGATGTCTCCTTGACAATTGTCAATGGATGGACGGGGTGGGCTGAGGTGGGATTCTCTGCCCTTCAGCAGAGCTGTATTTCTAGTGGGCTGGGGGCCCTGGGTCTGGCTGCTGCCTCCAGGTGTCCCCGTCTCTGCCCCAGAGGAGCTGATGGTCCAGCATCTTGCCCGTCCTCCTGGGGTACAGTGTCCCTGGTTGTCCCTCATTGTTCTCTCTCCCAGCTGCAGGGGTTCTCCCTCGGTGTCCTTACCTTCCAGGTGTGCTGCCCTTCCCTGCAGTTCGAGGCTTTTATTCCACAGGGAACAGGGAGGTGGCTCTGGACATAACCTTGTTGGGGACTTCTGTTCCCTACCAGGTCCTACAGGGTCCATCTGTGCCCTCAGGATGCCAGTTTTGTGGGTTTTGTGGCAGATCAATTCTCAGTTCCACAGTGGTGATGGGGGTGGGTCTGGAGGCACTTCCGAAGTGTGTGCATCCCTCTCTCCCAGAAAGAACCTTCGCAAGAGGGAGAGTTTGTGACTGTCCCTGTTACAGAGGACACAGACAAGGGAGGGGAATCCCTTTAAACACGTGGCCCCTGAGCGTTTCCCAGCAGGATGCCTTCACCATGCTCAGCCTCCAGCAGTCCAGTGCACGCTGGCAGCTGCATCCTGCCGTAGCCTGCATTGTATATGGCAGCCCCTGCCCCGGAGCAGCGAGCTCCCTGGCTCTGTCACTTTCTGCAAAACTCATCTCTCCCCACCTCGGGTTAGTTTTTAGTCTTATGACATCTGTTATCTGAAATACTAAATAATGTTTGCAAAATTGCAACTACTGCAGTTTATCTGTTGTTGTCAAAGTTGTTATAAGAATAAAATTAAAAAAATGTTTCTCACTTGGGTACACCTTCAAGCTGAGAAGTAGGTTTATTTGTAAGACCCAGAAAATTAAAGTAATGTATGTTCATCTACATCTTGACAGAAAAAACAGTGTAAATGTGTTGATTGGATACTACCCCTTGTTATCAACTATGAATGTTTGCTGCACACCACAGTACCACTGTGTTTGCTGGTCTTTATGCTGAGTTAATAAGAGTACAGACTACACTATTCCATTGTTATGTATTCTAGAAAATAAAAACTAATGTAGTTTAACAAGATAAGTATCTGCCCAGGGGATGGAAGAGGAAGGTTAGCAGACAGAAGTGAAGACAGAAGAAGAAATGGAAACATTACTCAGAATTGATTTGCTCACTGTCTTCATAATGATTATGGATGTGTGAATTTTTGTCAATTACACACATTAAATATATGACATTCTCCCCATGTCAATTATAATTCATAAAACTTATTTCACATAAATCCTAAAAATACTATTGGTAAGAAGTCTTATAAAGATAATATGTTACGTGTCCAAGCACCCTGAAAATTCAGCAGCATCGACCTTGGCCTCTGCCTACATTGGGGTAAAGTCCAGGTGTGGAAAACCACACATGTTCTCATGACAGAGTTCTTGAACCCACACTAGGCATGCTCAGCTCTGTGCGGGAGATGGTTCATGGGTCAGGCGTGTGCAGGGCTGAGGAGTCCAGGCTCAGATTCCAGAGCTCACTCTCACCAGACGTGAGCTCCTGACACATTACACAGGCCCTCGATGCCCTGGGGTGACTCTCACATTTGTAACATGGAATAGATATGGACACTTACAGCACATGATCCATGTCCTTGTGCCAATAATAAATATGATGATAGATACTCAGTATTTATCACATTACGATCTCATAGGAAGAATTTATAAAGTACAATATACTATTACAATTCTCATACAACTTAAACCAGACACTCACATCTTATCTGGGCCCTGCCCTCCCTCAGCTGTCCCACCCCGGCACTTGCTATATAGCAGGGGACATGCAAATAGGGCCCTCCCGCTGCTGATGAAAACCAGCCCAGCCCTCACCCTGCAGCTCTGGGACAGGAGCCCCAGGCCCGGCATTCCCAGGTGTCCCCATTCGGTGATCAGGACTGAACACAGACACTCACCATGGAGTCTGGGCTGACCTGGGTTTTCCTTGTTGCTCTGTTACAAGGTAATTCATGGAGAACTGGAGATATTGGTGTGGGAGGGGATGTGAGTGAGAGAAACAGGGGTGCGTGTGGCAGTTTCTGACCAGGCTGTGTCTGTGTTTGCAGGTGTCCAGTGTGAGGTGCAGCTGGTGGAGTCTGGGGGAGGCTTGGTCCAGCCTGGGGGGTCCCTGACACTCTCCTGTGCAGCCTCTGGATTCACCTTCAGCAGCTACTGGATGACCTGGGTCCGCCAGGCTCCAGGGAAGGGGCTGGAGTGGGTCTCAGCCATTAGTAATGGTGGTAGCACATACTACGCAGACGCCGTGAAGGGCCGATTCACCATCTCCAGAGACAACAGCAAGAACACGCTGTCTCTGCAAATGAACAGTCTGAGAGCGGAGGACACAGCCCTGTACTACTGTACCAGTGACACAGTGAGGGGACATCAGTGTGAGCCCAGACACAAACCTCATGCGGGGCAACGCGGGGCCGCCAGGGGGTGCCCAAAACACAAGGAGCAGAGTCAGCCCAGGGCAGGTGCAGGTGGAGGGTAAGGGCTGGTTTCCTCTCAGGGTCGTGGCTTCCTCTCCAGAAAACGGTTTCCTCTCGGGAACGTCTCTGAATTCACCATTCTGTGTTTCCTTCTGCACCCTCTGTTTTAGATATGTTTCTGGTAATGAGAGAAAATATTGTCACCTGCTCAAAAGGCAGACAGTGCCTTCCAGGGACTTTTTCTTTTCCCCAAATGTACATTAATTATCAACACTTCTCCCTAAGTCCAAAAATCAATAAAAGATTTTTTTCTTGGACAGCACAATGCAGCACAGCACACAGAAGTACATGTTCCTTCTAGCTCACAAGCAGGATAAAGCGCGTACTGGACGTCAGGTGCAGACAGAGTCAGCGTCCTAAGCAAGAGCAGGAAGACACTGTGGAGCTCCGTGTCCAGCACCAGGCTCACAACATCGATTATATCTCACAGAATTCAAGGGCAGAAGGACGCCCCGACATTTAGTGTAGATGTTGACTCTGATGGTGTTAGACACCTGCACACACAGGCAGGCACAGATGCACGCGCGCGCGCGCGCACACACACACACACACACACACTCTCTGTGAACACGGGAAGGGTGAGTCTCTCCACTACTGAGGTGTCTGCGGAGCAGGGCAGGCCTCTCAAGACAGTCCCAAGTGGCTTCGTAGGACAAGAGGGGAGACTGGCTCAGGTTTTCACAACAGTTCCCTGGTGGGAAAGGGAGGGGGCTCTCACTCCCAGGAAGGGTCTGCTGGGGTCTGGGCCTCCGACAACCATCTGCTGAGAAAGCGCCTGTGATTCCTTCCTAGGATTCCCATGAGTGGGGCAAACAGGGAAGATGAAGGATGGGCTTTCAAATGTCAGCGGACAGACACCAGCTAGGAGACTCCGACTTCTTATTCCACTCAATAACTAGGAAATATTTTTAAAATTCTTTTTGAAAAGCAGGCAAAGGCCATTATGGGTGGAAAACAATGAGGTCAGCAGGAAAAAAGAAGACATTTCATTAGTACAAACCATAGTACTAATGAGGATGAGTAGGAGGAGGCGTTATACCGGGTCTTGGTTCAATGTCATGGGTGAAAGCTTTTCACTGTCCAAGCTCATCAGCTTATCCTGAAGGCCGTGGGTCAGCTGTGGGTTTCAAATTACCAGAAGGTTCACAGGTTCTACAGGGATGCTCATTTTGACATTCTCTACCACAGCAGCCTTCCAAATGTCTAGAATTCTGAACTGATGCTGTCATTGTGAAACATGAACCCGAGGGTTTCCTCCCTGGAATTGCACTGCTGTGTTTCCCTTAAAGTCCTTAATAATATTTGTTCCAGTATGGCTCAAGACCAGTATTTTCCTGATGTTTCTCCAACACACACTCTGTGCTGGTTGAACATGATGAGAGACTGCTAAATAGATGTAGCAAAAGGCAGCCTGAATCTGTGGTGATAGGAGTGTCTATAATGCATGAACTGCTTTCCAAATTGTTTACTTTCATATGCAATAGGGAAAATGCTAGCAGTTGTGGTAAAATGTAAATGTTTGTTCAGTCCAGCTACCAAGTCATAGGGTAACAACTGATGTGTCCTGGAGGGACTGGACCACAATGCTGTAAGCAGGTGCTCATGGTAGAATGGGAAAGGGAGTTCAAGAAGTGCTTAAAACTGTGACATTCAAATTTCATAATGCTAATTCGATCAACAATTTCAGATTTCCAATGAGTGGATGGTGTGATACGTGAGCAGTGGTGATGCCTCACAAGCTTAGTCGGCATCATAAAGTAGGTTTAGGCTGCTTGTTCTGGGTAGTGACCTCCTACAGCACTTGTTTAATCCCCATGTTATTTTTTGCATGATTCCTGTTTACTTTAGTTGGGTCTCTAGGATTTAGAAGTTTATCTCGAAATTTCTTACATTTTGGTTAATTTTGATACGTTTTCCAGAACTTTTGGGAAACCCTTTTGTTTGCAAAATATCCCAAGTTCATGGACTACTGTAAAAACATACCAACTCAATCTGAAATTTTTCCTAATTGACAAGCACTAAAAAGGGCAATGACTTCTCCCACATGGGCTGATTTTACCTCCAGTTGAGCACAACATGGTAATGGAAACTTTTCTTTCATAATATGAATCACTGCTTAATAAATTCCAGTTTTATTACTGAAGTGTGATTGATCAACAATTAATATTGTCTCAAGTGTCTCAATGAGAATCTAATCCAAGTAATATACAGAACTTTTCGCTGATGCAGACAAAATAGCTCTGTGCCCACACTTAGCTTTCAGCCACGTGTCCTAGCACAGAGTGAGCCTCACGCCCCTGTTCACCTCAGCGGGGTCTCCTGACTAGGAAATCAGGTACTTTTGATTTTAATGTCTCTAGACCATCATATCTGGCTATTTTAGCAAAAAGTAAAGGCAACATGAAATAACTAAACAATAAGGAAAATCATAACCTAATGAAACAAGAAGCCGGGATGTGAGTGGCTCCATCTTTGCCAATTTCAAAAGTTCATGCACCCAAGGAGCTTCTTGTCTCAACGTTTCACACTGATATGCAGAAAACGTCCGCTCCATCCTCCAGACCCCCCTTGTGTGGACGTGGTGAGAGTGTTTTCAGGGTCCCACAGATAGGACAAGGGTGGAAGAGGAGAAGACACCTTTCTGAAATTTTCCCTGAAGGATTAGCAAGATCACAACAGAAACTGTCTCCTGGCTCCGTGACTGGAACTCTGTGACACGCCCACATGCACAGGAATTCCTGATGGGCATAAATGCTACAATGATGAGGCTGACAATTTTATCACATAAAATTACTGAAAACTGACATAATTTTTTTTCCTTTTTATTTTTTTTTTCTTCTTTTTGTTCTTTTGGAAAGAGGGTCATGTTATGCCACCTAGGCTACAGAACAGTGTCATCAACCTAACTCACTGCAACCTCAAAGTAGTGGGCACAAGTGATCCCACTGCCTCAGCCACCCAAGTATCTGGGACTACAGGTGCAACCACAGTGGCCAGGTGAGATACAAATATGTAGAAAACATTGTCTCACTGCACTGCCAGCCAGGCTGTCCTCAAACTCTCAGCCTCAAGTGACCCCCCCTACTGTGGTCTCCCAAAGTGATGAGTTTACAGACATGGGTCACAGCATATGATCAGCATATTCAATGACTAACTTTCCTTTGCATAAAGTTAATTACTTTTCGATCATTACCTGAACTTTCACTGAAACATTCCTACTGTGATTGAGTTTCATTTTCATTTCCAATGTTCAAAACTGGGCCTCCATGAGAGTCTAGTGCATAAAAACATCTCCCCTCAGACATTCACATCTCATCTGGACCCTGCCCTCCCTCAGCTGTCCCACCCAGGGCTTCCTATATAGCAGGGGACATGCAAATAGGGCCCTCCTTCTGCTGATGAAAACCAGCCCAGCCCTCACCCTGCAGCTCTGGGACAGGAGCCCCAGCCCCGCCATTCCCAGGTGTCCCCATTCGGTGATCAGGACTGAACACAGACACTCACCATGGAGTCTGGGCTGCGCTAGGTTTTCCTTGTGGCTCTGTTACAAGGTAATTCATGGAGAACTAGAGATATTGGGTGTGTGAGTGGATGTGAGTGAGAGAAACAGGGGTGTGTGTGGCAGTTTCTGACCAGGATGTGTCTGTGTTTGCAGGTGTCCAGTGTGAGGTGCAGCTGGTGGAGTCTGGGGGAGGCTTGGTCCAGCCTGGGGGGTCCCTGAGACTCTCCTGTGCAGCCTCTGGATTCACCTTCAGCAGCTACTGGATGTACTGGGTCCGCCAGGCTCCAGGGAAGGGGCTGGAGTGGGTCTCAGCCATTAATGGTAATGGTGGTAGCACAAGCTACGCAGACGCCGTGAAGGGCCGATTCACCATCTCCAGAGACAACAGCAAGAACACGCTGTCTCTGCAAATGAACAGTCTGAGAGCCGAGGACATGGCCCTGTATACTGTGCCAGAGACACAGTGAGGGGACATCAGTGTGAGCCCAGACACAAACCTCCTGCGGGGGCGCGCAGGGCCACTAGGGGGCGCGCGGGGCACAAGGAGCAGAGTCAGCCCAGGCAGGTGCAGGTGGAGGTTAATGTCAGGAGCACAAGAGGTTAAAGTCAGCTTTCCAGCAAAAGTTTAAGTCTCCCTCTGCATCTTACAGTTTCCCTGAGAGCCTGTCCGTGTTCAGAATTCTGTGCCTACCAATGATGTCTTCAAACGTGAAGCGTTTCTTATATTAGGAGAAATCATTCTCATATGCCACCAAAATATTTACCATTCATGGAGGCAGGAAAATGCACAGGGTCTGGGTGAGGCTGGGGAAACTGTTGCCCAGGAGCAGTGTGACATCCAGGGACAGAGAAAAGGGGGACGTTAGTGGAACTTCCTAACTACACTGCAGTCCTAGCAAAGTGTAACAGAAGCATCCATGCCTCTCTGAGCCTCAGTTTCTCTTAAAAGGACCACAGGGTCTCCCAGCCATGACTGTTATTTAGGGTCCTGCCAGGATGTGTCATCACCTGGACGCGGCCCCCACAGGACGTGGGTCTTTGCACAAACCAGGGGGGGATGGCGGAGAGTGGCAGCAGGGTGCCTGGTCCTGGACCGCCCGTAGGTGGGGGTGGAAAGGTCAATCCTTGTGGCGCACACACTGCTCACAGATTTTCATAAAAGATAATACGGTTCTGCATGAGCCTCTCAGATGATCTATAAAAGCAAGCATGTAGTCTGAAAACAATTGCACTTTTGATATTTGCCACATGTTTCCTTAAATTTCTCCTGGCTCAGTGTGTCCATTCACACGAGGAATTGTTCTCTGCAGCGTGACCCACTGGTTCTCACAGCCAGTGGTTTCTGTCCATGTGCAGAGATCTCGAGTAATTTGGCCATTTGCAGACACGCGCCCTCCCCTCGCCCAGAGAGAGCAGAGATCTCTGTGACTGCCGAGTCTGAGCAGGAGCTGGCCTCGCAGGCCCAGAGTCTGCGGAGACCCCAGTACAGTTTGTGGAGTCAGACGCATCCCCGTGTGGAAGCGAGACAGCCCCACTCCAGGGGAAGGGGCTCAGGTCTGATTGTGGGGGTCAGAATTAGGATAACTGGATTTTATTCTGAATATTTCCCTCACGCATGATAGGGTGATAATTCAATCCTTCTCCCCCTGGCATTCCTTTTTCTTTCTTATATGCTCACATGCTTGGGGAGCATAAACTCTTGCCATATATTTGCACGAATCTAGCCTCAGAATCTACTGAATTATTCTAGGAAACTCAGAGACTGAATAGAACTGGATTTTTCATTCTTGCCAAAATGTGAGTGTCTGGAAATGTCGACGTGTTGCCCAGAACCCTGTGGGCACCAACAACTGCACTCCTCAGTGCCCATCCTTGGGGCTGACACGAGGAACCCGCCTGTGACCTGGGAAGACGGAGACAACCTTGAGCAACGTCAGAGCCATCATCTCTCATTTCTGTTGTACTCTGGTGGGATCAGTCGTTTTCTCTTTCCTTTCTGACATTATTTATTTGACTACTTTCTCCTTTCCTCCTAGTTAGTCTAGCTGAGTGTTTGTCATTTTTCATGTTTCAAAAGGAGGAAAAATCAGTGACTTCTTGATATTTCTAGTGTTTTAGCTCTTATTTCATTTATTTCTCTCATTGGCCTTAAAGGCTCATGAATACATTAATGAGAACTAGATCGAGCTACTGCTTTTTTTATTCTTGAGACAGAGTCTCTCTCTGTTGCCCGGGCTAGAGTGAGTGCCGTGGTGTCAGCCTAGCTCACGGCAACCTCTTGTGCGCCACGTGACCAAGGTGGCATCTGTGTGGCCTGTGGACTGACATCGTACAATAGGGCCATCGTGGGTGGGTGCAGGTGATCCCAGCACATGACACACTGTTCCTGGCGGGATAACTAACCCAGTACGGGAGATAACAGACCGTTGGCCCTGTAAGGTAAGCTCCTTCCCTTGAAGAGCAAAGCGGACTCTCCGGGTGAAGAACTGATTCTCTATACCCGAGTCCTGCTGCTGTGGCCCTATGGCCTCGGGGATGTGCACGCATGTCACGCACCCTGCCCAGGCCACAGGAGAAGCAGGGACAAAGGGAGGCCCTTCTGGTTCTCACTCCAGTTGCCCCTGCTGTGCAAGATCAGGGAAACACCTTGGAAGCTGTATAGGTTTCTGTTAGAGTCTGAGTTTTGTGCCGAAACATCAGTAATCTGCGATTCTGCTTCTGCAAACCTGCTTGCTCCTGCTTACTCAAGACAGTAGCCCCAGCACAGAAATTCCTAAGTGAATACAGCACCCATGTTCTGCGTAAAATGATTACAGCCCCACGTTTTGCATAAACAAAATATGGCCCAGAGCCCACACTGCCCAGATCCTGTTACACCAAAGATAAGAAAATGATGTGATGCTCACTCAAGGCTTTTTGTACACGTGCTTGCTCAATCTTAATAATTTTCCACCCACAAACTTACAGTATAAAAACTTTCCATTTCAAAGGCTGCCTGCTGCTCTCTGTGCCGCCTTTGGGCAGTGCAGAGCGTAGTCACTGGCGGGCTGATAATGACTCCTGATTTGGCTCAATTCAGTCTTTAGGTGGTCATTTCTGGTATCTCAGACCATGACAGTTTCCTTTGCCCTCAGAGTTCCCTTTGGACCTCAGAGATACTAAGGAACAGGGTGGACACAAAGGAGAAGGGAACAGACGCAGGGGAGAAGGAAGGGACTCGTCCCAGCAAGGTGGGCGTCTTTACGCGGTTACTAGGGAAAGAGGTGGCTGAGGAGGACAGGGATGGGTGGACACAAACGTATAAAGCGGCACCACGAGCTGTTGGGCGGAGCCATGGTGATCCCCCCAAGTCTGTGGACATTCGGAAGCCTAAGCACATACTCCCTGTTCATGCTTGTCTGCAGGAATGTGGAAATGCAGGGACAGGAGGACTTAGCCACTTGCCCTGAGTGCCGTGGGTGCCCGTCTGGCAAATCAGCAAGGTGAGAATGGTTGGAGGCCGGAACAACCGTCCTCACCCCCGGCCGGGTGCCCAGGCCCCGATCACGCTCCTGTGCAAAGTGCCAGCTGGTGAAGGAGAGTGACAGTTCTTGTCAAGCGGCATTTATGCGTGAACTCCTCACTCCATAGTCTTTCCAGGCTGCATCCTATAGGTTGGTCTTTTTCTCTTTCTCCCATATGTGACTCTACTTAGATTCTGACAACCTCCTCTACTGGGTCACAGAGAGGGGCGGGCGAGATGGAGCCCCGGTCAGTCCTGCGGGCACCTGGACCATAGTGTGTGGGGAGGATGGGGGGTTATTGGGGCCTTTCTCTGCCCCTCCCAGGAGGTTCAGTTCAGCCCCTGCTGCCCCCGTGGTGCTGGGCTGTGCACCCTGGGGAGTCTCCCCTGCGGGGCAGGGCAGGGCAGGTGCAAACTCAGAAGGGGAACATCCCATTTAAACCCACTGCACAGTGGGTCTCCCTCAGCACCCCGCTGGGGTCTTCAGGACCACCCTTCCTGTCCTCCAGGATGGGGTCTGCCCACTGCTCCCTTACCTGAAGGTCATTCCCAGCCCAGGGATTGGGTCCCACAGGGAGTGGGCTTCAGACCCCCGATCTGAGTCCCGTATCTCCCACACAGGGGTCTGCACTCAGGTGCAGCAGGTGCAGTCTGGGCAGAGGGGACAAGGCCTGGGGAGTCTCTGACAGTCTCCTGCAGGGCATCTGGACACTGCGTTGTCAGACACCGCATCAGCTGCGTGTGCCAGATGCCTGGGAAGGACCTGGCGTGGGTGGCGATGACCTATTCTAGTGATTCAGATGCCCACCGCAGCCCGTCCTCCCAAGGCCACGTGACCGTCACCAGGGACAACCCCATCAGAACTGCCTGGCTGCCGTGGAGCAGCCTGAAGGCCTTGGATGCCGCCATGTCCTCCCGGGTGAGACACAGCCAGGGGACATCCATGGAGCTCAGGGGCAAGTCTCCCCTCAGGGGTTCGCACAGTCAGCCCTGGGCAGGTGCGGGTGGAGGGGAAGGGCCGGTTTCCTGTCGGGGGGTCGTGGCTTCCTCTCCATATAACCATCTCCTCTGGGGGACTTCTCTGAGGTCCCGACCCTGTGCTTCCCCCTGCAGTCTCAGATACGTTTGTGGTAACGACAGAAAATATTCTCACCTGCTCAAAAGGCAGACAGTGGCTTCCAGGCACTTTCTCCTGTCCCCAAATGTACATTGACTATCAACACTTTGGAATAAGTCTGTAAATGGATAAAAGACTTTCTCTTGGACAACACAATGCAGCACAGCATGCAGAAGCCGGCAAGCAGGACACAGAGCCCGCGGGACATCAGGGGCAGACGGCTCCTCTCCCAGCTGGAGACCCCGGAGGGACTCATTTCCCAGCTCAGGCGCAGGTGTGGAGGGAAACTGAGGATTCCTTTCAGACCCTGGGGTTTCCTGTCTCTGCTTGTCACTCTTCATCCCCAGGAGTCCAGGGTTTTCTCCTTGTAATGCCCTGGTCTCGTTCATCTGAAATGGGATGACTCAGGACCTGAATTCAATGCAAATTTAAGCCTTAATTTTTTTCACTTTTCTGCTCTCCATAAACTTTCAGTACAATATTTGGAGTATGCAATCAGCCACCCGCAATCCTCACCCTTGTGCCATGAAAGGGTTTTGTGTTTCCTACGCTGTGTTGGTCATTCAGGAGCAAACGCTTCTCTGCAGAGATGATTCTGTATGTGCTGGGGGTTTGCTTGGCCCCTGGAAAATTTAAACTGCAATCCCTTTAGCAAGTCCAGCTTCCCGCGATCCAGTGCCTATGTCCAGTGTAGTCTTGTCCCAGCCCACATGCCGCCTGGTGGGCTGTGCCTAATAAGCTAATGCTCTGGTCCTGTTTCTCCCTGCAAGTCCTCGTCTCTCCGCAGATTTCAGGTTTGTTCTTGGTGGAATAACTTCTGCTACTTGAAATATTAAATAAAATTTGCTAATCCGCAGCTTCCGCAGTCATGCTTTATAGATGACGATGATGTTGCTATTGTTGTGGCTGATGTAAGAAGAAGAGCTTTTTCTCAGCTGTCTACTTCTCCCAGGTGAGGATAAGCTTTATCTTTAATGTCAAGAAATGGGAAACAATCAAACTATTAACCAGTAGTTTAATAAATAAGAATTTTTTGCAAACGATGCATCAGGACACTACATCAGTGACAGCAATGGCTGTGTCGTGCTCACTGCAGCGTGGCCGCGTCCACAGTGTGTGCTGTGAGTAAAATAGGCAAAAAGCACCTGCTACGTGATTGCACTGTTACAAATTCTAGAGAGTGAAAACTGAAGTAACATGAACTATGTCAGCAGGTTCCTGGGTAAAGGGAGGGAGAGGGAAGGAGAAAGAAGGAGGAATTTTAGAAGGAGAAGTGTCAACATTGAGGGAAATCGATTTCCTCCATATCGCAGACAGGGGACGGTGTGTCAGCATCTTTCACTTGTTCACTTCAGCTGTGTTAAGGCCACTGAGTACCAACTATGTCTCATTAAAGTTAATATGAACAATTAATAGATGATTTGGTAGCGAAGGAGCGATGGACAAATAGATAATAAGGGAGATTTTAGGTTCAGTTATCTGCATTAATCCTGTGTGCCAGGCTTTCTATATATTTTTCAAAAAAAAAAAAAAAAAAAGGCAGAGAGGCAAGAAACTGGCTTTATCTTGTTATTATAAAATTGGAGTTCTAGAATGCACCCTAGGCATTTTCAGGTTTGGCCTGCAGTGGGTTCCAAGGACGGGATCATGGCCCACACACAGAGATTCCCAGATATGTGTTTCTGGACATATCACACAACTTCCATATGTGTCTAGGCTTACGTTTACATCTGTAAAATACATGGAAACTTCACACCTACAGCACGTGGTTTCTATGTGTCTGTAAATTAAATAAGTGAACACGAGCTATTAATCACTGTACAGTCACCCAATTTTTTTCTGGTCTTGCCCTCCCTCAGCTGTCCCACCCAGGGCTTGCTATATAGCAGGGGACATGCAAATAGGGCCCTCCCTCTGCTGATGAAAACCAGCCCAGCCCTCACCCTGCAGCTCTGGGACAGGAGCCCCAGCCCTGGCGTTCCCAGGTGTCCCCATTCAGTGATCAGGACTGAACACAGACACTCACCATGGAGTCTGGACTGTGCTGGGTTTTCCTTGTTGCTCTGTTACAAGGTAATTCATGGAGAACTAGAGATATTGGGTGTGTGAGGGGATGTGAGTGAGAGAAACAGGGGTGTGTGTGGCAGTTTCTGACCAGGCTGTGTCTGTGTTTGCAGGTGTCCAGTGTGAGGTGCAGCTGGTGGAGTCTGGGGGAGGCTTGGTCCAGCCTGGAGGGGTCCCTGAGACTCTCCTGTGCAGCCTCCGGATTCACCTTCAGTGACTACTACATGAGCTGGGTCCGCCAGGCTCCAGGGAAGGGGCTGGAGTGGGTTGGTTTCATTAGAAACCAGGCTAATGGTGGAACAGCAGAATATGCCGCATCTGTGAAAGGCAGATTCACCATCTCACGGGATGATTCCAAAAGCACTGTCTCTCTGCAAATGAACAGTCTGAGAGCCGAGGACACGGCCCTGTACTACTGTGCCAGAGACACAGTGAGGGGACATCAGTGTGAGCCCAGACACAAACCTCCCGTGGGGGAGCTCAGAGCTGCCAGGGGGCGCCCAAGACACAAGGATCAGAGTCAGCCCAGGGCAGGTGCAGGTGGAGGGTAAGGGCTGGTTTCCTCTCAGGGTCGTGGCTTCCTCTCCAGAAAACAGTTTCCCCTTGGGAACTTCTCTGAATTCACGATTCTGTGTTTCCCTCTGCAGTCTCTGAGTTGGATATGTTGGTGGTAAGGAGAGAAAATATTGTCATCTGCTCAAAAGGCAGACAGTGCCTTCCAGGCACTTTCTCCTCTCCCCAAATGGACATGAATGATCAACACTCCTCAGTAAGTCTGAAAATCAATAAAACATTTTTTTCTTGGACAACACAATGCAGCACAGCACACAGAAGTAAACGTTCCTTGTAGCAGGCAAGCAGGATAAAGCGCGTACTGGACGTCAGGGGCAGACGGAGTCAGCGTCCTAAGCAAGAGCAGGAAGACCCCGTGGAGCTCCCTGTCCCAGCACCAGGCTCACAACATTGATTATATCTGACAGAATTCAAGGGCAGAGGGACCCACCGACATTTAGTGTAGATGTTGACTCTGATGGTGTTAGACACCTGCACACACAGGCAGGCACAGATGCACACACACACACACACACACACACACACAGTGAACACGGGAAGGGTGAGTCTCTCCACTACTGAGGTGTCTGCAGGGCAGGGCAGGCCTCTCAAGACAGTCCCAAGTGGCTTCGTACGGCAGGAAGGGAGACTGGCTCAGGTTTTCACAACAGTTCCCTGGTGGGACAGGGAGGGTCTGGTGGGGTCTGGGCCTCCAACAGCCATCTGGTGAGAAAGCACCTGTGATTCCTTCCTAGGATTCCCATGAGTGGGGCAAACAGGGAAGACGAAGGATGGGCCTTCAGATGTCAGCGGACAGACAACAGTTAGGAGACACTGACTTCTTATTCCACTCAACATTTATTAAATATTTTTAAATCTTTTTTGAAAAGCAGGCAAAGGCCATTATGGGTGGAAAACAACGAGGTCTGCAGAAAAAAAGAAGACATTTCATTAGTATGAACAAATGATACTACTAATGAGGATGAGCAGGAGGAGGAGTTAGACAGGGTCTTAGTCCAATGTCATGGGGGAAGCTTTTCACTGTCCAAGCTCATCAGCTTATCCTGAAGGCTGCGGGTCAGCTGTGGGCTTCAAATTACCAGAAGCTTTGCAGGTTCTACAAGGATGCTCAGTTTGCCATTCTCTACCACAGCAGCCCTCCAAGTGTCTAGAATTCTGAACTGATGCTGTCGTTCTGAGATGTGAACCTGAGGGTTTCCTCCCTGGAATTGCACTGCTGTGTTTCCCTTAAAGTCCTTAATAATATTTGTTCCAGTATGGCTCAAGAGCAGTATTTGCCTGATGTTTCTCCAACACACACTCTGTGCTGGTTGAACATGATGAGACACTGCTAAATAGATGTAGTAAAAGGACCCTGAATCTGTGGTGATAGGAGTGTCTATAATGCATTAATTGCTTTCAAAATTATTTACTCTCACAGGCAATAGCAAAATGCTAGTAATCGTGGTAAAATCCAAATGTTTGTTCAGTTGCTACCAAGGGAAAGTGTAACAACTGATGTGTCCTTGAGGGACTGGACCACAATGCTGTAAGCAAGTTCTCATGGTAGACTGGCGAAGGTATTTCAAGAATTGCTTAAAACTGTGACATTCAAATTTGATAATGCTGATTGGATAAACATTTACAAAATATTTCCCATGAGTGGACGGTGTGTTACGTGAGCAGTGGTGATGCCTCACAAGGTTAGACAGCATCACAAACTAAGTTTAGGCTGCTTGTTCTCGGTAATGACTTCGTACAACACTTGTTTAACCCCCTTGTTATTTTTTGCATGATTCCTATTTACTTTAGTTGGATCAATAGGATTTAGAATTCTATCTAGAAGTTCTTTAGTTTTTTGTTGATTTTCATAGGTTTACCAGAACTTTTGAGAAACCGTTTTGTTTGCAAAATATCCCAAGTTCATGTACTGTTTTAAAAACATATGCATTCAATCCTGGATTTTGGCTAATTGACAAGCACCAAGAAGGGCAATGACTTCTGCCACATGGGCTGATTTTACCTCCAGTTGAGCACAACATTTCCAATGGGAAGTTTTCTTCAGTAATATGAATCAATGCTTAGTAACTTCCAGGTTTATTATTGAAGTGTGATTGATCACCGAATAATATTGTCTCAAGTGTCTCAATGAGAATCTCATCCAAGGAATATACAGAACTTTTCGCTGATGCAGAAAAAATAGCTCTGTGCCCACACTTAGCTTTCAGCCACGTGTCCTAGCACACAATGAACCACACGCCACTGTTCACCTCAGCAGGGACTCCTGACTGGGAAATCAGGTACTTTTGATTTTAATGCCTCTAGACCATCATATCTGGCTATTTTAGCAAAAAGTAATGGCAACATGAAATAACTGAACAATAAGGAAAATCATAACCTAAGGAAAGAAGAAGTTGGGATGTTAGTGGCTCCATCTTTTCCAATTTCAAAAGTTCATGCACCCAAGGAGATTCTTGTCTCGACATTTCACACTGATATGCAGAAAATGTCCACTTCTTCCCCCAGTCCCCTCTTGTGTGGACGTGCTGAGAATGTTTTCAGGGTCCCACAGATAGGACAAGGGGTGGAAGAAGAGAGGACACCTTTCTGAAGTTTGCCCTGAAGGATCAGCAAGGTCACAGCAGAGACTCTCTCCTGCCTCCATGACTAGAACTCTGCACACGCCCAGGTGCACACGAATTCCTGATGGGCATAAATGCTACAATGATGAGGCTGACCATTTTATCACATAAAATTACTGGAAACTGACATAAATATTTTCTTGTCCTTTTTCTGTGGGGAGTTAGCTAAGTTCCCTGCAAAATTTCAGGTCCCTCAGACAGGGGTTGTCACTAAGGATGAAAAAGAAGTAGGAATCAGAAATAAAAATAATACACAGAGCCACAGATATAATTTATCAAGTAAAGATTTATGAAGATACATACAGCAGGGTGCCCGGAAAGTTACATCTGTTTCCACAGAAATACAACTCAGACTGAATTTTTAGAGATACTTATGGGGCAGATATAGGTTCTCATTCCAGGGAAGCCCATGCTGAGTGTCTTTTACTTAGAAATGAAGCCCTTGGCCCCAGGAAATGTCAGGCTGACACCATTAATAGAAATGGGTGCACGATAATCACACGGCTAGTGGTCCTGGGTGAGGCCTTGGGTTTGGAAAGACACACACATGCGCTGGATCCAGGCAAGGTGAGTTGCTGAACCTTCCAGACTCAGAGTTCTTAGGGAATTTGCCATCAAGTGAATCCGTGACTCAGTTCAGGAGCCATGTTGAGGTCACTGCTCGGCTCTTTTGCTCGCAGACTTCACATTAGGCAGAGAGAGGACCTCAGTCTGCCTTGGTGGGTGAAAGCACATGAAGTTGGGTGATGCATGTCACCCAGCCCTGCCACTGTGGCCACTTAATTCATGGACCATTCGGGCGGCGCTGGAGTCGCTGGTCACAGAGGGCGACTGTTGTCCACTGGCTAATCCCAGGCACGTGAGTGTCAGTGTGATGGCACAGGGAGTGCACTCTACAGAGGCCGGGACAAATTGCAGAGGGCTTCTCACCAAGGCCCGGACAACACACTCATGCATAACCCACATGCTAGTCACAGGTGCTGCCTGCAGGGAGAAAGAACCAAGGGGATGAATTTGATTACCTGGTAACACACACCCAAATGTCACATGGCCCTTTAAGATTGAACAAGAAATGCTCTACAGGTGGCCCAGGTCTGAGCACAGGTGTCATCGGGACACTCTCAGCGGTGCCCACATGCAGGGCCCACCTCCCACGCAGGCTTCCCTCCAGTCCCTGCACCAGCCCTCACACAGGGGACTGGGGACCAGTCCTGTGTCAGATCCTCTACCGTACTGGCTGGGGGAGGTAAATTACAGTGTGGGGTACGTCTGTTATCTGCTGTGAATTAATTTTTGTGAGTGGAGAGCACAAGAATTATAGAAGAAAATGTTGGAAAACTCTTCTACATACAAGCTTAAGCCACAAGATTATTAAGACCACAATGGTAATCACAGCAACAAGAAAAATTAACATATGGGTCTTGATTAATCTACACCAGGGTCCCTTGCAGGGATTCCTTGGTCACAACGAATGCACCATGTGCCGGGCCCTACAGAGTGCTGCGGCACCTGGGTCTGCTAAACAGTGGTAGGGGCGAGATTAATTCCTATCCACACACCATGGTGACAACTTGAGAAATCTTTCTTTTTATTGCCCCAATGTTAGGCTGTGATTGATTAGAAGTTCTGTTTCCCAGGAAGGATCACACCTATTGGGGGAACTGTGTGTTCCCCAGAATCTGGGACCTGGTCTGAGGCCATTCAATTGGGGTCCCCTTGACTGTGGACCAGCCAATAATGAAAGGCCTCCTCCCACTGATAGACAGTAACTCTGCTTTGGAGGCTAAGCTTGTGTACCCATGGAGGCAGGGGCTGTCCCTCAGGCCTGGGCAGATTCTGTGGTTTCTCCACTGCATCCCACACTGGGGAGGTCAAGTGCATCAGGCACATGCCTGCGGGTGGCCGAGGGACAAAGGACAATGGCTCTGCAGTGCTCAGGCCTGAGTCACTCCATCAGGGAATAACATGCAACAACCCTGACTGCAAAGTGCAGCCATGTGTTAGAAGGTTCCAGAGTGGAGGTGGTAGGGGACACTAGGGAATGATGAGTAGGACTACAGGGCCACCTCCAGCCATGGACAGTGGAGTCTGGGCACTAACACTCACGTCCTGACTTCCACAAAGATCAGGGCTGGCTACTGTCCCAAGTGTGTGTCAGCCCCATAGACTGAACCGGGGCCAGTGTGGACCTGCCTGGAAAGACGGAAATATCAGGACAAACTTCAGTGGATCCTTCTTGGCCCCACTCATGTGCCCTGGGCCCAGCACAGAGGAAGCACAGTTGCATCTGACAATTTGTGTGAACCTGAATCCCCTCAGCTGAGTGAGGCTCATGTCACAGTTAATGCACAACAGCGTCAAGGGCAGTGTGGATTCTGTGGCCCAAAGTTCATTGCAACCTTGAAATTGTAACACGACAATGCAGCAAAGTCCCATCATGTTCTCATTAGTGAAAGGGGATACTGCAGACCCCATGAGGCTTGTCCACACTGGTTCCGGGGTTGGTTCAGACGAGCAGTAGGATCTAGTGTCAGGGAGCTGAGGCCCAGATACTGCAGGTAGCTCTCACTAGACATGTGTGCTTCCTCTTGCACACATTGCAAAATGTGCCATCCTTCTCTTTGTAGTTTCGTCTGTGAAATATCATGACCTATGATCTCCTCCAGGATGCCCACCTCTTCCCTGGACCCTGCCCTCACTCAGGCATCCCACACAGTGGTTGGTATATAGCAGGGGACATGCAAATAGGGCCCTCCCTCTGCTGATGAAAACCAGCCCAGCCCTCACCCTGCAGCTCTGGGACAGGAGCCCCAGCCCCGGCATTCCCAGGTGTCCCCATTCGGTGATCAGCACTGAACACAGACACTCACCATGGAGTCTGGGCTGACCTGGGTTTTCCTTGTGGCTCTGTTAGAAGGTAATTAATGGAGAACTAGAGGCATTGAGTATGTGAGTGGATGTGAGTGAGAAAAACAGGGGTATGTGTGGCAGTTTCTGACCAGGATGTGTCTGTGTTTGCAGGTGTCCAGTGTGAGGTGCAGCTGGTGGAGTCTGGGGGAGGCTTGGTCCAGCCTGGGGGGTCCCTGACACTCTCCTGTGCAGCCTCCGGATTCACCTTCAGCAGCTACTGGATGAGCTGGGTCCGCCAGGCTCCAGGGAAGGGGCTGGAGTGGGTCTCAGCCATTAGTAGTGCTGGTAGCACATACTACGCAGACGCCGTGAAGGGCCGATTCACCATCTCCAGAGACAACAGCAAGAACACGCTGTATCTGCAAATGAACAGTCTGAGAGCCGAGGACACGGCCCTGTACTACTGTGCAAGAGACACAGTGAGGGGACATCAGTGTGAGCCCAGACACAAACCTCCTGCGGGGGCAGCGCGGGGCCGCCAGGGGGCGGCCAAGACACACGGAGCAGAGTCAGCCCAGGGCAGGTGCAGGCGGAGGGTAAGGACTGGTTTCCTCTCAGGGTCGTGGCTTCCTCTCCAGAAAACGGTTTCCTCTCGGGAACTTCTCTGAATTCACGATTCTGTGCTTCCCTCCGCAGTCTCTGAGTTAGATATGTTTCTGGTCATGAGAGAAAATATTCTCACCTGCTCAAAAGGCAGACAGTGCCTTCCAGGGACTTTTTCTTTTCCCCAAATGCATATTAATTATCAACACTTCTCAGTGAGTCTGAAAATCAATAAAAGATTTTTTTCTTGGACAACATAATGCAGCACAGCACACAGAGGTAAACGTTCCTTCTAGCCAGCAAGCAGGATAAAGAGCCTACTGGACGTCAGAGGCAGACCGAGTCAGCATCCTAAGCAAGAGCAGGAAGACCCCGTGGAGCTCCGTGTCCCAGCACCAGGCTCACAACATCGATTATATCTGACAGAATTCAAGGGCAGAGGGACCCACCGACATTTAGTGTAGATGTGGACTCTGATTGTGGTAGACACCTGCACACACAGGCAGCCACAGATGCACACACACACACACACACACTGCGTGAACATGGGAAAGGTGAGTCTCTCCACTACTGAGGTGTCTGCAGGGCAGGGCAGGCCTCTCAAGACAGTCCCAAGTGGCTTCGTAGGGCAGGAAGGGAGACTGGCTCAGGTTTTCACAACAGTTCCCTGGTGGGGCAGGGAGGGTCTGGTGGGGTCCGGGCCTGTGACAGCCATCTGGTGAGAAAGCACCTGTGATTCCTTCCTAGGATTCCCATGAGTGGGGCAAACAGGGAAGAGGAAGGATGGGCCTTCAGATGTCAGCGGACAGACACCAGCTAGGAGAATTAGACTCCTTATTGCACTCAACAGTTGTTAAATATTTTTAAATTTTTTTGAAAAGCAGGCAAAGGCCATTATCGCTGGAAAACAATGAGGTCTCCCAAGAAATAGAAGACATTTCATTAGTATGAACAAATCATTCTACTAATGACAATGAGTAGGAGGAGGAGTTAGACAGGGTCTTGGTCCAATGTCATGGGTGAAAGCTTTTCACTGTCCAAAGTCATCAGCTCATCTTGAAGGCCCTGGGTCAGCTGTGGACTTTGAAAGATGAGAAGGTTCACAGGTTCTACAGGGATGCTCAGTTTGACATTCACTACCGCAGTAGCCTTCCAAGTGTCTAGAATTCTGAACTGATGCTGTGGTTGTGAATCATGAACCCAAGGATTTCCTCCCTGGAATTGCACTGCTGTGTTTCCCTTAAAGTCCTTAATAATATTTGTTCCAGTATGGCTCAAGACCAGTATTTTCCTGATGTTTCTCCAACACACACTCTGTGCTGGTTGAACATGATGAGAGACTGCTAAATAGATGTAGTAAAAGGACCCTGAATCTGTGGTGATAGGAGTGTCTATAATGCATGAATTGCTTTCAAAATTATTTACTCTCACAGGCAATAGGGAAAATGCTAGTAATTGCAGTAAAATCTAAATGTTTGCTCAGTTGCTACCAAGTGAAAGTGTAAATGATGTGTCCTTGAGGGACTGGACCACAATGCTGTAAGCAAGTGCTCATGGTAGACTGGCGAAGGAGTTCAAGAATTGATTAAAACTGTGACATTCAAATTTCATAATGGTAATTAGATAAATATTTTCAACCTTTACAAAATATTTCCAATGAGTGGACAGTGTGCTACATGAGCAGTGATGATGCCTCACAAGCTTGGACAGCATCACAAACTAGGTTTAGGCTGCTTGTTCTCGGTAATGACTTCATACAACACTTGTTTAACCCCCATGTTATTTTTTTGCATGAATCCTATTTACTTTAGTTGGATCTCTAGGATTTAGAAGTCTATATAGAAGTTCTTTAGTTTTTTGTTCATTTTGATAGGTTTACCAGAACTTTCAAGAAACCCATTTATTTGCAAAATATCCCAAGTTCATGTACTATTTTAAAAACATATGCATTTAATCCTGGATTTTGGCTAATGTACAAACACCAAGAAGGACAATGACTTCTGCCACATGGGCTGATTTTACCTCCAGTTGAGCACAACATTTCCAATGGAAAGCTTTCTTCAGTAACATGAATCGCTGCTTAGTAACTTCCAGGTTTATTATTGAAGTGTGATTCATCAAAAATAATATTGTCTCAAGTGTCTTAATGAAAATCTCATCCAAGGAATGTACAGAACTTTTCGCTGATGCAGAAAAAATAGCTCTGTGCCCACACTTAGCTTTCAGCCACGTGTTCTAGCACACAATGAACCACATGCTACTGTTCACCTCACCTGGAGCTCCTGACTAGGAAATCAGGTACTTTTGATTTTAATGCTTCTAGACCATCATATCTGGCTATTTTAGCAAAAAGTAATGGTAACATGAAATAACTACACAATAAGGAAAATCATAACCTAATGACAAAAGAAGCTGGATGTGAGTGGCTCCATCTTTGCCAATTTCAAAAGTTCACCAACTGAAGGAGCCTCTTGTCTCAATGTTTCACACTGATATACAGAAAACGTCCCCTTCACCCCCCAGACCCTTCTTGTTTGGACGTGGTGAGAGTGTTTTCAGGGTCACACAGATAGGACAAGGGTGGAAGAGGAGAAGCCACCTTTCTGAAATCTCCCCTGAAGGATCAGCAAGGTCACAACAGAGACTGTCTCCTGCCTCCGTGACTAGAACTCTGTCACACGCCCACGTGCACACGAGTTCCTGATGGGCATAGATGCTGCAATGATGAGGCCGACCATTTTATTACATAAAATTACTGGAAACTGACATAAATATTTTCTTGTCCTTTTTCTGTGGGGAGTTAGCTAAGCTCCCCACAAAATTTCGGGTCCCTCAGACAGGGGTTGTCACAAAGGATGAATAATTAGTAGGAAACAGAAATAAAAATAATACACAGATATAATTTATCAAGTAAAGATTTATGAAGATAGAAACAGCAGGGTGCCCGGAAAGTTACATCTGTTCCCACAGAAATGCAACTCAGACTGAATTTTTACAGAGATACTTACAGGGCAGATACAGGTTCTCCTTCCAGGGAACCCCATGCTGAGTGTCTTTTACTGAGAAATGCAGCCCTTGGCCCCAGGAAATGTCATTCTGACACCATTAACACAATTGGGTGCAGGGTAATCACACAGCTAGTGGTCCTGGGCGAGGGTTGGGTTTGGAAAGACACACACATGCGCTGGATCCAGGCAAGGTGAGTTGCTGCACCTTCCAGACTCAGAGTTCTTAGGGAATTTGCCATCAAGTGATTCCGTGACTCAGTTCAGGAGCCATGTTGAGGTCACTGCTCGGCTCTTTTGCTCGCAGACTTCACATTAGGCAGAGAGAGGACCTCAGTCTGCCTTGGGGGGTGAAAGCACATGAAGTTGGGTGATGCATGTCACCCAGCCCTGCCACTGTGGCCACTTAATTCATGGACCATTCGGGCGGCACTGGAGTCGCTGGTCGCAGAGGGCGACTGTTGTCCACTGGCTAATCCCAGGCACGTGAGTGTCAGTGTGATGGCACAGGGAGTGCACTCTGCAGAGGCCGGGACAAAATGCAGAGGGCTTCTCGCCAAGGCCCGGACAACACACTCATGCATAACCCACATACTAGTCACGGGTGCTGCCTGCAGGGAGAAAGAACCAAGAGGATGAATTTGATTACCTGGTAACACACACCCAAATGTCACATGGCCCTTTAAGATTGAACAAGAAATGCTCTACAGGTGGCCCAGGTCCGAGCACAGGTGTCATCGGGACACTCTCAGCGGTGCCCACATGCAGGGCCCACCTCCCACGCAGGCTTCGCTCCAGTCCCTGCACCAGCCCTCACACAGGGGACTGGGGACCAGTCCTGTGTCAGATCCTCTACCGTACTGGCTGGGGGAGGTAAATTATGATGTGGGTTACATCTGCTATGTGCCATGAATTAATTTTTGTGAGTGGAGAGCACAAGAATTATGGAAGAAAATGTTGGAAAACTCTTCTACATACAAGCTTAAGCCACAAGATTATTAAGACCACAATGGTAATCACAGCAACAAGAAAAATTAACATATGGGTCTTGATTAATCTACACCAGGGTCCCTTGCAGGGTTTCCTTGGTCACAACGAATGCAGTATGTGCCGGGCCCTACAGAGTGCTGTGGCACCTGGGTCTGCTAAATAGTGGTAGGGGCGAGATTAATTCCTGTCCACACACCATGGTGACAACTTGAGAAATCTTTCTTTTTATTGCCCCAATGTTAGGCTGTGATTGATTAGAAGTTCTGCTTCCCAGGAAGGATCACACCTATAGGGGGAACAGTGTGCTCCCCTGAATCTGAGACCTGGTCTGAGGCCATTCAATTGGGGTCCTCATGACTGTGGACCAGCCAATAATGATAGGCCCACTCCCACTGATAGACACTAACTCTGCTTTGGAGGCTAAGCTCGTGTACCCATGGAGGCAGGGCCATCCCTCAGGCCTAGGCAGATTCTGCGGTTTCTCCACTGCATCCCACACTGGGGAGGTCAAGTGCATCAGGCACATGCCTGCGGGTGGCTGAGGGACCAAGGACAATGGCTCTGCAGTGCTCAGGTCTGAGTCACTCCATCAGGGAACAACACACAGCAACCCTCACTGCAAAGTGCTGCCATGTGTTAGAAGGTTCCAGAGTGGAGGTGGTAGGGGACACTAGTGAATGACAAGTAGGATTACAGGGCCACCTGCCGCCATGGGCAGTGGAGTCTGGGCACTAACACTCACGTCGTGACTTCCGCAGAGATCAGGGCTGGCTACTGTCCCAAGCATGTGTCAGCCCCATAGACTGAACCCGGGCCAGTGTGGACCTGCCTGGCGAGAGGGAAATGTCAGGACAAACTACAGTGGATCCTTCTTGGCCCCACTCATGTGTCCTGGGCCCAGCACAGAGGAAGCACAGTTGTATTTGACAATTTGTGTGAACCTGAATCCCCTCAGCTGAGTGAGGCTCATGTCACAGTTAATGCACAACAGCGTCAAGGGCAGGGTGGATTCTGTGGCCCAAAGTTCATTGCAACCTTGAAGTTGTAACACTGGAATGCAGCAAAGTCCCATCATGTTCTCATTAGTGAAAGGGGATACTGCAGACCCCATGAGGCTTGTCCACACTGGTGCTGGGGTTGGTTCAGACGAGCAGGAGGATCTAGTGTCGGGGAACTGCAGGTAGCTCTCACTAGACACGTCCTTCCTCTTGCACACATTGCCGAACTATAACATCCTTCTTATTGTACGGTTTCATCTGTAAAATATCATGACCTATGAACTCCTCCAGGATGCTCACCTCTTCCCTGGGCCCTGCCTTCTCCGCAGGTGTCCCACTCAGGGCTTGCTATATAGCAGGGGACATGCAAATAGGGCCCTCCCTCTGCTGATGAAAACCAGCCCAGCCCTAACCCTGCAGCTCTGGGACAGGAGCCCCAGCCCCGCCATTCCCAGGTGTCCCCATTCGGTGATCAGCACTGAACACAGACACTCACCATGGAGTCTGGGCTGACCTGGGTTTTCCTTGTGGCTCTGTTACAAGGTAATTCATGGAGAACTGGAGATACTGGGTGTGTGAGGGGATGTGAGTGAGAGAAACGGGGGTGTGTGTGGCAGTTTCTGACCAGGCTGTGTCTGTGTTTGCAGGTGTCCAGTGTGAGGTGCAGCTGGTGGAGTCTGGGGGAGGCTTGGTCCAGCCTGGGGGGTCCCTGAGACTCTCCTGTGCAGCCTCCGGATTCACCTTCAGCAGCTATGACATGAGCTGGGTCCGCCAGGCTCCAGGGAAGGGGCTGGAGTGGGTCGCATACATTAGTTATGATGGTGGCAGCACAAGCTACGCAGACGCCGTGAAGGGCCGATTCACCATCTCCAGAGACAACAGCAAGAACACGCTGTCTCTGCAAATGAACAGTCTGAGAGCCGAGGACACGGCCCTGTACTACTGTGCCAGAGACAGGGTGAGGGGACATCAGTGTGAGCCCAGACACAAACCTCCTGCGGGGGCGCCCGGGGCCACTAGGGGGCGCGTGGGGCACAAGGAGCAGAGTCAGCCCAGGCAGGTGCAGATGGAGGTTAATGTCAGGAGCACAGGAGGTTAAAGTCAGCTTTCCAGCAAAAGTTTAAGTCTCCCTCTGCATCTTACAGTTTCCCCTGAGAGCCTGTCCGTGTTCAGAATTCTGTGCCTACCAATGATGTCTTCAAACGTGAAGCGTTTCTTACATTAGGTGAAATCATTCTCATACGCCACCAAAATATTTACCATTCATGGAGGCGGGAAAATGCACAGGGTCTGGGTGAGGCTGGGGAAACTGTCTGCCCAGGAGCAGTGTGACATCCAGGGACGGAGACAGGGGGGACGTTCATGGAACTTCCTAACTACACTGCAGTCCAAGCAAAGTGTAACAGAAGCATCCGTGCCTCTCTGAGCCTCAGTTTCTCTTAAAAGGACCACAGGGTCTCCCAGCCATGATGGTTATTTAGGGTCCTGCCAGGATGTGTCATCACCTGGACGCAGCCCCCACAGGACGTGGGTCTTTGCACAAACCAGGGGGGGATGGCGGAGAGTGGCAGCAGGGTGCCTGGTCCTGGACCGCCCGTAGGTGGGGGTGGAAAGGTCAATCCTTGGGGCGCACACACTGCTCACAGATTTTCATAAAAGATAATACGGTTCTGCATGAGCCTCTCAGATGATCTATAAAAGCAAGCATGGAGTCCCAAAACAATTGTAATTTTGATATTTGCCATGTTTCCTTAAATATCTCCTGGCTTAGTGAGTCCATTCACACGAGGAATTGTTCTCTGCAGCGTGACCCACTGGTTCTCACAGCCAGTGGTTTCTGTCCATGTGCAGAGATCTCGAGTAATTTGGCCATTTCCAGACACGCGCCCTCCCCTCGCCCAGAGAGAGCAGAGATCTCTGTGACTGCCGAGTCTGAGCAGGAGCTGGCCTCGCAGGCCCAGAGTCTGCGGAGACCCCAGTACAGTTTGTGGAGTCAGACGCTTCCCCGTGCGGGAGCGAGACAGCCCCACTCCAGGGGAAGGGGCTCAGGTCTGATTGCGGGGGTCAGAATTAGGATAACTGGATTTTATTCTGAATATTTCCCTCACGCATGATAGGGTCATAATTCAATCCTTCTCCCCCTGGCATTCCTTTTTCTTTCTTATATGCTCACATGCTTGGGGAGCATAAACTCTTGCCATATATTTGCACGAATCTAGCCTCAGAATCTACTGAATTATTCTAGGAAACTCAGAGACTGAATAGAACTGGATTTTTCATTCTTGCCAAAATGTGAGTGTCTGGAAATGTCGACGTGTTGCCCAGAACCCTGTGGGCACCAACAACTGCACTCCTCAGTGCCCATCCTTGGGGCTGACACGAGGAACCCGCCTGTGACCTGGGAAGACGGAGACAACCTTGAGCAACGTCAGAGCCATCATCTCTCATTTCTGTCGTACTCTGGTGGGATCAGTCGTTTTCTCTTTCCTTTCTGACATTATTTATTTGACTACTTTCTCCTTTCCTCCTAGTTAGTCTAGCTGAGTGTTTGTCATTTTTCATGTTTCAAAAGGAGGAAAAATCAGTGACTTCTTGATATTTCTAGTGTTTTAGCTCTTATTTCATTTATTTCTCTCATTGGCCTTAAAGGCTCATGAATACATTAATGAGAACTAGATCGAGCTACTGCTTTTTTTATTCTTGAGACAGAGTCTTGCTCTGTTGCCCGGGCTAGAGTGAGTGCCGTGGCGTCAGCCTAGCTCACGGCAACCTCTTGTGCGCCACGTGACCAAGGTGGCATCTGTGTGGCCTGTGGACTGACATCGTACAATAGGGCCATCGTGGGTGGGTGCAGGTGATCCCAGCACATGACACACTGTTCCTGGCGGGATAACTAACCCAGTACGGGAGATAACAGACCGTTGGCCCTGTAAGGTAAGCTCCTTCCCTTGAAGAGCAAAGCGGACTCTCCGGGTGAAGAACTGATTCTCTATACCCAAGTCCTGCTGCTGTGGCCCTATGGCCTCGGGGATGTGCACGCATGTCACGCACCCTGCCCAGGCCACAGGAGAAGCAGGGACAAAGGGAGGCCCTTCTGGTTCTCACTCCAGTTGCCCCTGCTGTGCAAGATCAGGGAAACACCTTGGAAGCTGTATAGGTTTCTGTTAGAGTCTGAGTTTTGTGCCGAAACATCAGTAATCTGCGATTCTGCTTCTGTAAACCTGCTTGCTCCTGCTTACTCAAGACAGTAGCCCCAGCACAGAAATTCCTAAGTGACTACAGCACCCATGTTCTGCGTAAAATGATTACAGCCCCACGTTTTGCATAAACAAAATATGGCCCAGAGCCCAAACTGCCCAGATCCTGTTACACCAAAGATAAGAAAATGATACAATGCTTACTCAAGGCTTTTTGTACACGTGCTTGCTCAATCTTAATAATTTTCCACCCACAAACTTACAGTATAAAAACTTTCCATTTCAAAGGCTGACTGCTGCTCTCTGTGCCGCCTTTGGGCAGTGCAGAGCGTAGTCGCTGGCGGGCTGATAATGACTCCTGATTTGGCTCAATTCAGTCTTTAGGTGGTCATTTCTCGCCTCTCAGACCATGACAGTTTCCTTTGCCCTCAGAGTTCTCTTTGGACCTCAGAGATACTAAGGAACAGGGTGGACACAAAGGAGAAGGGAACAGATGCAGGGGAGAAGGAAGGGACTCGTCCCAGCAAGGTGGGCGTCTTTACGTGGTTACTAGGGAAAGAGGCGGCTGAGGAAGACAGGGATGGGTGGACACAAACGTATAAAGCGGCACCACGAGCTGTTGGGCGGAGCCATGGTGATCCCCCCAAGTCTGTGGACATTCGGAAGCCTAAGCACATACTCCCTGTTCATGCTTGTCTGCAGGAATGTGGAAATGCAGGGACAGAAGGACTTAGCCACTTGCCCTGAATGCCGTGGGTGCCCGTCTGGCAAATCAGCAAGGTGAGGATGGTTGGAGGCCGGAACAACTGTCCTCACCCCCGGCCGGGCTCCCAGGCCCCGATCACGCTCCTGTGCAAAGTGCCAGCTGGTGAAGGAGAGTGACAGTTCTTGTTATGTGGCATTTATGCGTGAACTCCTCACTCCATAGTCTTTCCAGGCTGCATCCTATAGGTTGGTCTTTTTCTCTTTCTCCCATATGTGACTCTGTTTAGATTCTGACAACCTCCTCTACTGGGTCACAGAGAGGGGCGGGCGAGATGGAGCCGCAGTCATCCTGCGGGCACCTGGACCATAGTGTGTGGGGAGGATGGGGGGTTATTGGGGCCTTTCTCTGCCCCTCCCAGGAGGTTCAGTTCAGCCCCTGCTGCCCCCGTGGTGCTGGGCTGTGCGCCCTGGGGAGTCTCCCCTGCGGGGCAGGGCAGGGCAGGTGCAAACTCAGGAGGGGAACATCCCGTTTAAACCCACTGCACAGTGGGTCTCCCTCAGCACCTCGCTGGGGTCTTCAGGACCACCCTTCCTGTCCTCCAGGATGGGATCTGCCCGCTCCTCCCTTACCTGAAGGTCATTCCCAGCCCAGGGATTGGGTCCCACAGGGAGTGGGCTTCAGACCCCCGATCTGAGTCCTGTATCTCCCACACAGGGGTCTGCACACAGGTGCAGCAGGTGCAGTCTGGGCAGAGGGGACAAGGCCTGGGGAGTCTCTGACAGTCTCCTACAGGGCATCTGGACACTGCGTTGTCAGACACCGCATCAGCTGCGTGTGCCACATGCCTGGGAAGGACCTGGTGTGGGTGGGGATGACCTATTCTAGTGATTCAGATGCCCACCGCAGCCCGTCCTCCCAAGGCCACGTCACCGTCACCACGGACAACCCCATCAGCACTGCCTGGCTGCCGTGGAGCTGCCTGAAGGCCTTGGATGTGGCCGTGTCCTCCTGGGTGAGACACAGCCAGGGGACATCCATGGAGCTCAGGGACAAGTCTCCCCTCAGGGGTTCGCACAGTCAGCCCTGGGCAGGTGCGGGTGGAGGGGAAGGGCCGGTTTCCTGTCGGGGGGTCGTGGCTTCCTCTCCATATAACCATCTCCTCTGGGGGACTTCTCTGAGTTCCTGACCCTGTGCTTCCCCCTGCAGTCTCAGATACGTTTGTGGTAACGACAGAAAATATTCTCACCTGCTCAAAAGGCAGACAGTGCCTTCCAGACACTTTCTCCTGTCCCCAAATGTACATTGACTATCAACACTTTGGAATAAGTTGTAAATGGATAAAAGACTTTCTCTTGGACAACACAATGCAGCACAGCACGCAGAAGCCGGCAAGCAGGACACAGAGCCCGTGGGACATCAGGGGCAGACGGCTCCTCCCCCAGCTGGAGACCCCAGAGGGGCTCATTTCCCAGCTCAGGAGCAGGTGTGGAGGGAAACTGAGGTTTCCTTTCAGACCTTGGGGTTTCCTGTCTCTGCCTCTCACTCTTCTTCCTCAGGAGTCCCGGGTTTTCTCCTTGTAATGCCCTGGTCTCATTCATCTGAAATGGGATGACTCAGGACCTGAATTCAATGCAATTTTAAGCCTTAATTTTTTTCATTTTTCTGCTCTCCATAAACTTTCAGTAGAATATTTGGAGTATGAAATCAGCCACCCGCAATCCACACCCTTGTGCCATGAAGGGTTTTGTGTTTCCTGCACTGTGTTGGTCATTCAGGAGCAAACACTTCTCTGCAGAGATGATTCCGTATGTGCTGGGGATTTGTTTGGCCCTTGTAATTTTTTTTTTTTTTTTTTGGTGGTTCACGGGAATAGAATTTATTCTTAATTTCAACACAAAATTTTAGGTTCCAGGAATTGTTTAGAATTCATGATCTACCCAGCAATATAAATTTTGATAGTATCATGAAAATTACTATAGATTTTACTAGACTACATTCTAGGGAGGCTTTTGCTTTGATTTCATCGTAAATGTGTTACATGTGTTACACTTATCCAAATTTATTGCATAAAAATGACAGCACGTTGACATCTTACTTGCAATGGTGAGTTCAAGACACCATGCTTCCTAGACTTGATTTTCTGATCATAAAATATTTTTATACTCTGAGGAAAAAGTGTGCTATTACTTTGCCAGAAATGTAACACTTTTTACAAGTACTATTAATAGTTTGGTAGATGGCTATGTTTCTAGGAATATGCAAAATTATAGAATAAACATGGTAAATTCCTGAGGAGCTTATTTTACTCTATAACATGCAACTTTAAGTATTTTGCATTAAAATAAATGCAAGTGCATTATGGAGTAGAATGTAAAATTTGTGTAAACTTTTTTTTTTAGCTTTTTTTTAATTTCAGCTTATTATGGGGGTACAAAAGTTCAGGTTATATATATTGCCCATGTCCCGCCCATCCCCCGAGTCAGAGCTTCAAGCGTGTCCATTCCCCAGACAGTGCGCATCACACTCATCATGTAGTTATACACCATCCCTTCCCCCCACCCCCCACCTCTGTCCGATACCCAATTGGTGTTATTCCCAAATGTGCACTTAGGTGATGATCAGGGAAACCAATTTGATGGTGAGTACATGTGGTGCTTATTTTTCCATTCTTGGGATACTTCACTTAATAGAATGGGTTCCAACTCTCTCCAGGAGAACAAAAGGGATTCTATATCGCCATTATTTCTTTTCTTTTTTTTTTTTTTTTTTTTTGTTTTTTTTTGAGACAGAGTCTCACTCTGTTGCCCAGGCTAGAGTGAGTGCCGTGGGGTAAGCCTAGCTCACGGCAACCTCAAACTCCTGAGCTCAAGGGATCCTCCTGTGTCACCTCCCGAGTAGCTGGGACTACAGGCATGTGCCACCATGCCCGGCTAATTTTTTTTTCTATATTTCTTTAGGTGTCTATATAATTTCTTTCTATTTTTAGTAGAGATGGGGTCTCGCTCTTGCTCAGGCTGATCTCGAACTCCTGAGCTCAAACGATCCGCCCACCTCGGCCTCCCAGAGTGCTAGGATTACAGGCGTGAGCCACCGCGCCCGGCCCATTATTTCTTATAGCTGAGTAATACTCCATGGTATACATATACCACATTTTGCTAATCCACTCCTGAATTGATGGGCATTTGGGTTGTTTCCACATCTTTGCAATTGTGAATAGTGCTGCTATAAACATTCAGGTACAGGTGGCTTTTTCATAGAATGACTATTGTTCTTCTGGGTAGATGCCCAATAATGGGATTGCTGGATCGAATGGTAGGTCTATTTGAATCTGTTTAAGGTATCTCCATATTGCCTTCCACAGGGGTTGCACTAGTTTGCAGTCCCACCAGCAGTGTATGAGTGCTCCTGTCTCTCTGCATCCATGCCAATATGTATTGTTTGGGGACTTTTTGATAAAGGCCATTCTCACTGGAGTTAAGTGATATCTCATTGTGGTTTTGATTTGCATTTCCCTGATGATTAGAGATGTTGAGCATTTTTTCAGATGTTTGTTAGCCATTCTTATATCTTCTTTTGAAAAATTTCTATTCATGTCCTTTGACCACTTTTTGATAGGGTTGTTCGATTTTTCCTTACTGATTTTCCTGAGTTCTAAATAGATTCTTGTTATCAGTCCTTTATCTGATGTGTAGTATGCAAAAATTTTTTCCCATTCTGTAGGTTGTCTGTTTATTCTCATGACTGTTTCCTTGGCTGTGCAGAAGCTTTTTAATTTAATCAGGTCCCATTCATTTATTTTTGTTGTTGCTGTGATTGCCTTAGGGGTCTTCTTCATAAATTCTTTGCTTAGGCCAATGTCTGTAAGAGTCTTTCCTACATTTTCTTCTAGAATTCTAATAGTTTCACACCTAAGGTTTAAGTCTGTTATCCACCGTGATTTGATTTTTGTGAGAACTGAAAGCTGTGGGTCCTGTTTCAGTCTTCTACATGTGTCTATCCAGTTTTCCCAGCATGATTTATTGAATAAGGATTCTTTTCCTCAGAATATGTTTTTGTCTGTTTTGTCAAAGATTAGATGGCTATATGAGGATGGTTTTATATTTGGGTTTTCTGTTCTGTTCCACTGGTCTGTGGCCCTGCACTTGTGCCAATACCAAGCAGTTTTAATAACCACAGCCTTGTAGTATAGTTTGAAGTCTGGCAAATTAATATCTCCCATTTTGTTTTCATTGCTTAAAATTGCTATTGCTACATGGGGTCTTCTCTGGTTCCATACAAAGTGTAAAATTATTTTTTCTATATCTGTGAAAAATGATTTTGGTAATTTCATAGGGATTGCATTGAATCTGTAGATCACCTTGGGTAGTACAGACATTTTAACAATGTTGATTCTTCCGATCCACGAGCATGGTATGGTTTGCCACCTACTTACATGCTCTGCAACTTCCTTCCTCAGTGTTTTGTAGTTCTCCCTATAGAGGTCCTTTACCTCCTTAGTTAAATATATTCCTAGGTAGTTTATTTTCTTTGTTGCTATTTTGAAGGGCATTGAGTCCTTAATTTGGTTCTCTGTTTGACTGCTATTGGCATATGTGAATGCCTCTGATTTGTGTGTATTGATTTTGTATCCTGAGACTTTACTGAATTTATTGGTCAATTCCAGGAGTCTCTTGGTTGAATCCTTGGGGTTTTCTAGATATAACAGCATATCATCAGCTAAGAGTGAGAGTTTGATCTCTTCTTTCCCTATTTGGACTCCCTTGATTCTGCTCTCTTGCCTGATAGCTCTTGCAAGGGCTTCCAATACTATGTTGAAAAGTAATGGGGACAGTGGGCAGTCTTGTCTGGTTCCAGTTCTAAGTGGGAGTGCTTTCAATTTTTCCCCATTCAGTATGATGTTGGCTGTGGGTTTGTCATATACAGCTTGTATTATTTTTAGGTAGGTCCCGTCTATGCCTATTTTGTTAAGCATTTTTATCACAAAAGGGTGTTGAATTTTGTCAAATGCTTTTTCTGCATTGATTGAGAGGATCATATGGTCTTTATTTTTGCTTCTATTTATGTGGTGAATTACATTTATAGATTTGCGTATGTTAAACCATCCCTGCATCTCTGGGATGAAGTCCACTTGGTCATTATGCATTATTTTTCTGATAAGCACTTGGATTCAATTTGCTAGGATTCTATTGAGAAGTTTTGCATCTATATTAATAAGAGATATTGGTCTGCAGTTTTCTTTTTTTGTTGCATCCTTTCCTGGTTTTGGTATCCAATGTTATATTGGCTTGCTAAAATGTGTTAGGGTATGTGCTGGGGTATGTGTTGGGGTATGTCCTGGGGGTTTGTTCAGCCCCTGGAAAATTTAAACTGCAATCCCTTTAGCAAGTGCAGCTTCCAGCGATCCAGTGCCTATGTCCAGTGTCGTCTTGTCCCAGCCCACATGCCGCTTGGTGGGCTGTGCCTAATAAGCTAATGCTCTGGTCCTGTTTCTCCCTGCAAGTCCTGGTCTCTCTGCAGATTTCAGGTTTGTTCTTGGTCATATAACTTCTGCTATTTGAAATATTAAATAAAATTTACTCTCTACAGCTTCTGCAGTCATGCTTTGTAGATGACGATGATGTTGCTATTGTTGTGGCTGATGTAAGAAGAAGAGCTTTTTCTCAGCTGTCTACTTCTCCCAGGTGAAGATAACCTTTATCCTTAATGCAAGAAATTAGAAACAATCAAGATATTAACCAGTAGTTTAATACATAAGCATTTTGTGCCAATGATGCATCAGGACACTACATCAACAGCAATGGCTGTGTCGTGCTCACTGCAGCGTGGCCGCGTCCACAGTGTGTGCTGTGAGTAAAATAGGCAAAAAGCACCTGCTATGTGATTCCACTATTGTAAATTCTAGAGAGTGAAAACTGAAGTAACGTAGACTATATTAGCACTTGCCTGGGTAAAGGGAGGGAGAGGAAAGGAGAAAGGAGGAGGAATTTTTAAAGGACAAGTGTAAACATTGAGGCCAAGTGCAGTGGCTCACGCCTGTAATACTCGCACTCTGGGAGGCCGAGACGAGAGGATCACTCAAATTCCAGAGTTTGAGACCAGCCTGAGCAAGAGCTAGACCCTGTCTCTACTAAAAAAAAAAAAAAGAAAGAAAGAAAGAAAGAAATTAGCTGGACAACTGAAAAATTATATACGTAAAAACTTAGCCGGGCATGGTGGCGCATGCCTGTAGTCCCAGCTACTCAGGAGGCTGAGGCAGGAGGATCACTTGAGCCCAGGAGTTTGAGGTTGCTATGAACCAGGATGATGCCACGGCACTCTAACCTGGCAAGAGAGTGAACTCTCTCTCCAAAAAAAAAAACTAGATGTAAATATTGAGGGAAATCAATTTCCTCAATATCTCAGACAGGGTGATGGTGACTTCAACACTTTTAATTTGCACAGTTAAAATATGTTAATGAAACTGTACATCATTTATACATCACTAAATATGAACAGTTAAATAGATGATTTGCTAGGGAAGGAGTGATGGACAAATAGGTAAAAATAAGTGAAACATTAACTACATTAAAATGCTTCTGCTTTGACCCTGTGTGTTCCCAATATTTTGCACATATTATTTAAGTAAAACCAGGAAGGCATAAATTTGCTTTATATTCTCATTACAGAGTCAAGGGGCCAGACATGCCAAGGGGACAAGCACCCTAGGCATGTCCAGCCCTGGTCTGCAGTGGGTTCCAGAGATGGGATTATAGGTGCAGACACTGAGCCTAAATCTTCCCGGATATGTGCTCCTGGACATATCAGACAAGCTCTATATGCATCTAGGGTTACGTGTATGTCTGTAAAATACATGAAACACTGACACCTACAGCACATGTTTTATGTGTGTTTGTAAATTAGGTAAGTGAAGAGGAGTTAGTTATTTATCACAGTACAATCACGCAGTTTTTCTCTGTGTCTTGCCCTCCCTCGGCTGTCCCACCCCGGCACTTGCTATATAGCAGGGGACATGCAAATAGGGCCCTCCCTCTGCTGAAGAAAACCAGCCCAGCCCTCACCCTGCAGCTCTGGGACAGGAGCCCCAGCCCCGGCATTCCCAGGGGTCCCCATTCGGTGATCAAGACTGAACACAGACACTCACCATGGAGTCTGGGCTCAGCTGGGTTTTCCTTGTTGCAATGTTACAAGGTAATTCATGGAGAACTAGAGATATTGGGTGTGGGAGGGGATGTGAGTGAGAGAAACAGGGTTGTGTGTGGCAGTTTCTGACCAGGCTGTGTCTGTGTTTGCAGGTGTGCAGTGTGAGGTGCAGCTGGTGGAGTCTGGGGGAGGCTTGGTCCAGTCTGGGGGGTCCCTGACACTCTCCTGTGCAGCCTCCGGATTCACCTTCACTGATTACTGGATGTACTGGGTCCGCCAGGCTCCAGGGAAGGGGCTGGAGTGCCTCTCGGGCATTAATGGTGGTGGTAGCACATACTACACAGACGCCGTGAAGGGCCGATTCACCATCTCCAGAGACAACGCCAAGAACACGGTGTCTCTGCAAATGAACAGTCTGAGGGCCGAGGACACGGCCCTGTACTACTGTGCCAGAGACACAGTGAGGGGACATCAGTGTGAGCCCAGACACAAACCTCATGCTGGTGCCCATGGGGCCGCCAGGGGGCACGAGGGACACAAGGAACAGAGTCAGCCCAGGGCAGGTGCAGGGGAAAATAATGGTTCATTTCCTGTCAGAGTCTGGGGCTTCCTCTCTAGAAATTTCATCCTGGGACCTACAGTCTTTTATGACTCTGTGCTCGTCAGTGTAGTGTCTGAATTAGAAGCGTCTTGTTGTAGTAAATGAACACACTCTCACCTGCACACAAGGCAGAACGTCACTCACCTGGGCTGAAATGACCCTGCTGTTACCACAGGGGTCACAGTCCTGAGGAAGGAAGCCCAGGGGAACCTGCTGAGCATTTTCCAACCAGACTCAGCTCACAGTCCTCAGTGGGACTCCCTGAGTGGGACAGTCTTTGGGATTCAGATTGGGACATGTAGGGACCTGGGACAATGTCACTGTCTCATAAAACCTAAGAGTTTCAAGTTGTTCTCTCCTCATTTAAAAGTGAACATTTCTAATGCAGAAATTATTTAGTTCAATTTTTTTCTGGAAGTCTGTTCTGTTTCTCTCTAGGTTCTATTTTCACATCTTCATCTTCTCCTTCTACCCCTAGAAAATGGAGGATTTCATCTCTGTCTAAATCCCAGGGCTCAGGCCCTTTACCTGGAGCTCAGGTGTGGCCCAGACTGTGGCTCCTGTGGGACCTGGAAAAGATTGATGAGACTGTGTCACCCACCATTGCTGGGACCCTCCTGCTATCACCTGGGCCTGGACTCATGTTGGAAATGCAAGTAGCCATTAGTAGCTGAGAGAATGAGATTGATTGGTCAAAGTGGGATGTGTCCACTGGGACTCTCACAGAATCACCTTCAACACCTGTGACATCAGTGAGACCTAAAGATGGAAACCTCAGCGTGCTGAGCAGTCTGGGGTGGCATCCAGGTCCTTGTGAGTGGTGTCTTTGTGGCTCCACATCACGACACACCACCCTGCAGTAGATTCCCTCCTGTGTGAAGTGTCTGCCCCAGATGGTCCTTTGCCCAAGAGCCTCCTCATCCTCCCCCCTCTGCTCCTCCTCACTGCCCTCTCCTATGTTCTCCTCCTCCCTATGGAGAGCAAAATCATTCCCTGTTTTTACTCTCACACCCACCGTTGTCAAGAAGGAACCAGTGTCATGTGTTGAACAAGGATTTGTGTCTAAACGACACGGGATTCACAAAAGATTTCTTCCACAATGTAGTGTGTCATCAGGAGAGATTCTCATGGAAAATGAGGTGCACCACCCATCTGATGAAAAAATTTCCATTCTTGAGTTATTTCCATCTCTACCTGTAGACACAGATGTGTCCTCATCATAAGTAGGAAACAGTTAACTGTGTGAGAGGCTTTGCCACTTTGTACTGTCTCCGCCTATGAAATGGCTACAGTCAGACAGGAAGGTGGTAACATCATGGGGCACATCAGGGAGTGTGGAGAAAGGGACAGGACCAGCAGGACAGATGTGACTATTGATCCATTGGAGTCATTTTGTTCAGTTTAGCTATTCATACTATTTTTAATTCAAAATTCCTAAAGCATTAAAACACACTTGATTTATGTAAAGCCCAAGATAGCTGCAAAGCTCAGGTGTTGGTGAGCACATGTCATGGTGCGGGATGCTGTGGGTGGCCCTGAGGTGGCCACAGGTGAAGGGTCACTCAGCATGAGGGTGAGGAATATGGACATTATGGCAAAGAAGGCAGGTGTCCTCCTGGGGAGAACCGGATATGGGGACTCTGTTGGCTGAGTCTGCAAGGGCTTGGGCAGGGGCACCAGGGTCTGTCCTAGAGAAGTGGCATCAGATGAAAAGACCTGATGTTGAGCGATTGTGGAATAAAGTGAGGAGCACAGAAATCAGCCTGGGGGGCTGCCCCGAGGCCTTGAAAGAGATTGCTTTATGAATGCGACATCATGACATGTGGATCAGAGGAGCAGAGAGCCACACTGTGGAGCAGCCACCAACCTGTACGATGAGATCATGTGTGTGCAGAAGCAGCACAGCTGACACACGGCAGGAACGGATGGCGTGGATGGGTGTGGCCGCACGTGTGTATCGTGGGAAAGTGTGATCCGTGCAGGGACAACTCAAGTCAGCTCGGAATCCTCTCTTCACAATATCGCAGCTTTGAACGTTCATATCTAGAGTTAGCAACATGCTTATTTTTCTTAGTTCATCTGCTCAAGGCAATAGTATATGTTTCAAGTAATTCCTGATTATTTTATGTTTTACTGATATTTATAGCTTATTTTTTTCAATAAATTTCCTAAACTGTGGCTGGGAATCTGCATAAATATGCCCCTATCAGAAAATAGCAACCATATGTACAAGAGAAAAATGTTTCCCAGTTGCTGATTGCCAGGAGTCAGCCATTTCATTAAGATGCATGTGGTGACAGACTCTGGAGCACAAGATGACGTTTGCAGTCACCTACTGTGAGATGCCTTCATTCTCTCCCAGTGAAACACAGCAAATGGGGACGGCCACAGCAGACACAGCTGGGTTAATCTCCTCTGTTCTAAACTGCTCATCCATAATGGGTTTCACCTTTGAACAGTCTATTTTAACTCACATCAGCCTGTATTTGCTATTTTAAGGAGATGATACATGGGGTCTTGTTTTCTCATACCTGAGAGTAAGTCATAATGAAGTAACAGGGACCACAGACTAGGAGATGCCCCACCCCCCCGACAGTCCCACCTCTCCACAGGGATTTACCACTGATGCTCAGGCCAGAGGGTCAGCTGAGGGATCTATTGTAGAGGCGGTGGTACCCAGGGCTGGTCGCAAATACAGTAAAAGGGGATGTGCTGAATATCAGGGCTTTGCATGTTTCCCTTAATTCTGAATTCATGAATTCATGAGACAGCCTGTAATACACAGTCACCATCATGGCTGAAAGCATAAGGGGTCGTTAATAATTTACATTCTAACTCATGAGAGCACCGGGAACGTCCACCTGGGCCTCTGCTTTCCTCAGTTGGAACTATTCAAACAATTTCTTTGCAAAGTTGTTTCCTTTGCTTGGTCTCCTCCCTCCATGTTTGTAACATGAAGCTTTCGTACTTTATCAGCTGCACCCACCGATGAGGCCACATCTGAGCTATTTTTCATATGAATTTATATTTAGAATTTTAAAATGAACAATTGTTGAAAAATATGTCTAAAAGAAAAGAAATAAAGGGCGCTGTTTTTTGTTAATTCCCATGTCAGAAGTCATCCATACCTTACAATAGATTTGATTGGTAGTACGTTTAGTTGGTTAGGGGAGCGGAAACATTTTCCAGCCTAAGAGTACTTTATCCTCCTGAAACAAACCAGTTACTAACCATGGATTTCAGCTGATCATCCAAAGATAATTTGGCAGGGTGCCACACACGTAGGCTGCTAGGAAGAGCATTGCAGGGCTGAAGTGTGTTGGAATCCACATCTTCCTACAGCCCAGAGGTTCCCTCCACGGTTCTACAGGATGGGGCCCTTTCCCTGAAAGCCCTGGGGACAGTGAGCTCCCACCGAGGTGGCGCCTTCACCCTATGTCCCTGCAGCTCTGTCTATGCAAATCGGCCCCAGGTTCAAGGAGAGATATAGGCAGGCGTGTGAGCAAGACGTCCTGTGTCTTTGCTCCGGGAAGCACTGTCCTCACTGAGAAGCACATGGCCCCTCCGCTGGCCCTGCTCTGCCTGCTGGCCACTCTCCAGGGTGAGTGTCCCACGGTTTCAGAAACGGGGCGATGGGCATGAGGCCATGTGTCTGTGTCACTCACGCTTGTTCCCTGTCCGCAGGTGTCCTGAGCAAGGACCACCTTGTGCAATGGGGGGACGGAGTGGTGGTCTCCTCGCAGAAGCTCAGCCTCACCTGTGCTGCCTACACACGCTACATTTCGGAATATTCCGTGTCCTGGGTCCGCCTTCCCCACGGAAAGGGCCTTGAGTGGATTGGTGTGATCTGGACTAGTGGGAACACCAACTACAGCCCCTACCTCCAGTCCAGAGTCGGCATCTCCAGAAACACAAACAAGAACCAAGTGTTCCTAGAGCTGAGAAGCGTCACTGCTGAGGACGCAGGCACATGCTACTGTGCCCAGAGCACAGTGCTCTGGATCCAGGGTGGGCCCAGACACGAACCTGCCCTGCAGCGGTGCTCAGGGCCTCCAGGGGGCGCTCGGGAACCACTGAGCCCTGGTCCCGGCACAGCATGTGGGTTTAGGGCTAATTTCCAGGCAAGAGGTTTTCTTTCCATGCCCTGCAAACTTCCTGATGTGCAGAAAAAACAACGATTTTAAAATATGAAAACTAAGAGGCACGTTCATTTTTAAGTAGTGAGCTCATAAGTATGACACCCACATTGCTGAAGGACCAGTTATTGGAGTAACTTTAGCCTATGTAAGTGTTATAGCCTAGATGCGAGCAATGACCACCTAAAGACCGAATTGAGCCAAATTAGGAGTCTTTATTAGCTGGCCAGCGACCACCCCTGTCCTGGGAAAGTCCGGAGACAGAGAATGGCCCCGATCTTAGAGTGGACAGGGGTTATATACCTTCACCACTAACAATACTAACAATACACATACGGCTCAGAACATGTTGATTACAATAATTCATAAGTAAGCAAACTTACAGAAGCAAATAGCATCCATTAAATCAAGGAACATTTCCTTGAGGAACATCCAAGGAACATTTTTCCAAGGAACTGGCAAGCGTAGTATAATGTAACTATACACACCTAATGATTTTAAACAATCACTTACAAGTTAATCTCTGTATAAATTTTTTTTTGTTATTCATGTATTCTTTTTTAACTTTACACAACAGTGAGTCCGTACACAAGATGGCTGCACTAGCCTGCATACAAGACGGCTTCACTGTGGCTCACAGGGCTATAGTGATTACTGTGCCTCATCACAGTAAGCATGACAATAATCCTGAGAATGTAGAAGTGCAGTCATTCTAATTTCATATATGAATAACTTTACATAAGAGCATTCTAAATGATCCCAAATATTCTTATTTTGTTTGACCAGTTCTTCATTTTATTACTTTGCTGTATTTCATTGATGTCTGTTTAAGAAGATCATACACAAATGGCCCTTGGTGCTGGTGAAAAACCCACAGCCTATGCACAGTCCCAAGGGTCCCTCTGGAGCTTCTCATTATGTCCGTGTTGCAGCAGCAGAAGGAACTGTCTCAACAGTTCAGTCCATTTTTGTTGAGGGTTAGGGTCAAGGCGTGACAACCCCCGGGAGTGGGACAGGACTTTGACAAAGAGCAACGTGTGCACACATCAGTTCACTGAGCAAAAGCTGCTCAAGCTAGAGGGGGACATTCCACTGATCAGGGATGTCTGCAAACAGACCCCGCCTTGAAGCCTGAGGGCTACAGCCTGGATGTCTGCAAATGAACCTGGGCTTGTAATCCAAAGGCAGAGAGAATGATCAAAGGCTGTCAGCCCAGCAGATAAGAGAGTTTGCTATGCTAAGCCTGAGGCAATGTTCCTATCTCTCTCCTGAGTTCAAGTCTCAGTTAATGAAGAATTTGATAAAGTAGGAAGAAGTACGTGGTCTCTTTGTTGCCGTTGATATTATATGCTTTACTGCTAACCCATGAGGTTTTCACATGAAATCATTGTAATCTATAACATGAAAAAGAGAATAAAAACGGGTGCTAGACTTCAGTCAGTACCACCTGGCTCATGGGAATGCTGATTGTCCCCTGACCTCCCTGCACCCTTTCGCCTTACTTTTTGTGTCCGTATCTTTGTCTCTCCCATCTCTTGCAATGCACATGGCCAGGGACCTGGTTACATCGGGGGCATCGCAAATCCCTGATACATTGTTTCTTCCTCAAAGTCAGAAAGCCAGAGAACACTCAGGGGGAACCAGTATCAGCATAAAGACTGACTCCACCCTTTATGAGATCAGGTCTTTCATTAGGTATCCACCCTACTTGGTTGCCCTGCTATCAGGTGGCCAGTTAGCACCTGAAGGAGGTCTCTTAGGGGTGAGCACTGGTCTGCTTTGCTGGAAGGCTGAACTTTAGGCAGAGGCTTTCGCTCGCAGTCTGGAAGATGAGGAGCCCTGCTGGGGTCACTTATATGGATAATTCCTGGCACCGAGCAGGTCAGCACTTCCACCTGCTTGGTTAGTGGGGTCCACCTGATGGTGGTGCACTCTGGAAGATACCAAGATGCATACACACGTCCTCCTAGTAACCAAACACAACTGTACATTCATGAGTAGCCTGTGCTCCAGAAAGAGACAGGGGCCTTCAGGGATAAACAAAACTGACGTGTTTCCTTATCTTGGAAAGACACTGCCAAATGCCATATGTGACCGAAAGAACATTAAATTAGGTATGTTTGACAAATGTCTGAAGGATGAGGGCGGGCAAGATAATGGGTCACCCTTAAAGGACTTCACCTGAGGAGGGCTCAATTTCCCATGCAAGCCTTTTCTCTTGGAACTGCACCAGGCAATCACAGAGGAGCTTGGAGCATCCTGAGATCACTACCAGTGGCGATGGCTGAGGTGCAGTATTATTATATTTAAAAAAAAAAAAACCTGTGAAATCTTAATACATTATGGATTTTATTTAAAAAGCATTTCTGATCCTGACTGAGGTGTAAACAGCACAGTATTACAGAGGATGACCTTGTATTAGCCCCTGCTGGTTTTGAGTGAGATTTCAGTTTCTTCTTTCATGGGGAAGCCTGTTATGTTGAATTTGCCCTTTGACAGATGATCCCCCATCCCCTCCCTCTTCCCTGTACTCAACTTCCCTTCTGCATCATGAGTTCTTATCAGGTGGTGGATTCCTCATCACCTCTGTCCTTTGTTTCTCTCCTGTCCAGAAATTAAGAGGTGAATGTGTCGCAGCCCAAAGCATTTCGAGGGCAAAAAGCATCAAAGGAAGACACCAGCCTTTAGCAGCCTATGCAGCCTGGGACCACAGATAAAGTCACCGTCACTTCCACAATCCTGCATCAAGACATGTCTGAGAGATTTTATTAGCAACCTTCCCTAGAGAATTACATTTAAAAAGTACCGATCCCACTTCCCATCCAGATGTAACCTACCCATTTGTTCTTCATAGAGCAACTGAAAGAGTTGAATACATTGCATATTTCCTGGTCTTACAAGTTTAATTGTCTGTTTAACATGAGCTAATTTGTGGTCTGCTCAATCAAATCTGCAAACTACTTTCACTGCTATAAGTAGCATCCTCAATATCAAATATAATCAATAACTTTCCTGTCTCATTCTATATGGGCTCTTTATACCTTTAGTTCTCACTGGTCAATTTCAATGTATGGAATTTACTTGTTCATTTTCTTATGACACCTATATTTTCTTCCTTGTTATGTTCTTTTTAGGTTTCTTCCACATCTGACTGATATTTAACTTTATAATTTATTGGCTCTTAATGAAATTAAGTAATCTGTCAATATTCTAGTGTAAGTAGCATTGCAAAGTCCAAATTTGCCATGTGTTAGTTTGTATTAGTCTATTTGGTGATGTTGTTATAAAAGATCTGAGACTGAATAATTTTAAATGAACACAAGTGTACTGGCTCAAAGTTCTGGAGGCTGGGAAGTCCAAGGTCAAGACACGGGCATCTGTTGAGGGCCTTCCTGCTGCAGCACCACAGGATGGAATGCAGAGGCCGGGAAAGGCACAAGGGGCAGAGTAACTGTGTATAACAGTGTCAATCCCATCCATGAGGGCAGGTCCCTCCTGGCCCAATCACCTCGTAAATGCCCCACCTTTTCCTCTGTTACTATGGCAATCACATTTCAGCGTAAGATTTGGAGGTGGCAAGCATTCCAATCACAGCACCAATCAAATGCATTAATATTTAAAGTGAACCAAAAGCTCCAGGCAAAGGAAAAAAAGATGATATCTCCTACTTTGCCATCTTGCTGACATTATTTGCCCATCTCTTCAAAGTGTAGATACAATTATAGTTTGGTTTAAGTCTGCCTTATTATGGCATTATGATCTGTGAGGGCATTTTGTTTGGGTTCCATATCATCTCTTTAAGTACAGGCCTCCACTTTATAATAGCAAGCTCTCTGGGAAGTCAGACTGACTCTGAAAGTTCCTTACCTTTTTTTTTTTTTTTTTTTTTTTTTTCTGTTTTGGACAGCGTTTTTCACAGAGGTGGGAAACTATCTTTGTTTCCAAAGCATCCAATTCTCATTTACTACTGCAAGAGCACACCTTGTGTCCGTGCACGTGTGTGCTCTGGTGTGAGATGCTCACAAACTCCAGTAAGTGCAATAAACACTACCATCGGGTCCCTTTTCACCGTAGGTATAAAACTATTTTACAGGAGAGTTTAAATTAGTACATCCTGCCTGATGACATTTGGTTTCACTTTTTTTTCCAAGTCAATAAGTTTATTCTTTTTTAATTTTCCTTATGCATTTTTTATGAGACAAGGTCATTCTCTGTTGCTCAGGCTAGAGTGCAGTGGCATTGTCATACTTCACTGCAACAGCAAGCTCATCAGCTCAAGAGATCCTCCTGCCTCAGCCTCCCAAGTAGCTAGGACTACAGGCATGTGCTGCCACACCCAGATAATTGTTTTATTTTCATGTAGAGATAGAGTCTTGCTATGTTGCCCAGGAAGGTCTCAAACTCCTGGCCTCAAGTAATCCTCCCACCTCAGCCTCTCACTGTGCTAGAATTATGAGCATGAGCCACAATGCCTGGCCACATTATTATTTTTAAATAAAGTTTATATTGTACATATTTGAGGTTATAACATGATATTGTCAGATATGATAGCATAGTGGTTACTACAATGAAGCAAAGGTACAAATCTATCATCTCAAGTATTTACTTTTTTTGGAAAGAACAGCCAAAATCTACTTTTTTAACAAAGTTCTCTAAAACGATGAACTTTTTTTAAATTTCAGAATATTATGGGGGTACAAATATTTTGGTTACCTGTAATGCCTTAGCCTGACCCATGCCAGGGCTACCAGTATGCTCTTCCCCCACACAGTGTGCTCTGCATCCATTAGTTCTTAGTATGCCTCCCCCACCTGACTGGCCCCAATAAGTGTTAGTACCATGCGAGAATCTTAGTGTTGATCAGTTAGTACCAATTTGATGGTGAGTACATGTGGTGCTTGTTATTCCATTCTTGTTATACCTCACTTTGAAGGATGGTCTCAAGCTCTATCCAGGATAATATAAGAGGTGCTAGTTCACCACTGTTTTTTGTAGTTGAGTTTCCATGGTATACATATACCACATTTTATTAATCCACTAAGGTACTGATGGGAACTTGGGTTGTTTTCACATCTTTGCAATTGTGAATTGTGCTACCATAAACATTCGAGTGCATATGTCCTTATTATAGAATGTCATTTTTTCCTTTGGGTAGATCTCTAGTAGTGGGATTGCTGGATCAAATAGTAATTCTACTTTTAGCTCTTTGAGATATCTCCAAATTGCTTTCCACAGAAGTTGTACTAATTTGCAGAAGTGTAAGAGTGTTTCGATCTCTCCATGTCCATGGCAGCATTTGTTGTTTTGGGACTTTTTGATAGAGGCCATTCTCACTTGAGTTAGGTGATATCTCACTGCGGTTTTGATTTGCATTTCCCTCCCTGATGAGTAGAGATGTTGAGCACTTTTTTATGTTTGCAGGCCATTAGTCTGTCTTCTTTTGAAAAGTTTTGGTTCATGTCCTTTGGCCATTTTTCCATGGGGTTACTTCATTTTTTTCTTGTTAATTGTGTTAAGGTCTGTATAGATTCTTGTTATCAGCCCTTTACTGGACGTGTAGCATGCAAATATTTTCTCCCATTCTGTAGGTTGTCTATTTGCTCTGATGATAGTTTCCTTGGCTGTGCAGAAGCTTTTTAATTTGATCAGCTCCTATTTATTTATTTTTCTTGCTGCTGTGATTGCTTTGGGTGTGTTCTTCATAAACTCTCTTTTTTTAAGCTTATTATGGGGGTACAAATGTTTAGGTTACATATATTACCCTTGCCCCCCTCCACCCTGAGTCAGAGCTTCAAGCATGTCCATCCCCCAGATGGTGCGCATCACACTCATTATGTATGTATATACCCATCCCCTCCTCCCCCCTCCCATCTGCCCGGTGCCTGATAAATGTTATTCCTGTATGTGCACTTAGGTGTTGATCAGTGAAACCAATTTGATGGTGAGTACATATGGTGCTTATTTTTCCATTCTTGGGATACTTCACTTAGTAGAATGGGTTCTTCATAAATTCTTTACCATGGCTGATGTGTCTAAGAGTTTTCCCAACATTTTCTTCTGGAATTCTTAAGGTTTCATGCCTTAGGTTTAAGTCTGTTATTCATCATCAGTTGATTTTTGTGAGAGATGAGAGGTAGGGATCCAGTTTCAATCTTCTGCATGTGGCTACCCAGTTTTCCCAGAACTCTTTAGTAAATAGAGATTCTTTTCCACAATGTATATTTTTGTCTGCTTTGTCAAAGACTAGATGACAATATGAGGATGATTTTGTATCTGCGTTCTCTGTCCTGTTCCAAAGGTCTATGTCTCTGTTCTTGTGCCAGTACCATGCTGTTTTGGTTACTGTAGCTTTGTAGTAATGCCTGAAGTCTGGTAGACTGATGCTTCCCAATTTGTTCATTTTGCTTAACATTGCTTTGGCTATACAAGGTCTTCTCCAGTTTCATACGAAGGATCGAAATACTTTTTCTAGATCTGTAAAGAATGATGATGGAATTTTGTTAGGGATTTCATTAATTCTGTAGATCATTTAGGTAGTATGTAAATTTTAACAATATTAATTCTGTCACTTCATGAGGATGATAGGGCTTTCCATCTGTTTACATCTTCTACAATTTCTTTTCTCAGTGTTTCATAGTTCTTCCTGTATAGATCTCTCACCTCCTTCATTAAATATATTCCTATATATTTAATTTTCTTTCATGCTATTGTGAAAGGTGTTGCATCTTTGATTTGATTTTAGGCTTGATTGTTATTGGCATATATGCATGCTGCTGATTTGTGAGCATTGATTTTTGTATCCTGAAACTTTACCAAATTCTGACCTCTTCTTCCCCCATTTGGACACACTTAATTCCCCTCTCTTATGTTCCAATCCTGACCTTAACCCTAAATGAAATTGAGAACAAAAGAACTATACAGAAGATTAATAAACCAAATTTGGTTTTTTGAAAAGATAAACAACATTGAGAACGCTCATCCTAGATTGAGAGAACTAGAAAGGAAAGAACTCCAATAAACTCAATTAGAAATGAAAAAGGAGAGGTCACTACAGACATCATGGAAATACAAAACATTGTCTTTGAATACAATAAAAATCTCTATGCCCCAAAACTACAAAATGTGATGGAAATGGGCAAGTACTTAGAAACACACAACCTTCCTACACTCAATCAGGAAGAAATAAAATTCCTGAACAGACCAATAACAATCATAGAAATTGAAGCAGCAATTAAAAATCTTCCAACAGAAAAAAGTCTCACATCAGATGGGTTCACACTTGAGTTTTACCAAACCTACAAAGTTGAAATTATACCTGTACTGCAGAAATTATTCTACAACATTGAGAATGATGGTGTCCTCCCCAGCTCATTCTATGAAACCAATATCACCTTGATACCAAAGCCAGGAAAGGACACAACAAAAAAAAAAAAAAAGAAGAAAAAGAAGAAAAAGAAAAGAAAAGAAAACTACAGACCAATATCCCTCATGAATATAGATGCAAAAATCCTCAACAACATCTTGACAAACCAAAGCCAACAGAACATCAAAAAAATAATGCATCATGACCAGGTGGGCTTTATCCCAGAGATGCAAAGTTGGATCAACCTATGTAAATCTATAAATGCAATTCACCATATAAATAAAAGCAAAAACAAAAACCATATGATTCTCTCAATAGATACAGAAAAAGCATTTGATAAAATCCAGCATACTTTCGTGATAAAAACTCTTAACAAAATAGGCATAGATGGGACATACCTTAAAATTGTTAAGGCCATGTGTGATAAACCCATAGCCAATATCAAGCTGAATGGGGGAAAATTGAAAGCATTCTTACTTAGAGCTGGAACCAGGCAAGTTTGCCCACTATTTCCACTTTTTTTTTGATAATGGAGTTTTATTAACTATAGTCCTCATGTTGCACATGACACCTTTGGATTTATTCTTCCTACATATGTGCTACTTTGCATATTTTTGACCTACACTTCTCCATTTCCAGTACCCCACTTTGTTCCTTGTACGTGCTATTTTATTCTCTATCTCTATACACTTGACCTTTTTAATTTTTTTTATATTCCACATATAAGTGAGATTGTGCTCTATTTTTATTTCTGTGTCTGGCTTCTTCCACTGACTGCAGGGATTCATGCAGCAAATCCACTCCAGGCCTATCCGTGTTGTGGCAAATGGCAGGATCTCCTTTTAATAAGGCTGAATGATATTCTATTTGTGTACACACCACATTTTCTCTGGTTGTACATCGATACACACTTAGTCGTGTCCCTATGGTAGCTATTGCAAATAATGCTGCAGTGAATGTGGGCGTGCAGGTATCCTTATGACATGGCAGTTTCACCTTCCTTGGGAAGATACTCAGAAAATGGACTGCTGGGTCATACCGTAGTTCTATTTTTAATTTATTTAGGAGCCTCAAAACTGCTTTCCATAATGGTGGGAATATAGATTGGCAAAACCAGTATGGAAATTACTTTCAGTTTTGAGTTACAATCCCCAAATGGATGACATTTGATCATAGTTCTCCATGGGAATCTTTGATAAATCTTATGGAAGTCCAGAAAACTTTCTTTCCTTGTTAGAACAATCATGAGTTTGCCCCTTATTCTCTTTGAGCCTGGAACTTGGCAAGTTGCAAGATTAAGGCCATTGGTAGATGTCAGGATGATGGAGCAGTGGACAGCAATGAGGGAGCAAGGTAGAGAGAGAGAGAGAGATGTAAAGAGAAGAATCAGCGTGATATAAGTGTTCTGTTTTCAGTCCTGGAACTTTATGTATGAGTGAGGAGCCAGGAAGTCAAGTGAATTCTAAAACTTGCTCACTCAAAGCATGGACATGATTCTCAGAGACCGATATTGCCCATCACAAAGGTGACAGTACAACCAGTGAAGTGTGAGGCTACGGTAACTGAAAAGTACCATGTTAACCAGGAAATTAGGTTAAAACAACAATGCCTTGCCCAGATTACTCACGCACAGGTACACAAAATGTCTTTTTGTAGTAAGGTCTGTCTAGAAAAAAGTCTATTGAGTAAAGGTCTTCAGATTACAGAGATCTGATTATGTTTGGTATCCCACAGGAGAATGTCTCCTAGTGATGACAGGTGTGTTAATTAAGTAGTGTCAAATTTCTTCTATTAGCATAGGCCTCCAATACTGTGAAATTCTGATTTTCTTCCTGGACCCAAGGATTGGTTCCCTGGAGTTTCATGAATATGTGGATAAAAAATATCCGATGATATTCCTTCCGATGATTTGAGAGCAGATTCCCTCTCATATTTCTTCCACTTGATAAATTTTCATGGTGAAAGACTAAGAGGCTGTTACAAAATATGTAGTGACACGGAAATCCTATCTGTCAGTGATAGCAGAGGACACAATACGTGAATCACTTTTGATGTTTTGCCACATCTGGATGCAATAGGGGAGAGGCCAGTGTTGGAGGGCACATGTCTAAATGCATCGCCCTTCCAGTGACCAGGTCAGAAGGCACTAACTGACGTGTCCCTGAGGGAGTGGACCGTAATGCCACAAGGCCTAGTGTCAGTACATTTGGCCAAGGAGTTTAATGGCTTCTAAAAATTTTTGTCATCTTTTCAATGTGTAGAAGATCACGGGAGGTAATATGAGTGGAGTGTTTGAGTGAGGGCACTGCATCGCAGATGTGTTTTCTAATGATTCCAGTAATAGGTGTGCTTTACCCACTTGGCAAACCACAGGCTGGACACACAACATAAAGTGGATTTACCAACTGAAACATCTGTATCATTTTGTCCAGGAACATTAAAAGGCATTTTCTCCCTGTAGTTTCTCATACCCTACCTTGACTAGGCCTTTCTTGGAGAGGTTTCTGACAATCTCCTTGGGGGCACATTTGGAATCAGTTTCTGCCGTGGCTACCACAGTTGAAATCTGTTCCTTCTTCATCCACAAGAGGCTTCAGATTCCTCCAGTGACCCCGGTTTCTGTTTCCTGCTTGGCTGTATGTTTGCACCTTGTGCTGTCCTGCAAAGGTCTGTCTGTGTCAGCTCTGCCACATGCAGTCCCCTGTGATGTCCCCCTGACAATTGTCGATTCATGGATGGGGTGGGCTGAGGTGGGATTGTCTGCCCTTTGGCAGAGCTGTATTTCTAGTGGGCTGGGGGCCCTGGGTCTGGGTGCTGCCTCCAGGTGTCCCTGTCTCTGCCCCAGAGGAGCTGATGGTCCAGCATTTTGCCCGTCCTCCTGGGGTACAGTGTCCCTGGTTGTCCCTCATTGTTCTCTCTCCCAGCTGCAGGGGTTCTCCCTTGGTGTCCTTACCTTCCAGATGTGCTGCCGTTCCCTGCAGATCGAGGCTTTTATTCCACAGGGAACAGGGAGGTGGCTCTGGGCCTAACCTTGGTGGGGACCTCTGTTCCCTCCCAGGTCCTACAGGGTCCATCTGTGCCCCCAGGATGCCAATTTTGTGGGTTATGAGGCAGATCAATTCTCAGTTCCACAGTGGTGATGGGGATGGGTCTGGATGCACTTCCGAAGTGTGTGCATCCCTCTCTCCCAGAGAGCACCTTCATGACAGAGAGAGTTTGTGACTGTCCCTGTTATAGAGGACAGAGACAAGAGGAGGGGAATCCCTTTAAACACGTGGCCCCTGAGTGTTTCCCAGCAGGATGTCTTCACCATGCTCAGCCTCCAGCAGTCCAGTGCACGCTGGCAGCTGCATCCGGCCGTAGCCTGCATTGTATATGGCAGCCCCTGCCCCAGAGCAGCGAGCTCCCTGGCTCTGTCACTTCCTGCAAAACTCATCTCTCCCCACCTTGAGTTAGTTTTTAGTCTTACAGCATGAATTATCTGAATTTTTAAGTAATGTTTGCAAAATTGCAACTACTGCAGTTTATCTGTTGTTGTCAAAGTTGTTCTAAGAATAAAATAATAAAATGTGTTTCTCACTTGTGTACACCTTCAAGCTCAGTAGCAGGTTTATTTGTAAGACCCAGAAAATGTAAGTAATGTATATCGATCAATATCTTAACAATTGCACACTTTAAATATATGAAGTTCTACCCATGTAAATTATAACTCATTAAACTTATTTCACATAAATAATAAAAATACTATTGGTAAGAAGTCTTACAAAGATAATATGTTACCTGTCGAAGCACCCTGAAAATTCAGCAGCATCTACCTTGGCATCTGCCTCTGTTGGGGTAAAGTCCAGGTGTGGAAAACCACACATGTTTTCATGACAGAGTTCTAGAACCCGCACTAGACATGCTCAGCTCTGTGCGGGAGATGGTTCATGGGTCAGGCGTGTGCAGTGCTGAGGAGCACAGGCTCAGATCCCAGAACTCACTCTCACCAGACGTGAGCTCCTGACACATTACACAGGCCCTCGATGCTCTGGGGTGACTCTCACATTTGTAACATGGAACAGACATGGACACTTACAGCACATGATCCATGTCCTTGTGACAATAGGAAATATGATGATGGATGCTCAGTATTTATCACATTGAAATCACATAAGAAGAGCTTATAATGTATAATAAAGTATTACAATTGTCATACACCTCCCCTAGACACTGAGTTGTGATCTGGACCCTGACCTCCCTCAGCTGTCCCACCCCAGGGCTTGCTATATAGCAGGGGACATGCAAATAGGGCCCTCCCTCTGCTGGTGAAAACCAGCCCAGCCCTCACCCTGCAGCTCTGGGACAGGAGCCCCAGACCCAGCATTCCCAGGTGTCCCCATCCAGTGATCAGGACTGAACACAGACACTCACCATGGAGTCTGGGCTGTGCTGGGTTTTCCTTGTGGCTCTGTTACAAGGTAATTCATGGAGAACTGGAGATATTGGGTGTGTCATGGATGTGAGTGAGAGAAACAGGGGTGTGTGTGGCAGTTTCTGACCAGGCTGTGTCTGTGTTTGCAGGTGTCCAGTGTGAGGTGCAGCTGGTGGAGTCTGGGGGAGGCTTGGTCCAGCCTGGGGGGTCCCTGAGACTCTCCTGTGCAGCCTCTGGATTCACCTTCAGCAGCTATGCAATGAGCTGGGTCCGCCAGGCTCCAGGGAAGGGGCTGGAGTGGGTCTCAACCATTAATGGTAATGGTGGCAGCACAAGCTACGCAGACGCCGTGAAGGGCCGATTCACCATCTCCAGAGACAACAGCAAGAACACGCTGTCTCTGCAAATGAACAGTCTGAGAGCCGAGGACACGGCGCTGTACTACTGTGCCAGTGACACAGTGAGGGGACATCAGTGTGAGCCCAGACACAAACCTCCTGCGGGGGCAGAGCGGGGCCACCAGGGGGCGCGAGGGACACAAGGAGCAGAGTCAGCCCAGGGCATGTGCAAGTGACAATAATGGTTCATTTTCTGTCAGACTTTGGGGCTTCCTCTCTCGAAATTTCATCCTGAGACCTTCCTTCTTTCGTGGCTCTGTGCTCGTGACTGTAGTATCTGAATTAGAAGCGTCTTGTTGTAGTAAATGAACACACTCTCACCTGCACACAAGGCAGAACGTCACTCACCTGGACAGAAATGACCCTGCTGTTACCACAGGGGTCAGAGTCCTGAGGAAGGAAGCCCAGGGGAACCTGCTGGGCATTTTCCAACCAGACTCAGCGCACAGACCTCAGTGGGACTCCCCGAGTGGGACAGTCTTTGGGATTCAGGTTGGGACATGTAGGGACCTGGGCAGGGTCAGTGTCTCATAAAACCTAAGAGTTTCAAGTTGTTCTCTCCTCATTTAAACCTGTACATTTCTGATGCAGAAATGATTTAGTTCTAATTTTTTTTCCAGGGAGTCGGTTTTGTTTCTCCCTAGGTTGTATTTTCCCATCTTCATCTTCTCCTTCTACCCCGAGAAAATGGAGGGTGCGGTCTCTGTGTCTAAATCCCAGGGCTCAGGCACTTTACCTGGAGCTCAGGTGTGGCCCAGGCTGTGTCTCCTGTGGGACCTGGGAAAGATTGATGGGACTGTGTCACCCACCATTGCTGGGACCCTCCTGCTGTCACCTGGGCCTGGACTCAAGTTGGAAATGCAAGTGGCCATTAGTAGTTGAGAGAATGAGATTGATTGGTCAAAGTGGGATGTGTCCACTGGGACTCTCACAGAGTCACCTTCAACACCTGTGGCATCAGGGAGACCTGCAGATGGAAACCTCAGTGTTCTGAGCAGTCTGCGGTGGCATCCAGGTCCTTGTGAATGGTGTCCTTGTCCCTCCACATCAAGACACAGCACCCTGGAGTCGAGGCCCTCCTGTGTGAAGTGTCTGCCGCAGATGGTCCTTTGTCCAAGAGCCTCCTCATCCTCCCCCCTCTGCTCCTCCTGACTGCCCTCTCCTATGTTCTCCTCCTCCCTATGAAGAGTAAAATCATTCCTTGTTTTTACTCTCACACCCATCGTCATCAAGAAGGAACCAGTGTCATGTATTCAACAAGAATTTGTCTCTAGACAACATGGGCTTTGGAAACGATTTGTTTCAAAATGTAGTGTGTCATCATGAGAGAGTCTCGTGGAAAATGAGGTGCACCATCCATCATATGAAGAAATTTCCATTCTTGAGTTATCTACATGCCTATCTGTAGACACAGTTGTGTCCTCATTGAAAGTAGGAAACAGTTAATTGTGTGAGAGGCTTTGCCACCTTGTACAGTCCCTGCCTATGAAATGGCTACAGTCAGACAGGAAGGTGGGAACACCACAGTGCAAATCAGGGAGTGTGGAGGAAGGGACAGGACCAGCAGGACAGATGTGACCACTGCTCCTTTGGGGTAACTTTGTTCATTTTAGTTTTTTTTATTTCAGCATACTATGCGTGCATATTTCCCTTGCCCCACCATCCCCTGAGTCAGAGCTTCAAGCGTGTCCATCCCCTAGACCCCAAAGGCAATCACAGCAACAACAAGAAGAAGTAAATGGGGCCTGATGAAATTAAAGAGCTTCTGCACAGCCAAGGACCCTATCAGGAAAGCAAACAGACAGCCTACAGAACGGGAGGAAAGACTCACATGCCACACATTTTATATACTTTAAGTGTTTCCATCCATGTCTATATGCAGATCATATGCAAACTGGTCCTTGCTGTGAAAATGTACAGACCTCTCCAGCAGCTCCAGCTGCTCTTTCATGGCTTCTGGGCATCTACAACGTTCAGTGACAGAAAGTATGGTGTGAATATTTTGGTTCTTTTTTCTTAACATTAGAAAGAGTAATACGGGGTGGGCACCAGTATCCATGTTTCCACTAAATCCACCTTACAAGACATGCAGCTGCCGGTCTCTTTCTCCAGGTGCATACTTTGTCCTCAGACCCTCATGCTCACCTACGTGGGGAAGATGAGAATGTCCACCCACAGACTGTCCCCCACTGCACACACATCCCAGCGTCTCCAGGCTATGGGAGGGCGACATTTGTCTGATGGAGCAAATGTCCTGGGGTGATGTCATGTCTCTGATTGCCCAGAATCCCACGATAGTGGGTTATGTGCTATGAAGATGATGTTGGCCAGTTGAGGAAAGCTCAGGTAGATGTGCAGAAGTGACATCTATTTTGAAATAAAATTTGGAATCTGGTTAGAAACGATGGATGATCGCAGCTTCTGATCATCTGGGATTAAGGTGGTGATACGCAGAAGTGGGGCAATTGTGATTGTGTCTTCTGACAGCCTGGTGCACGGTCACTGCCCTGAGTGCAGTGGGGATGCCAACGCATACTCGCTTATCGCAGCGACTGAGGTCCTATACTAATGTGTTTCATTATCGTTGAGCCAATTATGCATTTAAGTTGCATCTGTGTACATGTTGTCAAACCTGGGAGTTCCAAAGAATACTCCAGTGGAATTACTGGAATCTAAACGTATTCCTCCCTTACTCACTGTGTAAACGTAGCCACACCCTAATGCTGTAGTCACTGCCCTTGCAAAGACTGTGACTGTTTCCTTTTCTGCTAAGCTTTTGTATGAGAAGCTTGAATGTGTTGGGCAGCACCACGTGTTCCTCAGATGGGACACTGGGAGTGAAGCCAGATAAAGGGAGGGGCTGGTGCTATTCCTACTCCTGCTCCTGCTATTCCCGTGAAATGTCCATAGCCGCAGATACATCTGCATCCTGCTAGATTGCAGCCCTTCCCAGCAGTGAAGGGAACTATGCACATGCATAGAGGAAGCCCCAGTGCACTTGAGGTAATGGCCATGGACGTGCCACACCAAATTACTGACGCAGGTGAACCTCTCAGTCAACCCACCTTCCAGTGAACCCCATGCTGAGTGTCTTTTACTGGGCGGTGGCGTCCTTGCCCCAGGAAGTGTCAGGCTGCCACCATGAATTGAATTGGGTGCACGGTAATCACATGGCTGGTGGTCCTGAGTGAGGCCTTGGGTTTGGAAAGACACACACGTGCACTGGATCCAGGCAAGGTGAGTTGCTGCACCTTCCAGAGTCAAAGGTCTTAGTGAATTTGCCATCAAGTGAATCCTTGACTCAGTTTAGGAGCCCTGTGACAACTATGGTGACAACTTCTGAAATCTGTCTTCTTACTGCTACAATGGTAGACTGTGGCTGGTTAGAAATCGTTGTTCCCAGGTACGATCACTCCTACTGGGGGCACAATGTGCTCCCCTGAATCTGAGACCTGGTCTGATGCCCCTCAATTGGAGTCCTCATGACTGTGGACCAGTCAACAACGACAGGCCCTCTCCCACTGACAGACACTCACTCTGCTTTGGAGGCTAAGCTCGTGTACCCATGGAGGCAGGGCCGTCCCTCAGGCCTAGGCAGATTCTGTGGTTTCTCCTCTGCATCCCACACTGGGGAGGTCAAGTGCATCCACCACATGCCTGCGGGTGGCCGAGGGACCAAGGACAATGGCTCTGCAGTTCTCAGGCCTGAGTCACTACAGCAGTGAACAACACGCAGCAACTCTCACTGCAAAGTGCTGCCTTGTGTTAGAGGGATCCAGAGTGGAGGTGGGAGGGGACACTAGTGAATGTCAAGTATGACCACAGGGCCACCTGCAGCAGTGGACAGTGGAGCCTGAACACTCACACTCACAATGTGACTTCCACAATGATGAGAGCTGGCTACTGTCCCTTGACTCTGGTAGCCCCATGGACTGAAAGTGGGCCTGTGTAGCCCTCCTGGAAAGGGAAATATAAGGACAAACTTCAGTGGATTCCTTCTTGGCCCCACTCATGAGGCCTGGGCACAACACAGAGGAAGCAGCACTTGTATTACACTTCGTGAGAACCTGAATCCCCTCAGCTGAGTGAGGCTCATGTCACAGTTAATGCAAAACAGTGTCAAGGGCTGTGTGGGTTCTGTGGCCCAAAGTTTGATACAGCCTTGAAGTTGCAACATTAGAATACAGCTAACTGCCATCGTGTTCTCGTTACACAAAGGGGATTTTGCAAACCCTATGAGGCACGTTCACATTGATCCTGGAGTTGGTTCAGGGGAGCAGTAGGGTCTAGTGATGGGGAGCACAGGCCAGATACTGCAGGTACGTCTTACTGGATACGTGCTTGCTCTTGCACACATTGCACAACTCTTCTATGCTTCTCTTTTTACAATGTCATCTTTAAAATATCATGACCCATAAGCTCCCCCAGGAGTCTCACCTCTTCTCTGGGCCCTGCCCTCCCTCAGGCATCCCATCGCAGGGCTTGCTATATAGCAGGGGACATGCAAATAGGGCCCTCCCTCTGCTGATGAAAACCAGCCCAGCCCTCACCCTGCAGCTCTGGGACAGGAGCCCCAGCCCCGGCATTCCCAGGTGTCCCCATTCGGTTATCAGGACTGAACACAGGCACTCACCATGGAGTCTGGGCTCAGCTGGCTTTTCCTTGTTGCTCTGCTAAAAGGTAATTCATGGAGAGCTAGAGACTTTGAGTTTGTAAGTGGATGTGAGTGAGAGAAACAGCAGGTCTGGGTGGCAATTTCTGATCAGGATGTCTCTGTGTTTGCAGGTGTCCAGTGTGAGGTGCAGCTGGTGGAGTCTGGGGGAGGCTTGGTCCAGCCTGGAGGGTCCTTGAGACTCTCCTGTGCAGCCTCCGGATTCACCTTCAGTGACTACTACATGAGCTGGGTCCACCAGGCTCCAGGGAAGGGGCTGGAGTGGGTCTCAGCCATTAATGGTAATGGTGGTAGCACATACCACGCAGACGCCGTGAAGGGCTGGTTCACCATCTCCACAGACAGCAGCAAGAACACGCTGTCTCTGCAAATGAACAGTCTGAGAGCCGAGGACACGGCCCTGTACTACTGTGCCAGAGACACAGTGAGGGGACATCAGTGTGAGCCCAGACACAAACCTCCTGCGGGGCGCGCGGTGCCACCAGGAGGCGCCCAAGACCCAAAGACCAGAGTCAGCCCAGGAAAGGTGTAGAGGAGAATAATAGTTCATTTCCTGTCAGAGTTTGGGGCGTCTCCTCTACAAATTTTATCCTGGGACCTATATTCCTTTGTGCCTCTTTGCTCATCACAGTAATGTCTGAATTAGAAACATGTTTTTGTAGTAAATGAACACACTCTCACCTGCACACAAGGCAGAACGTCACTCACGTGGGCAGAAATGACCCTGGTGTTACCACAGGGGTCAGAGTCCTGAGGAAGGAAGCCCAGGGGAACCTGCTGAGCATTTTCCAACCAGACTGAGCGCACAGACCTCAGTGGGACTCCCTGAGTGGGACAGTCTTTGGGATTCAGGTTGGGACATGTAGGGACCTGGCCAGGGTCAGTGTCCCATAAAACCTAACAGTTTCAAGTTGTTCTCTCCTCATTTAAACCTGTGCATCCCTGATGCAGAACTGAATCAGTTATATTTTTCTTTGCAAGTCTGTTTTCTTTCTCCCTGGGTTCCATTTTCAAAACTTACTCTTCTTCTTCTTCCCGCACAAAATGGAGGGTATGGTCTCTGTGTCTAAATCCCAGGGCTCAGGCCCTTTAAGTCGAGCTCAAGTGTGGCCCAGGCTGTGGCTCCTGTGGGACCTGGGAAAGATTGATGGGACTGTCTCACCCACCATTCCTGGGACCCTCCTTCTGTCACCTGGGAATGGACTCACATTGGAAATGTAAGTGGCCATTAGTAGCTGAGAGAATAAGTGTGATTGGTCAAAGTGGGATGTGTCCACTGAGACTCTCACAGAGTCATCTTCAACATCTGTGGCATTGGGAGACCTGCAGATGGAAACCTCAGTGTGCTGAGCACTCTCTGGTGGCCTCCAGATCCTTGTGAGTGGTGTCCTTTGGCTCCACATTATCACACCCCACCCTGCAGTTCAGTTCCTCCTGTGTGAAGTGTCTGTCCTAGATGGTCCTTTGTCCAAGAGCCTCCTTATCCTCCCTGCTCTGCTCTTCCTGACTGCCCTCTCCTATGTTCTCCTCCTTCTTATGGAGAGCAAAATCGTTGCTTGTTTTTACTCTCATACCCATCGTCATCAAGAAGGAACCAGTGTCATGTACTGAACAAGGATTTGTGCCTAAACCACATGAGATTCACAAAAGATTTCTTCCACAGTGTGGTGTGTCATCATGGGAGACACTTGTGGAAAATGAGGGGCACCATCAATCTTACCAAGAGATCTCCATGCTTGAGAAATTTTTATGTCTATCTGGAGACACAGATGCATCCTCATTGCAAGTAGAGAAGGAATTAATAGCACGAGAGCCTTTGCGGCATTCTATGGGCCTTGCCTCTGCCATGGCTTCAGAGCAAGACAGTGAAGGGTGAGAACATGACAGTGTGTTTCGTGGAGTGTGGAGGAAGGGAGAAGACTGCCAGGGTAAAGGGGAGTGCTCTGCTTTGCAGTTTTTTTTCTTTAGTTACTGATGGGGAGAAGACCACCGAGGCTTAGGGACCCCATTTCTGAGGCCGTGGGAGGACAGGAGGTGAAGGGATGCTGCCTGAGCAGGAGCCGGACATAAGGGCAGAAGTTAACTGCCTAATTGGGGGACATTCCAGTGATCTGGGAGCACAGCAAAGCAGACTCCCACCTTAAAGCCTGAGGGGCCTCATGCCTAAAAAGCCACGGAGTGGCTTGACATGAAAACCACACATGGCTATGAAGGAAGATTGCAAAATGTCAGCCCTGGAAAACGGACCCCAGACTCCAACTCTTAAAACACACCAGGTTGAGCTCCCTCCCTCCCCTTTCTCAGTAAAATGCCTCAGTTGATGGGGAGCTAACCTCCCTGTAAGAAGTACTAATCTCTTTGTTCCTCAATCGAACGAGCCACAGCTGCTGAGTTCAGAGATACTATCTGTACATAGCTTAAGGCGTAGTTGTGCTTAGTAACGAGCTATGTGTTCCTGCTTCTATAGACAAGAGTAATTAGCTAAGGCATCTTGTGACTTTTAGGGGAGACTTGAAACTTCTACACATTATAACCCATGAGCTTTTCACGTGAACTCATTGTAATGTATAGGATGAAAAAGGGAATAAACACAGGTGCTAGATTTCAGCCAGTGCCACCTGGCTCACGGGAATGCTGGTGGCCCCTGACTTCCCTGCACCCTTTCACCTTACTTTTTCTGTCCGTGTCTTTGTCTCTCCCATCTTTCCAGCCCACAGTTCCCCGGGAACCGGTCATATCATGGGCTTCATGGACCCCCGATAGTTTACAGTATTTTTTTTCTTCAAAATTCCTAGGGAGTAAAAACATACTATATTTATGTAAAGCCCAGGAAAGCTTCCCGGCTCAGGTGTTGGTGAGTGGATACGATGCTGCAGGAAGCTGTCTGTGCCCCTGTGGGGGACAGAGGGAAGTGTTCACTCAGCATGTAGCCCAGGAACAGGGACGAGGTGACAAAGAAAGCAGGTGTCCTCCTGGGGAGACCAGGACTTGTTGATTCTGTTGGCTATGTCTGCAAGAGCTTAGGCAGGGGCACCAGGGTTTGTCCCAGAAAAATGGCATCTGATGAAAAGTCCTGATGTTGAGAGAGTCTGGGGTGGAGTGAGTTACGGGAACCTGCCCGGGGGGTCTCCTATGAGGGCGTGAAAGACATAAGGACGCGACACAGAGGTCCAATTCTCAATAGAAGTAGCAAACATTTTTCATCAGAATCACTGAATGTTACAACAGAAGATAATCTAGTCAAAGTAATGAGGAAAATGTTTAAAAAATTGCAAATGAAGAATATTTTTCCCAGATATTTTTTCATTCAAAGACAAGGAACAGATTTTTTTAAAATCCCAGACAAACAAAAGGTAAAGGAGTTCATTACCGGGAGGCCTGCCTTATAAGTGCCAAAAGGAGGGTTTTTAGCTGAAAAAGTCCATTGATGAATAACATAAAAGTTACGAAAGCACAAAACTTAATGGTATAATTAACATAGAGACATATGAAGAGTACTCTATAATGTTGCTGTGTCAAGCAATTTTATTCTCCTATAAGGGTTAAAATATAAAATTTTCAATATCAACTCTCTTAAAAATTATGTAAACTCTGACATCAGAAACCTAAAATGTAATGGTTGTGTGTAAAAGTGTAAAGTTTTTGACATGCAATGACAATTCAGTTGTTATCAATTGAAAATAGACACTTCTAAGTGTAAGGTGTTTTCTGTAAGCTTCATGTTAACAACAAAAGTAAAATCTATACTAGGCACACAAAAGAAAAATAGAAAGTATTCATAGCATACCACTACAGAAAACTGTCAAACCACAAAGGAGTCAGCAAGAAAAGTAGAAACCAAGGATACATCTGTAAAACGACTGGCAAACAAAACATAGGAGTAGTCACTACATATTGAAATTACTAGGAATATAAATGGATTAAATCAATGAAAAGAAAGAATGATGGAAAGGTTAAACAAATGAATGAATAAAAAGACTCAACTATTTCTCTGGTACAGGAGACACACCTAACTTTTAAAAACACACATAGACAGAAATTGAAGCTATAGAAAAATAAATTTCATGAAAATGAAAACCAAAATAAAGTGCACATAGTTATACTGTTATGGTCTGAGATGCGAGAAATGACCACCTAAAAACCGAATTGAGCCAAATCAGGAGTCTTTATTATCTGGCCAGCGACTACCCTCTGTACCGCCCAAAGGTGAAACAGAAAGTTTTTATACTGTAAGTTTGTGGGTGGACAATTACTAAGATAGAGTAAGCACGTGTACAAAAAGCCTTGAGTAAGCATTGTATCATTTTGTTATCTTTGGTGTAACAAGATCTGGACAGTTTGGGCTCTGGGCCGTATCTTGTTCATGCAAAGCATGAGTGTTGTAACGGCTTCACGCAAAACGTGGGGGCTGTAATCATTTCACGCAGAACATGGGTGTTGTAGTCACTTAGGAATTTCTGTGTTGGGGGTAGCAAGCAGGAGCAAGCAGGTTTACCGAAGCGGAATAGCAGATTAATGATTTTTGGGCGCGAAACTCAGACTGTAACAATACGTACATGAAACACAATAGACTTCAGCTCAGAAGTAGTAATTACAGAAAAAGAAGGACCTTGCGTAATTGTAACTTGTGAATTCATAAAAAGGATATCCCTTTTGTAAATAAATACCCCCTCTCATCAGGGCACTGAAATATATAAAGCAATTATGTAAAAAGCTGAAGGGATGAAAAGACTGCAATACAACAGAGTAGGAGACTTCATTGCCCCATTTTCAGCAATAGGCAGATCATTAAAAGAGAAAAATAAAAAGAAAATATAGGAGACTTCTTGATTTTAAACCAACTTCCCTAACAAATATATGTGGGACACTCCATCCATCTATAGCAGAGCAGGACGACTGTAGTTAAGAAATTAATATGCACTGTACACTTTCAAGTAGCTGGAAGAGAGCATTTTGCATATTCCAAACACAAAGAAATCATAAATGTCTCAGATTATAAATTTGCTATTTGCCTGATTTGATCATTAGACATTTTATATACATGTAATATAAAAAGTCTAAAATTATTAAGCAGATTTAAAAATGTTAAAAGTCCTTTCTATTTAGATAGGATGGTATTGTCACACAGTAAAAATAAACCAACACAGAGCTGAAAAATGGATATTACTTTACCTTTCAATAGTACATTTCCTAAAAATGATACATGCATTCAGTTTTATAAAATATATTTAATTGTATTTTATAATATTGGTTGGAATGGACACACTTTCACATAGAAAAATATAATCTCCACTTTGGAGAACTCCTTCATAGCATGAATACAGATATTTTCAACTGAACCAAGTGGAAAGAGTAACATTGGGGCAGTGCCCGTGTGTGTGTGTGTGTGTGTGTGTGTGTGTGTGTGAGGTGTGGGAGCCTTTGCAAGTGCACAGAGCTACGTCCATGGCGGATGTGTTGTGTGCGTGTGTGTGTGTGTGTGTCTATGTATGTTTATGCACCTTCAAATTCTAAGAGATTTTTGGGTATGTTACTTGGGGTTTGTCATAATATTTGGAAAATTGTTGCCTATATAATTCTTCAAATATTTATTTTTGTCTGTTTTTAATTTTCCTTTGGAATGTGAAACATACATATTACAATTTTCATAGTGATATTCTGTCTTCTTCACTCTTTTTGTCTATGCAACTTGGTTTGTGTTATTCTCAATGACACTTTCTTAAGTCTCTCGTTTCATTTTTGGGCTGAGCCCACTCTACTGACGAGGGCACCCAAGGCGTCTTCAATTCTCAAGCACATTGTTTGATTATTTCATGTTTTACGTTTGATTCTTGATGTTTCCATCTGTCAGCAGCAGGCACCTGTCTGATCCTATAGTCTGCCCATATTTTCCCTTAGAGATTTTTGTGTATTAACTCTAGTTGTTTTAAATATTCTGTTGATTTAGATCATTCTAATATGGTGTCATTTCAAAATCACATTCTGATCATTTGTCCATTATGACTTTTGTCTTCCTCTTGGAAATGTTTTCTAATTTTTGTGGGTAGCCAGACACATTGCACTGGACAGTTGGTGGGGCCTCATGACCTATGCTGTATTTATGCATCTTCTCCCTGCAGTTTCTCATACCCTACCGTGACTAGGCCTTTCTTGTGGAGGTTTCTGACCATCTCCTCAGGACCACATTTGGAATCAGTTTCTGCAGTGGCTACCACAGTTGAAGGCTGTTCCTTCTACGTCCACCAGAGGCTTCAGATTCCTCCAGTGACCCCGGTTTCTGTTTCCTGCTTGGCTGTATGTTTGCACCTTGTGCTGTCCTGCAGAGGTCTGTCTGTGTCAGCTCTGCCACACGCGGTCCCCTGTGACAAATGTCCCCCTGACATTTGTCAATGGATGGACGGGGTGGGCTGAGGTGGGATTGTCTGCCCTTCGGCAGAGCTGTATTTCTAGTGGGCTGGGGGCCCTGGGTCTGGCTGCTGCCTCCAGGTGTCCCCGTCTCTGCCGCAGAGGAGCTGATGGTCCAGCATCTTGCCCGTCCTCCTGGGGTACAGTGTCCCTGGTTGTCCCTCATTGTTCTCTCTCCCAGCTGCAGGGGTTCTCCCTCAGTGTCCTTACCTTCCAGGTGTGCTGCCCTTCCCTGCAGATCGAGGCTTTTATTCCACAGGGAATGGGGAGGTGGCTCTGGACCTAACCTTGGTGGGGACCTCTGTTCCCTCCCAGGTCCTACAGGGTCCATCTGTGCCCCCAGGATGCCAGTTTTGTGGGTTTTGTGGGAGATTAATTCTCAGTTCCACAGTGGTGATGGGGGTGGGTCTGGATGCACTTCCGAAGTGTGTGCATCCCTCTCTCCCAGAGAGCACCTTCGCAAGAGGGAGAGTTTGTGACTGTCCCTGTTACAGAGGACAGAGACAAGGGGAGGGGAATCCCCTTAAACACAGGCCCCTGAGCATTTCCCAGCAGGACGCCTTCACCATGCTCAGCCTCCAACAGTCCAGTGCACGCTGGCAGCTGCATCCGGCCGTAGCCTGCATTGTATATGGCAGCCCCTGCCCTGGAGCAGTGAGCTCCCTGGCTCTGTCACTTCCTGCAAAACTCATCTCTGCCCTCCTCGGGTTAGTTTTTAGTCTCATAGCATCAATTATCTGAATTATTAAATAATGTTTGCAAAATTGCAACTACTGCAGTTTATCTGTTGTTGTCAAAGTTGTTCTAAGAATAAAATAATAAAATATGTTTCTCACTTGTGTACACCTTCAAGCTGAATAGAAGATTTATTTTAAGACCCGAAAATGTAAGTAATATATATCGATCAATATCTTAACAGAAAAAATACTGTAACTGTGTTCATTGGAATACTATGCCTTGTTATCATCTATGAATGTATGATACACACCACGGCACCGCTGTTACTCACCTTTACACTGAGTTAATAAGAGTACAGATTACATTATTCCATTTTTACATATTCTAGAAAATGAAAGCTAAAGTAGTTTAACAAGATCAACGTCTGCCCAGGGGATGGTGGAAGAAGGTTAGCAGACAGAAGGGACGACAGAAGAAGAGATGGAAACATTACGGAGAATTGATTTGCTCACTGTCAATTGTCAATATTTGTCAATTGCACACTTTAAATATATGATGTTCTCCCCATGTCAATTATAACTCATTAAACTTATATCACATAAATAATAAAAATACTATTGGTAAGAAGTCTTGCAAAGATAATATGTTACCTGTCCAAGCACCCTGAAAATTCAGCAGCAGCCACCTTGGCCTCTGCCTATGTTGGGGTAAAGTCCAGGTGTGGAAAACCACACATGTTCTCATGACAGAGTTCTTGAACCCGCACTAGGCATGTTCACTCTGTGCGGGAGATGGTTCATAGGTCAGGCGTGTGCAGTGCTGAGGAGCACAGGCTCAGATCCCAGAACTCACTCTCCCCAGACGTGAGCTCCTGACACATTACACAGGCCCTCGATGCCCTGGGGTGACTCTCACATTTGTAACATGGAACAGACATGGACACTTACAGCACACGATCCATGTCCATGTGCCAATAGGAAATATGATGATGGATGCTCAGTATTTATCACATTGAAATCACATAAGAAGAGCTTATAATGTATAATAAAATATTACAATTGTCATACACCTGCCCCAGACACTCACTTGTGATCTGGACACTGATCTCCCTCAGCTGCCCCACCCAGGGCTTGCTATAGAGCAGGGGACATGCAAATAGGGCCCTCCCTCTGCTGATGAAAACCAGCCCAGCCCTCACCCTGCAGCTCTGGGACAGGAGCCCCAGCCCCGGCATTCCCAGGTGTCCCCATTCGGTGATCAGAACTGAACACAGACACTCACCATGGCGTCTGGGCTGCGCTGGGTTTTCCTTGTTGCTCTGTTACAAGGTAATTCATGGAGAACTAGAGATATTGGGTGTGGGAGTGGATGTGAGTGAGAGAAACAGGGGTGTGTGTGGCAGTTTCTGACCAGGCTGTGTCTGTGTTTGCAGGTGTCCAGTGTGAGGTGCAGCTGGTGGAGTCTGGGGGAGGCTTGGTCCAGCCTGGGGGGTCCCTGAGACTCTCCTGTGCAGCCTCCGGATTCACCTTCAGCAGCTATGGGATGAGCTGGGTCCGCCAGGCTCCAGGGAAGGGGCTGGAGTGGGCGGCGGTTATATGGTATGATGGAAGTAAGCAATATTATGCAGACGCCGTGAAGGGCCGATTCACCATCTCCAGAGACAACAGCAAGAACACGCTGTCTCTGCAAATGAACAGTCTGAGAGCCGAGGACACGGCCCTGTACTACTGTGCCAGTGACACAGTGAGGGGACATCAGTGTGAGCCCAGACACAAACCTTCTGCGGGGGCAACGCGGGGCCACCAGGGGGCGCGAGGGACACAAGGAGCAGAGTCAGCCCAGGCCAGGTGCAAGTGACAATAATGGTTCATTTCCTGTCAGACTTTGGGGCTTCCTCTCTGGAAATTTCATCCTGAGGCCTTCCTTCTTTCGTGGCTCTGTGCTCATCACTGTAGTGTCTGAATTAGAAGCGCCTTGTTGTAGTAAATGAACACACTCTCACCTGAACACAAGGCAGAGCGTCACTCACCTGGACAGAAATGACCCTGCTGTTACCACAGGGGTCAGAGTCCTGAGGAAGGAAGCCCAGGGGAACCTGCTGAGCATTTTCCTACCAGACTCAGCGCACAGACCTCAGTGGGACTCCCTGAGTGGGACAGTCTTTGGGATTCAGGTTGGGACATGTAGGGACCTGGGCAGGGTCAGTGTCTCATAAAACCTAACGGTTTCAAATTTTACTCTACTCATTTAAAACTGTACATTTCTGATGCAGATACGTTCCATTGTTTGTGCAAGTCCGTTTTTTTCCTCCCTAGGTTCTATTTTCACATCTGCATCTTCTTCCCCCCAGAAAATGGAGGGTGTGGTCTCTGTGTCTAAATCCCGGGGCTCAGGCCCTTTACCTGGAGCTCAGGTGTGGCCCAGGCTGTGGCTCTTGTGGGACCTGGGAAAGATTGATGGGACTGTGTCACCCACCATTGCTGGGACCCTCCTGCTGTCACCTGGGCCTGGACTCACGTTGGAAATGCAAGTGGTCATTAGTAGCTGAGAGAATGAGATTGATTGGTCAAAGTAGGATGTGTCCACTGGGACTCTCACAGAGTCACCTTCCTCACCTGTGGCATTGGGAGACCTGCAGGTGGGAACCTCAGTGTGATGAGTGCTCTATGGTGGCATCCAGGTCCTTGTGAGTGGTGTCTTTGTGGCCCCAGCATGATGACACAGCAACCTGCAGTCGATTCCCTCCTGTGTGAAGTGTCTGCCGCAGATGGTCCTTTGTCCAAGAGCCTCCTCATCCTCCCCCCTCTGCTCCTCCTGACTGCCCTCTCCTATGTTCTCCTCCTTCCTATGGAGAGCAAAATCATTCCCTGTTTTTACTTTCATACCCACCGTTATCAAGAAGGAACCAGTTTCATGTATCGAACAAGGATTTGTTTCTAAAACACACAGGATTCAGAAAATATTTCTTCCAAAATGTAGTGTTTCATCATGAGAGATTCTTGTGGAAAATGAGGTGCACCACCCATCTTATGAAGAGATTTCCATGCTTGAGTAATTTCCGTGTCTACTTGGAGATACAGATGCTTCTTCATTTCAAGTAGTAAAACATTAAGCGCATGAGAGACTTTCCAGTATTCTATGGGCCCTGCCAATGAGATGGCTACAGAATCAGACAGTAAAGGTCCTTTTAATTACCAAATTGTAGAGTGCTTATGTTTGTGTTGTTCAGGGAGTGGCCATAATGCCATAAGTGCTTGTGGAGTATCTTTGGATATGGAATATCAAGAATTTCTGAAAAATTTACTTATTTTTTATTTCAACATATTATGGGGCTTGTTTTTGTTTACATGTATCAATTTTGTTATGCTTGAACCAGGGTTATAAGTGTGACTATCACTCAGATAGTGTTCATTGTACACATAGGGTAGGATTTCATGCATCCCCTCTCCCTCTCTCCCCGCTGTTTGATTTCCAGTGAGTTTTACTTCCCTCTGTGCACACGTGTGCTTATCAGTTAGTTCCAGTTTAATAGTGAGTATTTGTGATATTTGTGTTTCCAGTCTTTAGATACTTCATGTAGGATAATGGTCTCCAGTTCTATCCAAATTGGTGGAAAGGCCTTCATTTATCCTTCTTCATGGCTGAGTAGTACTCCGTAGTATACATATACCACATTTTGTTAATCCCCTCATGAATTGATGGGCACTTGAGTTGTTTCCATATCTTTGCAATTGTGAATTTTGCTGCAATAAACATTCAAGTTCAAGTGTCTTTTTGATAAAATGACCTCTTTTCCTTTGGGGATATACCCAGTAGTGGGATTGCTGGATCAAATGGTAGGTCTACTTTAGTTCTTTGAGGAGTCTCCATACTATTTTCCATAGAGGTTGTATTAATTTGAAGTCCCACCAACAGTGTAGAGGCACTCCTTAATCTCTGCACCGACACCACCATCTGTTCTTTTTGGATGTTTAATAAAAGCTATTTAAACTGGGGTAAAGTGATATCTCATGGTGGTTTTAATTTGCATTTCATTGATAATTAGTAACATTGAGTATTTTTTTCAGGTTTATTGGACATTTTTCTATTTTCTTTTGCAAAGTTTATATTCATGTCTTTTGCCCACTTTTTAAATGAGGTTACTTGTCTTTTCTTTGCTGACTTGCTTGAGTTTTCTGTAGATTCCAGTTATTTGTACTTTGTTGCATGTATAGCTTGCAAATGTTTTCTCCCATACTGTACGTTGCTATTTATTTGCTCTATTGATTATTTCCCTAACTCTGCAGAAGCTTTTTTAATTTAATCAAGTCCTATGTATTTATTTTTTTATTTTTGTTGTGCTGTACTTGGTATTGGGGTCTTCTTCACAAATTCTTTTCCTAGGCTAATATCTATAAGAGTTTTTCCAACATTTTCTTCTAGAATTATTATGGTTTCATGCCTTACATTTAGGTCTTTATGTACCTTGAATTAATTTTTGTGAGTAGTGAGAGATATGCACCTTGTTTCATTTTTCTGCATGTGGCTATCCAATTTTCCCAGCACCATTTATTGAATATGGTGTATTCCCAGTGTATATTGTTGTCTGCTTTGTCAAACATCAGTTGGCGGTACGTACATAGTTTTATATCTGGGTTCCTTGTTCTGTTCCATTGGTCTATGTCTCTATTTTTGTGCCAATGCTGTCTTGTTTTTGTTACTGTAGCCTTGTAGTATAATTTGAAGTCTGGGAAGGTGATGTCTCCAGATTTGTTCTTTTTTGCTAAAGATTGCTTTGGCTATTCAGGCTCTTTAAGTGGTACAAAATGAAGCATAGAATTATTGTTTTTAGATCTAAGAATTATGATGTTGGTATTTTAATGGGGATTGCATTTACTCTGTAAATCACTTTGGGTACTATGAACATGTTAACAAAGTTGATTTTACCAATCCAAGATCATGATATGTTTTTACATTTGTTTGTATCATCTGCAATTTCTTTGTTCAGTGTTTCATTGTTCTGTTTGTAGAGATCATTCACTTCCTCGGTCAAGTATATTTCTAGGTATTTTGTTTCCTTTGTGGCTATTGTTAATGGTATTAAGTACTTGATTTGACTGTAAGCTTGACTGTTACTGGTGTACTGATATTGGAATGCTACTGGTTTGTGTATATTGATTTTGTAACCTGAGACTTTGCTGAATTAATTTATCAGTTGTAGGAGGAGTCTCTTGGTGAAGTCTTTAGGGTTTTCTAGATATAAGATCATATTATCACAAAAAGTGATATTTTGACCTTCTTTTTCTTGATTTGAAAACCTTTTATTTTGTTCTCTTGCCTGATTGCTCTGGTTAGATCTTCCAGCACTATGTGGAATAGAAGTGGTGACCATGGGAATCCTTGCATTTTTCCAGTTCTTAGTGAAATGCTTTCAACTTTTTCCCATTGAGTATAATGCTGGCTGTGGGTTTGTGATATATGGCTTTTATAATCTTGATATGTTCCTTCTATGCCTAGTTTTTTGGTGGTTTTCAATTGTAAAAGGGTACTGGATTTTTTTAATGGAGATGATCATAGATTTTGCTTCTGTTTATGTGATGAATAACATTTCTTGATTTACATATTTTGAAACATCCTTGTATCCCTTGGATGAAGCCCACTTGGTCATGGTGAATTTTTTTTTTTTTTTTTTTTTGGAAATGCTGTTGAATTCAGTTCACAAGCATTTTATTGAGGATTTTTGGATCTATATTCATAAGGGATATTGGTATGTATTTTTTGTTACTGTATCTGTGTCTTTTCCTGGATTTTGTATTAAGATGATGCTGGGTTTGCAGAATGAGTTTGGGGAAAGATTCCCTCCTTCTAGATGTTATGGAATAATTTCTGCAGAATGTGTATCAATTCTTCTTCATAGGTGGTAAAATTTAGCTGTGAATCCATCTGGCTGGGGATTTATTTGTTGTTGTCATTATTGGAAATATTTTATTGCACCTTCAATGTCTTTGTTCATTGTTGGTCTGTTAAAATTCTATTTCGTCCTCTTTGAGTCTTGGAAGGTTGTGTGTTTCTAGAAATTTGTCCATTTCCTGTATGTTTTTTAGTATATGTGCATAGAGATTATCATAGTATTCACAGATGATATTTTTTATTTCTATGGTATCAGCTGTAATAGCTCCTTTTTCATTTCTGATGGAGTTTTTTTTTTTTTTTTTTTTTTTTTTTTTTTGAGACAGAGTCTCACTTTGTTGCCCAGGCTAGAGTGAGTGCCGTGGCATCAGCTTGGCTCACAGCAACCTCAGACTCCTGGGCTCAAGCGATCCTCCTGCCTCAGCCTCCCAAGTAGCTGGGACTACAGGCATGTGCCACCATGCCCGGCTAATTTTTTCTATATATTTTTAGCTGTCCATATAATTTCTTTCTATTTTTTAGTAGAGATGGGGTCTCGCTCTTGCTCAGGCTGGTCTCGAACTCCTGAGCTCAAACGATCCACCCACCTCGGCCTCCCAGAGTGCTAGGATTACAGGCGTGAGCCACCGCGCCCGGCCTCTGATGGAGTTTATTTGAGTCTTTTCTCTTCTATTCCTGGTTAACCTACCAAAAATATATGAATTTTGTGTGTTTATTCAAAGAACCGAATTTTTGTTTCATCGGTCTTCTGTGTAACTTTCTTATTTTCAATTTTATTAAGTTCTGTTCTGACCATAGATATTTCTTTTCTTCTGCTGCATTTGGCTTTGGTTTGCTCTTCCTTATCTACTTCCTTGAGGTGTGTCATTAGATTGTTCATTTGTGATCTTTCTGCCTTTTGATGTAGGTATTTAGGGCTATATCATTCCCCTTAGGAATGCTTTTGATATATCCAATAGTTTTTGAAAGCTTGTGTATTTTTTTATTTCAGAATATCACAGGATTGCAAATGCTTTGGCTACTACATATATTGCCTTTGCATCGCCCAAGCCAGACATCATGCAAAGTTCCCATTAGGTGTGAATTTATAATTCTCCTCCCCACTCACACCTGCCCACCATCCTATGAATGTTACTTCCATATGTGCACATAAGTGTTGGTCAATAAGGATCAGTTTAATGGTTAGTACATGTGGTGCTTGTTTTTCCATTCTTGTGATACTTTACTTAGAAGAATTGGTTCCAGTTCTATCCAGGATAGTACAAGGGGTATTAATTCATATTTTTTATGGCTGAGAAGTACTCCATGATATACATATACAAAATTTTATTAATCCATTCAAGTATTGATGGACACGTGGATATTTTCCAAGTCCTTGCAATTGTAAGTTGTGCTCCTATGAACATCTGAGTCCAAATGTCTTTTTTATGAAGTGTCTTTTTTTCCTTTGAGTAAATACCCAGTAGTGTAATTGATGGCTCAAATGGTAGTTCTACTTTTAGTTCTCTGAGGTATCTCCATGTTTGCATAGAGGTTGTACTAGTTTGCAGTCCCACCAACAGTGTAAGAGTATTCGCAACTCTCCACATCCACACCAACATTTGATGTTTTGGGACTTTTTGATAAAAGCCATTGTCACTGGAGTTAAGTGATATCCCATTGTGGTTTTGATTTGCATTTCCCCGATGATTAGAGATGTTGAGCATTTTTTCATATGTTTTTTGGCCGTTATGCTGTCTTCTTTTGAAAAGTTTCTATGCATGTAGTTTGCATTCTCGAATTCTTATAGTTTCAAGCCTTAGCTTTAAGTCTGTTATCCATCATGAGTTGATTTTTGTGAGAGATGAGAGGTGCGGATTCTGTTCCAGTCTTCTACATGTGGCTATCCAACTTTCCCATCACCACTTATTGGATAAGGATTCTTTTCTCCAGTTTATGTTTTTGTCTGCTTTGTCAAACATCTGATGGCTATACAAGGATGGTTTTATATCTGAGTTCTCAGTTCTATTCCATTGGTCTATGTCTCTGTTCTTGTGCCAGCTCCATGCTGTTTTGGTTACTATGGCCTTGTAGTATACCTTGAAGTCTGGTAAACTGATGCCTCCCAACTTGTTCTTTTTGCTTAGGGTTGCTTTTGCTATACAAGGTTTTGTCTAGTTCCATACAAAGCATAGAATAAATTTTTCTAGATCTATGAAAAATGACATTGGTATTTTAAAAGGGATTGCATTGAATCTGTAGATCACTTTAGGTAGTATACACATTTTAACAATGTTGATTCTGCCACAACATGAGCATGGTATCTTTTTTCCATCTGTTTGTGTGCTGTGCTATTTCATTCCTGTGTTTCATAGTCCTCCCTGTAGAGGTCTTTCACCTACTTAGTTAAATATATCCCTAGGTATTTTACTTTCCTTGTTGCCATTGTGAAAGGTATCGAGGCTTTGACTTGGTTCTCACTTTGACTATTTTTGGTGTATATGAATGCTACTGATTTGTGTACATTGATTTTGTATCCTGAGACTTTGATGAATTTGTTTATCAATTCCCATAGTCCCTTTACAGAATCTTTGGGCTTTTCTAGATATAAAATCATATCTTCAGTGAAAAGCAATAGTTTGACATTCTCTGCCCCCATTTGGATGCCCTTTGTTTCCTTCTCTTGTCTGATTGCTCTGGCTAGGACTTCCAGCACTATGTTGAGTAGAAGTGGTGATAGAGGGCAACCTTGTCTTAGAATCCAGTTCTAAACAGGAATGCTTTTAATTTTTCCCTGTATTGAATGATGTTGGCTGTGGGTTTGTCACATATGGCTTTTATAATTTTGAGTTTAGTCCCATCTATGCCTGTTTTGTGAAACATTCTTACCATAAAAGGGTGCTGAATTTTGTGGAATGCTTTTTCTACATCTATTGAGAGGATCATATGGTCTTTGTTGTCACTTCTATTTATTTGGTGAATTACATTTATAGATTTATGTACGTTGAATCCTGCCTGCATCTCTGGAATGAAGCCCAGTTGGTCATGATGGATTTTTTTTTATAAGCACCTGAATTTAGTTTGCTAGGATTTTATTGAGAATTTTTGCATCTATATTCATGCAGGATATTGGTCTGTGGTTTCCACTTTTTGTTAAGCCCTTTCCTGGCTTTGGTTTTAAGGTGATGTTTTTTTCGTAAAATGTGTTGGGGAGTACTCATTCCTTCTCGATGTTGTAGAATAATTTCTACAGGATAGTCACCAGTTCTTCTTTGTAGGTCTGGTAGAATTCAGGCATGAAGCCATTTGGTCCAGAACTTTTGGGGGGGGAAGGTTTTTTATTGCTGCTTCAATTTTGGTACTTGATATTGGTCTATTTAAGAGTTCTACTTCTTCTTGATTGACCTTAGGGAGGCTGTGTGTTTCTAGGAATTTGTCTATTTCCTCCACGTTTCTAGATATTTTTATAATATTTAGAGATGATATTTTGTAGTTTTGTGATATCAGTTTTAATTTCTCCTTTTTCATTCCTGATTGAGTTTACTATAGTTCTTTTCTGCTCCTAGATAATCTAGCAATAGACATGTCAATTTCATCTTTTCAAAGTACCAGCTTTTTTGTTTTATTAATCTTTCATATAATTCTTTGTTATTTATTTCATTTAGTTCTGCTCTGACCTTGGTTATTTCTTTTCTTCTGCTGGGTATGGGATTGGTTAGCTCATCCTTTTCCAGGTCTTTAACACATGCATTAGTTTGTTGATTTGTGATCTTTCTTACTTTGGGATACAAACATTTGTGGCTATAAATTTTCCTCTCAGGGGTGCCTTAGCTGTGTCTCACAGATTTTGATAGCTTGTGTCCTCTTATCATTTAGTTCAAAGACTCATTTGATTTCCATCTTAATTTATTCCTTGACCCTATAATCATTCAGCAGTAGATTGTTTAGTTCCAAGACTTTGTGTAGAGAGCAGTGTTTCTGTTGGAGTTGATTTCTAATTTTATTCCACTGTGATCTTAGGAGATACATGGTATAATTTCTATTTTTTTTTAATTTGTTGAGACATGTTTTGTAGCCAAGATATTAGAGAATGTTCTATGAGCTGATAAGAAAAACATATATTCAGTGGCTTTGTGTGGAATATTCTGTAAGTGTCTGCAGACCCATTTGTTCTAGAGTTCTGTTTATGTCAATTGTTTCTTTGTTTATTTTCTGTTTGAAGGATCTGTCCTGTTCTATCAGAGGGGGTTGAAGTCCCTGGCTATTACAGTGCTATGACTTTGTTTCAATCAAGTAGGATTTGCTTTATGAATCTGGGTGCACATTAGTTAGCTCCATAAATACTTAGAATTGTTACATCTCCTTGTTGAATTGCTCCCTTTACCATTATATAATGACCATCCTTGTCTTTCATTACTTTTGTTGCTTTGAAGACTAAGTTATCTGAAATGAGAACTGCTATACCAGCTGTCTTTTGGTGTACATTTGCATGGAATAGTGTTTTCCATCTCTTCGCCTTGAGTCTGAATGAATTCTTGTGAGTTAGATGTATTTTCAGAAGACAGCAAATACTTGACTTGTGTATATTTATTTATTGATTTGGTAAGCCTATATCTCTTCAGTGGGCCATTGAAGCCATTCACATTTATTGAAAGAATTGACAAGTGGGCTGGATTTTTATTCATCCTGTTCAGCTGAACTTTGTTGCATGCCGTGGGGCTCGTGTTTGGAAACTGTGCGGGACGTGCCCCAGGCCTGTCTAGGACTCACCTGAGCCCCTTCTCCACTTCCTAGGAGGTGTCAATGGGAAAGAACCCAAACTCTGTAAAATAATTAAAAGAGGTTTATTCAGAGCCAAGCGTGAGGACCATGGCCCGGAGCCACCCCAAGGGCCTTGAGCAAGTGGACTGGCCATGGCTGGGTCACAGTTTGGTTTCCTACATTTCCGGGAGACAGGAATTACACATAAAGTCATAAATCAATACATGGAAGGGTACACTGGTTTGGCCCCAAAAGGTGGAACACCTCAAAGCAGGTGCTTACAGGTTATGGGTGGGTTTAAAGTCTTTTGGCTTGTAATCGGTTAAAGACATGAAGCTTTGTCTAAAGGCCTGGAATGTTTTTAGTTAAGATAAGGACGTCTGCTAATCACAGACAAGCCTCAGGACGTGAAGCCGGGCTCCAGCGACCTGTTAAGTAAGTTGGGGACCTGCAGGTGCGGTTCAGGCTCTGGCTTGCATGGCTTAGGCCTGTCCCTGGGTCACAGAGGACACCTGCAAGAGGGGAGGGGCCGGGACATCTGCAAGAGGGGAGGGGGCAGGACAGGTCCGACCTCCCTTCTCATGGCCGGCAGCTCAGCTTTAGGGTATTCTGGGGGCTCCTTGGCCAAGAAGGGGTCCATTCAGTCAGCTGGGGGCTCAAGATTGTATTTTAGCTCACAGAGGAGAGGCTCCCACCTGCAGGGAGGCAGGTGTCACGCAGGTGCACACGGAGGGACCCGCCAGGGGGCCTTGGGTCAGGGGAGGCCTCCCCAGCAAGCGACCTTACGCTGGGACTTGACCATGAGCAAGGACGGCTGGGAGGGCAGAAGGGGACACGTATTCCCGGCGGGTGGGGTCCACAAAGCTCACCTGCCTGAGACCCCCGGCCCTGGGGCAGGACGGAGCCGCCGGGACCCGGCCGGGGAGCGTGCGGTGGCGCAGGACGGCCACCAGGGGGCGGCCGAGCCGGCTCCTCGTCCCTGCGGGGCGCGCCGGGCGGGAGGGGCGGTGGCCGCGCAGGGGACCTGCCGGGGACTGCGACCCTCGGAGCGCGGCAGCCCCGGGCCCGGCTGACGCCCCCGGCCGGCCCAGCCCCGACGGGTGCCCGACGCCCGGCCGCGCGCGGCAGAGAGCGCAGGAAGCTCCCGGGACGCCGCGTCCCCCCCGGCGGGGACCTCAGCTGTTCCTGGGTCACCTGGGAACATTCACGGCAAAACCTGACGCGTCTTTCCCTGCCCTGGGTCCATCCAGACACGAGTCTCACAGAGTGTCGCCACCCGCCCCCTGTCGCAGTGCTGAGCTCAGCGCTGGCCGGATTGTCGCCCCCTCCTGGCACCGCAGGCCTTTCCGGGGCTGGTTTCCCTGTTTGCAAACGCACCGTCGCTGCAGGGCGCGGGCTGCGCTCAGCTGTCCCTCCTCGGCCTGAAACTGTCCCCGCGCGTCCTGCCCGAGCGGGGGCCTTTCCCGGACGCTGGGGCTGCGGGGCTCCCGGCCGGGCTCAGAAGAACCCAGCGCCCCGCAGAAGGTTCTGGAGGCCTGGGTGCGGGTTGCCGTGGACGCGAATGCGCGGAGCCTGGGGTCCCCGCGCGGGGACACGGGCCTTGGGGGTGTCCTCCCGCAGTGGCCAGCACGAATACAGCAACCCCCCCACAACCTGACCAGGGCGCCCGGGAGCTCCCGACACCCCACCCCAGGGACCCTGACCGGCAGGGGCACCCAGCGCCCACCTGCGGGAGGGCAGGGCCACCCCCCCAAGCTGACCAGGGCGCCAGGGCCAGGCAGAGGCTCCCGGGGGCGGCGAGGTGCGATGCCGCCTGCGGCCGCGCGGGGGCAGCAGAGACCGCCCAGGGCTTTGGCGTCGGGCAGAGGCGGCTGTGCCTGTGGTCACGTCCCACGAGGGCCGCGTTTGGAAACCTCTGGGTGCGCCGGGCCGGACACCGAGACGGGGCGCTGGGGACGCAGGCTCAAGAGCCCCTTAAGATCACCTTTGCTGGCCTCTATGGGGTGATGGGGACCCCCCTTCCCCCAGGTCGCCTTTCCTGGCCTGGATGGGGGGCTGGGGACACAGGCCCAAGAGCCCCTTAAGGTCACCTTTCCTGGCCTCTATGGGGTGATGGGGACCCCTTTCCCCCAGGTCGCCTTTCCTGGCCTGGGCTCCTCTGCAGTGGGGGATGTGTGTTGGAGCCGGAGGGAGAAGCCGTCTCTGTCCCTGCCTGGGGTGGCGGAAGCCTGGGGCCGTGGGGGCCGCCGGGTGTCCAGGTGGAGGGTCTGGGGGGCCAGGAGGGGCAGCTCTTCTGTGACAGGTGAACCCCCGCAGGGTGCAGGGACTGTGGAAGCCCTGGAGGCCCCCTCAGGCCTTCCCGCCTGCAGACGCCTGCCGGATTGGGTGCCCAGGAGGCCAACAACTTGAGGTAAAGAATTTTTCCATGGCTTTTAGAACAACAGTAATAAAAGCCTGTGTTTGTTTATTTGTTCATTCGTTTATTTTTTGAGACAGAATCTCCCTCTGTCATGCCGGCTGCAGTGCAGTGGCTTCATCATAGCTCACTGTAACCTCCAACTCCTGGCCTCAATCATCCTCCTACCTCAGCCTCCCGAGTAGCTGGGACTACAGGTGTGTGCCTCCTGCCCAGCTGACTTTTCTATTCTGTGTAGAGATGGGGTCTCACTCCTCCTCAGGCTGGTCTCCAGAACTCCTGGCCTCAAGTGACTCCCCCACCTCGGCCTCCTAGAGTGCTGGGTTTACAGGTGGGAGCCACCGAGCCAGGGCAATGATATCCTTTACAACTGGTATCACGGCCGACGGTGAGTCTCACAGGTTTGCATCCAGGAAAAGCAGGGCCCTCCCACCCCCCATGGAGTCCCCACTGAGGCTGGCGACACAGGCCTGTTCTGAGGGGCTGCATGACAAACAGCCCCTCACTAGTGCCTGCGGCGATGGCCCTTTGTCACGTCTCACGCAGGGCCGAGCTGGGGATTCCCGGGCTCCTGTGGCATTGTCTGGGCCATCGAAACGTGTCTACTGGTGGCTGGGCTGCTGTGCTCCTCCTGGGTGGCTCCCCTCCCGCCCCTGGGTGGGCTCAGGTGGCCTCCCTCCTCCTGGTCTCTCCGGCCAGGAGCTGCACATGGCCTGCAGCAGCTCAGGCCCGGGCACCGCCTCTCACAGCTGTCCTCGGGTGGGGAGAGTTGTCACAGGCCAGGCCTGGTCCAGGGGAAGGAAAGTCGCCACCTCTTGCTGGGCCGTCTGTGACCCCATGCCAATGGGCTCCTTGTTGTCATCCTGACACCAGTCAATTCGAGAATGCCGGCTCCCAAGGAGGGGCCATGAGGAATGACAGCCCATGTGTGTCCATTCTGAGACCACTGCAAATTCACAGTGGTGACGAAAGAGTTCTACGGTGACAGTGTCAGAGCACAGTGAGGCCGACTCTGTTCAGGACCATCCCAGCGGGCACAGAGAGTGGGCCATGGGCTTTGCGGGGGCGGAGACCGGCTCGGCTCTGAGCACGGCGGGGGCACGTGGGGTTTGCAGGGAGCCGCCGGGCAGAGGCTGGAGAGCCAGTTGCGAAGAGGAGCTCGGGGGTCGGTGACTCTGCTGAAGGCAGCCGGGGGCGGGGGCCGGACCCCCTGGGGGTGGAGCAGGAGGAACCCGGTCAGACACCGACGTGACCAGGTACTCAGGGGGGGCTTCTTGCTAAGACTGATTTCACCAGGACGCGCACAGACGGGCCTCGGACAAGGTTCAGGAGTCCGGCTCGTGTTTGGTCAAGCGAAGAATCGTCGGCAGTGAGGCTGTAAGAACGTTCCCGAACTCCTAAGCTCCTCACCTTGATTCCACGAGCGTGAACATTTGTGTCTATTCGACCTGCCACCCCGTCATATGGAGGTATGCGCGGTTGCCCCTCGGGGCCCTCAGCGGGCGGGGGTGGAAACTGTAGGTGGGCAGATTCGCACGTACATATACCTGTGCCTGCTTACCCTACCTGAGACCCGCCACCTGGCGGGACTGGGGCTGCGCAGCGTGCAGTGGCGCGGGGTGGCCGCCAGGGAGCGCCCGAGGCCGGCGCTGTGGTCCGGCGGGGTGGAGGGGCCCGGGCGGCCCAGGTGCACCTGCCCGCGGGCCAGAGCCCCACGCAGCCCGGCAGCCCCGACGGCTTCGCTGCCCTGTCCCGTCAGTGCCCGGCCCGGAGTGGGGTTGGGGCCGGCAGGCTCGGGGAACCCGCGCCCACCTGCGGGAGGGAAGGGCACCCCCAGCCTGACCAGGGCGCCCAGGGCACGTGACACCCCACCACAGCGGCCCTGACCGGCAGGGGCACCCAGCGCCCACCTGCGGGAGGGCAGGGGCACCCCCCTAAGCTGACCAGGGCGCCCAGGGCACGTAACACCCCAGCCCAGGCGCCCTGACCGGCAGGGGCACCCAGCGCCCACCTGCGGGAGGGCAGGGGCATCCCCCAAGCTGACCAGGGCGCCCAGGGCACGTGACACCCCAGCCCAGGCGCCCAGACCGGCAGGGGCACCCAGCGCCCACCTGCGGGAGGGCAGGGCCACCCCCCAAGCAGACCAGGGCGCCCAGGGCACGTGACACCCCACCCCAGGCGCCTAGACCGGCAGGGGCACCCAGCGCCCACTTGCGGGAAGGCAGGGCACCCCCCAAGCTGACCAGGGCGCCCAGGGCACGTGACACCCCAGCCCAGGCGCCCAGACCGGCAGGGGCACCCAGCGCCCACCTGCGGGAGGGCAGGGCCACCCCCCAAGCAGACCAGGGCGCCCAGGGCACGTGACACCCCAGCCCAGGCGCCCAGACCGGCAGGGGCACCCAGCGCCCACCTGCGGGAGGGCAGGGCCACCCCCCAAGCAGACCAGGGCGCCCAGGGCACGTGACACCCCACCCCAGGCGCCTAGACCGGCAGGGGCACCCAGCGCCCACTTGCGGGAAGGCAGGGCACCCCCCAAGCTGACCAGGGCGCCCAGGGCACGTGACACCCCAGCCCAGGCGCCCAGACCGGCAGGGGCACCCAGCGCCCACCTGCGGGAGGGCAGGGCCACCCCCCTAAGCTGACCAGGGTGCCAGGGCCAGGCAGAGGCTGCCGGCGCGGCGAGGTGCGATGCCGCCTGCGGCCGCGCGGGGGCAGCAGAGCACAGCGGGGGCGGCTGTGCCTGTGGTCACGTCCCCACGACGGCCGCGTTTGGAACCTCTGGGTGCGCGGGGCCCTGGACACTGAGACCGGGCGCTGGGGACGCAGGACAAGGGGACCCTGAGATCACGTGTCCTGGCCTGGATGGGGCGCTGGGGACTCAGGCCTGGGTCCTTTCCCTCCCTACCCACACCCCAACCCCCACCCCCGCCGCAGGTCACCTTTCCTGTCCTGGGCTCCTCCGGGGTTGGGGGTGCAGGTAGGAGCCTGGGGGCGGGGATGGGGGTGCTGAGAAGCTGCCCCCGTCCCTGTCTGGGGGTGGCAGAAGCCCTGGGCTGTGGGGGCCGCAGAGCGTCCAGGTGGAGGTCTGGGGGGCCAGTGGGGGCTCCCGCTTCTGTGACAGGTGCGCCCCTGAGAGCGTCCTGGGACCGCGGAAGCCCTGGAGCCCCCTCAGGCCTTCCCGCCTGCAGGCGCCTGCGGGGCTGTGTCTGCTCCTGTCTCTGGCTGGGAGCACACGGTCACCCTGTGAGTCCCCCGAGCCCCCGGTCCAGCAGCCCCAGGCACACTTACAGGAAGTGCCTCAAAGCAGAGGCACAGCCTAAAGGACCATCGTGGGGACTGTGTGCCCCGCCCAGGCCAAGAACCAGCGGCCCCTCCTGGGCCCACGGTGGCTGCGCCCTCCCAAGGGCAGCTTGAGCCCTCGCCCTGGTGTGTGCTGCTCCCCCTCCCCCACGTCCCAGCTGGCCCAGGGTGCCCCGCGGCCTCTGCACGGTGGGGCCTGCCCAGAGGGCTGCAGGGGTCTTCCCAAGGGGGTCCTGTGGGCCCGGCCTGTGGGGGGGCCGGCTGGGCCCAGGGGAGCCACTTCCACTGTGTTCTGGGGCTGCATTTTCGGGGTCTCTGGGCCCACTCCCAAACCCCTCCCCCAAGGCAGGTGTGAGGGTTCTGGTCTCAGTTTCTCCTGGAGTTACTCATTTTGGGCAAACTTGGCCCTCAGGGGCACATGCAAATAGCTGTTTGTTCCACACCGAAAATCATGTTTCTCAGCCTCTGAGCCTGTTTCCAGAAATAGTGTGCTTGGTTCCCCACCTGCAGTTGCAGCCACTGCCCCCCGGCACAGCCAGGCTGGCCCCCAGAGCAGGCCCACCTAGGGTCAGCGACACGGTGGCCACCCTGCAAATGACAGTGTATTGAATTCAGTGGTTCCCAGCTGTTTCCGTGGTGGGGAGCCGGGGCCCCGGGGCAGCCCCAGGCTGGCACAGAGGGCACAGCCCCATGCTGGTGGCCATAGGGCAGTGGAAGGAGGAGTGGGCTCAGGGTCACAGGGCCCTCACCAGCCCCCAGGGACCCCAGAAGGCTGAGCAGAGATGGCCCCGGGATGCCCAGGCACTGGCCCACCGTGAAGTGCCTACCTGCCCTGGCCAGGCCCCAGCTCCCCACCCTCGGGGCCTGGGGTCCCCCGCAGACAGGATGCTGGGGCTCAGCAGGGCAGGGAGGAGGCCTGAGGCCGCACGGTGACAGGCACTGGGGCCCCCGCCTGTGCCCCCGCCCAGCTCTGTCCTTGCCCCGTCTCCACCTGAGCCCCCAGCGCCATCTCTCCCTCCGTCCCCTTCTCGCCTGCCCGTCCCTGCCTGCCTTGGCCTCTGCCCTCGAGCAAACGTCCCTGCCTGAACTGAGGTCTGTCTCCCGCCGGCAGGGTCCCCACCCTCTGCTGCCTCCCCCTCTGTCAGCCACGTCCGTGCGGCTGTCCCGGCCGTCTTCTCTCCTGAGCTCTCTGCCCTTCTGCGTCTCTGCGTCTCTCTCTGTCTCTGTTGCTTGGTCTCTCTCTGTCTCCACCTGCGTCTCTCTCTGTCTGTATCTTTGTTTCTCTATCTCTGTCTGGCTATGTGTCTCTGTGTCTCTTGCTCTGTCTTTATCTCTCTCTTTTTGTCTCCTATCTCTGTCTCTGTGTGTCTCTCTGTCTATCTCTCCCTGTCTCTAAGTCTCTCTGTCTCTCCCCACTGGGTTCCTCCCTGTCTTGAGCTGGTGACTAGGGAGGCGGCGCTGGCAGCTGTGCGTGTCCCTGTGTGAGCTCCACAGTCACCCAGTAGGTGAGGGGTGCCCCTCCTTCTAGAACACTCGTGGCGTTCTCTGGTGCACACACTTTTTTATTTTTTACAACATGGCCAGGCTGGGAATTTCCTAAATCTTTAAGTTCTTTTTCCCGTTTGATGGTAAATTTCCTCTTTAATTCACGCTCTTCTCACGTTTTACCATAAGCTGTCAAGAGAAGCGAGAGCACCCTGAACACTTTGCTTAGAGATTTCCTTCACCTGATACCCTAGTTCCTCGCTCTGAAGTTCTGCCTTCACCAGAACACCAGGACACAGACCCAGCTCAGCCAAGCTCCTGCCGCTCGCTGTCTCAGGCGGGCGGCCCCTGCCCGGGTGCCCGGTGTCGTGTCTTCGCACCCCTCGGAGCGGCCCTCGCGGCCGCGCTGCTACCGAGGTTCCGGCCAAAGCACTGAGGCAGGGGCCGAGGCTGCGCTTGGTCCCAGCACTCGTCAGAATTGCCCCAATGCCCCGCCCACGGCTGTCCAGGCTTTCTAGAAGGGACCTGCGTTCTCCCAGCCTTTGCCCATCGCCCGGTTCCAAAGCTGCTCCACGTTCCCAGGGATCCGCGGCGGCAGCGGCACTTCCTGGCATCCTCGTCTGCCTCAGCGTGTCTGGCTGCTGCACGGAACGCCTGCGCCCGGGCCATTCTAGTGAACGTGAACTTACTGCCCACACTTTGGGGGGCTGGAAGTCCCCGAGCAAAGTGCAGGCGGGTTCAGCGTCTGGTGGGGACCCGTCGTCTCTGCTTCCACCACGGTGCCCTGGGGCTGCCGCCTGCAGAGACGGAGGCTGCGTCCTCATCTGGAGGGGACACCGGGGTGCGCTTGAGCCTCTGAGCCTTTTGCTGAGGCTCCAACCCATTCGGGAGCCTGAGCTCAGTCCCCTCCCAAACGCCGCCTGGGGACTAGTCCCAACGCGAGGCTCGGAGGAGGCACAGACTTCACGCCACAGCCGCCACCAGCTCTGCGGTCATTTCTGGAGCAGCCAAACGTCTTTGTCCGTAATAAACAACAAAATTCTTTTTTATTTGCATAATCATTATTACACTTCATATCAATTGGGTATAAATTATAATGGAGGGGGGAACAGCCACGGACTAACTTGCGCCCTTGGGCTGTTGCCGGAGGCCACGTGGGCAGAGCAGACGCCCGCTGGCCCTGCCCAGCCCCCCAGGGCAAGCGGGAGGACGGGCACCTTTCTCCGGAGCCATCAGCCGGCCGTCCGCATCCACAAGACCAGCTCAAAAGAGGAGCAGAAGCCGAATTATTCAAATTATTTCGTAGACAGTGCTCTTCAGCAGTGTGGAAACACCCGTCTGGCTTACCGTGAGGTTCCCCAGCTCATCAGAGAAACAGAGGCAGGGAGCAGGTCGCCGGCTGCAGATAACCCGGTTAGAGCAGCCACACCGCGCCCCGCTCCGCCGTGGCGCCTCAAAACCTGGGACGAGAGAGAGACCACTGAAGCGAACCCAGGGAGAGACTCTTCCTTAGCACGTGGGAATAGGCTGTTTTCTACAGTGAGGAATTTAGCTTCTCTGTTCTTTCCCCAACTTTACATGTTGAAGAAGAACTATGCTGTTTACCAGAGAAATGAGCAGACATACTTTCAAGAAGCTCCAAGGTTTTCTGGACCCCATTGATGGTACTAATTACCAGGAAGCTCGCTGCCCAGCTCCCTCCACACTGAACTTCAGCGTCAGACGGCATTGGTGGCCACAAAGGTCACCGGGCGAGGACCTGTCTCTCCACCTCGTCCCTCCAATACTTATGTATTCACCTTTCTGTGTGTCTGTCTGTCTCTCCTCCTAAGCAGCAAGAATCACGTGTATCTTATTTCCCATTTCATCTCCGGCGTTGGAACTTGGTAGGTATTTCATAAATACTTAAATAACTTTCTGATTTTATCTGCCATCTCTCTATAAATTATTTCCAAATTACAATCTTAGTTTTTTTAAATTTCAAAATATTAAGGGGGGTGCAAATGTTTTTGAGGGTTTTGTTTGTTTGTTTGTTTAGATACAGTCTAACTCTGTTGCCTAGGCTAGAGTGCCGTGGCGTCAGCCTCGCTCACAGCAACCTCAGACTCCTGGGCTCAAGTGATCCTCCTGCCTCAGCCTCCCGAGTAGCTGGGAGTGCAGGCGCCACCACCATGCCCGGCCCAGGATTGCTTTTGTAATGCTTGAGTCCTGGCTATAAGTGTGCCCATCTCCCAAATATTGTCCATTGAACCCTAGGTAGAGAGAAAGGCAAATTACAGTCATGTACAACGATGTCCTTACACTGCATTCAACAAAAGCTAAAGCAAACATCGTTAAATGTTGATGGGTCAGGAGAAAGCAGTAGAGGGAAGGGAAAGTGTCCAACTGTCACAGTGTTAGAGGAGAGATTAGCAGAATCTATGAGGACGCTGCAGCCCCAGAATGGTGGGACAGGAAAGGCCACTGCGGGATGGCTGGGCCCGGAAGACAAAGAGTGACACGGACCAGCCACAGCAACGCTGCTGTGGCCACGGAAGTCTAGGCAGAGAGACTGCACGTGCAAGATGCAAAAGAAGAGTTCACAGTGTGGAGCGTTGAAATTTTTGCTTCTGATCGTTACCTGGCAATGAATTTTTTTCTGCCTCCATAAACAACTATGAAATTAGAAAAAGTGTGTGAAACATTTGTTCTCAGACATTGGGTACAAGGACAGGGTGCCCTGGTGTCTTCTGCTGAGGACGGACCCGTGCACGTAGCTGAGGGACCGGCCGAGGGGCCACAGGGAGGGTCGGTGGGGGCAACGTGCGGCGCCCGCTCGGGTCGGGAACTCCCGCCACTCCCGTGGCAGGTGGGAACACGCGGTGCCCCCGTAATCACGGGTCCTCACAGAGTGTTCCCAGGAGCCTGTGGTGTAGCAGTGGGGAGAGAGTAGCCCTGCTCCCAACGCGGCGCTGGTAACTCTGAACCAAACCTCAGTCCAAGACCAAAGGTTAAAACTGTTTCCAAATACTTTACCTGGCAGCCCAAGTAAGACGTGCATGTGTAAGAGTAAAAACATTCAACACCCGGACGGGTGAAATGCACGGTCTACCTCCACATGCCAGGGCAGCAGGAGGGGTGACCCATGCTGAGGGGAATATTAACCTGCAGAAACCGGCCAAGAAGGTGTTGCTACTCGGGCAGTAGAATTTGCAGACGATGTAACTGACGCTGTGATGGCCGCGCGTTGTGTGTTCAGAAACGAGAGAAAAGACCAGCCGTGCTGAGTGGAGACACACCTGCTCCCGTCCCCGTCCCCCTTCCAGGGGAGCCCTCACAGAGAAGACCCCGTCCCCCTCCCACCTCACCCAGCCGACTTGATGTCCGGGCCCCCCCACTGCCACGCCCTGTGACTGTTGCTGTCCCTGGGTCGTCCAGGTAACCACGCAGGCTGGGAGGCTGGGGCCTGAGCAGGCCCTTTGTTCCCTGCCGGTCTCCCTGGGGGAAGTGGCCCCAGCAGCCGGTTCAGCTGGCCTCCCCGAGGACGCTCCCTGTCACCCCTCTCTCTGGATGAACAGCCCCGAGCTAGGCCGCGAGGCTGGCAGGGGGACAGGTGCCCTCAGGGCCCCCCTGGTGCTGCTTGGGCTCTGGGCACTCCTGGCTTCGGCCCAGGGCTCTCAGGGCCGTCCCTCCTGGCGCTATGTGTCCTCCGAGGTGGTGATTCCTCGGAAGGAGACGCACCGCGGCAAAGGCTTCCAGGTGCCAGGCTGGCTCGCCTACAGCCTGCGGTTTGGGGGCCAGAGGCACGTCATCCATCTGCGGCCCAAGAAGCTTCTTATGCCCAAACATCTGCTGGTGACGACCCAGAATGACCAAGGAGCCTTGCAGATGGACTATCCCTACGTCCCTGCAGACTGTCACTACCTCGGCTACCTGGAGGAGATTCCTCTGTCCATGGTCACCGTTGACACGTGCTACGGGGGCCTGGACGGAGTCATGAAGCTGGACGACCTTGCCTATGAGATCAAGCCCCTCAAGGACTCCCACAGCTTCGAACATGTCGTTTCCCAGATAGTGGCCGACCACAACGCGATAGGACCTATGTACAAACTGGAACGCAAGGAGGATGCGGACACCCTGTTCTCCAAGGTGAACCCCAGTGCGGCTCCCAGGACCTCTCTTATGAAATTTGCTTCGCATCAGTCCAGCTTCAGAAGCCAAGCTCAAATTTCCAAATCCATGTATGATGTGTTCGCAAATTTCTCAGCTTGTATCCAGTTTATAATAAGACTGTACAGTGTAACTGACACCCTCCTTCACGGTCTTCATTCGAGTTTCTTTCTTTTACTTGTAACCCTATATACCCAGAGGGATCCAGCCCCCATGAATGACTACAGGGTCCCAGGAAGTGAGATGTTTAACTATTACAGACAAACCTTTTCGCGGTGGATGGTCATTGTATCATCTCTGCTGATCATTAAAGAAGCGCCAACTGATGATCAGGTGGACCCACCAGTACGGGCCTTGTGCTTTGGTTCTAACCTGCACCATGTTGGTTATCTAGGTAGACACTATCTGATGCTAGCTATCGTAGTCAACAATCGCGTTATGAGGAATTTCGGGATGTCTTATGACGGGCCACAGTGCTATTGCCTCAGGAGAACTCAGTGCATAATGTGGAAATTCCCCGGGCTGACAGATGCGTACAGCAACTGCTCCATTGTGAGTTTCCAAAACGTAGTTGTCAGCGGCCAAGGGGACTGTATCTTCTACTTGCCTATATCCTCTCTAAATAGAAGCCTGGTGGAGGCTCGTTGCGGCAACTCCGTGGTGGACCCAGAGGAGCAGTGTGACTGCGGCTCCCTGAAGCAGTGCTACAGCAGCCAGTGCTGCAAGAGCGACTGCAAGCTGACACCCCAGAGCACCTGTCACATGGGGTCCTGCTGCACCAACTGCACCTTCTCCGCTGCCGGGACTCTCTGCAGACCCATCCAGAATATATGTGATCTTCCAGAGTACTGTAGCGGGTTCACCACGAGCTGCCCCCCAAACATGTACATGCAGGACGGAACCCCCTGCACCCAGGAGGGCTACTGCTACACAGGCAACTGCACGGACCCCAGCATGCACTGCAAGGAGATCTTTGGGTCCAGCGCGGAGAACGCTAACGAGGTCTGCTACAACCTAAACCTGGGCAAGAGCCGGTTTGGACACTGTGCCAGGCAAAACCAGCTGATGTATTTCAGTGCTTGTTCTAAGCAGGACAAGTTCTGTGGGCGGCTGCAGTGCGCCAATGTCACCCACCTTCCCAGGCTCCACGAACACGTTTCCTTCCATCAGTCCATCATCTCGGGCTTCCCCTGCTTTGGGCTGGACGAGCACCGATCGATGGGTACGACGGATGTTGGGCGCGTGCGGAACGGCACGCCCTGCGCTCCTGGGAAGTTCTGTCTGAACTATCGCTGCAGCGGGACCGTGAAGGACCTGAACTATGACTGTGACCCTCAGAAGTGCAGTCGCCGAGGGCTTTGCAACAACAAGAGGAACTGCCACTGCCACGTAGGCTGGGACCCTCCTCTGTGCCTGAAAGCAGGTTCCGGGGGGAGTGTAGACAGCGGAGCCCCTCCAAAGAGAATGCGGTTAGTGACACCAAGTGAGGAATCAGTGCTCTATTTGAGAGTGGCCTTTGCTCGTATGTATGCCTTGATAGTGGCACTGCTCTTTGGGGTGGCCACAAATGTACGAGTTATTAAGACGACCACAGCTCAGGAAAAGACGTACCCTGGGCCCAAAGGACAATAGTCACCAGCCGCACCCCCGTAAAAAGGTAGGGAATACAGTTGGAACATCTAGGAAAAGGAATCGGCAGGAGAGATGGCCAAGCTCAAGTCCACGTTTCTTAAAGTCTCCAGGAGGCTCAGGGGTCCCCTCACATCACGGGAGAATGCGAAGCGCTGGTTTCTGTCGCAGGTTCTCTTTTTGGGTCCCCGATGCTCACTCCGAAATAAATCTTCAAAACCAGGTGTTGGTGTCTTCGACATCTTTTTATGGGCCATTCGCAGCCCAGACTGAGCCTGAGCCCCTGACCAGGAGAGGTGACCTGAGTCCACTGCTGGGTCCTGACCTCAGGTCACTGGTCCCGGAATCAGTCGCAGTTGCCACCGGCTCCGTTAAGGGCACATTCGTGGCATTTCTCCAAAGTGTGCTCCTGAGCAACGAGGTTTTCCTTGTTCTCCAGGTGATCTGCCCTTCTCAAAACCCACAGTGGCTTTAGGGCAATCCGGGGCCGCTGCTGCCAAAGCTGCCTGTTCCTCACGGGGTGGCTGTGGGCTTTGGGGTGCGAGGGACATGGGTCCAGACACCCCGCTGAGCACGAGCTATGCTGCCTGGAGCCCACATCCTCCTGGCGGGAAACTGAGGCTGTGGGGTTGAACCCTGCATCCAGGGAACGTCAATCAGAAAAGTAAATAGGCCAAAATGCCCAGCAAGGTCTCCGGCATTGAGCGGGAGCTGGGTGAACGTCACTTCCTCCCTCCCTTCCTCACACCCCGTTTCAAGGACGTGAGGATGTAGGTAAACTGAGTCTGTTGCAGCGAATAACAGAAGCCAGGCTTTCCGAAGAGCAGGCAGATGCCCCGGGTATCCAAATAAATTAAATAAATATTATTTCATAAAATAAAGTGCAATTTAAGAAAATAATTGCATCAGCACATAAAGTATTTTTATATTAAAATTGTAAATGATATCTGTTTTTCCCATTGCAATGAAGGCACATCATTAAAAGTTTACAAGACGAAGCCCACAAAGCTAAGAAACGACACTTCCCACTCCCTGCACAGAAAACGACTCGGTCTACAGTAATACTGACGTCAGCATTTCTCTAAACACACGCGCAGTGAACACTGTACTTCTGTGATACACGCTGTCCAGAGACCTCCCACCCCGTCTCCAAACGCATCCTGCTGTCCCGTCTCTGACCCTTCTCCTAAGCCCCATCCAGGCCACATTTCAGATGCTGCTGGTCCCCTGCTGTGCCTCTCTCAGCCTATTTCCTCCCTTCCTGAGAGAATGCAAATGGGACGCTTAAAAGTGAGCGGAGGGAATAAAGTGCCCAGCCCTGCCCTGCCCTGTCCTGGCGGGGGGGTCGTGGCTCTGTTTACACAGCGACCCCCCTCCCGCCTGTGCACACCTTCCCCGCACCCAGCAGCCCTCAAGAGGGGCCGGAGGCAGCTGCCTCTGGGATTCCGGCCCGCCTGCTCCCCTGCCCCCACGGCAGCCCCAGAGCACAGCTGTCCCCACCCCATGCCACAGTCTGTGTCAGGGTCCCTTCCCCACACCTCACATAGGCTGGACCCGCAGGGACACTGCTCAGGGGTGGGGCCGAGGTGCGGAGGGAAGGGAGGCAAAGATGGATTCTGTTGAAGAAATGTTACAGGTGGTTTGAGCATAAATAGCTCACGCTGTGTAAACTTTTAGGATGATGCTTATTTTAACAAAGCAGAACTAATGAAATCCACATTGAAGTCAGGTAAACACAATGCAGAAAACCAAAATACCAAAAACACAAGTCAGCACTTCACCCAAGCAAACCACCCCCCATTCATCTCCGGGAAACAGCCTTTCAAGGACATCCACATTCTCGTCCCTGACGTCTGCGCACTGTGACACCAGCTATTAGAACTGTCCTCCTGCCCCCCAGCCATTCCTGGACGCTGGGTGAGCACCTTTGGGCAGATCAGAAGCTGCGCGGGGTTTCTCAGCCTGAGGGGCTGGGGCAGGACGGCTGTTCCCAGGGTGCTGGTGTGGGCGCTGCGGCCACCCTGAGCAGGTGTAAACTCCCACGCGTGGGAGGGCAGGAGTGCACGGGACAGGTTCCCTGGGGCGTGGAGGGGAGCGAGGGGCAGCCGCGGGGGGTCTGGGCTCTGAGCTGGGGCCTGGCCTGGGAATGACCCGACCGCCCAGGGCATGAGGCTCAAGGCCCCCCGGGGCGACCGGCTGGAGGGGTCGTCCTGGTTCTCCACTGGTGGCTTCAAATATTGCAGCTCCCTCCCCTGCCCCCCCCCCACATGCCCAGCCCCAGCGCCTGCAGACCCCAAGTCCTCCTGCTGCCTTCCCTGCACCCCCTGCGTCTCCCCGAGCCCCGACCTTCCAGGTCAGCCACCCCCTCTTCTGCTTTGCCTGGTCTACTGTGAAGCCACCTGCTGTGACTTACATTCTGGTGTCCCATCGGATCTCTATCGTAGGGATTCCGATATTCCGTCATGTGGCTGTTTTCTTCACTGTAAATGTTTCGTTTCGTGCTCAGCGATTTACAGCTCAGGGCCCGGCCGGCCGTGGGTGCCTCCCGCTCTCTGTTTTCCTCTCCTGCCGTTCTTCTCTGAAGAGCCAGGGGAGTCCCGACGGGCTCTCTCTCCCCCGCAGAGACGAGGCGGAGCACCTGTCCCCGGAGACACACACACCTGCCGGGGAAAGGAGACTGCAGTGCGGAGGGGGCCCTTTCTGACTCAGGTCTAATGTGGGTTTTTATTTACATATTGAGCGGTTTTGTCATCACCGTGGGAGGGAAATGATGCCGTGGGATCCGCAGTGATTTCTGACATTCTCTGTTATTCTACATTAGGATCTTGTCATCAAGATTTCCAATAACAGTATTTCCATCACCAAATCTCAATTACCCTTAAATCCTCTGCTGTTTTTTGGTCTGAAAAGTCCCCACTGTGAATGGCCCCTCCGTGCCAACGCGGGGTGCGCGGCGGGGTCTGGAGAACAGAAATGGGGGACCACCAGGCCCCGCACGTCCGTCCGGCACCATCAAACCCCACGGCCTGGACGTCACCCACAGACGGTTCACACTGACGTGTCCACGATGACTCCAGTAAGCAACGTCCCTTTTTCCTCTGACTTTTGCCGCCATTTGCCCCGAATTCCTGCTCTGCTCTCACTGCACATTCTCTGCTCTTGGTGGGGGCAGGGAGGACGAAGGACCCCCCGCCCCCCAGCCCCTCAGCAAGAGCTCGACACTGTCTCTTTTCTCCCCCCGGACCACGACGCTCGGTGCTCCTTGGCGTGTTCATCACGGGCAACCCGCGAAACATCTCACTTCGATCTTCAGCAGTTCTCTTTGCTCCGTCACAGCTGCCTCACCGCCACGTTCTTCTCCACAGCGTTACAGCCCGGCCAAGGCTCCAGCCAGAGTCTCCTTAATTATGTCTAAAACAGTGAGAATAATCATCGCAAGGAATATCCACAAGCTCCTTTTAACCCTGGAGACCGAATTCTCTCTCTCCCGGGGACGAGCGTTTCCTAGCACTGCGCTCCCACCACACACGCCTGTCGCACACGCCTGTCGCACACGCTCTTCTCCAACCAAGAATTCATCCCCGTGTCCCTGCTGCTCCGTGAGCTCCCTGAGTCCAGGACACGCACATCTGCGTCCCCGCAGGGCTACGGGACGCCTGGGACCCCCACGCGCCGAGCTGGACGGGGGTGCTGTCCTTCCCCTCCCTGACCCGCAGCGGGCCAGCCTCCGTCCCCGCCGCAGCCGGCGACTCAGGTCCAGCAGCTACTCTGGCTCATCCCCCCCTGCTGAGCCTCTGCTCCCGCACCCGGACTCCTCACGACGTCGTTCTCCCGACGGCTGTCCTGGGCAGCTGGGTTTCCTGTCTGCATTCGAGGCTCTGTCCGCTCAGGGACACGGAGGAAAGGGCCCTTCACGGGACGCTGGACCCAAGTCAGCCAGTGAGGGCTGAGGACCCACGGGGGAGCCGGGCACGGCTCAGCGGTGTGACCCGTCAGAAGCAGAACGACGGCAGGTGTCCTTTGTGTATGAGAGACGAGGCTCACTCGGTCCTCTCTGGCTCCCGGGGAAGCGGACACTGACACCAGCGGTGACAGCCGCGAGCAGCCCTGCACCCCTGGCTCAAGTCGATCCCCAATTTATGCGCTTTCAGACTGGCGGTCACACGGTGAGGTCACAAGTCCGGGGCTATTCGGGGGCGGGTGGGGCTGTGCTGGGGTCTCCTCCACGGCTCGCTCACGCCCTGTCAGCAGCGGCAGCAGGGCTCAGGGACACAGGGACCCCCAGGGCAGGTCTCCGCTGGATTGGCTAAGGGATCCACTTCCTGGAGCGGGGGGCTTCCCGCTGGTCACGGGACGTCCTCCCGTCTGCCAGCCGAGCCCTGTGCTCTTCTGTGACCAGGCCCAGGTGTGTTCTCGCCACCACAGAAGTGGGAACCATTTCTCTGTGGTCGAAATTCAGGGCCACTAAGAGCCCCGACTTCAGTATATGCAGTTAATCCCCGGAACACAAAACTTGTCCCCCTTAATGTTGTGAAATGTGGAAAATCCCGTGCAGGGGACCCAGAGAGCGAGACATGGGCACTGCAGTGTGGTCCGCTTGCACCTGAACACCAGGGCACGGGGCCAGCTCGCCGGCTGGCAGAGGAGCTCCCGCTGCCGCCTCTGCTTGTGGCCCCGAGTGGACTTTGCCTTCCCCAATGGTCCCCCTCCAGGTGAGGGCCCCAGTGCGAGGGAATTTTGCAGACACTCGTGTTCGTGCAGGTGAGCGGCGGGGGGCGGGGGGCTGACGCTCTGTGGACCACGCGGGGAAGGCTCAGCTCCTCGGCACGAATGCTCGCCTTGCTCCACAGACAAACCTCGTGACCGGGGGCCAGGAACGGCTTCAAATTCACAGCCGCACTCGGAAGCGTGTGGTTATTTCAGGTGGAACACGGTCTCCCAGGTTAGCCGAGCCAGTGAAGCTGCTGTAGAGTCACCGCAGACATCGGACCGTACCCTGCTTTACCGGAATTCAGCGTCGTTATCCCATCTAGCTGGTGCCTTAAGGCTCTCAGATATCCCGGAACTTCAGTACGGATTCACAGAGAATGGAAAAGCACTGCGCTGGGTGGGCAGCACTCCGGAGGGCCTGGCCGTGGGGGTCCGTGGCACGTGGACATGCATCCTGGGAGCGGTGGCACCGGCGGTCCTCCCAAAGCCACCCTTGACCCTCGGCCACCTGCAGCTTCCTGACCAGCTCGATCAGCACATTTCCCGGCGTGGAGGAAACGGACACAGGCTGGGTGAGCGGGGACCTCCCGGAGGGCCCCTGTCCTCCCCCCCGGGGCACAGCCTGCCTCCTCCCCCACGGCGAGCCCGGACACAGGCCGCCCTTCGCGCCTTCACGTTCAGAGTCACCTCCCACGCGCAGACCCCACTCGGGCAACCAGACGAAGCCACAGCAGCCGTTTGCTTGAGTCCTTGCTCCTGCTCACGCGGGGAAATACTCTCCGGGAGTCGTGGGCCTCCGGGGCAGCAGCAGGAAGCACTCTGGCTCCTCCTGCTTCGCGGGTGGCTCCTCCGAGATGCGTGCGTCTCAGAGGTTCGGACACGAAGGCTGCGTCTGAGCACAGGGGTCCCAGGGCAGGGGCAGCTGCAGCCGTGGGGCCCAGGTTGGTTCCACCTGCGGGAGCCCACCTGGGAAGCCCACCTGGGAAGCCCCCGCGGGCAGGCTGTGGCTGCTGGCTGACGGTCCCTGCACGTGGCGACATGTCCCGTCTCCAGTGCTGTGTGACTGCTTCCCACGGCATTCTCTGAACACGTGGAAGTTGCCTGCAGTTCCTAACGTTTATTTTTTTTACTGGTTTACTCGTAATTAGGTACGATGTACACACAAGTATGTTCTTAATAGTTTTTTTTTCCCCCTTAAGGTGAAAAATAGTCAGACAATGAATGTATCAATTGCCTGTATCTCTTGTCAATAAAAATTGTTTTGGCCTTTCCAGTGATGACTTCAGATGGCACCGAGGCGGCGCTCACTTCCTTTGATGTCACGGAGGCACCGAGAAGAAGCTGCCTGGAGGTTCCTGGGACAGACGGCAGCTGCACCGCAGCGCGTCCTGGTCGGGGAGACGCCCGAAGTCCCTGCAGCTTCTCTGCTGAGGCACGAGGATGTGAGCCTTCTCCTGGGCTGATGAGACGGCTCCCCTGAGTGTCCCCCAGGCTTGGGGTGTGTGAGGCTTACCGAGATTCCCAGACCCTTTATCCACCGCCAGCAGAGTGGAGGAAACAGCCCCGAGCCCTCCCGCAGGCCTCCCTTGCCCTGCAGAGCTGGGACTCCCTTCCGGGGCTGCCTCTGCCCCGCCTCACTCCGTGCCCCCGCGTGCTCCCCAAAGCAGTGCCCAGTCTGCTTCCTCCACGGCAGGGCTGGCAGGGGGCCAGGACCTGGAGGGAGAGGGTCCCACCTGAGTCACAGCAGTGGCCGCAGACACAGTGCAAAGGCACAGCCCCTTCCAGGGACCCAGGGCACGGCAGCCAGGGCTGGAGAGCCAGTCACTCTGCCCACTCTGCCCGGGGAGGCCCCTGGGAAAGTCGCGCCCACCGCTGAGAAGAACAGGAGATCTGCGTGTTGTCCCTGCTGACGTCTGCGCCCCACGTGAGCCTCCAAGATCTCAGAAAGGCGGCCGTGGGCTGTGGTGTCTGTCTGTGACTCTGGCTTTGCTCCTTGTCCCCACGGTCCTGTCGCAGGTGCCGCTGCGGGAGTCGGGTCCAGGACTGGTGACGCCCCTGCAGACCCTCTCCCTTCCCCGTGCCACCTCGGGGGACGCTGCGTCTAGCAACAGTGTTTGCCTAGAAGAGAGGCCTGGCGTGTGTGGGGAGGACGGGCCTCGGGGAGCTCAAATCCTAAAACTTGTTTAACTTCAGTTTGCCTTGGCTACTTCTCGGCCCTTTTTCCTGTCACAAACATTGGGTGTCTGGTTGTAACTGTCAGCAGCAACCAAACCCCCCCCAAAAAAGAAAATCCTGAGGTTTCGATTGGGACTGCACTGCACGTACAGCTTACTCTGCGAAATTGGCGCCTTTACAATCTTTGGTCTCCTGATCCAGAATATTTAAGAACAAATATCATTTTACACAAACTCTTAGAATGGAAAATCAGAGAGCCCAGCTAGTCGTGTGCAGCCAGTATAATCAATGCTGAAACAGTTATACTGGTTTTAGGTTTTACAAGGCATAAAATTGTAGGCCAATACCTCCACAGCAGAGCGACTGCCCGAGGAACAAATGAACTTGCTCAGGAATGAATGACAGGGGGCTGCAGTTGGGACACGCAGGCCGGGAGGAATCCCAGCTGCACCCGGAGAGGCCGGGGGAGGGGAAACATCCGCAAGCAAAGGGGAAGTCGAGGCGGGCGTCTGGGCGGCAATGCTGGCCGCAGAGCTCTGCGGGGGCTGGTGCGGCCGGGGCAGAGGCAGCCGCTGCTGGGCCAGTTTCTGGGGCTGGTCTGTCTGCGGCTGCAGGCTGCAAGACGGGGCTCCGCCACAGAAACGCCTGCTGCCGGGAGAACCAGCAAAGCGCGCAAGGCGTGTCGGACGTGAAGGAAGTCCTCGTGGGTTTGTGGGAAGCCCTGTGGTCGTTCCTCCCTCTGGCGTCCAGCCTGAGACCCTCCTTCCCCGCCCCCAGCTCCTCCTGGTCAGGCCCTGGCAGGACTGACTCCATCCTGGCATCAGCAACTTTGTTTCTCATGAACGTCAGGGGAAAACCCCAAACAACTTGGCAGATGGGAGATGATGATACATTGTAAGACGCTCGCTGTACGTAACCTACATGACAGACTGGGGTCGTTGCCAGAGCGACAGGTTAGCGCGACGCCTGCACAGCACTGCCAGTTCTGCTCTAAAACGGCGAATCCAATACCGTGTGGCGTTTGCCTCCACAAAACAATCAGCTGGTATAATTCGGCACGTTCGCAGAATAAAGAAGAAAGCTGTATGGCCCGCTTGGTAGATGCAGGACCAGAAAAAGCGGAGCACCTTTTTACGAGACTTCCCAGCTAAATAAGCTCGGAAACGAAGTTCCCGCGCCTTGCAGAGGCACGTAAGAGTCTCACGGCCATTGCCACGCTGGCGCTGGGACGCGGGCAGCTTTCTCCTGCAGCCAGCCCTGCGCTGGGAAGCTAGTGTGTGCAATGGGGCGAGAATGAAGACGTGATGTGTAGAAAGGAAAAAATAAAACTGTCTTTGATCACCAGCCACGTGGTCGTGCTTGAAGACAGTGTGAAAGTTACGTGAACAAAAGTTCTCTGAAAAGTGATTTGGAGAAGAGAAGCTTTATTCCCATGCGCTGTTTGCAAACCGTGGATGTCTGTGTGTCCTGCAGCCAGGAGTGTCTCTCCAGGACCTGAGGGCCGTTCCCGTCAGATGTCCCGTCAGGAAGGACGGGCCGCCTGGGTGTCCAGGCTCTGGCAGGGCAGAACCCAGACTCAGCGGAGGCCGCCCCCGACGCAGCGGCCCCTCGCACGGACAGGGCCAGCCGGGGTGTCCGCTCCGCTCCCTGACCCCACCGCACCCGCACCCTGCCCTGCCTGCCTCCCCTGGGAGCCTGTGAGCTCTGCACAGAGGGCAGGTGAGCTCAGCTCCTCCCCCCACGCGTTGCTAAAACAAGGTTTGCACCACCTGAAGGAACCTCCCAACCTAGGCTGTGTTTATCACTGGGGACACCTCCAGCAGGTCTGGGGCTGATTCCAAAGACAACGGCAGCCGCCCAGAACAGGCAGTCTAACAACGAGACCCGAGCAGGCCCTGGACACGCCCCGAGTCACGTCGGAGCAGGTGCAGGGAACGGGAGCCCCACGGCCCAGACTGGGGGCCGGCAGTCGGGGGCCCCGAGCCCCCAGGGGCAGCCCAGGCCTGCTGACTGCCCCGAGTGCTCACCCCCAGGTCCCGGGTGGGACCAGCCCAGAAGCTTGCCCACCCTGACATCCGCGGTCTGGGGTTCTGGAGTCCTGTCCGAAGGGGCACCCGGCCTCTGCCAGCCACTCTCACGTGGCCACTCTGGGTGACAGCGCTGTGGGCAACGGGCAGCCGGGGCCGGAGCTCCCGGGACGAAGGCTGAAGCCCGCTGAGCACACAGGGACCGTGGGCCGGCACGGGGCCAGACAGGAGTCCCTGAGGAGGGAGTCCTGCCCTCCCTGGGGCCAGGAATGAAGGTGTCTCCACGGCAGCCCAGGACTCGGACACACGTGGGGTTCCCGGGCCAGGAGTCCCCTCCTGCCCACACCTGCCGGGCGGGACTGGGAGGGGGCGGCCGTGTGACTGTCTGCCCCGCAGAAGAGTCCATGCAGGGAGGGGAGGAGGAGAGACGGTGTCTCGGGATTTTCCAGCCGTCCCCAGGCCGGGTGCCCCGGGTCCAGGCTATTGCAGACGTCTCAGGTTTGGACACAAGTGACCCCCAGCAACAGCCAGGAATGCATGCAGTGGGGGTCGGGGGAGCCAGACCCTCGCTGGCCACGCCAGGGACCAGGAAACTCCAAGAGGGCTTTGTGGCACAGCACAGAAACAGGAGAGACCCAAAGCGCCCCCCCCCCATGGGCCAGCACAGATGTCCCCGCAAAACCGCTGCCCACCAAGCCCGCGGGACACCAGGGGGACACTCAGCAGGGGGCTCCCCCAATGCAGAGGAGGGGATGTCTCCCTCCCAAACGGGTCCCCGCCTGGACCAAGGACATGCCCACCCGGCCCACCCGGGCCCAGGACAGCCGCAGTGCACAGGCTGGAGCCACAGTCGTCCAGACTCACCCTGGGTCTCAGACGAAAAACTCCCACTGAAGTGCAGAATTCCCACCAGGGAGCCGCCCTGAGCCAGCAAGGGTGGACAGGGACACGCCGGGCAGGGGGATTTTGAGGGGGTGCGTGTCACTGTGTGGATACCATAGTGATGGTATCTACAACGGCCACAGTGACTCAGCCCGGACCCAAAACCCCACCGCAAAGCACACCCAGGGCTGAGGGGCTGCGGGCGTCATCGGGGACGTGCAAAGCGCACCGACTCTCGGCCCAGGACCTGAGCGGCTCTGGGCAGGCAGAGGAGGACGGGTGAGCCCGGCGCTTCCCGGGCCCCGCACGGAGCCTGGCGCGCCTGAAGGCGGAAGGAGGCGGAGGCAGAGCCGGGCCCTGGGCCGCGCGGCTCTGTGTGCAGGGCACCCGCCCACGGGGGTGCGAGGCCGCGGGGGAGCCCCGAGGGTGTCCGTGGACAGACACACGGAGGAGGCTCAGCGCTGCTCTGACAGATCGTCACTTCAGTGACACCTGTGCCCACCTGCCCCTTCCTGGGCAGAGGCACCTACTGGCTCCTGGAGGACAAAAAGCCCCAGCGTGACCCCTCCCTGTTTGGGACACTGCTGAACCCACAGGGCCGTGGTGATGGGAGGGCTCCACAGAAAGGAAAGACACCAGCCTGAGCTGGAGCCTGAGGACGGGGCCGGGCAAGGCCACCGTCCCCCTGCAAGGAGAGGCGGCCCGAGTGCTCCCTGCAGGAGCCCCGAGAGAACTGGACCCGCAGCCTCCCCTGGGGCTCTGCCTCCCACCAGGGCAGCCCTGGACGGCCCGGGCTTGCAGGGTGGGATTGGGGCAGGGGCTGTGTCACTGTGGTATATAGTGGGAGATACGGTTATACCACAGCGTCACAGAGCCCATCAGAAACCTCCGCCTGGCAGGCTGGGCCACAGCCCTTCCCGCCGGCGCCAGCCCAGGATTCTGAGCGGGGCCGCTGCACCAGGTGTGTGGCGGCTGCTGGGCAGGGCAGCCGTCACCAAAGTGCAGGAGCAGCAGCCGCAGCAGAGAACAGGAGCCCTCCCCACCGCTCCCCGACAGGGCCAGGGTCGCCAGACAGCGGCTCCTGCCCGCTAAGCCCACAGTGGATCGGGGATCGGCAATCGGGGCAAGGCACCCCCGCTGGTCACCAGACCTCGCCCGAGGGGCCACACCCCTGCTGACCCCAGGCTGGACCCTTCGTAGGGTGAGGAGGGGGTGGGGCGCCTGTCTGTGTGTCCCGGGGTCGTTTCCAAGACGGAAGATGCTCCTGGTTTTGAGCCAGGGCTGGACCATGGCTGCCACCACCCTGTGGTCCTGTGCGTCTTGCCTGTATTCCGACCTCACCAGGGGACGCCCACCGAGGACCCAGGGTCACACCAAGACAAAGAACCTTCCAGAAACCCTATCTGTCTTGCCTTCTGATCAGCCCTCATGTGGATCCCAGCGGGTCATCCGAGCCTGCCTCAGGGCAGCCACGGTAGACAAGTACGGCCTCCCAAGGCCGCCCCACAGACCGGCTCTTCCCGGACTGTGGAGAGGCGTCCTCAGGTTGCCCCTGCCCCGCACCTGCCCCCAGGGCGAGCAGTCGAGGGAGGCCTGACCCTTGCCGCTGCAGAAGAACGTCACGAGGCCCTTCCCGAGGTGCCACCAGGGCGAGCGTGTCACAGCCCGGCATCCGTGCTGTCCGCGGGCAGACGCACGGCTGCTGAGACCAGCACCGCGGTCAGTGGCCCCGGACGCCAGGCCCGGCCAGCGTGGGAGAGACCTCCCCGCACGCCCAGGGGCGTTCTGTGACGGGCCTTCCTGCTGGGTCCTCACGGCTGCGGCCACGGCGAGCGGCCCGGCAAACTCCCGGCTGCGCACCCCCGGCGCCCTGCACCCCTCAGCGGGAGTCCGCGTGACCAGGAAGTCTGTGCCCAGACCAGCCACCTGTGTCCATGGGCTGGAGCCCCGCACAGCATCTGCCCCAACCGGGGGCTTAAAAGGGCTCTGTGGTGACCACACTGACCCCACGGCCACCCAGCCGCTGCCCCAGCAGCCCTCGACCACAGCCAGCACTGCCGGCAGGAGCATCCTGGCTCCCGACTCCGCCCGCCACGGGCCTGGCTGCCCCTCTCGGCTGGGATCAAGGAGACAGCGTCCCCCAAGCTCCCAACAGGCAGGACCGCTAGAGACCCTCCCCTCTGAGAGACCACTGTGACATGCAGGGCCGGGCCTCAGCCGCAGCCCCCCTCAGCCGCCACTCAGGAGACGCCTGCTCAAGACACCCGCCCCCCGACACCCCCAAGGCAAAGATGTCTTCATCGAGTCCCCAGCCCCACCTGCAGCCTTACAAGGCATCCCCCCCATCTCTCAAGGAGGAGGACCCAGGCCCAGTTCTGCCCGGGACCCTCGGGGAGGCCCACAGGAGCGGATGCGGGAGCTGGGCCGGCACTCAGCTGCATAGGAGCTCGCCCAGGAGAAAGACAGTGGAGTTCACGGGAGGTGGCAGCGCCTCCCCGCCTGGCACTGCCCTGCGGTGGGTCCGGTCCCCACCCGGCCCCGAGCCCAAGGAGGCCGGAGGCCCTGGGCAGCCACGCCTCCCCAGGGCTGGGGGCCCCATGTGACTGTCTGGACCTCCCTGACCCCCAAGAAGCTCCCCCTGCTGCCCGCGCTCTAGCCCGGGTGCAGTTATTGTCACGGGGCCGCAGGCTGTGGTCCATATAGCTACGGGGACCACAGTGATGCCGCCCATAGCAGGAACCTGGGCAGAGCTGACGGCCGCGCTCTGTGGCCCCAGGCCCAGCATTCACCCCGCCGATCTGGAGCCGGGGAGGCCGTTGCTCCCTGACCTCTGGGGCCGTGCTCCCCCCAGGTGGAGGTCTGTGCTCTGGGGCAGGGATGACGGAGACTGAACTCAAAGGCTGGTGAGGACGGGCAGCATCCGGGCATGGCTGGAGGGGCCGTGCTGGGTGGGGGCAGGAACCCAGACGGCGCCGGCCACAGGCTCAGCCAGAGCCCGGCACCAGCGTGAGGGTGGCCCGGCCTGGAGGGGGAAGCGCACCCAGGCCACAGCCCAGGCGGGCAGCAGGCACAAAAGCGCCCATGTTGTGCCCCAAGGGCCTTGCCAGCGGGAGGTCACCGTCCTCCCGGCAGCCCTCCCACGGGCTGCACCAGCCTCCCTGCACAGTGGGGACACTGAGGTACGGAGCAGACCCGGTGGGCAGCAGCGTCTTGCCTGCACCAGGCTGCTGGGACGATCCCAGATGTGCCTGGTGCTGAGCCACCAGCCTGCAGAGCCCGGCCCCACCTGACGCAGCCCTGTCCCCTGTGCCCAGGAATGTCCTCCTCCCAGCCCCGCGGGCAGCTCGGCTTCCCAGGGCTCCCCCCTCCCAGGAAGGCTGGGGCTGGGCCTGGCTGAGGGGGGGCAGCCGGGCCCTGGGGACAGGCCTTGTTGTTGGGGCCCCTATCACTGTGTCTACTGGACTAGCAGCTCCCACGGTGACGTGGCACTTGCTCAAAACTTCCCGGCCCTCTGGCCGTCCTCTCCACCTCCCAGACGGCTCCTGTCCCCAGCTCCTGCCCAGGGCAGCCCCAGGACGCTGCAGGCTGAGGCCACACACCTCTTGCCAACGTCCAGGGCACGTTCCCTGGGCAGGACAGGGTGAGAACCCAGTGACAGCCTGCCGGTCACCCCCACACCCCGAAGCCCTGCCTGGCCCTGCCCCGAGGCCCGAAGGACAGGACTGAGCCCACCTCCTGTTGGACCCCAGCCCGAGCGCCCCTTCCCAGGTCCCAGCCCTGGCCCCGGTGGCCCTGGGGCCTCTCCTGGTGTCCCCTCCATGGGGAATGACCAGGACACAGCGGGGAGGGCAGGGAGGAGGTGGGCGGCAGGGGATTTGGTAGGAGGCTCCACCACAGTGGTTGAGACTGAATATGACTACGACCTAGGGATGACTATCAGCACCCACAGTGGCAGGCCGCGAAGCAAATACCCGCCCTCGGCGTGGGCGTGTGGTCAGGGCTGGCTGCACCCTGCTCGAGAGCCTGAGGGCGCCGGGGGGCCTGGCCAGGAGGGGACTGAGCCAACCCCGCAGCCCACAGTGGAATTTGTGCAGGCCTCAGCTACCGTGGGTATTATAGCAGCTGGTACTCACAGTGCCACAGGCCACACCTAAAACTTGCCCTGCAGCCGCCAGAGCTCAGACAGTCAGACCAGGGGCCCACGGCTGCTGGACCAGCCTGCCCGCCCCAAGACGCCCGGCCAGCGGCCCCCACCCCCCACAAGGACGCCTGGGAGGATTCTGAGCAGCCCCGAGTCACTGTGGGAACTGGGGGAACCACCACGGTGAGAAAAGCGGCGCCCAAAACCGACAGGGGCCGCCCCGTGAGGCTCAGCAGACAGGGGAGCAGCACCCCCCACCCACGCCCTGCCCGGCTCCCGAGTCGCGCCCAGTGGCCGCACCCCTCTTGGTGTCCCCGTTGACGGTGGGATAGGGAGGGTCGGGGCACCGTCCTGACCCTCTGTCTTGGCTCTGGGGCCCCAGGGGGCCACAGGGTGACCCCACAGGTCCAGAGCCGACGCCAGGAGCACGGACGGGAGCCCCAGAGCCTGGCGGTTCCCACTGGAATTGGCCACGCGTCCACCAGGACCAGAGTCCCCGCCCCTGGCTCTCGCTCAGTACCGGCGGGGGCCAGCGCTCGGGAGCAGACTCGGGGTCTGGAGGCCGCACCGCGGCCCAGCTCAGCCGCGCCCGGCCCCGCCAGAAGGTGCCGGGGGGCCACACAGACCTTGGCAGCGAGGAGGGGGACAGACGTCTGCCAGGCCCCCGAGCACTGAGCCCCCAGGCTGAGGCGGCAACGTGGAGACCCCCAGGAGGCCCCAGCCACGTCCCCCCATCTGCACCCAGCTACTGGCCTCCACCCCATGGACCCCACCCCAGCCCTCCCCAGTCCTCCCTGGGGCCTCAGTCCCGGCTCTGGGGACTCGGCCACCTCTGCCAGGCCAGGCGGCCAGGGCCCTGCCACCCCACCGAGTCCACGGCGGGACCGTGGCGGCCGAGCCCTTGCTGGAGCGGAGCAGGTGAGTGTGGGCTGTGCCCGGCTCCCCCCATGGCCTGCACAGCCCCCCTCACCCAGGGGGCCCAGGGTCTCACTCACCTCTTCCTGAGTGAAGGGGCCGCACCCCCGGTCCCCGGGGCCAGCGCTGGGCCCAGGTGGGGGAAGTGGGCCACAGGGCAGCCCCGACCTGGACCCAGGCTCCTGCGGCCCTGGCACCCTCCTCCCCATGGGGGCCTGGGCTGGGCTAGACCAGGGTCCAGGGCCAGCCGGACGCAGCCCCCCGCGGGCACCGCGGCTCACAGGAAGCAGATAAGCCCCAGGCCAGCCCGAGTCTCACAGCCAGGAGGCCCCTTCCTGCCACACCTTCCTGTCCCCGGTCCCCACCCCCAGTTACCACAGGGCGGGGAGTGTTCCAACGCAGCTCAGCAGGTGGGGGCTTCGCCAACGCCCCGCAGGGCCCTCTGCAGCCCCTTCTGCCTGGGCTCCCGGGCCCAGCCCCTCATTGCTGCCCCTCCCCCCGTCCCCGATGGGTCAGGACACACAGGCCTCTGCTCCCGCCCAATCCTTGGGGACTGAGCCGGCTGCCTCTTCTCCCCACCGTCATTGCCACCCCGTGGATGGCCCCGGGGTCCCTGTCCTGGAGCCCCACGCTGGCTGGGCCCGAGGGTCCTTCCCTCCCTCAGACTCCGTCCCCGGCCACCCCGGGGGCTCCCCGCCTGCTTCCCCCAGGACCTCAGCTGGTCCAGCCTGCACCGCCCCCGCGCTCACCCCTGCAGCCCCCACGCCTCATGTCCTCACCCCTGCGGCCGCGTTGCTGATGCCCACCCCTCCTGTCTCATCCGCCTGTGTCCTCCCGTCCCAGCGTCCCCCTGGCCCGCTCGCGGTCCAACGGTCTGCCCTGGCACCACCGTTACTAACGGGGTCCAGCCGACTCTTTCCCTTCCAAACCTGGGCCCTTCGGGGACCCCGAGTGTGGACGCCCCTGGCATCCGTGTGAGCGGACGTTTCCCCCCAACCCCAGTGACAGGTCGGTCATCTCCCCACAGTCGGAACGCAGCTCACAGCCTCCTGCTGCCGTCAGCAGTTCCTGACCAGCCCGTGTGCTCCCCTCAACCAACGCCCAGCTCGTTTACCACTGGGGACCCCTCCGGCGGGTCTGGGGCCAACTCCAGAGACGAGGGGTCCGTGACCGACACCACAGGGCAGGCAGGGCCTGTGCTCCGGACGCCCAGAGTGGTCCCGGGGCCTCTGCTCATAAGGCAGCAGCCGCCACCCAGAACAGGCGGTGGAACGACGGGACCCGAGCAGGCCCTGGACACCCCAGTCACATCCAGCAGGTGCAGGGAACGGGGCCCACGGCCCAGACCGGAGGCCGGCAGCTGGCAGCCCCCACGCCCTTTCTAGACCTGCGGACTCCCCTGAGTACCTGGACCTCACCTGTACCTGGGCCTAGTACCTGGATCTCACCTGTACCTGGGCCTAGTACCTGGACCTCACCATACCTGGGCCTAGTACCTGGACATCGTACCTGGACCTCACCTGTACCTGGGCCTCACTGGTACCTGGACCTCACCTATACCTGGGCCTCACTAGTACCTGGACCTCACCTATACCTGGGCCTCACTAGTACTTGGACCTCACCTATACCTGGGCCTCACTAGTACCTGGACCTCACCTGTACCTGGGCCTCTCTAGTACCTGGATCTCACCTATACCTGGGCCTCTCTAGTACCTGGACCTCACCTGTACCTGGGCCTCACTAGTACCTGGACCTCACCTATACCTGGGCCTCACCAGTACCTGGACCTCACCTATACCTGGGCCTCACTAGTACCTGGACCTCACCATACCTGGGCCTCACCAGTACCTGGACCTCACCTATACCTGGGCCTCACTAGTACTTGGACCTCACCTATACCTGGGCCTCACTAGTACCTGGACCTCATCTAGACATGGTCCTCACTAGTACCTGGATCTCACCATACCTGGGCCTCACCTGCACTTGAACCTCACCTGCACTGAGGCCTCACTTGCACCTGAACCTCAGCTCTACCTGGATCTCACCTGCACCTGCTCCAGGGTGGCTCTGAGGCTGTAGGGCCACATCCAGAGTCGAGGAACGTCTCCTGAACTCTCCCCACCTGCCCCTTCCTGGGCAGAGGCACCTACTGGCTCCCGGAGGACAAAAAGCCCCAGAGTGACCCCTCCTGTTTGGGACACTGCTGAACCCACAGGGCCGTGGTGATGGGAGGGCTCCACAGAAAGGAAAGACACCAGCCTGAGCTGGAGCCTGAGGACGGGGCCGGGCAAGGCCACCGTCCCTCTGCAAGGAGAGGCGGCCCGAGTGCTCCCTGCAGGAGCCCCGAGAGAACTGGACCCGCAGCCTCCCCTGGGGCTCTGCCTCCCACCAGGGCAGCCCTGGACGGCCCAGGCTTGCAGGGTGGGATTGGGGCAGGGGCTGTGTCACTGTGGTATATAGTGGGAGATATGGTTATACCACAGCGTCACAGAGCCCATCAGAAACCTCCGCCTGGCAGGCTGGGCCACAGCCCTTCCCGCCGGCGCCAGCCCAGGATTCTGAGCGGGGCCGCAGCACCAGGTGTGTGGCGGCTGCTGGGCAGGGCAGCCGTCACCAAAGTGCAGGAGCAGCAGCCGCAGCAGAGAACAGGAGCCCTCCCCACCGCTCCCCGACAGGGCCGGGGTCGCCAGACAGCGGCTCCTGCCCGCTAAGCCCACAGTGGATCAGGGATCGGGAATCAGGGCAAGGCACCCCCGCTGGTCACCAGACCTCGCCCGAGGGGCCACGCCCTCCTGACCCCAGGATGGACCCTTCGTAGGGTGTGGAGGGGGCGGGGCACCTGTCTGTGTGTCCCGGGGTCGTTTCCAAGACGGAAGATGCTCCTGGTTTTGAGCCAGGGCTGGACCATGGCTGCCACCACCCAGTGGTCCTGTGCGTCTTGCCCGTGTCCCGACCTCACCGGGGGAAGCCCACCGAGGACCCGGGTCACACACTCAGAGACCAGGAGCCTCACAGAAATCGTTGTCTGCCAACCGGGGGACACCTTCTTCCAGGACATCCTCGGGCTGCCTTGGGCCCCCGGCCGTCCTCCCGACCTCCCAGACGGCTCCTGTCCCCAGCTCCTGCCCAGGGCAGCCCCAGAACGCTGCAGGCTGAGGCCACACACCTCCTGCCAATGTCCAGGGCACGTTTCCTGGGCAGGACCAGGTGAGAACCCAGTGACAGCCTGCCGGTCACCCCCACACCCCGAAGCCCTGCCTGGCCCTGCCCCGTGGCCCCGAAGGACAGGACTGAGCCCACCTCCTGCTGGACCCCACCCCGAGCGCCCCTTCCCAGGGCCCAGCCCTAGCCCCGGTGGCCCTGGGGCCTCTCCTGATGTCCCCTCCATGGGGAATGGCCAGGACACAGCGGGGAGGGCAGGGAGGAGGTGGGCGGCCGGGCATTTGCTGGGAGGCCCCCTCACGGGAGGCTGTGGACGCGCTGGCTTCCCTGAAGGTGCTACCTGCAGCATGTTTCGCTCCCTGGGCGGCGGCTGTCCTCGCAGGGCGGACCCCGGGACCATGACTGCCCGGCTCCCCCTGTCACTGTCCTGCTGGCACCATCCTGGCCTCGCGCTGTCCACACCAGTGTCAAGTCCCGTCTCCACTGCAGCCGGCAGGGCAGGTGTAGACAGAGATTCGGGGCAAGGGAGTGGCCAGGAGGGGTGGGGAGGGCACACTTGAGGGGGCCCCGTCTCTGTCCCTGGGCCCAAGATCCCCCTGCGGGGCCTGCAGACCCCCCGCTCTGGGAGGGGCAGCAGCAGAGGAGATGCCGCCTGGGCCCCTCACAGTGCAACACCCCCATGGTGGCTCAGGCCAGACCCCAAACCCCTCTGCGAGCCCCCTCTGTGGTACCTGCCTGGGCGCCAGGCCCCCCCCACCCCCGGGACAGCACAGACCCCGCTCCTGGAGGCCCAGACCAGAAGCAGCAGGACAGGACGCAGGCCCCGACCCCGCGCTCCCAGCCTGGCAGGGAAGACCCTCTCCTGCCCGGGCAGGCTGCGAGGCAGCGGGCCTCAGCCGCGGAGCCCGGGCCGGGGGGCAGGCGGGACACGGCAGCCCCCGCAGAGCCCAGGAGAGAGGAGCCTGGGATGGTCCATGCCCCCAGCAAGGCCAGGCAGGACCGAGGGGGACGCTGAGCCCAGCAACAGGGACGATGCGGACAGACAAGGTTTCTGGTGGTGTCTGTGTCACAGTGTATAGTAGCGGATGGGCCCACAGCGAAATTCGCCAGGCCAGAAACCCCCTCTGCCACGCAGCGCCAGGAGTGGGGGCTGGGAGCAAGGACGCCGCGTTCAGGTCTCAGGGGCAGCACCTGCTGCCAAGGCCAGCAGACACCTCCCACCAGGGCGGCCTGTCCCAAGTTCCCCGGGGGACAGGGGCAGCCGGAGCAGGTGCTGGGCCAGGACACGGGTCCTGCCCCAGCCGAGACAGAGCCAGGTGGGACCCCAGCAGTCACCCCATCGAGGCCACCCTGCTCGGAGAGCCTGAGGGCGCTGGGGGGCCTGGCCAGGAGGGGACTGAGCCAACCCCGCAGCCCACAGTGGAATTTGTGCAGGCCTCAGCTACCGTGGGTATTACGGTAGCTGGTACTCACAGTGCCACAAGCCACACCTAAAACTTGCCCTGCAGCCGCCAGAGCCCAGGCAGGCTCAGACCAGGGGCCCACGGCTGCTGGACCAGCCTGCCCGCCCCAAGAGCCCGGCCAGCGGCCCCCATCCCCCACAAAGACACCTGGGCGGATTCTGAGCAGCCCTGAGTCACTGTGGGAACTGGGGGGACCACCACTGTGAGAAAAGCTGAGCCCAAAACCGACTGAGGCCGCCCCGCGAGGCCCAGCAGACAGGGGAGCAGCACCCCCCACCCACGCCCAGCCCGGCTCCCGAGTCGCGCCCAGTGGCCGCACCCCTCTTGGTGTCCCCGTTGACGGTGGGACAGGGAGGGTCGGGGCACCGTCCTGCCCTCTGTCTTGGCTCTGGGGCCCCAGGGGGCCACAGGGTGACCCCACAGGTCCAGAGCCGACGCCAGGAGCACGGACGGGAGCCCCAGAGCCTGGCGGTTCCCACTGGAATTGGCCACGCGTCCACCAGGACCAGAGTCCCCGCCCCTGGCTCTCGCTCAGGGCCGGCGGGGGCCAGCGCTCGGGAGCAGACTCGGGGTCTGGAGGCCGCACCGCGGCCCAGCTCAGCCGCGCCTGGCCCCGCCAGAAGGTGCCGGGGGGCCACACAGACCTTGGCAGCGAGGAGGGGGACAGACGTCTGCCAGGCCCCCGAGCACTGAGCCCCCAGGCTGAGGCGGCACCGTGGAGACCCCCAAGAGGCCCCAGCCACGTCCCCCCATCTGCACCCAGCTACTGGCCTCCACCCCATGGACCCCACCCCAGCCCTCCCCAGTCCTCTCTGGGGCCTCAGTCCCGGCTCTGGGGACTCGGCCACCTCTGCCAGGCCAGGCGGCCAGGGCCCTGCCACCCCACCGAGTCCACGGCAGGACCGTGGCGGCCGAGCCCTTGCTGGAGCGGAGCAGGTGAGTGTGGGCTGTGCCTGGCTCCCCCCACGGCCTGCACAGCCCCCCTCACCCAGGGGGCCCAGGGTCTCACTCACCTCTTCCTGAGTGAAGGGACCGCACCCCCGGTCCCCGGGGCCAGCGCTGGGACCAGGTAGGGGCAGTGGGCCGCAGGGCAGCCCCGACCCGGACCCAGGCTCCTGCGGCCCTGGCGCCCTCCTCCCCATGGGGGCCTGGGCTGGGCTAGACCAGGGTCCAGGGCCAGCCGGACGCCGCCCCCCGCGGGCACCGCGGCTCACAGGAAGCAGATAAGCCCCAGGCCAGCCCGAGTCTCACAGCCAGGAGGCCCCTTCCTGCCACACCTTCCTGTCCCCGGTCCCCACCCCCAGTTACCCACAGGGCGGGGGGGTGTTCCAACGCAGCTCAGCAGGTGGGGGCTTCGCCAACGCCCCGCAGGGCCTTCTGCAGCCCCTTCTGCCTGGGCTCCCGGGTGAGAGGACGTTTGTCCCATGGTGTGCATAGCCCCGCTGCCCCTCCCCCTCTCTCGGTCAGGGGGCTGTGCAGACACCTGGGGCAGGTCAGCCCTGAGCACCGGGTCCCCTGCTCACACCTGAGCGCAGCCTCGGTGCGCCGGGTGCGGGGACACCGCCAGCTTCGTCCCCACCACTGCCCAGGACCACAGAAGCGAGTGTTGGCCTCAAATCCAGAGCGAACCTCGCAGATATGTCTCAAACAAATGTTCCAGAAATTTCTCTAAATGCCCAGAAAAACCCAGAACAGTCAGTAACACATTTTATTAAAGTTGCCAGAATTCAAAATAAGTAAAATGAGCCCCGAAGCAAGAACAGCAGCTCACCTATGGGGTAAGCAGGGGGCCAACCTAGCCCCAGATTTCTCAGAAAAGTGTTTATCACTGCCTGGAAAGCCCTGCTGGAAGCACGGACGACCCACGAGTCTTATGCCCAGCAGACCCGGCAAACACACGTTCCACACGCAAAACTCGGGGCACTTTGTCCCCTTGAATCCTACCCTCGCTGAATGAGTCGCACATAGTGTGTCGCATAGTCATAAATTCACATGCATATTTTTATAGATTACTTTTTATGTATTCCATATGATATAGAATATTGACAAATAAAAAAATTTTGAATGAATGCAAATGTCACCCAACTGAGATAAAAGTGCAAATCCTCAAACAGGAAAGACATGACCTGCACAGTGACGTCAGAGCAGGCGCTGTGGGCGCTCGGGCACGTGGCCCGGGGTCCGTGGACTTGGAGGCCGTGGACAGCCGGTCCCTGGAGCCACACCTGCACAGGAGCATGGTGGGCGGGGCCAGCTTGGGCCCTGGCCTTGGTCCTCAGGGTCCTGGTCGCTGCACGCAGCCTGCCCCCAGGGAGAGAAGCCATGGGGACAGGTGAGGAAGCGGGTCGAGTCCCCGACACCTGGGAGTGGGCCGGGGCGACTTCCAGTGCTCACTTAGGCCTCAGGACACATCCCCACATGAGATTCCCCTTGTCTCCCCAGAATTTGCACAAAGCAAAACATAAAGGTTTTCTTTCTTTTTTAAATTAACTTTTATTTGACAAATAAAGTTGTACAAGCATGCACATTTTAAAATACATATGCAAGCATTTTATTGAGAATTTTTGCATCTATATTCATGAGAGAAATTGGTCTGTAGTTCTCTATTTTTGTTGCGTCCTTTCCTGGTTTTGGTATCAATGTTATATTGGCTTGGTAGAACGTGTTGGGGAGAATTCCATCCTTCTCAATATTGGAGAATAGTTTACGTAGGATGGGCACCAGTTCTTCTTTGTATGTATGGTAAAATTCGGGTGTGAACCCATCTGGACCAGGGCTTTTCTTTTTGGGAAGGTTTTGTATTGCTGTTTCGATTTCAGTTCTTGATATTGGTCTGTTCAGGTACTCTATTTCTTCCTGGTTGAGCCTGGGAAGACTATGTGTTTCTAAAAATTTGTCCATTTCCTCTGCATTCTCCAGTTTGTGTGCATAAAGATTTTTGTAGAATTCATATATGATATCGTGTATCTCTGTGGCATCGGTTGTGATTTCTCCTTTCATGTTCCTAATGGAGGTTATTAGAGATTTTACTTTTGTGCTCTTGGTTAGTCTAGCCAGAGGTGTGTCTATTTTGTTTATCTTTTCAAAGAATCAACTTTTTGTTTTATTAATTTCCCTTATAGTTTCTTTGTTGTCCTTTTCATTTAATTCTGATTTGATCTTAGTAATTTCTCGCCTTCTGCTGGGTTTGGGGTCGTTCTGTTCTTCTTTCTCCAGCTCTTTGAGTCTATTCGTTAGGTTGTCTATTTGCAAGTTTTCTGTCTTTTTGATATAGGCATTTATGGATAGGAATTTTCCTCTCAGGACTGCTTTAGCTGTGTCCCATAGATTTTGATAAGTTGTATCTCCATTGTCATTTAATTCAAAGAAATTTTGATTTCCATCTTGATTTCTTCCTTTATAGAATAATTATTCAGGAGAAAGTTGTTTAGCTTCCATGACTTTGAGTAGGAATGAGGGTTTCTGTTTGGGTTCATTGTTACTTTTATTCCGCTGTGATCTGAGAAGATGCATGGTATAATTTCTATTTTTTTGAATTTTTTAAGACATGCTCTATGTCCTAGGATATGGTCAATCTTAGAGAATGTCCTGTGAGCTGATGAGAAGAATGTATATTCTGTGGACTTTGGGTGGAATGTCCTATAGATGTCAGCCATGCCCATTTGTTCTAGCATTCTATTTAGGTCCATTATGTCTTTGTTTATTTTCTGTTTAGAGGATCTGTCCTGTACTGTCAGTGGGGTGTTAAAGTCTCCAGCTATTACAGTATTGTTATCTATCATTTGGTTCAGATCTAGTAGGGTTTGCTTTATGAATCTAGGTGCACCTAGGTTGGGTGCATATATATTGACTATAGTCATGTCTTCTTGTTGAATTGTGCCGTTAACCAGTATGTAGTAACCATCTTTGTCTTTTATTATTTTTGTTGGTTTGAAAGCTAAGTTATTGGAAATTAAGACTGCCACACCAGCTTTCTTTTGGTTACCATTTGCTTAAAATATCGATTTCCATCTAATTGAATCCAAGTACTTATCAAAAACATAATCCAACATGACCAAGTGGGCTTCATCCCAGAGATGCAGGGGTGGTTCAACATACGTAAATCTATAAATGTAATTCACCACATAAATAGAAGCAAAAACAAAAACCATATGATCCTCTCAATAGATGCAGAAAAAGCATTTCACAAAATTCAACACCCTTTTATGATAAAAAACGCTTAACAAAATAGGCATTGATGGAACCTACCTAAAAATGATACAAGCCATATATGACAAACTCACAGCCAACATCATTCTGAATGGGGAAAAATTGAAAGCCTTCCCACTTAGAACTGGAACCAGACAGGGCTGCCCACTGTCCCCATTACTTTTCAACATAGTATTGGAAGTCCTTGCGAGAGCTATCAGGCAAGAGAGTAAAATCAAGGGAATCCAAATAGGGAAAGAAGAGATCAAACTCTCACTGTTTGCTGATGATATGATGTTATATCTGGAAAACACCCAGGATGCAACCATGAGACTCCTCGAATTGATTAACGAATATAGCAAAGTCTCAGGCTACAAAATTAATATACACAAATCAGAGGCATTTATATATGCCAATAACAGTCAATCGGAAAACCAAATTAAAGACTCAATACCCTTCAAAATAGCAACAAAGATAATAAAATATCTAGGTATATGCCTAACTAAAGAGATAAAGAACCTCTATAAGGAAACTATGAAACACTGAGAAAAGAAATAGCAGAACTTGCAAATAGATGGAAAACTATACCATGCTCATGGATTGGAAGAATCAACATTGTTAAAATGTCTATACTACCCAAAGTGATTTACAGATTCAATGCAATCCCTATTAAACTACCAACATCATTCTTCACAGACGTAGAGAAAATAATTATACACTTTGTATGGAATCAGAGAAGACCCCATATAGCAAAAGCAATTTTAAGCAATAAAAACAAAATGGGAGGTATTAATTTGCCAGACTTCAAACTATACTACAAGGCTGTGGTTCTTAAAACAGCCTGGTACTGGCACAAGTGCAGGGACACAGACCAGTGGAACACAACAGAAAATCCAAATATAAAACCATCCTTATATAGACACCTAATTTTTGACAAAGCAGGAAAGAACATACTCTGGGGACAAGAATCCCTATTCAATAAATGGTGCTGGGAGAATTGGTTAGCCACATGTAGAAGACTGAAACAGGACCCACAGCTTTCACCTCTCACAAAAATCAAATCACGGTGGATAACAGACTTAAACCTTAGGCGTGAAACTATTAGAATTCTAGAAGAAAATGTAGGAAAGACTCTTACAGACATTGGCGTAGGCAAAGAATTTATGAAGAAGACCCCCAAGGCAATCACAGCAACAACAAAAATAAATGAATGGGACATGATTAAATTAAAAAGCTTCTGCACAGCCAAAGAAACAGTCACGAGAATAAACAGACCACCTACAGAATGGGAAAAAATTTTTGCATACTACACATCAGATAAAGGACTGATAACAAGAATCTATTTAGAACTCAGGAAAATCAGCAAGAAAAAATCAAACAACCCTATCAAAAAGTGGGTAAATGACATGAATAGAAATTTCTCAAAAGAAGATATAAGAATGGCTAACAAACATATGAAAAAATGCTCCCTAATCATCAGGGAAATGCAAATCAAAACCCCAGTGAGAATGGCCTTTATCAAAAAATCCCAAAACAACACATGTTGGCTCTCCATGGATGTGGAGAGACAGGAACACTCATACACTGCTGGTGGGACTGCAAATTAGTGCAACCCTTGTGGAAAGCATTATGGAGGTATCTTAAACAGATTCAAGTAGACCTGCCGTTTGACCCAGCAATCCCATTACTGGGCATATACCCAAAGGAAAAAAGGTCATTCTATAACAAAGACACATGTACCCGAATGTTTATAGCAGCACAATTCACAATAGCAAAGATGTGGAAACAACCCAAGCGCCCATCAATACATGATTGGATTAGTAAGCTGTGGTATATGTATACCATGGAATATTACTCAGCTATAAGGAATAATGAAGATACGACGTCTCTATGGTTCTCCTGGAGAGAGTTGGAACCCATTATATTAAGTGAAGTATCCCAAGAATGGAAAAACAAGCATCACATGTACTCACCAGAAAATTGGTTTCCCTGATCATCACCTAAATACACATCTGAGAACGACACCAATCGGATATCAGACTGAGGTGGGGGGTGGGGGAGGGGATGGGGGTATGCCTACACAATGGGTGCATTGCGCATCGTTTGGGGAATGGTCACGCTGGAAGGTGCTGACTCGGGAAGGGGGGGTGGGGAAGGGAGGGATATATACCTACATGATGGGTGCAACGCGCACTATCTGGGTAACAGACACGCCTGGAGCTCTGACTTGGGGGGACAGGCAGTACATGGGCAACATATGTAACCTGAAATTCTGTATCCCCCATAATAATAAGATGAAATAAAAAAATAAAAATAAATTAAAAAAAATAAAATACATATGCATTGTGCAATGGCTAAATTGAGCTCACTGACCCACACACGGCCTCACGTGGCGTCATGTTTGTGGTGAGAACATGCAGCCACCTCCCAGCAGTCCCCAAAAGCACAGTGGCTCCTGAACTCGGCCCTCCCGTCCACTGAGGTTCCGCTCCCCTGGACAGACGTGGGCGCCCCCAGCCCCTGGCATCCACCGTCCACCCTCCGCTGCCACGGTGCGTGAGAACACGTGGCGTCTGTCCTCCTGCCCCCAGGCACATCCTCGTTGTCCCAGGTGACAGCACCTCCCTCTGCTCTGGGCCCATGGCCACCCCTGAGCACGGCACTGGTTTCCTTCCCGCTCTCCGCCCTTGCCACCCCCCCCCCCGGGCCCACCCCACGGCCAGGCCCCGTGAAGAGGCTGCAGGGCACACACAGGCAGGGTCCCCTCCACGGCCGACTTCACGTCCTCTGGACGAGGCCCAGCCTGGGATGGCGGGATCAAAATGGAGAGTTTCATTTTGTTCTTTTAATGGTGTGAACTAAAATAAAATTTTAAGGCTCACCCCCCCACCAGCTGACTAAATGGCCCCCCCCCTGCAGCCAGTTCTAGCTAAAATACAAACATTAAAAACTCATTTTGAACTGAAGGGGGGAAAAAAGGGTAAACGTTTTTTAAAAATCAAACTGCCATGGAAACTGCTCTACCCAGAACTTTGCTCCCCAGGCCTAATTAGGTCACCTGTCAGGGCAGCCACAGTTTGCCACGTGAGCAAGTTCCAGTTTCGTCAGAGGAAGTTTGGACCCAGCTGTCTTTTACTGACTGGTGCGTTTGTGTTACCGTCTCATGGGTAGAGTTCTAGGCTAAAATCTGTTAGAACTTTGTGTGCGTGCATGCGTGTGTGAGAGTGTAAATGTTTACGTATGTTTTGTGTCTGTCCATATGTTACATGTTTGTGCTTACATGGTTCCGGACTGGCTCAAATACAAGGGAGCACTCATAAATTAAACCCAAATAGTTCCTGTAAATTTAGTAATCTTTGGTAAATAAGCCGGGTTATTATTAAAAAAAAAAAAGGTGTTATTAGTAAAGTAATAGTAAAAATACTTTCAAATTGTCAACATACATTTGATTTTGCCTGGGTTTTACTGGACATTGTTATGTTCTTGAGGTGTCAAGATTTGACATAAAGGTTATAAAAATATAAACTCAGCCAAAGACAAAATAATGTGTGATTTTTGATAAGTAAAGCAAATTTAATATTTGGCCTAATGATAGTCACTAAATCTGAGTTACCAACAAAAATACCTATGTGTTTAACTTTAAGGTAAAAATGCAAATGTGCCTAAGTGTCAGCAAATTAGAATAAACAGGAAATAGAGCAAAAAAAAAAAAAAAAACTTATGGTCAAAAGTGTATGAAAATATTGTTGTTTTGGTCTTTTAACCCTAGCTGCAGATATAGTTTACTTCCACTGATTCACTGTCTGTAGAGAGGTACCCAGAAGGTGTTTCTAACTCACTGTCATCTAATATTAGCAGTACTGTTAGGGACTCAATGTTGTCCTAGAAGTTGTAGTTAAAAGAGCTTAAATTAGAAGCTTCAGTTTTCCCCTTGGTCTTGTCCATTTTTGTCCTACTCTTTACAAGCCAGCTGGTCACGTGTACATTATGTTGCTGTAACAAAGTTTGTGCCTAGGGAAAAAGTTTCTAAATTATTAATTTTTGTGTAGTAATTTATTTTAAGATAAAAAGTGAATGATGGTTACAATCCAGAGAATCTCAAAACAGTCCTACTCTTTATAAATATTACATGTACTCAAGTTTACACCCCCCGCCCCCCCCCACCAAAAAAGTTGTATTGAGGCTATTTAGATTATTTTCAAAACAGCTTAATCTTGATCCTCAGGAAAAAAACATGTTACTACTTTGTATCATTGTTTGAGGTGCTGAGGATCTGCAGCTGAAGGTTTTTTCTCTCAGTCTACAGTCAGGTGATCTTATGTTGATGGGGTTCAGAAAACTAACTTAAAGGCTTCAGAAACAAAAAATGTTCTGACCTTGCCTTGTCTGCCTGCGTCTTGTACCAATCCTTCCCTGAAGCCAGCCATGAAAACCAGAATCCCTGTACCCAAGGCAGGTCGTACAGCCCAGAACCCCTTTTTTCTGAAAGCTAGCCATAAAACCTAAAATTCTATGCAAAATGGCCATGCAGTAATTATCTGACCTATTTTGGTTTCGCTTTGTTTTACTGTAAAACCCTTACCAGAAAGGGCCTTGCACCCAGAAGGGAGGAAGGCAAGAGAGAGGCCAAGCAGAATCTAAATGTAAAAGCCTTGCTGGCTCTGCCACTCAGCCTGTGAGAATTAGCTCACACCCTTTCTGTCCAATCATATTTCTACTGGACTGTCCATACTTTAAACATAAATAAATGGACAATTTCACCTGCACCTTTGAGTGTTCATTCTGAAGGTGTCCATATGTAAGTTTTAATTCTTTCTCCTATTAATCTTCATGTCAGTAAATTTTCATCAGGTCTTTATGGAAACAGTGGCTTTTACTCCCAAACTTTGGGGGGCCAGGGACACTTTGATCCCTACGATGTCAATAGATTTTGCTTTGGGATGTGATGTTTTGGAAGGATCTAATTAACTAATACCTTTAAATGGGATATTCTAAACTGTCTACTATGTTTATAAAATTTTAAAGTGATGTTATTTGTTTAATAAGTCTTATGAAAATACTTTTCTCGATAAGATTTATGAGTTTAAGATTAAAAAACCAATAACTTAAACTATATTTTAATCCCTGTTCTGTGTTACATATCTAATTTATAGGGTATTAAAATGGCAAACAGAAAAGTAACTTAAACTAACAGCTGGAATCTAAGTAAACTGCTAAGATAAATGAATAAATAAGATAAAGTAAGTAAATATAAATGAAAATAAAATGAAATTTTCATATAATTTAAAATCTTAAAGTCATTATGTTAGGTTAAAAAGGATAATCACAAAATATTTAGATCATTCATAAGATAAAATACTACAACATTAGTTCTTTTTTTTTTTTTTTTTTTTTGAGACAGAGTCTTGCTCTGTTGCCCGGGCTAGAGTGAGTGCCATGGCGTCAGCCTAGCTCACAGCAACCTCAAACTCCTGAGCTCAAGCGATCCTCCTGCCTCAGCCTCCCGAGTAGCTGGGACTACAGGCATGTGCCACCATGCCCGGCTAATTTTTTCTATATATATTTTTAGTTGGCCAGATCATTTCTTTCTATTTTTAGTAGAGACGGGGTCTTGCTCTTGCTCAGGCTGGTCTCGAACTCCTGACCTCGAGCGATCCACCCGCCTCGGCCTCCCAGAGTGCTGGGATTACAGGCGTGAGCCACCACACTGGCCTACATTAGTTCTTAAACATAAGTTTAAGCTTATACCTTGTTATCTTTCTATTCAGGAATGCTACTAAAATTGACTAACAATTCAAAGTTACTTTAACTTCCTAGGTTTTTCTAAGAGTTGATATTATCATCCATATATGTAATTAAAACTTCTAGATGAAAGGAAAATAATTCTATACAAAAATTTTTAATAAAAATATTATAAGTATTTTGTCAAAAGATAATTTTGTCTAATTTATTGATTTTTGAAACTACTTTAAAATTCAATATGTAAATGGTCATTAAAAATTAAATGGATATAAAAGTTAAAGGTTATAAAAGGTTTATAAAAGTCTTAACTTACAGTCAAGTTGGTTAAAATTAGATGGATTTGTTTATAAGATTTTATTAAAATTAATGTTATCATTACACTAATATAATGAAATTTGGTTTTCTCTTTTAAACTAGATTTTCATATGACATTAATAAAAATAATAACAAGATTTTTCATCTTTTAATAAACTACAAAAAGAAAGGGAAGAAAAGAAAGACACAGATTCAGCCTCTTTATCAACTTGTCCTTCAGTCTGTCTATTGGGTCTTATACTTATTTGAGAAACTGAGTTTCCTCTCTCTCAAAGAATAGGATTTTTGCATTTAAAAAAATATATATATATATTTGGCCGGGCGAGGTGGCTCACGCCTGTAATCCTAGCACTCTGGGAGGCCGAGGTGGGTGGATCACTCGAGGTCAGGAGTTCGAGATCAGCCTGAGCAAGAGCGAGACCCCGTCTCTACTAAAAATAGAAAGAAATTATCTGGCCAACTAAAAATATATATAGAAAAAAATTAGCCGGGCATGGTGGCGCATGCCTGTAGTCCCAGCTACTCGGGAGGCTGAGGCAGGAGGATCGCTTGAGCCCAGGGGTTCGAGGTTGCTGTGAGCTAGACAGACGCCACGGCACTCTAGCCCAGGCGACGGAGCAAGACTCTGTCTCAAAAAAAAAAAATTTTACTTATCAGTTTGGCTATAATTTTATAGTAACCTACAATCTTACTTCATGACGGCAAGTGCCTTATGATGTACAATTCATGACTTCCTGCTTTTTAGCTTTCACTAAAATTTAAAGTTACTAAAAATAAGAATTCTACTCAATGCATGTAATTATATATATAAGGTAAACCAAACATCTTTAATAAGAAAAATTATTTAAAAAACAGAATGTATTCCTATTAAAATATGTATAACTTTGTCTAATTCAGAGGTTATTTAAAGGTTAAATCAAAATAAATTTAGAAAAAAAATAAAAACAATTCTGCTTGTAAGTAAGAAAAAGATGTAAAAAGACAATGAACATAGAAATATATTTTTTTGATAAGACAGATTAAACAGAAAAAATAATGTAAAGAAAGGATCTTACATGGAATTTTTTTTTTTTTTGTCCTAAAATAGCTATTTAGAAAAAGGGAATGTTAGAACAAAATAGAAAGTTTTTGGACATATTTTGTAGATAAGTGTATGGTACGTACAGATTGGAATAAAACTTATTAAAAAATTTTGACGAAAACAAAGATTTCTGTTAATAATTTGCTCTTAATGAAATGACATGATGTACTCATTTTGATTCTATAACATGTTTCCCTTTTAATTTTAAAAAATAACACGCTACAAAAGGTTTTTCTTTAATTTTGGTAATTAACCTTAAAGGAACAAAGATTTTATGCTTTGTCAGACAATTCCTATGCTCTCTCTAGTTTGAAAAACTAAACTTTAAAAGGGTTAAGATTTACACCCATATAACTTTATCACCTTTAAAATCTTTTGATGACTATCTCTTGGTTAAATAAATGACCCTTATTTTATGGTGGTTTGTGATTATATATGAACAAATGTTTGAAATCTTTGATATTTGACAACCTTTCCAAAACTGAAATTCTAAATCCAGCCTTTTGAGCTTAAACTAGCTTTTTATATATTAGGGCCACTAAAAGTCTAAGACAGATTAGATTTATTTAGTATGTCAAAACCATACAGGAAACATTGTCAAACATGAAATGGCGTTTAACTTTCTTTGGGCTGTGTTATCAATCTATATTCCAGTATAGTAAAATATTGACGTGCCTTGGTGTGTGTATTGGTAATAACTATGATTATTATGTAAGTTGCTATATGCCACAAAAATAACCAATTTGGCTTATCAATTGTCGCTAACCATGGCTAGTCCAAGTTCTATCATTAGAAAATCGGTATTTTACTTTAATTCATCTCAAAAAGTGGTTCTTTCTGGCCAAGTCCAAAGGTGGCTTCTTCCAGTAAAATCATGGAAAGGACTGATAGATCCACTTGAGTACTGGTTTCTGATAATTTAGGAGATTATACGCCATTGGACTAAAACAAAACAAACTTCTAGGACTTTAATTTTAGTTAAAAAACTGATATGACCACGAGTATAGCTAACTCAAACTTATGAGACCGAACTAATTTTCACAAAGAGACTCTTTATTTAAATATTACTAATTCTTTTATTTTCCAGAGTCCTGACAAATTTTAAGTAAATAACAAGTTTCCCTAATCTCTGGGACCTTAAAACCATGGAATCTGCCAAAGTCCTGTTCAAATATCCTCCCTCTAGGCCCAGGGACTATTAGGGAAGGGGGGGGGGGCGTGTGAGATTGTAAGGGCCGATTCTGAGGGATAGAATTAGCTTAGACCCTCCAGATCAAGGAGGGGCACACAGAAGCCTAAAGTCATAGACTTAGAACTTCCTGAGTATAATTTCTCTCAGTTATAGCTTTACACAAAAGGAAATATAATGAGTAATTTATCAGCCACCTTAATATAAATTACTAAAGAGACTAAAATATTGTGACACAATAAGTCCTAAATTCCCTCACCTTAAATGTTAATACTACTTACATTTGCTAGAAGTCTACCACTAAGCCCAAAAATACAGTAGTTCAACGCTTATAGATAAATTACTTTTGTAGCCTTGCCTTTGACATTTTGGATTTTACTCTTATGTCACCTAGAGGGTTTTAAAATGTTGACGAGCGCCTGTCCCCCTCCAGCCCTGTTTGGCCTAAAATATTTAACTGGCTGTAAGCCGCCTTTTGGCTCTTCAGTCCTCTCCGCCACAAGGGTCCCACCGAGGGACTGGATGGACCCAGGGCAGGTACCCACACCACCCTGGCAACGGATGGGACAAAATAAGAGTTTGGCCATAGATGCTGTCTCTGACATATCTTGGCCAAAAGGGTGCAATTGTGAACTAAAATAAGATTTTAAGGCTCACCCTTCACTGGCTGACTGAATGGACCCTGTCGTGGCCAAAGAAACATCCTAGAACTAAATTGCCTGCCAGGAGGAGGGAGGTGAGACCTGCCTCACCATGCCCCACTCCCTTCTTGGGGACATCCTTTATAACCCATTAACAGGCCTAAGGTTTGCAAGACAAACCCACAGGCCCTCAATTTACACAACAAATCTATGTCCAGTGGCTCATCTCTGAGAAACACCTCCTTATGTTAAAACATTCCAAGCCTTTAGACAAAGCTTCATGTCTTTAACCAATTACAAGCCAGAGAATCTTTAAACCCACCTATAACCTACAAGCCTCCACTTCAAGATGGCCCACCTTTTCAGGCCAAACCAATGTATGAGTCCCACGTATTGATTTAGGACTTTACCTGTCACCCCTGTCTCCCTGAAATGTATGAAACCAAACTGTGACCCAGCCACAGGGAGTCCACTTGCTCAACGCCTCCTGGGCGTGGCTCGGGGTCACAGTCCTCAAATTTGGCTCAGAATAAATCTCTTTAAAATTATTTTACCGAGTTTGGCTTTTTTTCTGTTGACAATGGTAACTTGGTAACTTGCATTTTTGTTAGTGAAACTAGGCAAACACATGTAACCCACGGAATCCAAAACACAGACATGCTGAGGAGGGCCGGAGGTGACGCGGGAGGGGGTGACACGGGAGGAGGTGAGGCGGGAGGAGGTGGGCCCGAGGAGCAGACCCTGGGCGGCGACTCCGCGGGGGCGCACACGCTCTCTGAAAACCAGAACCTGGTCTCAGTTCAGAGCTTCATCCCGCACGTGCAACGACAGGACAGGGGCGCGAGGGAGGACAGCCTCGCGGGAGCCCCGGGTCTGGCTCAGCTCGGAGACGCGGAAGGCACCGCTGCACCAACAGTCGCCTTGGCTGGACGCTTGTCTCTGCGGCAGAGAGTGCGGAAGCCTCGGGCGCGGGGCTCCCAGGGCTGCGCTTCTCCCGCCCACGAGACCCCTGCAAACGCAGCCCAGGGGGTCTGACTCCCGCCGTCAGCCAGGGGGACGCGCTGGGACCACGGATGCTGTGGGACGGACAGCAGCAGAATGTATTCGCTGGGCAGGACAACGCGGCGAAGGAGAGGACGGAGACTTCAGCCAAGCCCGTCCCCGTCTTGGCGAATGCAAAAAGCAGCAATGGGATTTACGCAAACTGGAGGCTCAGGTGCCAGTGCTGAGGGAAGACAGCAAGTGAGCAGGACAAGGCGAAGGAGGTGGACCGGTCTGGCCAGTGACAAAGGACATTGGAAATAAGACCCTGTCTGGTGACGAGTGGAAAGAGCAGGAGGAAAGCCGGACACCGGGGAAGGCAGGGCGGGAGCTGGGGAGAGCCGAGAGGCACCCCAGAGCAGGGGGGACTCTCAGAGCCGCAGGGACGGGCGGAGCAGGAGGGCCGGGAAGGGACAGCATCTTGTCCCCAGGGTCCCCGGCAGACGGAGCCCGGTGCACCCCCAGCACTCGTCCCGGAGCCGCCCCGCAGGGCCAACGTCTCTGGCTCTCGGTGCCGACTGACACGTAGACAGTCTCCAGTTATTTTGGGATGGGGTTTTTGAATTGTATTTTAAAACGCTCTTCCTAGCCTAGTACTTTGGCAATTACTTTTGGAGCGGATTGATTTGGGCAGCATTCAAAACTAGCCAGTCGTCTGGGGGCAGACAGACTGGTCTCCGTGTCTTACCGCTAGCGGGAAAGCCACCACCACGGGACCCCCGGGAGGGAGGAGCGGCAGGTGACCCAGCGGCAGGTGACCCAGCGTCTCCCCGCAGCCGACCTGCGCTTCCGTGACGAAGGCGGCTGAGAAACGGCTCCAGACGCTCGAACGTCCACACCTCGTGGTGAAACTGCCACAGCGAAGCCTCGGCCACCAGCAAGGTGTATTAGGTGTCCCTTAAGCCAGGGCCAACATAGAAAGTGTGCGTTAGGAACCCTCAGCTTACCTACGTGGACATTTTACAAGCAGCAAGAAGCAGAGCGGGAGGCGGACCTGGGTCCGAGCGCGTCTGAATTCTGCCTCAGTCCTCGCAGCTGGCCGCAGGGGACCTCCCGGAGCCAGACCAAGCGCGGTGGACGGTCCAGACAAATCCCGGGAAATGGCGTTGCTGACCACACCGCAGGGCGGCGGAGACACGGGGCCCGGGAAGGGCAGGGAGCCTGCGGATTTCATGCTCGTACAAGGTAAGGGTGAAGCATGTCGTCTGAAGCAGCACAGAGATGCTGTGGAAAGTTGTAAGCATAAGGGGACCCACTACACACAGAACATGGCAACGACAACAACAAGACGGGAACTTTCTTGGAAGTACTAACATAAAAATTGGTAGACCAAACGGATCTATCGTAACAATAAACGTGAGTGGTCCTGACTTGCCTGTTAAAAGGAAGAGACTTTCAGACTGGATCACAAAACAAAACCGATTCTACGTAGCTCCTGAGTATTGCACGTAAAATGAGAAAAGGCAAAAAAGCTTGAGCAAAATCTGGGGCAGGCAAGCTCAACTCTCCCTCTGTGATGACATTCAGGCTCCGGGCCGGGGACAGACGGTTCTCCGGGATCCCCTCCCCACTGTCCCAGTCCTCTTAGGAGGGGCCGAGGGGGGGAGGGAAGGCTGTCAGCGTTCCCCAGGAGCGTTTCGGGGTCGCCCCTTGTCCGCTGTCTCTCTGGATTCTAGGAGACTCTCTGAGGGAAGGTGCTGTTGTCTGTCATTTGCAGTCGCGGGGACTGGAGGCTCAGAGCACGTGAGTACCCTTTCCGAGGTCACTGCAGTAGAAGGGGAGCTGGGCTTGGCCGCGGTTCTGCAGACCCCAGAGCCCCGGCCTTCCCGCGACTCCAAGGGGAGCAGACCAGGCCCGCCTGCTGCGGGTGCCCCAGGGAGCTGGCGCGGCAGAGCGGGCTCAGCGCTGCCCACGGCAAAGCCGCTGCCCTCGTGGGCAGCGCGTGTCCCGTGGGGGCCGGCACCCCGCATGTCTCTGCAGCGGGATTCTTCCTGCTCTGGGACCTGAGGGAGCCGTGCGCCCAGTTCTGGCCCGTCCTGAGGCTGCGCCCCGAGAACGCGCCCTCTGGGGCTCAAGGTCCTCAGGGGCCTGCCAGGGGCCCGGGCCGTCTGCGCTGCTCCCTGCCCGTCTCCATCCGCTGGAAAGTTGTGGCCAAGGAGCCATGGGAGCAGCGGGCGGAGTCAGAGGGGGCAGAAGCTCAGCGGCCAGGTGCGGGCAGCCTCAGGGCAGAAACGGGAAAGCCCTGGCACAAATGCGCAAGGCGACGCAGACCGACAGACGCAAACGGCATGCACAGGCCCTTCTGTGCCAGCGAACCCCGACTCCCCGCGGCCCCCATCTAGCCGCGGGCCCGTGACACCCGTGTGCGCTCCCGGTGTCTGCTCCTGGGGTGGGCGGGGGCTGCCGCGGAGGGAGCCCAGCAGGGGCACAGCAGAGCCGGCCACACATGGGGGACCCTGGTCCGTGCCACCCACACAGCGGTGCAGGACGACACTGAGAGGCCAGCTGTCCCTGAAAGGCGGGGACAGCTCTGCGAAGGCCAGGTCCAGTCCCAGGCGGGCCTGGTAGGACGCGCTGGCCGGCGAGAGCCGAGCAGGACCCTCTGCAGCCCGGCTGGTCCTCGGAAGTGGGAGGAGAGGCCGGGCTGAGGCTGGGGCCAGGCAGGCAGGGCGGGTGCCCGCCCCCCACAGTCGGGGACCAGGGGCAGGAGCAGGTGCTTCCTGGGGTCTGTGCGTCCCCCACCTCCTTCCCCGAGCAAGGACAGGGGAGGCCCCAGGGCTGAGACCGTAGGAAGAAAAGCCTTGGAAAGGGGCTGGACTCGAGGAGCCCCCTGAGCTGTGCACCCCGGCGAGTCTGAGGGCCGGCGGACAGCAGTGCTCCCCCAGACAGCAGGACCCCAGCCCAGGAGGAGGGGGTGGTGGACCCCTCCCCACCCCAGGGCCCCAAGCCCAGCCGCCTCCCCCGCCCACTCCACACAGGTCAGACCCAGACCACCCTCCTCTCTCAGCCCCTCCCCAGGGAGCCTCAGCCACAGGGTCCTCAGCCCCGCCCACCACCTCCTCTCACCTGGGGCAGGTACCGCCCGCCTGCAGGTGACTGGCCAAGCCTGCAGAGCCTCCCTGCCCCCACCCACCTGTCACTTTGGGTGTCCCTGTCTTGCCACACCCCTCGGGAGTCCCTAACCCTCTCTCCACAGCCAGGCTTCCCCCAGACTCCCCGGCCCCAGCTCACGTTGTGCCAGAGGGAACCTTCTAGAGTGAAACTCTAAACAAGCCCCCCACATCCTCCAGCGCCTCCGAGGGCACTTGGCCACATGTGGCTGCAGCCACATGGACCTGCCTGCTGTTCTCCCTCGGGAGCCCCTGGGGCTGTTCCCCTGCCTGCAGCTGCACCTCCCCCCCCACAGGTCTTGCGCCCCTCCCCCAGCAGGACTCCAGGCCCCCAGCCTCCTGGGGAGGCCCAGGCCCGGGGATTCCCAGAGGGGTGAGTGCAGACACCCCACAGGGGAGCCGGCTGGGGCGGAGGGCGGCCTGCAGGTGGGGGTCCTCCCCCTTCCACTGCTGCTGCCCCGCCAGGACCATCTGCCGCGGTGCAGAGCCAGCTGGGTGCCGTGGAGAAAGGCCTCTTCTCTGCACAGCGCGGGGAGACGGGGAGACGGGAGAGACTCTCAGCTCGGCCTCCCTGAGGTTCTGCACACGGGCTTTTTAGGGATAGTTTGGTAGGAGAGGGATTAGGCAATGAGGTTCATTAACTGGGGCAAAATTTTCGGGGTGTAGAAGCCTTCTTGCGTTGTTCGGTCCCTGGGTGGCAGTTCCAGCTGAGTGGGTTCCTCGGTGCGGGCCGCTGGCCCAGGCGGGGCCTGGAAGAAATCTCAGAAACTACCCCTGGGTTTCCAAAAGGTGAGACGCTTCATGGCACCAGCCGTGTGGCTACAGAGTGGCAGTCACAGACAAGCAAACCGTGGCTAAGTGTCACCGTCACTTCGAGCCAGGCCTGTGCCACAGCTCTCGCCCTGCGCACCGTTACTGATTTGTGTGAGAGGCTGTTTCGGGGCCACCCTGCCCCTCCCCCTGCACCCATCAAGGGCACAGCTGAGACCCCCGGCCAGGACTAGAAGCTCTGAGGGCCCGGGAGGCGGCCCAGCGCTCCTGGGCGCGTGGAGAGCCAGGCCGGGCTGCTGTGCTGGGCGAGACCCCTGCTCGCCAGGACCACCCTGTGGGTCGGACAGTGAACAGGTGGGATCCAATCAGGCCTGCCCGGCTCCGCAGACAGGAGCAGAGAGAGAGACTCGGCCGGAGGGGCACCATGGGGAATCACCTGCCTTAGGGGGCGGCCCCTCGAGGGTGGCCCGCACCCACCACCCTGGGGCCCTGGCTGTGCGCTCAACCCCGCCCACAGGCTCCCTTTGTGCTGGGGTTTTGGCCACGGTGATTGACAAGTGTACAAAGCACCTCACCCACCCCTGCTTGGCCTGGGCTCCCTGCGCAGGTTTCTGCGCCCCAGCTCAGGGCTGGCTGCACCTACGCTCACCTGGAGGGCTGGCACCAGGGCACCCGGTCTTCAGCGCACAGTGGGCAGCCAGGTGAGCTGAGCCAGGCCAGCTGGGGACAGGAGGTCAGGGAGGGAGGGGAGGAAGCGTTTTTGTGCAGAAGAAGCAGGAGGGCAGAGGCTGTGCTACTGGATCTTCGGTCAGTGGGGCCAGGGCACCGTGGTCACCGTCCCTCGGGTGAGTGCCCTACGGCCCCTGCCAGCCTCTCCGCCCGGCAGCAGGCCAAGTCCCCAGGGTCCACAGCCACCACCCCTGGGGTCTCCGCCATCCCTGGGGCCCTTAGCCCCGGGGTCAGGCTGGGTTTGCCCCATCAGGGCCCTGCCCTGAGTGGTGACCCAGCCTCTAGCGGGGAGAGAAGCCGCAGGGACAGGGCCTGGCAGGAAGGAGAAGTTGTGGGCAGAGCTGGAGCCCGGCCCCCAGTCACCGTCACCTGCCCGCCCCCCCAGCCCTGGGGCCGTGCTGGGTGCAGGACTCGGCCCGGCTGGCGCAGCGGCCCACACAGGTGCAGGTTCATGTCTGGGCGGGAACGGGGGCTGGGTCCCTGTGCGATGCCTTGGATCTCTGGGGCAAAGGAACCCTGGTCACCGTGTCCTCAGGTGAGATGGCTTTCTTCCCGCCGCCTCTGTCCTGGAGCTGGGAAAGGCTTTTCCACGGGTTCCTTGTTCTGTGGAGCCAGGGTTCGGGGTGGGGTGTTCTGCAGGGGGGGTCTCCACGGCAGGGTGAGGGTGGACAGAGCCCTGCCCATGTCTGGGGACGCGGGGGCCTCAGGAACAGGGCCTGCAGCTGGCGGGCAGGAGGGTGGGGTTTTTGTACACCCCCTAGCGGGGCCCCTGGCAGTGTGACTACTTTGAGTACTGGGGCAAAGGGACCCTGGTCACCGTCTCCTCAGGTGAGTCCTCCCTTCCTTCTCTCCCACTCAACTCTGAGGGGTTTTTGCCGCATTTTGGGGGAAAATAAGTGTGTCTTGGTCTCGGGCCAAGAAGGACTGGGGACAGTCTAGGGGCTCAGGAAGGGCCACCGAGGGGCCGGTGGCTCTCGGGGCACAGGGCAGAGGCTCCAGACCCTCCCCCTGGACTCGGCAGCCAGGGGTCTCTGCGGCCCCTCCTCACGCCCCACCAAGGGGTCCCAAGGACTCAGCCGGCACCGGTTTTTGCCAAGTGCCTGGCACAATCGTCACAATGTGACTCCTGGCTTGACTTCTGGGGCCAGGGCACCCCGGTCACTGTCTCGTCAGGTGAGCCCTCGGGACACTCGGGGTTCAGGGTCGTGGGGTCAGTCACCAAGGCATTCTGGAGGTTGGGAAAGGGGGCTGAGGACAGGGGCCCCCACAAACGGGGGCTGGAGAGGGAACCTCTCTGTCCCCAAGTCCGGCCCAGGTATCTTTGGGTGGTCCGGGGTGACCGCTCTCTGCTCTGCGGGGGTAGGGCGGCAAGGCTGCTGCCCACCGTGAAGCACCGGCCTCCCGGGGCCACTCAGGCCCGTGTGTCAGCGTCAGACTCCCCGGGCCGGCAGGGGCCCGGCTGCGAGGGTGGCCCAGGAGGGGGTCCCAGGACCCTCTGGCCCAGGCAGGGAGTGACGTGGGCAACAGCCGAGGAGACCGTGACTCGGGCAGTTGGCTTCCGTGTGGTGCCCGGAGACCTGCAGGTCTCTGGGCGGCCGGGGAGATGCCAGGCAGGGCGCCAGAGGTTTTTGTGGGGTGACAATGGGGATTCCGCCATTGTGACTACTATGGTATGGACTACTGGGGCAAAGGGACCCTGGTCACCGTCTCCTCAGGTGAGTCCTCCCTTCCTTCTCTCCCACTCAACTCTGAGGGGTTTTTGCTGCATTTTGGGGGAAAATAAGTGTGTCTTGGTCTCGGGCCAAGAAGGACTGGGGACAGTCTGGGGGCTCAGGAAGGGCCACCGAGGGGCCGGTGGCTCTCGGGGCACAGGGCAGAGGCTCCAGACCCTCCCCCTGGACTCAGCAGCCAGGGGTCTCTGCGGCCCTTCCCCACGCCCCACCAAGGGGTCCCAAGGACTCAGCCGGCACTGGTTTTTGCCAAGTGCCTGGCACAATCGTCACAATGTGACTCCTGGCTTGACTTCTGGGGCCAGGGCACCCCGGTCACTGTCTCGTCAGGTGAGCCCTCGGGACACTCGGGGTTCAGGGTCGTGGGGTCAGTCACCAAGGCATTCTGGAGGTTGGGAAAGGAGACCTGCAGGTCTCTGGGCAGCCGGGGAGATGCCAGGCAGGGCGCCAGAGGTTTTTGTGGGGTGACAATGGGGATTCCGCCATTGTGACTACTACAGTATGGGTTACTGGGGCAAAGGGACCCTGGTCACCGTCTCCTCAGGTAAGAACGGCCACTCCACGGCTTTCACTTTCTCCTCTTGCCTGGGGGGTTTTCTGAGCATCTGGGGCTGGTCCTTGGGACCTGTCCCCGAGGGGACCTGGGTGGGCCGGCCAGGAGGAACGGGGACCCGGGGACTTCGGAAGCCTCCATGGATTTTCCGAGGCCTTTGGAAAGTGGGAGTCACATGGGCATGTCTGGCGGAGGGACTGAGCCCCTGGAAGAGGGGCCGGGGACGGGGGTGACATGTCGGGAGGTGCTAGCAAGGCCAGGACTCCGGGCTGGCGGGCAGCCCGGCCACGGCGGCGATGCTGAGTTGTTGGCGCGAGAGGCGGTGGAGAAGCGTCTCCCGACAGTGGTGTTTGCAGCCACAAGACCTGGCGTGTGGAATGCATGGCGGAACATTTTCTTTAAAGTGCTGCTTGGTTGCATCTCAGATTCTTTAGTGCTTGGAGGACTGTCTGAGTGCGTGAGCCCAGCGGGGAGGGTCTTGGTCTCAGCCAGAGTGGGGGGCGCTCAAGGAGCCCCCGAGAGGGCGGCTGCAGACCTGGTGGGGACTCGGGGCCCGGAGCTCAGTGCTGGGGGACGGCTTCCAAGAGGAAAGCCTTGTCCCGCAGGGGCACGCACGCTGAATGTTAGAGACCTGTGATCTTGGCAGGGGCTCCCGAGAAAAGGGCTGAGAAAATTGTGACTTTTCAAGTATAAATACTCTTGTTAAATGTCAAAGTATTTAAAATTCTTATCATCACTGAATTGACAAGGGTGATCCATGTCTTTCTGGCCGAGGCTGCTGCGGGCTTAGCCGAGAAACAGCAACGCCGTGCTGTGGTCCCCGGCGCGGGACTGAGTTTTGACAATAACAAGTCAGGTTCATTTTTTAGATGGACTGAGTGAGGCTGGGGACAGATGGAGCATGACAGTCAGGACGCCGCCTGCGGGCTGGGACACCTGCAGCAGGTGGCAGGAAGCAGGTCACACCGAGAGTCTATTTTAGGAAGCAAGAAAACACAATTGGTAAATTTATAGCTTACGGTTTTGAAGAAGTGGTTTGCGAAGGCTTTGCCCAGCCCACAGATCTGAAAGTGTTCCTCTGGGCAAAACAACACCTGGCTCCTTTGCATTTCTAAAATAAGGCAAGGCTGGCAGAAACTGGAAAGCTTCCCTTTTTGACTACTTGAATTGAATTTTTTAATCTTAACTTATCAACTTCCAGTTTGTTCAGATTGAGCTTCTCAGCTTCTAAATTGTGTTCATTTTTAGAGTGAGATGTTTAAGAAATTAAACAGTCTTGGGGGAAATTTATTGATGTATTCATAAAACTTTTTAAATTACTGTGTTATTCCTTCACATAACAATTAGTCGCAGACCTCTTTCGAATACCCCAAAGCATTCTTTTACTTTGATTTTTCTTTTTAGTTATTATGGGCACACAGCAGTTGCCCACATTGAGGCATTCTTTTCACAGTGGCTGAGTTCGCAGTTTTTAGGTTTATCAACCTCCTCTCTGTGATTTAGAAGAAACACGGTGACGTTCTGAGACAGTTGCCTGCATTTCAGTCTTTTTCAAGACCAGTTTTCAAGTAACCGCTGTAGGATAAACGTCAGGCGAGCCGTGTGTGGCTGTCCGGCGCTGTTTCAGTTAGACCCGTCAGCTGGTGGAGTGACAGCAACTCGGGCAGATGGCGGAAAGAAAGGGGCTTGGGAGCAGCTTAGAGGGCGGCTCCTGCGATGCTGGGCCTCTGAGCGGTCGGCGCGCCCTGCCCCTGCGGGGGCCGAGCAGGCTGCCACCAGGCCTGGCCTCGGCCTCGGGTCTCCGGGGCCCACGCGGAGCTGGGAGCCTGCGGCGGTGGCTCCGGCCACCGGGCCGACTGGCTGTCCGTGAACCGGCTGTTTCTCACTGACCAGGAGGGCTTCCTCCGCGCCGAGACCCCACAGGACTCTCCGGTGACGCGGTAAGAAAGCGGCAGCCGCCACTGCCCAGTTTGCTTTTCTGAAAAGTCTGTGTTTGAGGTTCTGTTTCTGCGTGAGTGGTTGGTCTCTACTGCTTGAGGAGGAGAAAGAGGCTTGTTCCCGTGAGTCCTGCGAGTGACCACGGCCTGGGTCCCTCACGGTTCCCTTTTCCCACCGAGCGTTTCAAGGACACTTTGGCAGGAGCTGCCGTGTTGCCTGGGAACTGCTGACTGCGTGGCTCGTGGGGACTGAAAACACGCAGGCGGCACACGCGTGGTCCTTATTTGAGCTGCAGTGAGCTTTGGCTTTTAGGCGGTCGCGGTGCCCCGGGGTAGCCCGGCCTTCCCAAGCACGATTTTGCCTGTCGCATTCAGATAAAATGCCTTTGCCGGTCATTTCTAGTGCTGATTTTTACCTAGAGATCATTTGAAGCCAGGGGCTTATTTTAGACTCAGAAGAGGGTAGTTCTGGCCGGGGCCTGCCACAGGGGGTGCAGCTTCCTGGGAGAACGTCCCCGACGCTCTCCTGTCTCAGTGCAGGGCGACCCTAAGGCAAGAGCAACTTTCATTTCTATCATAAGAAAGGCTCCCAAACTCTTAACTTAAATCTCAAGATGTCTTCATGACTTTAAAGTTGCCAGGAAACATTCTACCCAAGCAGGGGAGGGCGGTAGGGACGGGAACTGCTCTGGGGCCGACACCGCAGCCCAGGCTGGGTGGGCCTGGGACGCGGGAGCCCACCGCAGGGAGACGGGAAGGACGGCAGCTGGCCGGGCCTGGCAGGAACCTGGCAACCAGGTGGCTTTAGCTCAGGCAGAGGGGCCTGCCGGGCCGCCGCTCTGCAGCCACTACCGTTCTACCTGCTTTCAGGAAAGGACGAGGGTGGGCAAAGCCGGCTTGAGTAGACCTGGAAGAAACAGGACTGGGCCGGGCTGAGCCGAGCAGGGCTGAGCCAAGCGGGGCTGAGCCGGGCTGAGCCGGGCTGAGCCGGGCTGAGCTGGGCCGGGCTGAGCCGGGTTGAGCTGGGCTGGGCTGAGCTGAGCTAGGCTGAGCTGGGCCAGGCTGAGCTGGGCTGAGCTGGGCCAAGCTGGGCCAGGCTGATCCGGGCTGAGCTGGGCTGAGCCGGGTTGAGCTGGGCTGGGCTGAGCTGGGCTGAGCCGGGCAGGGCAGGGCTGGGCTAGGCTGAGCTGACCTGAGCTGAGCTAGGCTGAGCTGGGCCAGGCTGAGGTGGGCCGAGCTGGGCCGAGCTGGGCCGAGCTGAGCCGAGCTGAGCCGGCAGGCTGAGCTGGGCTGAGCTGGGCTGGGCCGGGCAGAGAAGGGCAGGGCTGAGCTGAGCTGGGCTGAGCCGGGCCGAGCTGGGCCAGGCAGGGCTGAGCCGGGCTGAGCCGAGCTGGGCTGAGCTGAGCTAGGCTGAGCTGGGCCAGGCTGAGCTGGGCCAAGCTGAGCCGGGCTGAGCTGGGCTGAGCTGGGCTGGGCTGGGCAGAGCTGAGCCGGGCAGGGCAGGGCAGGGCTGGGCTAGGCTGAGCTGACCTGAGCTGAACTAGGCTGAGCTGGGCCGGGCACAGCCGAACTGAGCTGGGCTGAGCCGGGCAAAGCAGGGCCGGGCTGAGCCGGGCAGGGCAGGGCTGAGCTGAGCTCGGCTGAGCTGAGCTGAGCTGGGCTGGGCCGGGCAGGGCTGAGCTGAGACGGGCTGGGCCGAGCCGGGCTGGGCCGGGCTGGGCCGGGCTGAGCTGAGCTGGGCCGAGCTGAGCGGGGCTGAGCTGGGCAGGGCTGAGCTGGGCTGGGCCTGGCTAAGCCGGGCTGGGCTGAGCTGGACTGAGCTGGGCTGGGCAGGGCTGAGCCAGGCTGGGCCGGGCAGAGCCGGACTGAGCTGGGCTGAGCCGAGCAGAGCAGGGCAGGGCTGAGCTGAGCTGGGCTGAGCCAGGCTGAGCCGGGCAGGGCTGGGTTGGGCTGGGCTGAGCTGAGCTGGGCCGAGCTGGGCTGAGCTGGGCCGAGCTCGGCTGAGCTGGGCCGGGCAGGGCTGAGCCGGGCAGGGCAGGGCAGGGCAGGGCAGGGCTGAGCTGAGCTGGGCTGAGCCGGGCCGGGCTGAGCTGAGCTGGGCTGAGCTGAGCGGGGCTGAGCTGGGCAGGGCTGAGCTGGGCAGGGCTGAGCTGAGCTGAGCTGGGCAGGGCTGGGCCGGGCTGGGCTGAGCTGGACTGAGCTGGACTGCGCAGGGCTGAGCCAGGCTGGGCTGAGCTGGGCTGGGCCAGGCTGAGCTGGGCTAAGCTGGGCTAAGCCGGGCAGGGCTGAGCTGGGCTGGGCCGGGCTGGGCCGAGCTGGGCTAAGCTGGGCTAAGCCGGGCAGGGCTGAGCTGGGCTGGGCTGAGCCAGGCTGAGCCAGGCAGGGCTGGGTTGGGCTGGGCTGAGCTGAGCTGGGCTGAGCCGGGCTGAGCCAGGCAGGGCTGGGTTGGGCTGGGCTGAGCTGAGCTGGGCCGAGCTGAGCCAGGCAGGGCTGGGTTGGGCTGAGCTGAGCTGAGCTGGGCCGAGCTGGGCCGAGCTGGGCAGGGCTCAGCTGGGCAGGGCTGAGCTGAGCCGGGCTGGGCTGGCTGGGCCGGGCTGGGCCGAGCTGGGCCGAGCTGGGCCGAGCTGGGCTGGGCCAGGCTCAGCCGGGCAGGGCTGAGCTGGGCTGGGCTGAGCTGGGCTAAGCTGGGCAGGGCTGAGCTGGGCTGGGCCGGGCTGGGCCGAGCTGGACTGAGCTGGGCTGAGCTGGGCAGGGCTGAGCTGGGCTGGGCTGAGCTGGGCTGGGCTGAGCTGGGCTAAGCTGGGCTGGGCTGAGCTGGGCTGGGCCGGGCTGGGCCGAGCTGGACTGAGCTGGGCTGAGCTGGGCAGGGCTGAGCCGGGCTGGGCTGAGCTGGGCTAAGCTGGGCCGGGCAGGGCTGAGCCAGGCTGGGCTGAGCTGGACTGAGCTGGGCTGGGCAGGGCTGAGCCAGGCTGGGCTGAGCTGGGCTGGGCCAGGCTGGGCTGGGCAGGGCTGAGCTGGGCTGGACTGAGCTGGGCTAAGCTGGGCTAAGCCGGGGAGGGCTGAGCTGGGCTAAGCCGGGCTGGGCTAGGCAGGGCTGAGCCGGGCTGAGCCGAGCTGGGCTGAGCTGGGCTGGGCTGAACCGAGCTGGGCCAAGCTGGGCTGGGCTCAGCTGGGCTTGTCCGGGCAGGGCTGAGCTGGGCTGGGCCGGGCTGGGCTTACCTGGACTGAATTGGGCTAAGCTGAACTGGACTGGGCTTAACTGGGCTGAAATGGGCTAAATTGGGCTGAATTGAGGGGAGCTGGGCTTAGCTGAGATGGGCTGAGCTGGGCTGGGCTGAGCTGGACTGGGCTGAACTAGGCTGGGCTTAGGGAGCTGTGCTGGAGTGTCTTGGCCGACACTATGCTGTGCTGTTCTTGGTGATCTGGCTGGACTGGGCTGCCCGGGTTGGCTACGTCTGCACAGGGCTCCCCACCACGCCCAGCCTCCCTCTGACCTCACAGGGGCCTGAGGTGCCTGGTCAGAGGACTCCGGGGGGCTGCAGTGAGACTGGGCTGGTGCAGCCTGGCTGGGGGAGGGCTCCCCTCCACGTTGGCCGCCTCGTGTGGCTCCCAGCTTCATGTCAGGACACGGAGCCTGGCCCTCCATGTGCTCGGGGCTGAGCGTGCCAACACCGCGGCTCCAACGCCGCCGTGGAGGGAAGGCGGAGCCGGCGCGGGCCCAGCAGGACGGCAGCCAGATCGGTGGGGACAGGCGGGCTCCGTCCGCCTGCTCCCAACCCCCCAGGCCTGCCCGGGCACTCGGAGCTGTGCTCTGCAGCAGGTGGGGGCTCCCCGCCCCCCAGCAGCCGAGTACGAGGACCCCGGGCCGCAGACACTGTCTGCCCCGTCACCCGGGCCTCTGAGGGGCAGCCGTGGGGGGGCGGGCGCAGAGAGAGACCCCTGCCTGGCCGGGCCCGAGGGCACAGCTCCTCACCCGTCCCCTTCTGTCCCCCCGCGTCCTCAGGGAGCTCGACGCCCCCGTCGCTGTTCCCCCTGGTGTCCTGCGACAATGCCGTGCTGGACACGGTGGTGGTGGGCTGCCTGGCCCGGGACTTCCTGCCCGACTCCGTGTCCTTCTCCTGGAACTACAAGAACTCATCCGCTGTCAGGAGCGTCAGGACCTTCCCGTCCGTCCTGAGGGAGGGCAGGTACATGGCCACCTCGCAGGCGCTGCTGCCCTCCAAGGACGTCCTGCAGGGCTCAGACGACCACGTGGTGTGCAAGGTGCGGCACAGCAACGGCAACAAGGACCTCAGCGTGCCGCTGCCAGGTGAGAGCGGGTCGCCCCACCCTCCCAGAGGCCGGTGGGCGTGGCCGGACCCCGGGCCAGCCAGGGCGGGAGGAGCGGCGTGGGGGCCAGCCAGGGCGGGAGGAGCGGCGTGGGGGCCAGCCAGGGCGGGAGGAGCGGCGTGGGGGCCCGCCGGGCTGACTGCCTTGTCCCCTCCCAGCAGTGCTGGATGATCAGCCCCCCACTGTGAGCGTGTTCATGCCACCCCGAGACGCCTTCTCCGGCACCAGCACCCGCACGGCCAAGCTCATCTGCCAGGCCGCAGACTTCCGCCCCCGGCAGATCACCGTGTCCTGGCTGCACGAGGGGAAGCCGCTGGCGTCCGGCTTCACCACGGGCCCGGTGGAGGCTGAGGCCAAAGGGTCTGGGCCCTCGACCTTCAGGGTCACCAGCATGCTGACCATCCGGGAGAACGACTGGCTTAGCCAGAGCGTGTTCACCTGCCGCGTGGATCACAGGGGCCTGACCTTCCTGAAGAACGTGTCCTCCATGTGTGGTGCCAGTGAGTGGCCTGTCCCCCAGGGCAGCATCCCCCCTCGCTTCACAGACACACCCCCATACACGCGCACACATGCACGCACACATGCACGCACACAGACATGCACACACTGACGCATACACACAGGCATGCACACAGGCATGCACGCACATACATGCACATACGCATGCACACAGGCATACACATGCACACAAGCATGCACACAGACATGCACGTACTCACGCATACACACAGGCATGCACACAGACATGCACACACTCATGCATACACACAGGCATGCACACAGACATGCACACACTCACGCATACACACATGCACGCACACAGACATGCACACAGGCATGCACGCACACATGCACATACGCATGCACACAGGCATACACATGCACACAGGCATGCACACACACATACACATGCACACAAGCATGCACACAGACATGCACGTACTCACGCATACACACAGGCATACACACAGGCATGCACGCACACATGCACACACATGCACACACACATGCATGCACACACATACATGCACACATGCATGGACGCACACATACACGCACTCACGCATACACACAGGCATGCACACACACACATACACATGCACACAGGCATGCACGCACTCATACACACACACACACACACACACATGCACACTCGGGTCCTCTCGGGTCTGGCAGATGCCATCCGACACGCCATCTGCTCTCTGACCTTTGCTTCCCCAGGGCAGGGCGGGCGGGGCCTGCAGTGGGACCCCGGGACAGGGGCGGCTGCTCCCTCACCTGGACCCACACCCGCCAGTCCCTGAGACCAGCGCTCTCTCATCCCAGGTCCCTCCACGGGCATCCGCGTCTTCACCATCCCCCCCTCGTTTGCCAGCATCTTCCTCACCAAGTCCACCAAGCTGTCCTGCCTGGTCACCGACCTGGCCACCTACGACAGCCTGAGCATCTCCTGGACCCGCCAGAACGGTGAGGTCCTGAAAACCCACACCAACATCTCTGAGAGCTACCCCAACGCCACCTTCAGCGCCCTGGGCGAGGCCAGCATCTGCGAGGACGAGTGGGACTCCGGGGAGAGGTTCACCTGCACCGTGACCCACACGGACCTGCCCTCACCGCTAAAGCAGAGCATCTCCAAGCCCCAGGGTAGGCCCCCGCCCGCCCCCACCGCGCCCCTCCCCCTCCGCCTCCCCCGCACCTGCCCCCGCCCCCCGCCCTCACACCGCCTCTGCTCACAGGCCTGGCCCTGCACAAGCCGGACGTCTACCTGCTGCCGCCGGCCCGGGAGCAGCTGAACCTGCGGGAGTCGGCCACCATCACCTGCCTGGTGAAGGGCTACTCCCCCGCGGACGTGCACGTGCAGTGGATGCAGAGGGGGCAGCCCGTGTCCTCGGACAAGTACGTGACCAGCGCCTCGATGCCCGAGCCCCACACCCCGGGCCTCTACTTCGCCCACAGCTTCCTGACCGTGCCCGAGGAGGACTGGAACTCGGGGGAGGCCTTCACCTGCGTCGTGGCCCACGAGGCCCTGCCCAACAGGGTCACCGAGAGGACCGTGGACAAGTCCACCGGTAAACCCACCCTGTACAACGTGTCCTTGATCCTGTCCGACACGGCCAGCACCTGCTACTGACCACACTGGCCTGCCCGCCAGCCCCGGCTCTGGGCTGCCGGTCGCTCTGTGTGTGCAAACTAGCCATGTCAACAGGGTGAGGCGTGCATCTTATAAAAATTAGCAATAAAAAGATCCTTTCAAAAGACACTGGTCCTGAGTGCACGACCCTCTCGCCTGTCAGGGCTGGGGCTGCGCTGCGCCCCCCCGGCCCCCGCCCCCGCACACCACCCTCCACCACAGCCCCACCCTGCCTCGCCCCCTGGCGCCTCTGAGCAGCCTCGGGAAGCCCTGCACGCCTGGCAGAGCCCAGGCACGCCGTTCCTCCTGCTGCTTCCAGAAGGACAGCTGACAGCAGGGCCACACGGGCACAGACAGCACACTTGCACACGGGTGGACACGCACACACATACGTACATGGACTCACGTGCACCTACACACGTGCATGCCACAGACACAGACATGAGCATGCATGCAAACATGAACGCATGCACACAGGCACCACGCATGTGCATGTGTGCACACATGCAGGCAGCCACGCACGCACAGGCCAGCCTCACACCCCTCTGTCACGCAGGGCCTCTGCCCGCAGCTCCATGCTCCCGTGTCCTGCTCCCTGCTCCGCGCTGTCTCCATGGCTTCGTGCCCAAGGCTCTGCTTGTCCTGTCTCAGCCTGGAGAAGCTCCCACCGGCGGGCCCCGCCTGGGCTCTGGCCAGGGCCTCCATGCCCAGGCCCAGGGCAAGGGCTCAGAGAGCCTCACTGGGCCGGGCCGGCTGCAGCTGCCCAGGGAGGCCCAGGCCTGTGCTGCGTGGGGTGGCCTCCTGGTCCAGGCCCTTGCGGGAGGCAGCAGCCGCCCAGCACTGCCTGTGAACACAGCCAGGGTCCCTGCCGTGTCCTCACGGAGCAGGTAGTGTCCGAGCATGAGCCCCAGCGGGCAGTGGGCCCCCCGCTCCTGTCACCAGGGGCCCCAGGAGAGGAGGGTGAGTGAGGCTTCCCTGCAACCCCCCTGTTCCCAGCCCAGGGCAGGGGCAGCTGCTGGGGAAGGCCACGCCCCGGGCAGGGAAGGCAGGGCCCAAGCAAGGTCTCCACACCCAACAGACAGCACTCACCCCCGCTGGGTTGTCCCCGGGACCCTCCCCACGCTCTTGGCCCTGTGGGGGCCTAAGCTCCAGGTGCCCCCACGAGCCCATCTGTGCAGGACTGCAGACCCCCAAATGCCCTCACCCCACGGCGAAGCACAGGTGTCGGTCAGCCTCAGTCCCGAGGGCCATCCTGAGACAGCCCCACTGGACTCGGCCCCCAGGGGAGGGGAGGAAGTGAGGAGAGGGCACCTCTCAGGCCCAGGCACCCCACTTGCCCCCCCCAAGCCACAGGGTGGGCGGCCTCGTTTCCTGCTTCAGCTCAAGGCAGCCCTGGCTGTGCTGCCTCCTCCGCCAGGAGAGCCCAGGACACACTGGCTGCCTCTTCTGGGTCCCAACCCTGCTCCCCTCCCCCCTGTGTCCGTGTGCTGCATCTCTCGCGCTTGCTCTGCCACCCAGGGCTCCTGGGACAAGACTTCAGGGTCACAGCCCTGCTCAGCCTTGGCCCGAGCCCAGCCCTGCACCAGGCTATTGGGGACCCTGCCCATGCTGGCCCCAGACTCTTACAGACCGAGCCCTGGAACTCCTGGCCCCAAAGGCAGACAGCAGCAGGAGCTCACGCACACCACGCACACGATGCCCACACCATGCACACAGCACCCACACCACACACACGATGCCCACACCGAGCACACAGCACCCACACCATGCACACGAGGCCCACACCATGCACAGGAGGCCCACACCATGCACACAGCACCCACACCATGCACATGAGGCCCACACCACACACACGATGCCCACACCATGCACACAGCACCCACACCACACACACGATGCCCACACCATGCACACAGCACCCACACCACACACACGATGCCCACACCATGAACACAGCACCCACACCATGCACACAGCACCCCCACCATGCACACGAGGCCCACACCATGCACACGATGCCCACACCATGCACACAGCACCCACACCACACACACGATGCCCACACCACACACATGATGCCCACACCGTGCACATAGCGCCCGCACTGAGCACACAGCACCCACGCCATGCACACAGCACCCACAGCATGCACACAGCACCCACGCCGTGCACACAGCACCCACGCCGTGCACACAGCACCCACACCATGCACACAGCACCCACACCACACACATGATGCCCACACCGTGCACATAGCGCCCGCACTGAGCACACAGCACCCACGCCATGCACACAGCACCCACACCGTGCACACAGCACCCACGCCATGCACACAGCACCCACACCGTGCACACAGCACCCACACCATGCACACAGCACCCACGCCGTGCATGCAGTGCTCTAATCATCCCCTTTTTCTGCCCCTCCCTTCCACTGCCCGCAACCCACCACTCTGAGTGCCGCACGGCTAAGAGGCCAAGCGAGAACAGTTACTCCTCCTGCTCAGGCCCTGGGGGGCTGCTTTGCTGGGGCCGTCACTGCCACAGGCCCGGCCATGGGCACCCACTGGAGCCTAACCCTCTCCCTCTGTCTCTGTCCCCTTGCAGAGGGCGAGGTGAGTGCTGAGGAGGAGGGCTTCGAGAGCTTGTGGACCACTGCCTCCACCTTCATCGTCCTCTTCCTCCTGAGCCTCTTCTACAGCACCACTGTCACCTTGTTCAAGGTAGAGCAGCCCGGGGCCGCGGGGCTGGAGGAGGGCGCCTGCAGGGAACATGGCGGCATGGAGCGCCGCCTGGGCTGGACGTCCGTCCCGGGGGCCCAGGGATCCCACCTCGCCAACCTGGCCAGGTCATCCCCAACTCCCATCCCAACAGTGGGAAAAGCCATCCACTGCCTCTGTCGCCTGCAGGTGAAATGACCCCCACAATGCAAGAACGTCGGAGACCAAAGACACGGAACCAGAGGGGCACCGCCTCCGAGCCGGGGCCGCCCGGCCTGCGTGTCCCATTGGCTTGTGCTGAACTCCCGCCACGCCGCCTGCAGCTGTGAGCCCTACACGCAGGCTTCTCTCTAACCAGCTGGACGCCCACGGGTGCGGGGCTGCGGCCTGGGGTCTGCCCAAGCACTGCTTTGCCGTGCGCGCTTGTTGCCCTACAATAAATGTGTATTTTATCTTGCGAAACTGCTTTCTCGTGGAGGTTGTTTCTTTCTTTTTCAAACCGTTCGTGCTGCTTGGGCATCTCGAGGAGACCCTAACTGCAGAGGGAGCCATGGGAGAGGGGCTGTCTCCGCACAGGCCGGTGGGACGATGCTCTCGGGAAAGGGCCACGTCCACAGGCCCAAGTCTTCACGGGTGTGGGCGTACGCTGCCAGGGCTCAGGAGGTGCAGGCTGACCCCCCAGGGAGCTCGTGCGCCCCGTGTGTGCAGCGTGAGGGGTGTCGCGCTCTGCAGGAGCTCAGGGGCCAGGCGGCTGCCGCAGCGGCCAAGCATGGGAGAGTGGAAGTTGGAGCGGAAGTTCCGGGTGAGCCAGCCAGCGTCTGAGTAGTTCCAGCATCTACAGGAAAGCACGGTAGACCGGTGGGGGCGGCGGGGCCTTGAACAACAGGCATTTACTTCTCAGGCTCTGCAGGGGGCAGGTCTCAGATAAAGGTGCCAGCGGATTCTGTGCCCGGCAAGGTCCCCTTCCTGGTTGGGACACGGCGCCTCCTGGCTGCATCCTCCCGTGAGGACAGAGGGTGAGCGCGCTCTCTGGGGCCCCTTTTATAACAGCTCCAATTCCACTCGCCAGGGCTCCTCCTCGGACCCCAACACCTCCCAGGGGCCAGCACCCAGCGCCATCCGTGGGTGAGGACCCCCACGTGTGACTTTGGGGGCACAAGCACGCAGTCCACAGCTGCCATCGGGGGAGCTGGGTCACGAGGCAGGCACAAGACATCGGGGGCACATGTCGGGGGCTCGCTGGCCATGGTGTGGATGGGCAGGAGGCGCACAGGCCAAGGGCAAGGCCCGGCCAGCTGGAGCTGCAAGGACGGGGTGCAGGGTGGAGGTGGGAGGGGAGAGGAGCAGGCCAGAGGGTCTCCCAGAGCCCGAGGCCCGAGAGCCGTGGTGCAGGAAGCGTCCAGGGTGGCGTCTTGGGGAGGGCGCCTGCGGGGGCCCCAGGAGGCCATTTCAGGTGCTGAAGGGGAGCCTGGCGCTCGCTCTGGGCCACCCGTCATGAGGGTGTCTGGGGGCCTCTGGGTGCAAATCGTGTCCCTGCCACTAAATGTGCACTCCACGAGGACAGGGCCCGGCCCACGGCATCCCTGCTGGACGCCCTGGACTGGAAGAGGGAGTGGCAGCTGGAGCTGCCAGGCGGCCCTGGTGGAAATGCCCCTCCAGCCCTGGGCTCCCAGCGGGCTCCTCCTGGCTCCTCCAGCTCCTCAGGTTAAATGGAGCTCGTCAGGGGCTCAACCTCCCAGGCTGGGGGGGCATTTCCACGGCCCAGGGTGCAGGGTGAGGGCTGACGAGACAGCCAGTGGGGAGGCCTCGGCAGGCCGCGGGCTGCAGGCTCAGGGTGACACCTGCCACACCTGGGACACCTGCGGCACCTGGGACACCTGGGACACCTGGGACACCTGGGACACCTGCGGCACCTGGGACACCTGCTGCACCTGGGACACCTGCGGCACCTGGGACACCTGGGACACCTGCGGCACCTGGGACACCTGGGACACCTGCGGCACCTGGGACACCTGGGACACCTGCGACACCTGGGACACCTGGGACACCTGCGGCACCTGGGACACCTGCTGCACCTGGGACACCTGGGATACCTGTGGCACTGGTGTTGCAGCCCGATTACAGAATGGGGGATGAACACATAAGGAAACACACAGACACACAAAGACACACACAGACACACAAAGACACACACAGACACACAAAGACGGTACAAGACTGCAGCCCCGAAAGCACCAGTCGCTTTATTTTTATACTCCTTTTGTCCAGCAGCTCCTTCCTGGTACGTGACTATCTTTAGAGCCCTGAGGCGACATGTTCCATTTCTTATGGAAATTGCTCAAGGAAGGCAGACGTTTGCATCTTAACCTTTGGACCTCATTACCCGTGCAGGACAATGAGACACGCCTTGGCTTGTGTGCAAGACCTAAGGCCCTTGGCTATTTGCCATAGGGAACAGTGTGTCTATTCAATAGACCATTGACCTTTAGCTCCAAGGAGCATTCAGCAGTCAACAGGCCGTGTCTGTGTCCAGACCTATTGACTTCTGGCCTCAAGGGGCGTTCTGGACCTATTGACCTTTGGACCCAAGAAGCACGTCCAGCTTCGCTGACTCTGGGCTCAAGCCAATTCTTACTCAGGGAGGATCCCTACATCTCCCCCTCTTCTTTTAAGTTTGAGATCGAATATGCTCAAAGACCGTCATGATATTTTGATTATGTTGGTTGATTTTTATTTTTCGGTAGCGTCAGCATCTGTAGACTGAAAACAGGCAAAGAATAAAGACAATTAAAATTCCGGCATTAGTTCCTATGTTATTAAGGAAAGATTTAAAAGTTGTTAAAGGATTAGCTTGTGACAGGCCATTTGCCAAACCTTGAAAGAAATCTTGTTCATTAAATTCTGGCAAATTCTCCTGGAAGGTACTGGTTATTTCTTGTTCTAGGCTTTGTAAATCAGCCGTCAGGTTACGCCCTCCAGCTAGCAGTTGGCTAGAACTCGCCAGTGTTTGCTGCTGTTAAAAGGCATAGGCGTAACACAAAACCTGGAAGAATTCCAATCGCAACGCAAAAATGACAGAGTGGTTAGGACTTGAATTTGATCTTCCAGCCATTGGACAGTACTTTGTAAGTGCAAGATTTCTCCTCCTAAACAGCTATCAATTTCCTGTTGGTGTTGCCACAGTCGGTGGGAGTCTTCATGCCACTGACGGATGAGGTCAGCGGTTTGAACAGACTGTTGTAACGCTACTCCTGCTGCAGCGGGCGTGGCAGCTATAGATAGTAATCCTGCCACAACGGCGATTATAAGACCGATAGCTCTCTTAACTCGGTGGCTCAAGGAAGTTATTTTGTTTAAAAAGGTGGTAATTAAGGCAGATTCACTCCAAGGCTGGGATAAATTAACTGGAATCCAAAGCTCTCTCCTAGCCCTTAAGACATGTAAACTTTGTGAAGTAGCACTGAAGTCAGCCCATGAAGTGCGGTTAAGGCAGGTATATAAAGAGCAGTTATTAAGACAGGAGATATTTCCTGTGGACTCATTCCGCTGAACAGAACCTAGCAGTAGCAAATAAGGATAGGGCACACAAGCCAATAAAGGCCGCGAGACATTAGTCGGCGGAACCGCGCGTGTCGTTCCCGGCATCGGTCTCCTGGCTTGCACAGTCAGATTCTCGAATTCCTTGAGGAAGTCCTCGGTCCTGATCCTCTTTGCCATACTGCCACTTAACACGACGAGTGGGGACCCACTCACAGCCCTGTCCTGTGGAGACATAAGCATAGCCCCGACCCCATTGTAGAACCTCTTCCTCCTTCCATTCTCCATTCGGTGACACGTACACGGGATCACAAACGTTAGGTGGGGGAGAGGATGAGGCCGTGAAATATGTTCTGCTGCAGAGGAATTCAAAGTCTGCCAATGACTCAAAAAATTAAGGATAAAGAGTGCTCTTAATAGGTGACGATGAGGAGACTCAGGGACTCGCCTTTTTGTTTTTGGAACTGAAGCTTTAGGGTGCGATTGGCCCGTTCAATGATGGCTTGACCCTGACTGTTAAAGGGAAGGCCTGTGATATGGCGTATGGAATATAGCTGAAGGAAGGAAGCAAGTTTATTAGAAGTGTAGGCGGGGCATTGTCCGTTTTGAGTACAGCCGGAAGGCCCATCACTGCAAAACAGGAATATAGGTGAGTGATAACAGCATCAGCCTTTTCAGAGCTTTGAGCAGTGGCCCACTGAGAGTGAGAATGAGTATCAACAGTATGGTGAACATAACGAAGACGGCCAAAAAATGTAACATGAGTAACATCCATCTGCCAAATATGATTACCTCTCAAGCCTCGTGGATTACAACCTGGCGGTAAAGAAGGGAGGGTTAAGGGCGCACAAGAAGCACAAGAATGCACAATAGCATGAGCTTGTTTACGCGTAAGAGAAAAACGGTGTTGAAGTCCTTTTGCATTAGTGTGATGGAGGTCATGTTCTTGTGACGCCTGCTGAGTAGAGGCTATGAGTAAAGAGTCAATGTTGTCGTTGCCCTTGGACAATGGCCCAGGGAGTCCGGAATGTGATCCACTGTGGACAATAAAAACAGGATGATAACACATACGAACGAGTGCCTGTAAGTGGGTAAACAAATGCTGCAATGTAGTTTGGGGATTAGGAGGCAGTGAGGCGGTAGGAAGATGAGAAGTAACATAAACAGCAAACTGTGAGTCACTAACAATGTTAATGGGTTTAGCAGAAAAATCTTGTAGAACAAGGCAGATAGCATACAGCTCACTCTGTTGCACTGCCGGAAAAGGAGAGATAACAACCTGCCACTATTATGCTCCAATAACCGGCCTTAGGAGAACTGGAAGCATCAGTAAAAAAGGTGGTTCCTTGTAGAGGGCTAGAAACAATGGGAGAAAGAGGAAGAACGGAGTGAGTTTGCAAAAAACAATACAACTTATGTGGGGGGTAATGATTGTCAAAAGTCCCAACGTAATCTGCACAGGCCACCTGCCACGCAGTGGAAAACTCAAAGTTAGTTTGAATATCTTCAGAACTCAAACTAGTAACAATTCGGCAGGGGTCCATTCCTGAGAGTTGACGACAGTGCCGACGTCCTCGAGTGATTAATTGTGCTAGTTTGTCCACATAAAGCAAAAGTCTTTTGTTTTGTTGGTTAGGGAGAAATATCCACTCAAGAATTCCATGAGACTGCCCGAAACAACCTGAAGGGGAGTGAAACGTATGGAAAAGAAAAAGAGTTATGGGAAGAGAAGGTTTAAGAAATGTAAGGAAACCAGAGCTCAAGCGTTGCTCCACAAACTGCAACTCAGCTTCAGCCTGAGGATTGAGACAACGAGGGCTGTCGAGAGCAGAATCGCCTTCTGAAATAGCAAACAAATGTTGTAAAGCATAAGTGGGTATACCAAGTGAGGGCCGAAGCCAATTAATATCTCCTAACAGTTTTTGAAAGTCATTTAGCGTTTTTAAATTCTCTCTCTGTAACTTTTGTGGCCGTATTTGGGATTCTGAAAGACAATATCCTAAGTAATTGAAAGGTGGAGTATCCTGAACCTTCTCAGGGGCGATTATTAAACTATAGAGTTTGAGACTCTCCTTAAGATCTACAAAGGCTGCATCCCGCATCTCTCGAGAGGGTGCTGCAAGGAGAACATCATCCATATAATGATAGAGTACAATTTGTGGGTGCCGCGCACGAACGGGATTAACGGCACGATCAACAAATTCCTGACATAGCATAGGACTGTTTAACATCCCCTGAGGAAGCATCCTCCACTGATAACGCTCAGTGGGGCGGCCATTGTTATATTCTGGGATGGTAAAAGCAAAGCGCTCACAATCTGAAGATTGCAAAGGAATGGTGAAAAAACAATCCTTAACATCAATGACCACCAAAGACCAGCCAGTGGGAATCATAGAGGGCAGAGGCAAACCGGGCTGTAAATGGCCCATAGGTTGGATACATTTGTTAATTTCCCGAAGATCTGTGAGAAATCACCATTTTCCAGATTTCTTTTTGATAACAAAAACAGGAGAATTCCAAGGAGAGGTGACCGGCAGCAAGCGGCTCAGCTACTGAAGACTTTAGCGCCTCGAGCTTTTCTTTTGTAAGAGGCCACTGCTCAACCCACACAGGCTTATCTGTATTCCACCGCAGGGGGAGGGCTTGAGGAATTTCTTGAGCAGTGGCGATTAGTTTAAAGAATCCTGTGCATCAGGATGTTGGACGGGGTTGTAACGCATCTTTAGCATCATATTTTTAACATGAGGTGATAAGTGAGGGATAGTCACAAATGCTCCAAACTGATGTAACAGATCTCGACCCCACAAATTCACAGCAATATCAGTAATATAAAACTGCAAAGAAGCTTGTTGGCCTTCAGGTCCTAAACAATCACAAACATATTAACTGCGGAACACGCATGGAGCCTGTCCCAACCCAGACAGCACAGTAGGAACTGCAACTTTGGGCCAGTCAGGGGGCCACTGAGCAAGACAAATGATGGAAACATCAGCGCCCGTATCCACTAAGCCCTCAAAAGTACGACCACCAATGGTGAGAGAGAGAACAGGTCAAGAATCTTGAATAAGAGTCCCCCAAAAGTTCGAGACCAGCCTGAGCAAGAGCGAGACCCCATCTCTACTAAAAATAGAAACAAATTATATAGACAGCTAAATATATATAGAAAAAATTAGCCGGGCATGGTGGTGCATGCCTGTAGTCCCAGCTACTCGGGAGGCTGAGACAGGAGGATTGCTTGAGCTCAGGAGTTTGAGGTTGCTGTGAGCTGGGCTGACGCCACGGCACTCACTCTAGCCTGGGCAACAGAGTGAGACTCTGTCTCAAAAAAAAAAAAAAAGAGTCCCTCAAAAAACTTTAGTTCTGGTACTGCCGAAACCCCCTTTTCGCTCCATGTCACGAGTAGGGAAGGAGACATCTGGGAGCAGCAAAAGTTGGGCTATACGAGTGCCAGCAAAAACCTGAGTAGTATGGGAAACAGAGACCATGATCTGGATCTCGCCAGTATAATCCGAATCAGTGACTCCTAAATGAACAAATAGTCCCTTTACCGTGCAGCTGCTCCGCCCAATGACCAATCCAACTTCTCCCTCAGGCAAAGGCCCGAAGACTTGTGTAGACAACTTATGAACGCCACCAGCAGGGGTTAGAGTATAGGTTTGTGCAACAGAAAGATCCGCAGCTGCACTACCAGGCGTGGCAGCATACAACTGAGTTCCTTTTAAAGATGGCTCAGTTGACGGGCGGTCCCATCGCTCACTGGGTATTGTTGGAACTGTGGTCTCATATTGTTGCTGTTGGGGCCCTGAGGCCGGGGGCCCCTCGGGGAGTTTCCCGACTGCATGCCGCCGCTTGTCCCAGTAATGGGAGGGAGCAGAGTGCCATCCTTATCAAATTTTGAGCGACATTCACTAGTCCAGTGATGTCCTTTTCCAGATCTGCCACACAGCTGTGAAGGCTGCGGTTTAAGGGGCTCGTGGGCGAGGACCAGAATTATGATGTCCTCCCTGCCTGCATTCTTTCTTTATATGCCCAACCTTTCCACAGTTAAAGCAGGTGGGTTTACTGTTCCCTTTCTGAATAGCTCCCACCAGCAAGGCCGCGTGACAAGCAGCGCCACCAGCACCGGCACAAGCGCGGACACATTCGTCTAAGGAAGCCCCACTAGCCTTTAAAGGGAGTAAAATTTTCTGACAATCTGGATTGGCAATTTCTACAGCCAAGGACTGAATTATAAGAGAAGCTGCCTCGGTGGAGCTGACACTGCGCTGAACAGCATCTTTCAGCCGAGACAAGAAATCAGTATAAGGTTCAGCGGGTCCTTGCATAGTTTTAGCAAAGGATGGGGCTAAAGAGCCAGAGGTCTCAATTTTTCTCCAAGCCTTTAAAAAAAATCAATTTAATCTGAGTTATGGCTGGATCACCCAAGGCTGCCTGGGCTTCTGAGGTAGCACACTGTCCTGTCCCAGCGAGCTGCTCCTCCGTGGGCCCCGGAGGCTGCTGCTGCGCGTTGAGGCGAGCCTGTACTCTGGCCCCTTCTGTCCACCAGCTACGTAATTGTAGCCACTGTGGACTTTCCAGAACTGTTGTCCCCAGCTGTTCCCAATCTATAGGCAACAAAATATTAGCAGCAGAATAAGCATCAATCGCCAGTAACAAAAGGCGACTGAGGTCCATATGTTTGAACAGCCTGTTTAAGTTCCTTTAAAAATTTGTATTGCAAAGCCTGATATCATACATTCCATCCTCCATTAGGGAGAGTACGATCTTGGCCGGGAGGCAACTCTTGACGAATAATGGGAAATGCAAATGATCGGGGAATAATAACGTTAGGATCTGGTTTCAGAGGATGATCATCAAAGTCAGGGGGAAGGGGGAAATCATCATCTGGCCCTTGAGTAAAAGGAATTCTAAAATTTCGTCCCATTAAAGGGGCAGAAGGCAGAACTGGATAAGCTGAAAAAGAAGGTGAAGGGCCCGGAGTCACCTTATTCTTTTTAAGCAAAGAAATTAATTCTCGTGTATCTGCACGAGTGGGCAATTTATCGGGAGGATCCTTATCTGGTGGCTCCTCCCCATCCCCGAACTCTTCGGGGGAAGGGTCCCGGGATGGCAAGGGCTCCTTTGCGGGTTCTTCACCCGCATAAGCTTTTTCTGATTCTGTCTGCAGCAAGCGTTAATGCCTAAGTGATTGCGCTGCAGACGGTCCAAACTTTTTTTTTTTTTTTTGAGACAGAGTGTCGCTTTGTTGCCCTGGCTAGAGTGAGTGCCGTGGCGTCAGCCTAGCTCACAGCAACCTCAAACTCCTGGGCTCAAGCGATCCTCCTGCCTCAGCCTCCCGAGTAGCTGGGACTACAGGCACGCGCCACCATGCCCGGCTAATTTTTTCTATATATATTTTAGCTGTCCATATAATTTCTTTCTATTTTTAGTAGAGACGGGGTCTCACTCTTGCTCAGGCTGGTCTAGAACTCCTGACCTTGAGCGATCCACCCGCCTCGGCCTCCCAGAGTGCTAGGATTACAGGCGTGAGCCACCGCGCCCGGCCTTAAACTTTTAAATCAATAGTTTCACCTTGCTGATGGGCGACACGAAAGGCCTTAACTACTTGCTGCCAACTCTGAAGATTTAGCTGCACTTCTGACTGACATTGAAACCAATAACAATGTTTCTGTGCCAGAGCAAATAATTGTTTTATTTGTACTTTCCTTCACTTTGACTCCTACAGAGTGCAAAAGTCCCTGAATTAGCTTTCGATATTTACGCTCTGGTGCTGAGGGGCAATTCCCCATCTTATCCCAAAAGTCCCCTGTTGGATGCTGCTTACCTATGGCCAAAGGGGTGACTCTTCGGTCCCTCCACCCTGAACGACACAGACCCTGCTCGCTGCGCCAGTTGTTGCGGCCCGATTACAGAACGGGGGATGAACACATAAGGAAACACACAGACACACAAAGACACACACAGACACACAAAGACACACACAGACACACAAAGACGGTACAAGACTGCAGCCCCGAGAGCACCAGTCGCTTTATTTTTATACTCCTTTTGTCCAGCAGCTCCTTCCTGGTACGTGACTATCTTTAGAGCCCTGAGGCGACATGTTCCATTTCTTATGGAAATTGCTCAAGGAAGGCAGACGTTTGCATCTTAACCTTTGGACCTCATTACCCGTGCAGGACAATGAGACACGCCTTGGCTTGTGTGCAAGACCTAAGGCCCTTGGCTATTTGCCATAGGGAACAGTGTGTCTATTCAATAGACCATTGACCTTTAGCTCCAAGGAGCATTCAGCAGTCAACAGGCTGTGTCCGTGTCCAGACCTATTGACTTCTGGCCGCAAGGAGCGTTCTGGACCTATTGACCTTTGGACCCAAGAAGCACGTCCAGCTTCCCTGACTCTGGGCTCAAGCCAATTCTTGCCCAGGGACGGTCCCTACAACCTGGGACACCTGTGGCACCTGCGGCACCTGGGACACCTGGGACACCTGGGACACCTGTGGCACCTGGGACACCTGCGACACCTGGGACACCTGCGGCACCTGGGACACCTGCGACACCTGGGACACCTGGGACACCTGCGGCACCTGGGACACCTGTGGCACCTGGGACACCTGCGGCACCTGGGACACCTGGGACACCTGCGGCACCTGGGACACCTGGGACACCTGGGACACCTGGGACACCTGCGGCACCTGGGACACCTGGGACACCTGGGACACCTGCGGCACCTGGGACACCTGCGACACCTGGGACACCTGGGACACCTGCGGCACCTGGGACACCTGGGACACCTGGGACACCTGGGACACCTGCGACACCTGGGACACCTGGGACACCTGCGACACCTGGGACACCTGGGACACCTGCGGCACCTGGGACACCTGGGACACCTGCGGCCCCTGGGACACCTGCGGCACCTGGGACACCTGGGACACCTGGGACACCTGCGGCACCTGGGACACCTGGGACACCTGGGACACCTGGGACACCTGCGGCACCTGGGACACCTGTGGCACCTGGGACACCTGGGACACCTGGGACACCTGGGACACCTGCGGCACCTGGGACACCTGCGGCACCTGGGACACCTGGGACACCTGCGACACCTGCGGCACCTGGGACACCTGCGGCACCTGGGACACCTGCGACACCTGGGACACCTGGGACACCTGCGGCACCTGGGACACCTGCGGCACCTGGGACACCTGCGACACCTGGGACACCTGGGACACCTGCGACACCTGGGACACCTGCGACACCTGGGACACCTGGGACACCTGCGACACCTGCGGCACCTGGGACACCTGCGGCACCTGGGACACCTGGGACACCTGCGGCACCTGGGACACCTGCGGCACCTGGGACACCTGCGACACCTGGGACACCTGGGACACCTGGGACACCTGCGACACCTGGGACACCTGGGACACCTGGGACACCTGCGGCACCTGCGGCACCTGGGACACCTGGGACACCTGCGGCACCTGCGGCACCTGGGACACCTGGGACACCTGGGACACCTGCGGCACCTGGGACACCTGGGACACCTGGGACACCTGCGACACCTGGGACACCTGGGACACCTGCGGCACCTGGGACACCTGGGACACCTGCGACACCTGCGACACCTGGGACACCTGGGACACCTGGGACACCTGCGACACCTGGGACACCTGGGACACCTGGGACACCTGCGACACCTGGGACACCTGGGACACCTGCGACACCTGCGACACCTGGGACACCTGGGACACCTGCGGCACCTGCGGCACCTGGGACACCTGGGACACCTGGGACACCTGCGGCACCTGCGGCACCTGGGACACCTGGGACACCTGGGACACCTGCGGCACCTGGGACACCTGGGACACCTGCGGCACCTGGGACACCTGGGACACCTGGGACACCTGCGACACCTGGGACACCTGGGACACCTGCGACACCTGGGACACCTGGGACACCTGGGACTCCTGCGACACCTGGGACACCTGCTGCACCTGCGGCACCTGGGACACCTGGGACACCTGGGACACCTGCGACACCTGCGACACCTGGGACACCTGGGACACCTGGGACACCTGCAGCACCTGCGACACCTGGGACACCTGGGACACCTGGGACACCTGCGACACCTGGGACACCTGGGACACCTGCGGCACCTGGGACACCTGCTGCACCTGCGACACCTGCAGCACCTGGGACACCTGGGACACCTGGGACACCTGCGACACCTGCGACACCTGGGACACCTGCGACACCTGGGACACCTGGGACACCTGGGACACCTGGGACACCTGCGGCACCTGCGGCACCTGCGGCACCTGGGACACCTGGGACACCTGGGACACCTGGGACACCTGCGGCACCTGGGACACCTGGGACACCTGCGACACCTGCGGCACCTGCGGCACCTGGGACACCTGGGACACCTGGGACACCTGCGGCACCTGCGACACCTGGGACACCTGGGACACCTGGGACACCTGGGACACCTGCGGCACCTGGGACACCTGCTGCACCTGCGACACCTGCGGCACCTGCGACACCTGGGACACCTGGGACACCTGGGACACCTGCGACACCTGGGACACCTGGGACACCTGGGACACCTGCGGCACCTGCGGCACCTGGGACACCTGGGACACCTGGGACACCTGCGGCACCTGGGACACCTGGGACACCTGCGGCACCTGGGACACCTGGGACACCTGCGACACCTGCGGCACCTGCGGCACCTGGGACACCTGGGACACCTGGGACACCTGCGGCACCTGCGGCACCTGGGACACCTGCGGCACCTGGGACACCTGGGACACCTGGGACACCTGCGGCACCTGCGACACCTGCGGCACCTGGGACACCTGCGACACCTGCGGCACCTGGGACACCTGGGACACCTGGGACACCTGCGGCACCTGCGGCACCTGCGACACCTGCGGCACCTGCGGCACCTGGGACACCTGGGACACCTGCGGCACCTGCGGCACCTGGGACACCTGGGACACCTGTGGCACCTGCGGCACCTGGGACACCTGGGACACCTGCGGCACCTGCGGCACCTGCGACACCTGCGGCACCTGCGGCACCTGGGACACCTGGGACACCTGTGGCACCTGCGGCACCTGGGACACCTGGGACACCTGCGACACCTGCGGCCGCTGTAACTCAGCAGCACAGACCCTGGGGCTCAAACGGCAGGTCCTGGCTGGGAGTGCAGGTGTCGGCCGGGCTGGCTCCTCCGTGTCGCCAGGGATCCTGACCAGGCCTGGCCCAGCTTTGGTGTCTGTGCCAATCTTTGTGCCCCTTGGCTCGTGGACGCAGCACCCGGTCTGTGCCTTCCTCCCCACGCGGCTTCTCCCCACGTTCGTGTGCAAATTTCCCTTCTTATAAAGACACCGGTGACGTTGGACCAGGGCCCGCCCTGCTCCCGTGTGGCTCATCGGAACGTGATCTCGTCTGCAAAGCCTGGATTTCCAATGAGGTCACACACCAAAGTCCTGGGGGGTAGGACTTCAACATCGGACTTTGCAGGGGACACAATTCAACCTCTAACAGTCCACCCTGTGGCCCTTCCAAACTCAAGTCCTCCCCACATGCAAAATACCTTCATCCCGAATCAACAACCCAAAGATCCCTAACCCATTCCACACCAACTCGAAGTCCAAAATCTCATCTAAACGTCACCTAAATCAGGTATGGGTGAGATTAGGGGTATGACTCCTTCTGGAAAACTCCTCTCCACCTGTGGACCTGGGAAACCAGACAACACGGTGTCTGCTCCAGCGCACAGCAGCGGGACAGGCGAGGGACAGGCGAGGGACACACGTTCCCGTTCCCAAAGGAGTTGTGGGTCCCAAGCAAGTCCAAACCCAGCAGGGAAAGCTGCACTAGTCATGGGCTCCAGAATGACCTCCTGGGCCGAGCGCTTGTCCCCGGGTCTGTGGCCACAGCCCCGACAGCCTCCCCGTCTGCGGCTCCGACCTCACAGGCCGTGCTCCTTGCTGCCCACCGCCCTCCTGCCCCTAAGCCGCACACGCCTGTGCTCGCAGAGCCCCCTCTCAAAGGCCTCGCCCGCCGCCGTGGAAGTCGCCAGGTCCACGCCGTCACACGGGAGAGTCCTGCACGGATGTTTCCTGGGAAACCTCATCCCACTCCCGGCTCCTCCTGGGCGGTTGGCCGGACCCCCGAGTGGGCATCTCCTCTCTCAGCGAGGAGCTGTCCCGGCGCACCGTGCGGTTTCCAGAGCACACCGGGCAGGCCGAGCGCCGTCCCACCTGCGGCGTGTGGGTCCTCTGTGCTCCGTCTGTCCCTGGCATCGTGCTGTCAGCAGCGAGGAGAAGCCCTACGGCTTACGCACATGCCCTTTGCCACCTCTGCTCCCTTGTGGGCTCTGGCAGGCCCGGCCCTCGGTGTCCCTCTCGGGCCGTGGGTGCCGTGAATGGCCTGGCCGGCTCCCTGCCCGCCTGCTGCCCCTGCCCTGGAGCAGGCTCTGACCCGCCTCTCTGCCCGACGCCAGGTGGGTCCGCGGCTCCGAGGGACGGGTGCTGAGGGAGCGACCCTGGCTGTCTCCCCACGGGGTTGCCCGGGCTTGTGCCCTCCCTCAACACGTGGCTCCTGGAGGAGCCTCTGTCCCTGCAGGTGTCAGGACTCCTCCCTCCCTTTGTCCCGTGTGGGGGAGGCTCTTGCAGAGGGAAGCGTCTCCCCTCTACACACGGGTTCATCGGCCGGGCCCTATACGTCAGACCAACAAAAGACAGGTCCACAAGGCAAAACAAACACCTTTGCGACCCCTGTATCCTGCCTACCTGAGGGTCAGGGTGCGGGTCAGAGAGGAGTGACTCTCAGGGGTGCTTTGTACTGGAGCTTGTAGAGCATCTCAGCAAACAGACTGTTGTTCCGCGGGAAGTGACGAGACTTAGGCAAGGGACTTTGAGCTCCCAAGGGGGCAGATCGTGGGAAGGTAAGGATGGGAGAAGCTACTAGAAGGTGAGGGCTAGCGCGCGAGTTTGTTGTGCACAGCCCTCTGGTGCCGCCTCCGGGCCAGCAAGGCGTCCAGCTGTCTCTGGGCTGGAGAGCCCTCTGCCCTCCTGGGAGAAAGCGGGGGTGGGGGGGGCAGAGAGGTTTTCCTGCATCTGCTTCTGTTTAAGCGTCTTCAGCGCAAAGTAATTCTCCTGCCAAAGCTGCCCCACGCGGCGGTGTCAGCGCTGGACGCCTCGTGTCCCGGGTCTCCCCCAGCCGGTGCCTGTGCCAGCCAGTGGCCTCCACGACGTCCTCCTCGGACGCGGCTGGAGGTGCAGACCCACAGCCACAGCGGGGAAGCCTGTGGGAGGGCGGCTCAGGGTCCTGCAGGGGCGACCCCCGAGCCAGACTCACCCCCGGTGGGTGAGGAGTTTGGGGTTTGGTCCTGACGCAGTCTGCACTGCCCGCGTGATGCGCGGCGGCTCCGGTGCGCTGTGGCCGGGCTGGGCGGGCCCACGCAGGTCTGGCCTCGCCCGTCGCGGGGTCGGGGGCGGGAGACGGGCAGGGGGCTCCACGCAGAGGAGCCGCCTCCTGGGCTGGCCCCGTCCGCTCAGGACACAGTGGCTGCAGAGATCGTCCTGCGACCTGCCTTCCGACCCACGGTGGTGATGCGGGGTCTTTCCGGGCCAGCCCCTGCACGGTGATCTCGTGCTTCTGAAACGTGGCCTGGCGGTTCCGGGGGGGGGGGCGGGGGGGGCCCACCGCTGTTCCCATGAGCTGCGGGGGTCTTTCCTTTCCGTCTGTCACTCGGCCGCAGGCGGACCCGCGCGAGAATGTCTGCAGGTCGATTCCCAGCAGTGAGGTTGCCGGGTCAGCTTCCCGCCGAAGCACTGCGTGGATTGACACTCCAAACACCAGGGGGAGAAAGGGCCTCAGTGTCACTCATGTTGTGGCCCCCGACTGTCCCTCGGGAATGCGGCCATTTCTCGGACGTGGGAGCTCCCCGCCTTGCCGGGGAAGCTGCACAGCTTTAGTTCCCGGCCGTCTCTTTTCCTGCCCGAGCTCCACACTGGCGTGTGGCCACCGCAGGCGGGACCGTGGGGACCTCGCACAGAGACCAGGCGGGTGGCGGGTGTGGTCTGCTCGCCTCTGGGACGCGGAAGGACATCCGCGCAACCGGGGCGCTCTGCGGCTCTCCCACACGGCCGAGTCTCGCTCCGCCTCCTTCTTCTCTTTTGTGGAAAAACTAGTTAATCTCCACGTCCCGGCAGCCACGGACAAGCCCCTGTCCTCCTGGCATGACTCTGGGTGGACCCGGTGGGGCCCTGGGGTCCCAGGGGAGCGCACGGTGCAACACACTGGGGAGGCTGCCCCCCGGACAAAGGGACAAAGGAAGCCAAAGCACGTGGCCCCGAGGACCCGAACCTGCCTGCCTGGGGCTGCTGCTACCGACACCGCCGCACCCACCAGCCGCGGGGCGGCAGCGCCCTCCGTGCGCCCTGGGGACGGGCTCTCCCCGCACTCCACGGCATCCACGCCGCACTGCCGAGGGACGGGGACACGCCTGCCCGGCCTGGCACTGCCCCCAGTGCCCAAGCCCCTGGGAGGCTGGGGATCACCCAGCCCATCTCCCGTGGCTGGCATGGGCACCGCTCCCACCCTGCCCGGCCTGCACCACAGCAAGCGCCCCACATGCGCCACACGCGTGGCCGAGGACCTTTCCAGCCACCGCTGACATCAGCTTGTGTCTCATGGCAGCCTGAGTGTGACCTGCTACCACCGCTGCCGTCACCCATGCCACGCGCGCTCCGCAGGGGCCCGAAGACCCACCGCCCCCTGGCGCACTGCTGCCATCGCCGGCCGCTGACCAAGCTGCCGGGAGGCCCAAGAATCAGCCCGCTGGGACCCGCTGGGACCCGCTGGCGCCCGGGCCTGCACAGGCTGCGTGGGGCCTGAGGACAGACAGGCGCAGCCCACCGCTGCCACCACTGGCACCGAGCACTGGCCCACCTGAGGTCCCTGTCCCCAGAAAAACCTCACCACGGCCTCTACAGACAACGGAAGCTACTGAGGAAATCACAGACGACGCTGGCGCTGTTTACGCTGGGGAAACCACACGGAGACTAACTGCACATGCCCAGCACCGGAGCCAAACTGCCTGCCCCCGCCAGCACCAGAGACGCGTTTTCAGGAAAAATCTTCCCCAGTGGAAGCCAATCCAAGAAATTGGAAGAAGCAGCTGTTACACCAGATGCACAGATATTAATGTAAAGACGCGAGAAACACGAAAAAACAAGGAAATAGGACACTTCCAAAGGCAATAATTCTCCAGCAACAGAGCCACTGAAAAAGAAATTTATGAAACGCTAGAAAAAGAATCCAACATAATGATATTAAAGTAGCACAGTAAGATGCAAGAGAACCACAGATAAACAGTACAAAGAAATTGGAAATATTATTCAGGATATGAATGAGAAATTCATCAAGTGATAGCTGTCATAAAAAAGAACCAAACAGAAATCCTGGAATAGAATAAGTCAATAAATTAAATAAAAAACACAACCGAGAGCTTCAATAATAGACTAGATTAAGCAGAAAAAAGAATTTCAGAACTTGAAGACATGTCTTTTGAAAAAACCCACTCAGACAAAACCAAAAAAGAATAAAAAAGAATGAACAAAGCCTGTGCAACCCATGGAGACGCCAGAAAGCAAGCAAATACTCATCCTGGGTGCCCCAGAAGAGGGAGGGAAGACCAAAGACAAAGAAAACCTATTGAACAGAACAATAGTTGGAGACTTCCCACATCTACCAAGAGATTCAGTCACCCACATACAGGAGGCTAAGAGACCCCCAAATAGATACAACTCAAAAAGGTCTACTTCTGCACGGACACTGGTGGGCACTTTGGCTTCCTCCCTTGCGCCAGCACAGTTCCCTCTCTTCTTTGCTACCCAGTGCAGGACTGGAAAACCCTGACCTCTCCCCAGATACCGTGAGGGGCTGCCCCCCACCTCAGAGTAAAGTCCGAAGCTGGAATCAGGGCTGGCCTGGCCCCATGTGGTGTGGCCCCTGGCCTGTCTCCCCAGCCTCCTCCTTCCCACGCCCCCACCTGTTCACATGGCCCCCTGGCCTTCCCGCTGCTCCTCGGGCTGTGAAGCACGTTTCTGCCCCAGGACCTTTCCACCACCCGTTCCTTCGGCCTGGAGCGCACCCCGTCCTTCCCCACAAATGACCTCCTCCGGAAACATCCTGACGCCTGGCGCGGAGGCCCGCGCCTCGTCTGCCTCTGCCGTCCTCTAGAGAGTACTGGTCTGTTTTCAGTTGTCCCATCCCTTCCCCGTCAGGACACAGTGCACTCTGCCCAGCACTGCGTGTGTCACCTTCACACCTGCTCGGCACACGGGAGGTGCTCGGTGAGTATTTGCCACCGCCATGAATGGTCAGCTTTGGAAGCTGCTTTTCATGATGATCTGTGGCGTTTAACAATTTTCATGCTTTTACTGGTTATTTGTGTTCCCAGCTCACTGGAAATGATCGACTCTTCCCCACCTTCCACTGAAACCTTCTCCTTCAACGTCAGGTTTTTCTCGTCCATGGTGTTTCTCCAACGTTCATTTGCTTGGACTCTGTGATGGTTTATTTTAGGTGTTAACTTGGAGAAGTCATGGTACATAGATATTTGGCCAAACACTGGAATACACAGTGAAGATATTTTGCGGGGTGCTTGACCTTCAAATCAGTAGACTTTGGGTAGGGCAGATCCCCCTCCGTCATGGGGGTGGGCCTCGTCCCATCAGTTGAAGGTCTTAAGAGAAAACAGACTGTGGTTCCCCAGGCAAGAGGAAACTCTGCCAGGAGAATAAACTTTGGACTGGCGTGGCAACATCAGCTCTAATCTGGGTCTCCAGCCTGTCTGCTTGCTCTTCAGACTTTGAATTTTCATCTCCGTGACTGTGTGAGCCAACTCCTGAAACTCTCTCTCATCTCTATTTCTGTCCGTATCCATATCCCTGTCTCTACATCACCCTCTCTGTCTGCATCAACCTCGACATGTAATGTGCATATGTATCTACATGTACGTCTACATCCGCCTCTGCGTCTACATCCGCCTCTGCATCTACATCCGCATCTGCGTCTACATCCACCTCTGCATCTACATCCGCATCTGCATCTACATCTGTATCTGCATCTACATGAACCTCTGCATCTACATCTGTATCTGCATCTACATGAACCTCTGTATCTACGTCTATATCTACGTTCACATCTGTGCCTTCCTGTATATCCTATTGGTTCTGTTTCTCAGGAGAACCCTGACTAAACAAACTCTTTTTGGTGTTAGATTCTTTGGTTGTTCTCTTTCCTATGGTGTTAATTTTTTTTTTTTTTTTTTTTTTTTTTTTTTTTGGTTTTGTCCTTAGAGAAATTTCATTTTGTTCCCCTTTGGGCAAATCTATCAATTCTACTTTTTAATGTTCCTGGCCTTGGCGTCATTGTCAGAAAAACACTTATTCACCCCAAGAGAATGTAAATATTTTCCCATAATTTCTTCTTGTCTGGTTATTTAGTTGCATCAATGCTGGGCCTTAATTTGCTTTTGTTCCTTACAATGATAGCAGAAATCTGTCCCTTTCCTTTTTCACACCCCCAGTTCTCTTTGAGGTCTTGTCCCGACCAATGTGCCTTTCAGAGTGAACTTGGCAAGTGCAGACCCAGCCGCGCCCAGGACAGCCTGCGGGGTGGGAGACTGGCCTGACTCCTGCCCATGTCCAGGTCCTGGGAGGCTTCAGTCCACGTGTCTGGGGCAAAAACCCCAAGCGAGAGGGGACCTCGGGCCCCTGGCAGGGCTGGTGCTGAATCCCACAAGGTCACACCAGGCTTGTCAGGCTCCTGATTTAGGTGTGGGACGGCCTGTGTCCTGTTTGTAGCCAGCTGGAAACAGATGTTTCTGCCCAGAGGTGCTGTGGCTGCAGTGACACGGGTGAGCTGCGGAGCGCAGGCAGAGGGTCCTGGCCACATGTCACGGGAGCTGAGTTACGGCCTGTGTCTGGGTGCTGGGAGAGGCACAAACACGCAGTCACGTGAAGGGCCCTGGGCCCTGGGGCATCACATGCCTGCAGCGGTGTGTTGTGCCCTGGGGGAGGAATTAACTGTCATTTGTGTAGCAGAAAAGGGGAAGTCACACCAGAGTGCAGCTCCCCGGACTTTTCTGCTGAAGAAATGGGGGAGGATGGGTGGGAGACGCAGGCAGCAAGGCCGACACAGGCAGCCGGGCGGACACAGGCAGGAAGGCGGACACAGGCAGCAGGGCGGACACAGGCAGGAAGGCGGACACAGGCAGCAGGGCGGACACAGGCAGGAAGGCGGACACAGGCAGCAGGGCGGACACAGGCAGGAAGGCGGACACAGGCAGCAGGGCCGGCGCAGGCAGCAAGGCCGACACAGGCAGCAGGGCGGGCGCAGGCAGCCGGGCCGGCGCAGGCAGCAAGGCCGACACAGGCAGGCTTGCAGACTTTTGGGCAAATACACCAGCTGTGCCTGCCTGGCCGGGCACTAGAAAGAGGTCCCAGTGAGGAGTCTTTTGGGGACAAGGGACATCAGATCGTGTGTTTTAGGGCATTTTATAAATAAATACGTTTCCCAGACAGAAAAAAAGGTCAAATGCAGACCCTCTGGACCAAACAGCTCCCGCCATCCTCAAGGGAGACCCTGGGTCCCGGCTTCAGAGCCGGACACCCTTCCTGCCTCCCTGGGGCCTGCAGAGGGAGGGCTTCTCCCGGAGGCGACCTGGAGGTGCGGCTGAGGTCAGAGGCCCCGCGCACACCTCCCTGCTCAGCCACCGCAAGCGAGGCTGGACCGGGCTCAGGCGCCGGGCCGCCGCGGGGTCGGCGGGTCCAAGGCTCCAGGCAGGGCGGGTCAGCAGGGTCAGGCCTGAAAGAGTCTTGATTTTGCTCTCCGTGTGATGGGGTCGCAGGGGTGGTTTGAGCGGTGGCGCTGGCGGGTGGGCAGGCTGGGCGGGGTGGGCTGCAGGAGGGAAATCACGCTGGGAAACTACACTGGAGGTGTCCGAATCAGGCTGCGTGAAAGCGCGCGGAGGCAGACCCGGGGGCTTCCGTGCGGAGGCGGCAGTGACGGGCGTGCGTTGGAGGTTGGTCCAGCACAGCTCAGCGCCGGGGGCCACGGGGACACAGAAGAAATCCCGTGCCCCGGGAGCTCCCTTTGCAGGGCAGGAGACAGGCACTGGCCGCCTGATGTCACCTGCGACTGTGCCACAGGACCTGCCTGGAGGGACCTGCCATGGGCGGGGAGAGACAGGGGCTGGTGGCCCTTTCAGTTAGGGCAGGTGGGGTGGGCTTCGAGCACAGGCTGGAGGGGGCCGAGGGAGTGGCTGCACTAGCCAGGGAAGGGTCGCAGCCATACCGGGTCCCCACACCCCCCCAGGTCCTATGTGCAGGGGTGGGGCGTGGAACTGCGGGGGGTGGGCAGGGCTGGGCGGCCGAGGCCCTGGGTCTGAGCCCAGGGGGTCCTCTGGGCTGTTCGAGCCCAGTCCGGATCCCAGGCGCTGCTGGGAGGCTGCGGAGGGCAGCTGGGCGGGGGACCCTGGGGAAGCTGTCCCGCGGTCTGGGGGCTCAGGCCGGTGGCGGGCCAGGCAGTGCGGAAGTGGCGGCTTTCGGGGTGCACTGTGAAGGCAGAGCCAGCGGGTGCGCTGACAGACGACCTGGGTGGGGACAGAGGGGTCAGGGCTCCTCGGGGCCTTGGCCTCTGGAAAGACAGGGCGCCTCAGGCTTGGGGGGTCTGTGTGAGTCTCTGTGGCTGCCGTGAGGACGACCACGACTTGCCCAGACCATCTCTCTCAGTGCCGGCGTCGGGGGCCTGCAGGGGGCTTCCCTGGGCCAAGACCTTGAGGCCAAGGGCCTGGCTCCCTCTGCGGCTCCGGGAGAATCCTTTCCCGCCTTCCCGACAGCCCTGCCCGCCTGCCCCGCATTTCCCCTCTGTTCCCCGCCTTCCCCACCTGCCCTGCATTACCCGCATTGCCCACCCGCCCCTCCATTCCCCTTCTTTCCACGCCTGCCCCTCCCTTCCTTGCACTTCCCCGCATTCCCTGCCCTTCCCCGCATTCCCCTCCTGCCTCTCCCTTCCCTGCTCTCCGCATTCCGCACCCTTCCCGCATTGCCCGCCTGCCACGCCTGCCACGCCCTTCCTCGCCCTTCCCAGCATTCCCCCGCATTCCCAGCCTTCCCCTCATTCCCGGGCCTTCCGCACCTTCCCCGCATTTCCCGCTTTTCCCTACTGTTCCCCGCCTTCCCCACCTGCCCAGCATTCCCCGCATTCCCTTCCCGCCCCGCCCCACATTCCCCTCTTCCCCGCCCTTCCCTGCCTGCCACGCCCTTCCCCGCATTCCCCTCCCTTCCCCGCCCTTCCCGCTTCCCTGCCTTCCCCTCATTCCCGGGCCTTGCGCACCTTCCCCGCATTTCCCTGCCTGCCCCACCTTCCCCGCCCTGCCCGGTGCCCCGCGTCTCCCCGCATTCCCAGCCTGCCGCCCTTCTCCCTCCTCACACTGGCAGCGCGGCCTCGTGGCCTCTTCTCTGCCTCCGTCTCATAACACGGGGGCACATTAGGGCCCGCCCACGTCATCCAGGTCACCTCCTCTCAAGATCATTGTCAAGTGCGGAAGTCACTTTCGCCAGGTGAGGTGGCGGAGTCACAGGCTGGGGGCCAGGGCGAGGCCGCCTTGGGGCCGACCCAGCAGCCGCACTCCCGGTTTGGGCGTCTGGAGTGCCGGCCGCGCCCTTGGCCTCCAGCGCGGACTCGCGAGCACAGGTGCACATCTGGGGCTCCAAGTCTGCACAGGTGCCGTTGGGGCAGGACGCTGGACGCTGCTGGAGGACACTGAGCTGGACGGGCGAGGAGACCCCAGGGTGGCACCGCGGAGCCAATGCGCGCAGGGGCAGGGCAGGGGAGGCTGGCCCTGGGCGTCCTCCTCCGCCTCTGGTCCCTGGGGCGGGAGGAGCAGCGAGGACCTGCTTGGCACCAGCCCCCAGGCAGGGGTCTGCCAGGCCCCTCCACCTCCCTCCTGTTTCCTCCTGTGGCGCAGCGAGCAAAGAGCGTGTCCGGCAGGCCGGGGGCAGATCCAGGCCCTTGGTCTTTGGGCTGCTTTGCGAAAATGCCATCAACCTCAGTGACAAGCAGAGAGAGGGTCGGGTCGCATTTACGTGGGACTAGAGTGCCGCAATGGACGCACATGCCACAGTAAACCACGTAGGTGTCCAGGGCGGGGAAGTAAGGTGGACGTTTTTAAAGACAAAATGGGGCGGGTGATGTCATTGTTTTGAGATCACCTTCTTTGGCCACAAGGATCAACAAGGGTCCTTCAGCCTGGGCTTGACAGGCAGCAGCTGGGCAGGTGAGCACACAGACGTGCTTTCTGCACGAGGCTGAGGTGGCCTTTGTGCAAGGTTGTGGCTTTTGCAGACTCCTTTATGACAGTGTTTGTCATCAGGCATTTAAATGTGAGAACCCTTCTCTTCTCTTTCCCTGGCTCTGTTTGTCAGCGTTCTGTTCTTTTGTTTCGTTTGTAAACCCACGTGACTGCATTTTGATTCTGGCACTTTCACATTCCACAGACGGGCTCACGAGCCACGTAAATCTATGTCTCGCGGTTCTGGAGGCCACGAGTCCAGGGCTCCAGCACACTCGGCGTCCGGTGAGGCCGACATCCTGGTTCACAGCTGGTGCCTTCTCGCTGTGTCCTCTCGTGGCAAAAGGCTGAGGGGCTCCAGGGGGCCCCTTTCATGAGGGCACTCACCCCATTCATGGGGACGGCACCCTCATGGCCCCATCACCTCCCGAGGGCCCCATCTGCTGATGCCACTGCCCTGGAGGTGAGGACTTCTAGGCATGTATTTCGAGGGGACACAAATGTCTGGCCCACAGCTGACATTCGCTGAGTGCTGACCAGTACCAGGGTCCTCGGAGCCCCTTTCAGGGGTGACTTCACTGGGCACCCCACTCCACGTGAGGGTGTGTTTTCACCCCTGTTCTGATGGAGGAAGCAGAGGCATGGGGGGCTCAGGGTCTTGCCCAGGGTCTTGCAGACAGTGAGCGGTGGAGTGAGACGCACACGGAAGGGGCCCACGTGGGGCCTTGTTCCCACTCCCACCACCTAACGCCGTCCTTTCACGGTGTATGTGCATGTGAGTATGTGGGGGTGTTTGTGTAGGTGCGTGAGCATATGTGTCCTTGTGTGCTCTGTGTCTGCCTGTGTGCACAGGTGCAAGTCCCTGTGTGTGCATGTGTGTGTCTGTATGTGTAGGTACATGAGTGTATGTGTCTTTGCAAGTCTCTCTGTGCGCATGTAGATGTGTGTGTCTGCAGATTGGCACAGGCATGCCTGTGTGCATATGTGTACATGCCTGTGGGTCTGTCCTTGTTTGCACACATGTGTGTACTGTGAGGGGGTGTGCAGTTGCATGTTTGCATTGTGTGTGTGTGCGTGCATGCCTGTGTGTGAGCAGTGCATGTGTGCATTGCGTGTGTGTGCATGCATGCTTGTGTGTGAGCTGTGCATGTGTGCACTGTGTGTGTGCATGGATGCCTGTGTGTGAGCTGTGCATGTGTGCACTGTGTGTGTGCATGCCTGTGTGTGAGCTGTGCATGTGTGCACTGTGTGTGTGCATGCCTGTGTGTGAGCTGTGCATGGTGTGGATTGTGTGTGTGTGTGTGTGTGCATGCGTGTGGGTGAGCTGTGCATGTGTGCATGGTGTGTGTGCATGCATGCCTGTGTGTGAGCTGTGCATGTGTGCATGGTGTGTGTGTGCATGCCTGTGTGTGAGCTGTGCATATGTGCATGGTGTGTGTGTGTGCATGCCTGTGTGTGAGCTGTGCATGTGTGCATTGTGTGTGTGCATGCCTGTGTATGAGCTGTGCATGTGTGCATTGCGTGTGTGTGTGCATGCCTGTGTGTGAGCTATGCATGTGTGCATTGCACGTATATGCGTGCATGCCTGTGGGTGAGCTGTGCATGTGTGTACTGTGTGTGTGTGTGCATGCCTGTGTGTGAGCTGTGCATGGTGTGGATTGCGTGTGTGTGTGCGCATGCGTGTGGGTGAGCTGTGCATGCGTGCATGGTGTGTGTGTGCATGCCTGTGTGTGAGCTGTGCATGTGTACATGGTGTGTGTGTGCATGCCTGTGTGTGAGCTGTGCATGTGTGCATTGTGTGTGTGTGCATGCCTGTGTGTGAGCTGTGCATGTGTGTACCGTGTGTGTGTGTGCATGCCTGTGTGTGAGCTGTGCATGTGTGTACCGTGTGTGTGCGTGCATGCCTGTGGGTGAGCTGTGCATGTGTGTACTGTGTGTGTGCATGCATGCCTGTGTGTGAGCTGTGCATGTGTGCATTGCACGTGTGTGCGTGCATGCCTGTGTGTGAGCTGTGCATGTGTGTACCGTGTGTGTGCGTGCATGCCTGTGGGTGAGCTGTGCATGTGTGCATTGTGTGTGCGTGCATGCCTGTGTGTGAGCTGTGCATGTGTGCATTGTGTGTGTGTGCATGCCTGTGTGTGAGCTGTGCATGTGTGCATTGTGTGTGTGTGCATGCCTGTGTGTGAGCTGTGCATGTGTGTACCGTGTGTGTGTGTGCATGCCTGTGTGTGAGCTGTGCATGTGTGTACCGTGTGTGTGCGTGCATGCCTGTGGGTGAGCTGTGCATGTGTGCATTGCATGTGTGTGTGTGTTGTGGGAGGAAGGTCTCTCAGCCCAGTAACTTCAGAGCAGAGTCTCTGTTCAGCTTTCCCCGCTGTGACAGCTGGCTGCTGCATTCCTGTCACTGCTGGCACCCAGCCCTTCTGTGTGTGAACTCTCTCACGGTTTGCCCCCAGCCTCCGTGTCCTTTGACCTGGGGTGAATCCAGCCCACCGGGACAAAGCAACAGGAGGAAGGTGGAATGAACAAAAGCACGTGTGGGGGCTGGTGGGCTGCAGTCAGGACGGGCTGGCTCTAGGGGAAGCACAGGAAGGCAGAGGGCAGGGCCAGGGCAGGCGTGCTCTGTGGCCCGCGGTGTGGTGGGTGTCCAGCTCTGGAAGGCTGGCCTCTGTGGTGGGCAGGGGTAGCCGGGCCTGCAGCACCTCCCTGCAGAGAGCGGAGCCCAGGGAGGCTCCTACTGCTGTCTGGCAGCCGTGGACGGGGCACAGAGGCCCGGCTTCCCTTCCCTGTGGTCGCGGGGTGTCTGCTCTCTGGGCGCTGCTTCCCCTGCAAGGGAGCCCCTGGGTCAGATGGGGCTGGCACCCAAGGGGCGCAGAAGAAGGGGAGACAGAAGCAGGGGTGCAGGGCTCTATCCATGGGGCTAGGGATTCCCGGGAGATAAGAAGTGGGGTATAGTGCTACATCCATGGGGCTGGGGGTCCCAGGAGACAGAGAGTGGGGTGCAGAGCACCCAGGCCCCACCTGGGACAGAACAGCCACAGGCGGCTTCCCAGGGTGCGTGTCCTCCTCCCAGCCCTGCGTCCAGGTGGAACTCACCCCTGGTCCAGGCTCCCCCTGGCTTGAGCAGGTCAGGGCAGCCTCTGGCCACACAGCACACTGCAGGGGTGCCCTGGGGGAGGCTGGGACACAGGATGCTCCGGGTCCCGAACTTGGCGTTCCCAGGCTGGGGTAGAACACAGGGTCCTGGGGTGGGGGCGGCAGGGGGACACCGGGAGGGGCCATGGCTCGGACGCTGCAGGGGGGAGCGCCCAGAGCAGGACGGCTGGACCCGCGGAGCAGCCAGCGGCTGGGCGGCCTCGCTGGGCTGCGGGACGGACGGTGCCTCCGGAGCCCCGGGCTCCATGAGCAAAGGCCGTCGTGCCGCGCTTGGCCTCTGTCCGGCCGCATGGCTGTCCCCAGAGTGTCCAGAGCTCTGGCTACGGGGGGCCTCCAGCGCCCCTACCCCTTCTCCTCCCGCTGCCCCGAGGGCCTGACCCATCCACTGGACTTTGGCTGGTGTGGCCAGTCCTGGGGGCACAGACGCTGCCACCGCTCCTGCAGCCCGGGACCCTCCCGCAGCCCCCGCCCCCAGCCTGTAGTGACTCCGTCCCATGCTCCCCCAAGACCTTCTGGTCTGGAGGGGCCCTGACTCTCCTCTTGGGACCCCTGAGTAGTCACAAGTTTCTGAGTGTTCCGGGACCTTCCACACAATGATCAGCTCTATAGTTTCAGGTATGAACCACCACTAAGTCATTGGGCCATAGATTTGGGGCAGACCAGGGGTCAGCAAAAATCATGGGTTTCTGGCTCCTCCTCCTCCTCCTCTTCCTCCTCTTCCTTCTCCTCATCCTCCTCCTCTTCCTTCTTTTCTGCTCTCCTTTTCAAAATTTTTTAATTGACAAGAAATTGCATGTATGTATCACGTACAGCACGGTGTTTTGAAGTATGCACACGTTCCGGAATGGCTACAGCGAGCTCGTGCCCCGCTGCGAGGCCGTGAGAACACTTCCTAATCCAGCAGCTCCCAAGAATACAGCACGCGGTCGTGAACCGCGGCCACCATGAAGCGCAGTGGCTCCCTGCACGCGTCCCTGCTGTCTAACCGAGGTTGCACACCCTTGGACCCGCAGCTCCCTGCCCGGGAGTCTGACCTGTAGGTGAGAACACACAGTGTTTCCCTGCCTGTGACTGGCCTATTTCACTTAGCGTAAATGTCCTTCAGGTTCGTGTATATTTTTGCAAATGACAGGATTCTGTTCTTTTTCAAGGCTGAGTAGTATTCCGTTGTGCACCCGTGCCACACTTCCTTGTCCGTCTGTCTGCTGGTGGGCACGGAGGCTGGCTGTGCACCCTGGCTAGTGGCCGTGTGCTGCGGACCCTGGGACTGCAGGCACCCCTCCCAAATGGCCATTTCTCCCCCTGTGGGCACACCCAGCGGTGGGACCGCGCGGCAGTGCTATTTATAACTTTCCGAGGGACTGCCACGCGGTTCCCACAGTGGCTGTGCTACTGACAACCTCCCCACGGTGTGCGGGCCGCCTGCCCTCCTCGTCCCCACCGACACTTGCCATCTTTTGTCTTTGTGATGCCACCGTTCTTTCAGAGTCAGGTGGCACCTCCTGCGGCCTTCGTCTGCATTTGTCTGCAGCTCAGTGATGTCGAGCACTGTTTCCTGCCTGCTGGCCACGTTCACGTCTTCTCTTGAGCAATGTGTTAATCTGATCAGACCCTGTACCCATTTTTCGCTGGGTTGTCTGTTTTCTTGCTATTGACTCAACTTCCTTCTATATTGTCCTTCTCAGATGTAGGTTTGCAGATATTTTCCTCTAACCCACAGGCTGTCTCTTCGCTCTGTTGATTGCTGTGAGATTTTTAGTTTGATGAAATCCCTCCCATTTGTGTGTTTTGTGCCCGTTGCAGGAGCTGGTGGTGTCGTGTGCAAACACCATCGCCCACACTGACGTCACGCGGCTCCCCGTGTCCCCTCCCCGCAGTTTGACATTTTCATTCCTTGCATCCCGGTCTGCTCCATCTTCACTTCCGTATACGGCGAGAGCCGGGCCTAGTGTCACCTTCTGCACGTGATTGTCCAGTTTTCCCGGCGGCTGTCCTTTCCCCAGCGTGTGTTCCTGGTGCCCTTGTCGAAACTGGATTGACGGCCGACGTGTGCGTTTATTTCTGGGCTCGCGCTCTGCTCCTTGGGTCCGTGTGGCTGTGGCTGTGGCGCGGTGCTGACGCCAGCGGCCTCGCCTGTTCCAGCCGCGTCGCAAGGGCCTCGTGCTTCGCTCTTTCGGCTCAAAACTGCTTTGGCTATTTGGGATCCTCTGCGGCGCCATCTGACCTTAGGATGCTTTTTCTATTTCTGTGAAGGATGTCGCTGACGGTTTCATAGAGATTGCGTAGAACTCCGCTTCCTCCGCTTCCCGGATCTTTCTCCTCCTCCTCCCTCTTCTGGTCTTCTCACTCCTGCTCCTCCTCCTCTTCCTCCTCCTCCTCTTCCTCCTCCTCCTGCCTTCATCCTCCTCTTCCTCCTCCTCCTTCCTTCATCCTCCTCTTCCTCCTCCTCCTGCCCTCCTGCTCCCCCTCCTCCTTCTGCTGCTTCTCCTGCCCTCTTCCTCCTCCTCCTCCTCCTCTTCCTCCTCCTCCTCCTCCTTCCTTCATCCTCCTCCACCTCCTCCTCCTTCCTTCATCCTCCTCTTCCTCCTCCTCCTGCTCCTCCTCCTCTTCCTCCTCCTCCTGCTCCTCCTCCTCTTCCTCCTCCTCCTGCTCCTCCTCCTCTTCCTCCTCCTCCTGCTCCTCCTCCTCTTCCTCCTCCTCCTGTTCCTCCTCCTCTTCCTCCTCCTCCTGCTCCTCCTCCTCTTCCTCCTCCTCCTGCTCCTCCTCCTCTTCCTCCTCCTCCTGCTCCTCCTCCTCGTCCTCCTCCTCCTCCTTCCTTCATCCTCCTCTTCCTCCTCCACCTCCTCCTCCTTCCTTCATCCTCCTCCTCCTCTTGCCCCCCCTCCTCTTCCTCCTCCTCCTGCTCCTCCTCCTCTTCCTCCTCCTCCACCCCTCTGGAACCGTGCAGACATTTCTGGGCCACCCAGCACAGCTCCTGGACCGCACGTGCTGGCGGCTCACGCTCTGCTGAGCCATGGCCCTGGCAGCGTCCGGGTCAGTTCCGGCACCCAGGTGGGGCAGTGCAGGCCTGGCCCGAGCGCTTAGCCCCTGAGCTCAGCAGTCGCGGGCATGGCCCCAGGAAGGGCCCTGTTAAATCTAGAAGACCACCAGGCCCCAGAGAGGAGGCCTGGCCTGTGTGCAGTGGTGGAACAGCCATGTTGCTGCGAGAGTCCGGGTGCTGGAGCAGAGGCCGGTCAGAGAGAGAGCGCACGGTGGTCTCCGGCAGTGCTGCCAGGTGTGGGCCTCCACCCGCGGACGGGGCTGCCGGTGTGGCTGGCGCCGGGCAGGTGCCAGTGTCCTCTGCTGGCTTTGCTGCTGGGAGGCTCTGCTCCCCGGGGACAGGCTGAAGAGACACCAGTCCATGCACCGGGCCGGGCAGCAGCTGCCCCCCAATCTCATCAGAAGAACCGGCCTCTCCCTCGGGTCCCCGGCAATCCTGCCTCGGGTCAGCCCACCCGAGCCCAGGGCCTCTGCGTTTCTGCACCTGCAGAGCAGGAGCAGGTTCAGGCCCAGCTGAGGGCACCGTGACCAGCTGTCTGGGCAGGGGCTGCCTGGGACGTGCCACAGCGGGTCCCGGCCCCTCATCTGAGCCTGAGAGCCACCCTGGAGTGGGGGCAGGGAGCCACGCTCTTTCTGTCCAGCTCACCCGCTCTGCCCCTGCTGACAGCCCGCGCCCCGCTTAGCGTGCAGCCCTGCGCTCTCGCGGGCCGGGAAGGCCCTTTGCTCTGGTCCTGCGCCCGAGAGCCCGGCCACCCGCACCAGCTCTGGCTAGGACCCAGCTGCCAAGCGGGCGGGACCACGGCTGTTCTCTGGGCGTCTCACCTCGAGGTGCTGGGCAGCACGCCGGAGCCTGGGCGATGCTGGAAGACAGGCCCAGGGGCCAGAGGCTGGCGGCTCCGGGGGCCCAGGGCAGGCGTGTCTGTGGGCAGGGGTCCCAGGCCGTATCCACAGGGCTGCTCCTCCGCCCCACGGGCCAGAGGCCTCGTGTTCACACTGTGGGGCTGCGGCTCAGTTAGCGCCGGGCAGCCCTCGCTGGGCCCCTGAGAGGGAGGGGTCTTCCCTGCCGTGGCTTCCGCGCCCTCTGGCCAGGCCCTGGACCGCCAGTCTCCCTGCCATCCCATCTGGGCAGGAAAGCGCTTCCCTGGGCCCCTGGGGGAGGGTGTGGGTCCCATTCCCGTGGACGGGCCACGTGGCTGACCCTTCGTGTGCAGCCTGGAGGAGCTGGTGGGACTGGACCCTCCTCTCCCCGATGCCTGTTCCCAGGGCCCTGCTGTGTGGGGCCAGCCTGAGAGCTGGCCTGGCCATTGTGGGCTGTCACTCGTGGACGGCAGGTCCCAGAATGGGTGGCTCACTGCTGGGCCCGGCTCTCAGTCTCTTTTCCTGGGGACCCGGGGGCCCAGGGCAGCTGAGTGAGAGGGGGGACCCTCCTCCAGGGCCCCCAGCCTGGGAGGTTGAGCCCCTGACAAGCTCCGTTTAACTGAGTGGAGCTGGAGGAGCCAGGAGGAGCCCGCTGGGAGCCCAGGGCTGGAGGGGCATTTCCACCAGGGCCGCCTGGCAGCTCCAGCGCCCTCCCGACACTCCCTCTTCCAGGCCAGGGCGTCCTGCAGGGATGCCGTGGGCCGGGCTCTGTCCTCGTGGAGTGCACATTTAGTGGCAGGGACACGATTTGCACCCAGAGGCCCCCGGACACCCTCATGACGGGTGGCCCAGAGCAAGTGCCAGGCTCCCCTTCAGCACCTGAAATGGCCTCCTGGGGCCCCCGCAGGCGCCCTCCCCAAGACGCCACCCTGGACGCTTCCTGCACCACGGCTCTCGGGCCTCGGGGTCTAGGAGACCCTCTGGCCTGCTCCTCTCCCCTCCCACCTCCACCCTGCACCCCGTCCTTGACCCTCGCAGGGCCTTGCCGGCCGCCTGTCCAGGGGCGCCCTCTCTCCACAGCCTCCCTCCTGGCGGGGTCCCTGCTGAGCTCGGCACAGGCCCCGCCCCCAGCACAGGTAGAGCCTCGCACCTGCCCTCGCCGTCCCCTCCCCACCTGGTGCCAGCACCCCAGGCCCAGGGAGGCCCTTTTCTCTCTCTGCCGCTGGCCCAGCCGCCCTGGGCCCTCGGTGCGGGTCAGGTGCCTCCCAGGAAGCTGAGGACCCCCACCAGGCGGTCCCCTCCCTCCCTGCACCTCAGGCTCTGGCAGCCCCTGCTCAGGCCCCGAGCGGGACCCTCTGTGCCCCCCACTCTGTGTTGCCATGCTCCCCTCCCATCCCGCCTCCCCGCACCCCAGGAGCAGAGCAGATGCCCCCGGCCCGAGAATGCAGCCTGTCCTCTTCCCTCGGGGGCCCCAGCCCCAGGACCGTCCTGCCCACGGCGGCACCTGTGCCCTGCGGGCCAGGCCCTGCCTGGGAGCCCCCTGGGTCCCCAGTCTCCCCCTTGTCCACCCGGCGGCCCTTGGCCAGCTGCTCGGTGGCGGCTCACACTCTCCTCCCTGCGCGGAGGCGGAGCAGGCGGAGAGAGGGACCGGGGAGCAGCAGCCCCCACGCTGCCGGCGGAGGGCTCGGGTGAGCACCCAGGTCTGGGAGGCCTGAGCCCAGCGGCCCCCGGGACTGGCAGGCGGAGCGCCTGGGCTTCCCACTTTCTCCCCTGGGTACCGGGGGCACCCACACGAGGGGGCCTCTGACACAGAAACCCACAGAAGAAAAGGGAACTTCGGGAAGTGACCCTGCCACCAGTTTCAATCCCGTTCTTAGTCTGCGGCGGGGGTGGGGGTGGAGTTCACACCTCTGGGGACCAGAGCTGCCATCTCCAGGGAGCCCAGGCAGCAGCCCCCAGAGCACCGGTCCAAGAGGACCCACATGGGCCGGGGCCAGAGCAGGAAGGGCTCGGGCGCCCCCAAGACCAGCCCCGACTCCGTGAGTGGGTCTCAGGGCGCAGAGGGCTGGGATCCCGGCCGCGGTGGGCGCTCCCAGACCCGAGCTGCCAAACAGGCCACCGGAGGGAGGGGAGAGCAGCCCCCACACGGGCCCCGACAGCAGAGCCAGCACAGCGGAGGAGGGCTGTCCCGCACCCGCGGAGGCTGACTGAGGCCGCAGGGACCGCCGGGCCGGGCCCCGGGGAAGCTGGAAGGACAGGCCCCAGGTGTGCCGCAGGGGCTGAGCAGGTGCAGGGCTGCCGGGGTGGGCAGCGAGGCCTGAGCTGAGGATGCAGCACAGGGGAGGAGGAGGGGGAGGACAGGACCAGATAACCACAGGAGCCGGCCCAAGTAGGGGCACAGGTGGTGTTCGTGGGGTCCTCAGCTGCAGCCGGGGCCAAAGGCAGCAGGAGAGGCCCCAGGCTGAGCAGGCAGTGGCACAGGACCAGGGAGCCGGGGCGGCACCAGCGCCGGGCTCTGAGCTGGCTGACAGGGCCAGGCAGGAGAAGGGGGCCCAGCAGCAGAGAGGAGGGGCTGAGAGCCCAGGCCTGGGGGCTGAGCGGAGGCTGTGAGGGTCTGACAGCTGTGGGGCAGCTGACCAAGAGGAGCCACAGGATTGGAGGAGCAAGAGTCCAGAAGAGGCTTCCAGAGCCGGGCAGTGGAGGAGGGGTAAGCCCCCGGGTCCGGGAGCCCACTGGGGAGGGAACCAGGGCAGGGGCAGGGGGCTTTGCTGTGGAGAGCTCTCTGCAGAGAGGGTGGGGCCCTGTGGGTCCAGGAGCAAGCCAAAGAGGACAGGAATGAAGCCAGGAGTGGAGCCCAACCTCACAGGGGGCGCTGGGAAAGACAGCAGGAACTGGGGGCAGGGCTGCAGCTCAGCGGACCAGGGCAGAGCAGCGGCAGGTGAGCACAGCAGGTGGGAAGCAGGAGGAGCAGGGGGCAGCTCCCTGGAGCTCAGGGGACCAGGGCAGAGCAGGTGGGAGGCAGGAGGAGCAGGGGGCAGCTCCCGGGAGCTCAGGGGACCAGGACAGAGCAGCGGCAGGTGAGCAGAGCGGGTGGGAGGCTGGAGGAGCAGGGGACAGCTCCCGGGAGCTCAGGGGACCAGGACAGAGCGGCCGCAGGTGAGCAGAGCAGGTTGGAGGCAGGAGGAGCAGGGGGCAGCTCCCTGGAGCTCAGGGGACCAGGGCAGAGCAGCGGCAGGTGAGCAGAGCAGGTTGGAGGCTGGAGGAGCAGGGGACAGCTCCCTGGAGCTCAGGGGACCAGGACAGAGCAGCGGCAGGTGAGCAGAGCAGGTGGGATGCAGGAGGAGCAGGGGACAGCTCCCGGGAGCTCAGGGGACCAGGGCAGAGCAGCGGCAGGTGAGCAGAGCAGGTTGGAGGCTGGAGGAGCAGGGGACAGCTCCCGGGAGCTCAGGGGACCAGGACAGAGCGGCCGCAGGTGAGCAGAGAAGGTTGGAGGCAGGAGGAGCAGGGGACAGCTCCTGGGAGCTCAGGGGACCAGGACAGAGCGGCGGCAGGTGAGCAGAGCAGGTGGGAGGCAGGAGGAGCAGGGGACAGCTCCCGGGAGCTCAGGGGACCAGGGCAGAGCAAGTGGGAGGCAGGAGGAGCAGGGGACAGCTCCCGGGAGCTCAGGGGACCAGGACAGAGCAGGTAGGAGGCAGGAGGAGCAGGGGACAGCTCCCGGGAGCTCAGGGGACCAGGGCAGAGCAGCGGCAGGTGAGCAGAGCAGGTGGGATGCAGGAGGAGCAGAGGACAGCTCCCGGGAGCTCAGGGGACCAGGACAGAGCGGCCGCAGGTGAGTAGAGCAGGTTGGAGGCAGGAGGAGCAGGGGACAGCTCCCGGGAGCTCAGGGGACCAGGGCAGAGCAGGGGCAGGTGAGCAGAGCAGGTGGGAGGCAGGAGGACCAGGGGACAGCTCCCGGGAGCTCAGGGGACCAGGGCAGAGCAAGTGGGAGGCAGGAGGAGCAGGGGACAGCTCAGGGGACCAGGACAGAGCAGCAGCAGGTAAGCAGAGCAGGTAGGAGGCAGGAGGAGCAGGGGACAGCTCCCGGGAGCTCAGGGGACCAGGGCAGAGCAGCGGCAGGTGAGCAGAGCAGGTGGGATGCAGGAGGAGCAGGGGACAGCTCCCGGGAGCTCAGGGGACCAGGACAGAGCGGCCGCAGGTGAGCAGAGCAGGTTGGAGGCAGGAGGACCAGGGGACAGCTCCCGGGAGCTCAGGGGACCAGGGCAGAGCAGGAGCAGGTGAGCAGAGCAGGTGGGAGGCAGGAGGAGCAGGGGACAGCTCCCAGGAGCTCAGGGGACCAGGGCAGAGCAGCGGCAGGTGAGCAGAGCAGGTGAGATGCAGGAGGAGCAGGGCACAGCTCCCGGGAGCTCAGGGGTTGAGGGCAGAGCAGGTAGGAGGCAGGAGGAGCAGGGGACCGCTCCTGGGAGCTCAGGGGACCAGGGCAGAGCAGGTGGGAGGCAGGAGGACCAGGGGACAGCTCCCAGGAGCTCAGGGGACCAGGGCAGAGCAGCGGCAGGTGAGCAGAGCAGGTGGGATGCAGGAGGAGCAGGGGACAGCTCCCGGGAGCTCAGGGGACCAGGGCAGAGCAGCGGCAGGTGAGCAGACCAGGTGGGATGCAGGAGGAGCAGGGGACAGCTCCCGGGAGCTCAGGGGACCAGGACAGAGCAGCGGCAGGTGAGCAGAGCAGGTGGGAGGCAGGAGGACCAGGGGACAGCTCCCGGGAGCTCAGGGGACCAGGGCAGAGCAAGTGGGAGGCAAGAGGACCAGGGACAGCTCCCGGGAGCTCAGGGGACCAGGGCAGAGCAAGTGGGAGGCAGGAGGAGCAGGGGACAGCTCAGGGGACCAGGACAGAGCAGCGGCAGGTGAGCAGAGCAGGTTGGAGGCAGGAGGAGCAGGGGACAGCTCCTGGGAGCTCAGGGGACCAGGACAGAGCAGGTAGGAGGCAGGAGGAGCAGGGGACAGCTCCCGGGAGCTCAGGGGACCAGGGCAGAGCAGCGGCAGGTGAGCAGAGCAGGTGGGATGCAGGAGGAGCAGGGGACAGCTCCCGGGAGCTCAGGGGACCAGGACAGAGCGGCCGCAGGTGAGCAGAGCAGGTTGGAGGCAGGAGGAGCAGGGGACAGCTCCCGGGAGCTCAGGGGTTGAGGGCAGAGCAGGTAGGAGGCAGGAGGAGCAGGGGACAGCTCCCGGGAGCTCAGGGGACCAGGGCAGAGCAGCGGCAGGTGAGCAGAGCAGGTGGGAGGCAGGAGGAGCAGGGCACAGCTCCCGGGAGCTCAGGGGTTGAGGGCAGAGCAGGTAGGAGGCAGGAGGAGCAGGGGACAGCTCCCGGGAGCTCAGGGGACCAGGGCAGAGCAGCGGCAGGTGAGCAGAGCAGGTGGGATGCAGGAGGAGCAGGGCACAGCTCCCGGGAGCTCAGGGGTTGAGGGCAGAGCAGGTAGGAGGCAGGAGGAGCAGGGGACAGCTCCCGGGAGCTCAGGGGACCAGGGCAGAGCAGCGGCAGGTGAGCAGACCAGGTGGGATGCAGGAGGAGCAGGGGACAGCTCCCGGGAGCTCAGGGGACCAGGACAGAGCAGCGGCAGGTGAGCAGAGCAGGTGGGAGGCAGGAGGACCAGGGGACAGCTCCCGGGAGCTCAGGGGACCAGGGCAGAGCAAGTGGGAGGCAGGAGGAGCAGGGGACAGCTCCCGGGAGCTCAGGGGACCAGGACACAGCAGCCACAGGACAGCAGAGCAGGTTGGAGGCAGGAGGAGCAGGGGGCAGCTCCCGGGAGCTCAGGGAACCAGGGCAGAGCAGGTAGGAGGCAGGAGGAGCAGGGGACAGCTCCCAGGAGCTCAGGGGACCAGGGCAGAGCAGCGGCAGGTGAGCAGAGCAGGTGGGAGGCAGGAGGAGCAGGGCTCAGGTCCCCGGAGCTCAGGGGACCAGGGCAGAGCAGCTGCAGGACAGCATAGCAAGTGGGAGGCAGGAGGAGCAGGGGACAGCTCCCGGGAGCTCAGGGGACCAGGACAGAGCAGCAGCAAGTCAGCAGAGCAGGTGGGAGGCTGGAGGAGCAGGGGACACCTCCCGGGAGCTCAGGGGACCAGGGCAGAGCAAGTGGGAGGCAGGAGGAGCAGGGGACAGCTCCCGGGAGCTCAGGGGACCAGGGCAAAGCAAGTGGGAGGCAGGAGGAGCAGGGGACAGCTCCCGGGAGCTCAGGGGACCAGGGCAGAGCAGCGGCAGGTGAGCAAAGCAGATGGGAGGCAGGAGGAGCAGGGGACAGCTCCCGGGAGCTCAGGGGACCAGGGCAGAGCAGCGGCAGGTGAGCGGAGCAGGTTGGAGGCAGGAGGAGCAGGGGACAGCTCCCGGGAGCTCAGGGGACCAGGGCAGAGCAAGTGGGAGGCAGGAGGAGCAGGGGACAGCTCCCGGGAGCTCAGGGGACCAGGACACAGCAGCCACAGGACAGCAGAGCAGGTTGGAGGCAGGAGGAGCAGGGGGCAGCTCCCGGGAGCTCAGGGAACCAGGGCAGAGCAGGTAGGAGGCAGGAGGAGCAGGGGACAGCTCCCAGGAGCTCAGGGGACCAGGGCAGAGCAGCGGCAGGTGAGCAGAGCAGGTGGGAGGCAGGAGGAGCAGGGCTCAGGTCCCCGGAGCTCAGGGGACCAGGGCAGAGCAGCTGCAGGACAGCATAGCAAGTGGGAGGCAGGAGGAGCAGGGGACAGCTCCCGGGAGCTCAGGGGACCAGGACAGAGCAGCAGCAAGTCAGCAGAGCAGGTGGGAGGCTGGAGGAGCAGGGGACACCTCCCGGGAGCTCAGGGGACCAGGGCAGAGCAAGTGGGAGGCAGGAGGAGCAGGGGACAGCTCCCGGGAGCTCAGGGGACCAGGGCAAAGCAAGTGGGAGGCAGGAGGAGCAGGGGACAGCTCCCGGGAGCTCAGGGGACCAGGGCAGAGCAGCGGCAGGTGAGCAAAGCAGATGGGAGGCAGGAGGAGCAGGGGACAGCTCCCGGGAGCTCAGGGGACCAGGGCAGAGCAGCGGCAGGTGAGCGGAGCAGGTTGGAGGCAGGAGGAGCAGGGGACAGCTCCCGGGAGCTCAGGGGACCAGGACAGAGCAGCGGCAGGTGAGCGGAGCAGGTCGGAGGCAGGAGGAGCAGGGGGCAGCTCCCGGGAGCTCAGGGAACCAGGGCAGAGCAGGTAGGAGGCAGGAGGAGCAGGGGACAGCTCCCGGGAGCTCAGGGAACCAGGGCAGAGCAGCAGCAGGTGAGCAGAGCAGGTGGGAGGCAGGAGGAGCAGGGCTCAGGTCCCCGGAGCTCAGGGGACCAGGGCAGAGCAGCTGCAGGACAGCATAGCAAGTGGGAGGCAGGGGACAGCTCCTGGGAGCTCAGGGGACCCGGACACAGCAGCCGCAGGATAGTAGAGCAAGTGGGAGGCAGGGGACACCTCCCGGGAGCTCAGGGGACCAGGGCAGAGCAGCCACAGGACAGCAGAGCAGGTGGGAGGCAGGAGGAGCAGGGGACAGCTCCTGGGAGCTCAGGGGGCCAGTACAGAGCAGCGGCAGGTGAGCAGAGCAGGTGGGATGCAGGAGGAGCAGGGGACAGCTCCCGGGAGCTCAGGGCCCAGGGCAGAGGGACAGTAAATGAGTGTCAGCTGCTGCTTAGGGACAAGGGGGAGACTGGGGACCCAGGGGGCTCCCAACCAGGGCCTGGCCCGCAGGGCACAGGTGCCGCCGTGGGCAGGACGGTCCTGCGGCCGGGGCTCCCGAGGGAAGAGGACAGGCTGCATTCTCGGGCTGGGGGCATCTGCTCTGCTCCTGGGTGCAGGGAGGTCGGACGGCAGGGGAGCATGGCAACACAGAGTGGGGGGCACAGAGGGTCCCGCTCGGGGCCTGAGCAGGGGCTGCCAGAGCCTGAGGTGCAGGGAGGGAGGGGACCGCCTCGTGGGGGTCCTCAGCTTCCTGGGGGGCACCTGACCCGCACCGAGGGCCCAGGGCGGCTGGGCCAGCGGCAGAGAGAGAAAAGGGCCTCCCTGGGCCTGGGGTGCTGGCACCAGGTGGGGAGGGGACGGCGAGGGCAGGTGCGAGGCTCTACCTGTGCTGGGGGCGGGGCTTGTGCCGAGCTCAGCAGGGACCCCAAAAGGAGAGGGGCTTTGGACAGAGGGCGCCCCTGGACAGGCGGCTGGCAAAGCCTGGTGCGGAGGCCAGAGAGCCAGCAGGGGTGGAGGGTGGAGGGTGGTGGGTGGGTCTCAGGCAGCCACGGGGGTGACGCTGAGATTCCAGAGCCTGGGAGCTGGGGCCACAGGGATGGGAGGGGAGGAGGGCAGGGGAGGCTTCTCGGTGGGAGGGCTGCACCAGGACAGGAACCTGGGGCCGGGGGCCGCCGACCCAGCCACAGAGCTGACCTCAGAGGGCACTGGGCCTGGAGGGCAGAGGGTAGCCAGGACCAAGGCTCTGGGCCAGGCTGGGGTGACAGGGCAGTGACTGCATCCGGCTTTGGGGAGAACACGGACCGCCGGTCAAACAGGGCCCCCACGGGAGGCCGGAGCAGGGACAAGGGGCTGGGGGCCCACAGGACCACGCCTGAGGTGGGCAGAGCTGAGGAAGGTCCCAGCCCCAGGCTGTGCCGACGCCAGGTGGTCCCTGAGCCTGTCCAGCCCCCGAGGCCGCTGCCGAGGCCCTGGCACAGCAGCCGGTCCTCGAAGCATGTTGGGGCTCTTGGGGCAGGCAGGGCGCTGAGGCCAGGTGGGCAGCTGAGGGCCCTGAGCCCGGTCGCCGGCCCCGCCTGGGAGAGCCGGGCTGGTTCTGTCCGACGCCGCAGTCACACGGCGCCTCGTCTCTCGCAGCCAAAACCACGGCCCCGTCGGTCTTCCCCCTGGCGCCTGGCAGCAAGACCACGTCTGGCTCCACGGTGGCCCTGGGCTGCCTGGTCAAGAGCTACTTCCCCGAGCCTGTGACCGTGACGTGGAACTCGGGCTCCCTGACCAGTGGCGTGCACACCTTCCCGTCCATCCTGCAGTCCTCGGGGCTCTACTCCCTCAGTAGCATGGTGACCGTGCCAGCCAGCAGCTGGACCAGCCAGACCTACACCTGCAACGTAGCCCACCCGGCCAGCAGAACCAAGGTGGACAAGACCGTCGGTGAGAGCACGGCGCGCGAGGCGGAGAGGCCCCAGCCCAGGGCGCGGGAGCCCCCCTGGGAACCCCACTCAGGGAGGGGCTCTTGGGGCAGCTCCAGGGTGGGCACAGGGAGGGGCGCTGGCATCAGGAGGGGCCTGCCTGGGCCTACGCCCAGCCCGAGGGCCAAACTCTCCCCTGCCTACTGGGACACCTTCTCCCTCCAGGCCCTTGTAACCCCATCTTGTCTCTCTGCAGGACCCGGCTGCTCCCCCAACCCATCACCACCTTGCCCACGTAAGTTGGCCCGGGCCGTGCCCCAGCCCAAGGAGGGGGGACCAGAGCCCAGGAGGAGCCCCCAAGTCCAAGGATGGGCCCCGCCTGGGCACTGACCCGCCTGCCTCTGTCCCTGCCTCACCAGCTTGTGAAATCCCGGAGGGACCGTCCGTCTTCATCTTCCCCCCGAAGCCCAAGGACACCCTCATGATCTCGCTGACCCCCACGGTCACGTGCGTGGTGGTGGACGTCAGCCAGGACGAACCCGACGTCCAGTTCACCTGGTACGTGGACAACGTGGAGGTGCGCACGGCCCAGACCAAGCCGCGGGAACAGCAGTTCAACAGCACGTACCGCGTGGTCAGTGTGCTCCCCATCCTGCACCAGGACTGGCTGAAGGGCAAGGAGTTCAAGTGCAAGGTCAACAACAAAGCCCTCCCAGCCCCCGTCGTGAAAAGCATCTCCAAAGCCAAAGGTGGGCGTGGTGGGCAGGGCGGGCGGGTCTCGCAGGCGGCCGTTGTCCTGCCCACGGAGCCCGGCGCGGCCAGCCCTCTGCCGTGGGAGTGACCTCTGCCCTGACCTCCGTCCCCACAGGGCCGGTCCGTGAGCCGAAGGTGTACACCCTGCCCCCGCCGCGGGAGGAGCTGAGCCAGAACGAGGTCAGCCTGACCTGCCTGATCCGAGGCTTCTACCCCGAGGACATCGTGGTCGAGTGGGAGAGCAACGGGCAGCAGCAGAGCAACTACAAGACCACCCCGGCCGTGCTGGACTCGGACGGCTCCTTCTTCCTCTACAGCAAGCTCACGGTGCCCAAGAGCGCCTGGAACTCGGGCACCAGCTACTCCTGCTCCGTGATGCACGAGGGCCTGCACAACCACTACACCCAGAAGTCCCTCTCCGTGTCTCCGGGTAAATGAGCGCTGCACCCGGCAAGCCCCTCGCCCCCCAGGCCCTCAGGGTCCCGCGAGGACGCTTGACACGCACCCCCCGCCCCCTGTACATACCTCCCGGGCACCCGGCATGGAAATAAAGCACCCAGCTGCCCTGGGACCCTGCGAGACTGTGATGGTTCTTTCCAGGGGTCAGGCCGGGCTCTGAGGCCTGAGCTGTCGTCACTAGGGGCAAAGGGGTCTGCCCAGGCGGCCCAGACGGGGCTCGTCCACGGTGACCTTGGCAGAGGAGGGGGCTCTGCCAGAGGCAGCCCCTCCAGCCAGCAGCTACTCTGGGCTGGGCACGGGGAGCCCCTCGGAGCCGCCCGAGGGAGACAAGGGCGCAGTCCCCACCTCCGCAGGCGTCCCTGTCCACGGGGCCTCTCTGTGTCCACGCAGGAGACACTCGAGGCCCTGGAGTGCAGGGTCAGACCCTCTTTCCCCTCCGTCCCCCACAGCACTTGTGGGGACACTGCCCACACCTGGGGACACGCAATCCTGGGCCCCAAAGGGCAGAGGCCCGAGGCCCTGTCTGCCCTGGGGGAAGGGCTGTCCTGACACCCACGTGGACATGACCAGACCCATCCAAACAAGCTGAGCGTGATCCCACATGGCCACCGCACGCGTGCACGCACACACACACACACACACACACACACACGCCTGGCACACCAGGGCCTCACACGGGGCCGCCCGCACAGCGCCAGACCAGGCAGGGTGTGCAGCCACACACGCACTCGCCCTGGCCCGGCCACGCAGCCCCGCGGCGCCCCGAGCTGCCCAGCAGCCTGTGCCCTCGCTGACCGGCTCAGAAACACCCAGCCCCACCACGGCCCCTCCAGGCCCCTGCACGCCCAGCACACAGGGCACACGCCCGTCACCACCCAGCCCTGGCTCACGTCCCGGGCCGCACTTCTTGTCACCAGGGTGGGCTCTGCCAGCCCCCCACCCTCCGGGCCTGGTCACCAGGGAGGGGCCAGGAGCAGCGCTGGCCTCGGGGCCGGGGCCGGTCACAGTGGGAGGGGACCGCCACAGGCCGGAGGTCTGAGCACACCCGGCCCCAGTGCAGGAGCCGGGCCCCGCCGCCCGCCGAGGACTCGCCCCAGAGGCCCGAGCCGGGGGCCAGGCACTGACCCCCCCTTCCCTGTGCAGAGCTGCAGGCGGACGAGAGCTGCACTGAGGCCCAGGACGGGGAGCTGGACGGGCTCTGGACGACCATCGCCATCTTCATCACCCTCTTCCTGCTCAGCGTGTGCTACAGCGCCACCGTCACCCTCTTCAAGGTGGGCCACAGCCCGTCCCAGGCTGTCCCCAACTGGCCCCAGACTGGCCCCCCGCTGTCACCCAGGCAGTCCGTGAAGTGTCTCCAGACTGTCTGCAGACTGGCCCCAAGCTGTTCCCAGACTGTCACACACTGTCCCTACACTGTCCTCACACATTTCCCTGGTTGTCCCCAGACTGTCTCCCTGCTGTGTCCAGACTGCCCACATTGTCCCCACACCATCCCCATGCCATCCCCAGACTGTCCCCACATTGTCCCCAACTGTCCCCTGACTATCTCTATCACCAGGCTGTCCCCAACTGTCTGCCAACTGTCCCCAGGCCGTTCCCAGGCTGTCCCCAGACTGTCCCCACATTGTCCCCAACTGTCCCCTGACTATCTCTATCACCAGGCTGTCCCCATGCTGTGCCCCAACTGTCTGCCAACTGTCCCCAGGCCATCCCCAGGCTGTCCCCAGACTGTCTGCATCCTGTCCCCAGGCTGTCCCCAGACTGTCTGCATCCCGTCCCCAGACTGTCCCCAGACTGTCTGCATCCCGTCCCCAGGCTGTCCCCAGACTGTCTGCGTCCTGCCCCCATGCTGGCCCCAGGATGTGCCCACTCTGTCCCCTGCCGCCCGTGCCCAGCCCTCCTCTCCCGCTGGCCTGTGTGCAGACTTGGGGGCACAGGGTGGTCTCGGCCAGGCCCCCCGACTCACCCCGCGCTGTCGCTGCAGGTGAAGTGGATCTTCTCGTCGGTGGTGGACCTGAAGCGGACGATCGCGCCCGACTACAGGAACATGATTGGGCAGGGGGCCTAGCACCGCCCTCCGCGAGCCCGCACAGGAGCCCGTGCGCCACGCTCAGCCCGCCCAGGCCGCACCTGCCCTCCGAGCTCACGCCCCGGCCCTGCGGCTCTCTGGCCTCGCAGTCGCCCCAGCCGCTCCCCGCGCCCAGCCCTGCCTCCCTGCCCTGCCCCTTGGAGAGCCTCGCGGACGGCAGGTCTGCCCCAGGCCTCAGCTGCCTGGACACATGCGCTGCCGCGGGGGGCCGTGTGTCCCCTCGCCGGGGCATCCTTGCCCTCCGGTCGGCCGGGCACGCTCACCCGGGAGGCAGAGGCCGGCACCCGGTGTCCATCTGGGCCGGGACTGGCTTGGTGACAATCCGTCCACGCCAGCCTTCCAAGCACAGGGGTTGTCTCAGGTGGTCGAGTGGGGGCATCTGCCACCAAGGCCAGCAAGCCACCAGGCCATCGTCCCCGGCAGGGAAGTTCCTGGACATGCAGCTCGTGGCCCCTGGATGGTCTTCCTCCCGGCCTGCGTCCTGCCGGGCTGTGTCCTGGGCACTTCCGTGAACCTCTGACCGGAGGAACGGGCTTGTTTTCCTTGCAAGCGAAGAACACTTTTCTCAGCCCCTGGGAAGGAGCCTCCGGTGCAGCGGGGTCTCCGTGTACCGGCACCGCCTCTCGGCCCCCCTGCCCACCGCACTGGGCTCTCCACGGTGGGACCGACCCGCGGGCGGATGGCCCCAGTGCCTGTGCCGGGGAGAGAAGGGCCGGGCCGCGGACACTGCCCCTCCACCCGGGCCCGGCTGCACTCCACGGAGACCGTGCGGAGAAGGGCCCGGGCCGCGGCCACTGCAGAGCCCTGCGGAGCACGGGCAGGACGGTGACCAGGCCCAGGCGGGCAGTCTCGGCCTCAGCAGGCCCCACCGCCAGAGGAGGCCGACAGCACCGAGGGAGGGCGGTGGAGGGACGCCGGGAGACAGCTGTGGGCACCGCCAGGCCCCAGCCCGGAGGCCGGCGTCCAGCCCGAGGATGCAGAGACAACAGGAGGAGGAGAGACCCGAGGCCACCGCGCGCTGTCGCTGCTCCCAGCGCATCTCTGGACAAACGCCAGGCGGATCGCGAGGCCGGGAGAGACTGGCGCCCACCACCACCTGCTGCGGCCACCGGGAATCACTCAAGGAAACGCCACAGTTGCAGCTTCTGTAGCTTTTCTTCTTGTCGACTTTCTGGAGGGCATTCACTCCCCTAGATGTTTCTCTGTGTGACAATAAAACATCCTTCAACACTCCTGTGCCTGGGGACAGCCTTCCTGTGTTCACACCCACCGTGGCCTGCCCGGGGAAGTGCCCCAGGGGTCCCCACAGCCTGGCTCTGCACCTTCCGCCCCCCCCCCCCCGTGCCCGGCGCGACATGCCCGGCCCCTCCCCGGCCGCCGACCGTCGCTACGTGGGCATCAGGGCTCCCGCTTGCCTTCGGGGACACTCTTCCTAATCCCAGCCGGACGTGGCCCTGTCACTGCACTGGGCAGCCCAGGGCCCCAGGGCTGGGAGGAGCTGGTGAGAAGGGCGCTGGGTCTGTGTGTGTCAGCTCAGGCAGCAGATGCTTCCCCAGCCCTGGAGGATGGGGGTGCCCAGGCCACGGTGTCCCAGGGCCGGTCCTGCCAAGGCCTCTCTCCTGGGCTTGCACACGGCGCCTCCCCCCGGGGTCCTCCCTGCATCCCCCCTCTGCGCGTCCTGACCTCCTCTTCCCATGAGGACCCCAGTCCCGTCGGAGCAGGGTGCACCCTAGTGACCTCGCGTTGGCTCATTACCTCTGTAAGGGCCCCGTCTCCAAACACAGGCACCTCCTGCAGAACCGGGTCGGGACGGCAGCGTGGGAAGCTGGACAGCCGCAATGTACCTCGAAAGAGTCCATGCTCTGGCTCCCCAAAATTCACATCCTTGTCACAGGCACAATGATCATCCCATCCCAGAATCCCCAGAGCCTCACCCCATCCCAGCATCAACGCTGAAGCCCAAAATCCCATCTAAACATCAGCTTCCTAGTACGGGTGAGGCCTGGTGCACGATTCATCCCGGGATAAGATTCAGCCCCTGACAGGCGTGCGGGGTGCCGGGAAGCAGGAGCAGAGGTGGAGCGAGGTGTTTCCAAGGGTAAACACAGCCAGACACTAGTGTCACAAGGACAGATTTGAGACAGTGGTGACTACTGCAGCAGGGAAGAGGCCGGCACGGCCTGAGCTCACCGGCCCTCCGTGCAGAGCTCACAGGCTCCCAGGGGAGGCAGGCAGGGCAGGGTGCGGGCACCGTGGGGTCAGGGAGCGGAGCGGACACCCCGGCTGGCCCTGTCCGTGCGAGGGGCCGCTGCGTCGGGGGCGGCCTCCGCTGAGTCTGGGTTCTGCCCTGCCAGAGCCTGGACACCCAGGCGGCCCGTCCTTCCTGACGGGGACATCTGACGGGAACGGCCCTCAGGTCCTGGGAGAGACACTCCTGGCTACAGGACACACAGACATCGTGAGGGGACAGAGGAAGGACCCACCGAGGTTGGCCCTTCGAGCCAAAGCCCTAGGAAAGGGAGGTGCGTGGCTGGAGCTCGGTCAAGGAGAGGCTCGTGGTCAGCATGGCCGTGGCGGCTGACGGGAGCCAGGCTGAAAATGTCGCCGGAGTTTCCTGTCGATGGAGAGAGACCATTTCACACAGGACGGGGAGTGGCCGGACTTGTTCCAGCGGCATCCCTGTGGTGGGCCAGCTCCGGCCGCGGACCCCGGCCCGGCCGCGCCACGGCAGGGCTGTGCATGTGGCTTGTGCCAACGTCCACTGGCCGGTGAGCCCAGGGAGCCCGGGCCTCCAGCTCCTCAGCACACGCTGCCGCAGCGCAGCCAGGGCAGGGGAGGGGACTGGGGTGCGGGGAGGGCAGCTGGCGTGTCACCAGCCAGCCCATCCCGGCCCCAAGCATGGGGTCCCAGTCGCCACCGGGCCCTGCGCACACCTGCAGACAAAGTCCCAGCCAGAACGTGGCCTAACAAACCCAGACCCCAAGCAGAGCGAGATGGATGCCAGGGAGCTGAGAACTCTCTGTCCAGAGGACAGGCCAGCCCGTGGGGACCCTGCCCCGCCCTCCCGGGTAAGCAGGTTTCCACCCCCACTTCCAAGGGGCCCTCAGGGCCTCTGGGGCTCTGGGGGGGCGGGCACTGGCCCATCGTCCTGAGGGTGGATGGCCGGGCCAGGCTGAGGAGAGGAAGCCCAGCGCAGCGCTGGTGACGTGGTGTGACGTCCATGCCAGGTCGTGCCCCGGACTGAGAAGGCTGAGCTGGGAAGGAGCAGAAGCTTCCTGCAGCCCCTACCCCGGCCAGCACCTGGCCAGGCACCCTGGGGAAACTGGGTCCTTCCCCAAGGTGCCAGGCCCCGCCCCGCTGCCCCTCTATCCCTCCCACTGGCCGGGTCCCCCCAGGAGCGCCAGCCCAGGCCCCGAGCCCCTCCCGTGACTCTGCAACGAGGCTGCATCGTGGGCAGCCCCAGGCACTCCCCAGCGGTCCATGGCGTGACATGGTGTGACATGGTGTGATGTGGTATAATGTGGTGTGACATCCATGATGTGATGCAGTGTGACATGGTATGACATGGTGTGACATGGTATAATGTGGTGTGACATCCATGATGTGATGTGGTGTGACATGGTGTGACGTGGTGTGAAGTGGTGTGATGTGGTGTGACATGGTGTGACGTGGTATAATGTGGTGTGACATCCATGATGTGATGCAGTGTGACATGGTATGACATGGTGTGACGTGGTATAATGTGGTGTGACATCCATGATGTGATGTGGTGTGACATGGTATGACATGGTGTGACGTGGTATAATGTGGTGTGACATCCATGATGTGATATGCTGTGACATGGTGTGAAGTGGTGTCATGTGGTGTCATGTGGTGTGACATCCATGATGTGATATGCTGTGACATGGTGTGATGTGGTGTGAAGTAGCATGACATGGTGTGACGTGGTATAATGTGGTGTGACATCCATGATGTGATGTGCTGTGACATGGTGTGAAGTGGCATGACATGGTGTGACATGGTGTGACGTGGTATAATGTGGTGTGACATCCATGATGTGATGTGCTGTGACATGGTGTGAAGTGGCATGACATGGTGTGACATGGTGTGACGTGGTATAATGTGGTGTGACATCCATGATGTGATGTGGTGTGGCATGGTGTGATGTGGTGTGAAGTAGCATGACATGGTGTGATGTGGTATAATGTGGTGTGACATCCATGATGTGATGTGGTGTGGCATGGTGTGATGTGGTGTGAAGTGGCATGACATGGTGTGACATGGTATGTGGTGTGACATCCATAATGTGATATGCTGTGACATGGTGTGAAGTGGCATGATGTGGTGTGATGTGGTGTGACATCCGTGGTTGGCCCAGGTTGCAGAATGGTGACTGTGGCCAGGGAAGACAGTGAATGGATCCATTCGGGCGCGTTGACCTGGAGAAACGGTGGTCGGCAAGTCCACGCAGGCCAGCCTGCCAGGTACACCCACCCTCACCTGAGCCGGGTGGGCTCGCAGGGCAGCGGGCAGGACTCTGGTCAGCCTGGAGGAAGGACCTGCCACCAAGTGGTCTTCTGAGGACACACAAGACCGAGGCTGTGACCTCAGCCTCCACCCAGCAGCTACTGTGCTCTCAGCAGCTCAGGGTGGAGGTGCAAGGAAGGGACCTGGGCCCCAAGGCACAGTCACACCAAGTCCTGCCGCATCTGACCCCTGACCCCAGGCACACCGTTTAGAGAGATTTAGAGAGAGAGGAGGAGAGACGTTTCTCTGTGGAAGCAGCTCACACGACTGGCGGGAATGAGCCGCCGGGGTCTGACATCCGCAGGGGAGGCCGCAGGCGCGAAATGCAGGCAGGAGCTGATGCTACAGTCTTGTGTGTGTGTGTGTGTGTGTGTGTGTGCGCGCAGAGGGTGGTATTTCTTTTTTTTAGATTTTTTTTTATTATTTCAGCATATAATGGGGGCATAAAATTTAGGTTACGTACAGTCTTGATGAAAAATCCTTCTTCCCTGAGAGAGCTCGGATCTTGCTCCCAAGGCCTCCCGCTGAGGGGACGAGGAGACCCCGGCTGCCGCTGACCCCTCCGCTCCAATCAGCTCGTCGTGGGTGTCAGCCCCACCCACAGGGGACCTTCTCGGCCACACCTGGAGTCCTGTCTGACTGGTCAGCGGGCACCAGCGCGGGCCTGGGCACAGGCAGGGTGGGCCAGCACGGGGACCTCCTCCAGCTGGTCACTCACGACGCCCTGAGAGGCCAGGGCCACCGACGCAGCCTCACAGTGGCAGAAATCAGCCCTCGGGGAGCTGCAGCCCGGCTCTCGGGGACGGTGCCAGGGCTGCGCCGTGACTCTGACCACGAGGCTCACGTTCCTCCCACTGCACACGGCCGCGTGGGGAGTCTGGAACACCGTGCTCACCTGACTCTCGCCCGCAGGGACAGCGGCTCAACCCAGCCACCGCATGCCGGGCCCTGAGGGCGCCCCTCGAGCCTAGAGAGGTTTGGACAGGACAGAGGCCCCGGGAGTTCTGTGAAGATGCCACTGTTTATCTATTCAGCACATGGTCACCAGATGTCAACCCAGGGCAGGCGCCGCCAGGCGCACAGCACCCCACGGTGGCCCACACGGAGTGGGGCTGGGGAGGCGCTGCCGGGGGCGCCCTGAGCTGCGCCGCGGGGCAGACCTGCCCCTCAGCTCCTGGGCTCCTGCCCTCCTGGCCACCGAGGACCAGGCCTCCTGGACACCAAGTCTGGGCCCTGAGCAGGGCCGGCCGCAACATGTCCACGGGATCGTTTCCAAACATGGCCCCGTCATGGCTCTCGCATGGACATATAATGAACACGGGTCACAGGTTTCGTTTGTTTTTCTCACCAGTGAAGTTGCGCAACTAGTTCAACGTGGAATTCAAGGTGCAGCACTTATATGGCTGAATCAGGAAGGCCAAAAAGAGTTTCTAAATAGACGAAAACCTGGCTTTTTCCCCGGGAGGCAGAGAGGACGCAGTTGTCCTTCCAAAGAAGAGAGTAAGCGTTGCTACCCGTCTGGGGGGTGAGCTGCTCTCCGTCTTCTCCAATTTACAGAGCTGTAAAATAGCCCAAAGACACCGGGAGGCTCGGAGGTGTGGAGGCGGGAGGAGCTCGCCCAGAGGGTGTGCACGGCAATGCCCGGCTTCCCGTCGAAGACCCCAGCAATCTTCTGGTGCACTTCAGCCTTTCAGGGTTTCCTACAAATGCAGGTAACCTGCCCAGAATATACAGAGAACTATAAGTCAATTAGGAAAATGAAATAATTCAACAGAGAAACAGGCAAGAGAACTGAGCAGACGTCTTACAACACACGTGCAGTAGCCGCTAAACGCCGGGCAGCTGCAGCCGCCCTCGCCAGCGGGGAGATGAAAGTGAAAACCGCAGGAGGGAAAGTAGTTCTGCCTCCAGCCGTGGGGTGGGGGGGGGGTCGCATCAGACTAACTCCCCGGCAGACGGTAATTATAAACTCTGGAAAACACAGTTTAAAAATCAACGATTTGCAGGCACTGGAACATGGCCCAAACCCGGCACACACTAGGGAAGATTCTTTCTGGGAATATTTACCTGAAGGCACCCCCAGTGCTGCCGCAGGTGCGACTGGAGCTGAGCAGGAGCGGCAGCCTCCCTGCTGAGGACAGAGGGTCAAGGCAGCAATTCTGTGTCCCCCCAAACTGGTGTGGGAAGCCCCGACCCCCAGCGGCTGTATTTGGAGGAAGTAACGAAGGTCAAATGAGGTCTAAGGGCGGGGCCCCGATCTGCCGGGATTGGTGCCCTTAGGAGAACAGACGCGGGCCAGCCGTCCTCTGTCTGCACGTGGGGGACGGTGACAGTGCGGCCACCCAGACGCCGACCTCAGCGTCCAGCCTCCAGAGACGTGAGAAAACCAACTCCTGCCGTCTGAGCTGCCTGGTCCCTGGCGTTTCGTCTTGGCAGCGGTGGGGTCCCCAGCTCCCCGGTCCGGTTCCTGACCGAAGATCACGGCGTGCCTGGACCGCTCTGGGACCCCCAGCAGGCTGGGACCCGCACTGGGGCCTTGGCCACTCCCAGGCACTCGCAAAGGTATCGAGCTTCTTGCCCAAAAGCCTGAAAGAAAGAGGCCCCGCCCTGAGCCAATCCCGCAAACCCTCACGTAAAGTCCATACGCTGACCGCCCCCCACGAACGCAGCGGGGAGCAGCCCTTCCTCCCGCCGTTGCCGGAGAACGCGCAGCCTCCGCGAGTGACGTCCCCATGAACACTCGGACGGGTCACCTTGGCGTCAAGCGCCTCTTTCGCTGGAATCCCGGCTGGCCCTGTCTGGGAAGGGTTTGGGGCAGTCCCCTGGGGGGACTCCCAGCCGCCACTCTGGGGGTGACCCCAGCCGCGGGTGGGGTGGGACGAAAGAGCCCCAGCAGGGTGATACGGGCAGGGAGGGGTGACTCGTCTCCCAGACTGAGAAACAATGTGGTCGCAGCCAAAACGCCAGCTGGGCGGGTTCTGGTCTTGGCTTTGGGTTTGCTGGGTTTTGGTTTTCAGGTTTTTGGTTTTTTTTCCTAGATCTGTGTGCAGCTTGGAGACAATTTTAAAAAAGAAGAGCAAAGGGTGCAGGAGACTCCCCCAGATATCAACACTTGCAAAGTGGTCGCCCCGGAAGCCCGGTTGCCACTCACGCACGGACAGGCGGACCCAGGAACAGACGTGTTCAGAGAGACCCTGACGGGTCGTGCCGAGAGCTGAGGGGGACAGGTGGGCCCACACACGGTCACGGAGGCCTCGGCCACTGCCTGCCGTCGGCGAGCTGGACAGCCGGGAAGGCCACTGCTGCGGTCCCGGACTCCACAGACCTGAGGCCTCGAGCGCTGGTGGCCGGGGACAGAACTCGGGCGCCCCGCTCAGAAGAGCGGGAGCCGCATCTCTCCCTCCCCCACTTTCTGTCCCGCGCAGGCCCTGGATGGACTGGGGGACGCCGGCCGACACCGCGGAGGGCAGGTCTTCGCTCGGCCCACTGCTCTGAATGCCGGTCTCGTCCGCGATCACCCTCCCAAACTCACGGGGAATGACGTCCCGTGACCCGCAGACTTAACCCTCACACGGCCCGGCTGTCCCCGGAAGGGGCTGTGTCACGGTGGACGTGGCCCCGTGAGACAATGGGAGAGCGGGGCAGCGCGGGGGGTGGGTGGGAACTGGCTTCTCACACGCAGAGCCTGGGCCCCGACGGCCACTTCACACCACGCGTGGCGTGTGGCAGGGGAGCCCGTTAGGATTCGGTGCTCACAGCCCAAGGGCAGCCCTAGCGCTACGCGAAAACGCGGCCGCCGGGGCTGGTAGGGGGCGAAGCGCCTCCCTGGCTGAGTGAGCGTCCTCCGGGGACCTCGGAATATGACCTTTTTGGGAAACAGGGTCTTTGCAAACGTGGGCAGGTTGAGGGTCTTGAGATGACATCGTGCTAGAGCTGGGATGGGCCCTAAGTCCAAAGACCGGTGTCCTCGTGTCCGCTGGGAGCTGGGAGGGCAGAGGGTCCCCCTGAGCCCCCCACGGCCCTGCCAGCAGCTCCATCTCGGACTTCCGGCCTCCAGAACTGGTGGGGGGGGGATGAACTTCTGTTGCTTTGAGCCAGCGGGTCTGGGGACCTCTGTCACAGCAGCCCCAGGACACTAGTGAAGCCGGTCACGGGGCTCTTCGTCCGCAGAGGTTCAGGCCGGGGCAGAGGACTGATGATCGTGACCTGGTGGGATCGAGAAGAAACGTGAGCGGCAGCAGACGGCCAAGTCTAACGCCAACAAGAAAGTGGCATCTGGAAATTACTGCCTCGCAAACTTCCAAGAAATTGCCAGGAAAACCTTTAGAAAACACGGTCAGAGCAAAGACAGAGACACCCAACTGGCTCCTGAGCTCCAGAGAGGTCCTGGGGCTCGCTAGGCACGGCGCGCACAGGCTGGACCCACCAGACGCCGCGAGGCTCCCTGCAGGGCGGCAGGTGGCGGCCGCGAGCCCGGGGAGGGACACGGTGGGACGGGGCCACGGGGGCCAGGCTGGTCCTGGGGAAGGGAAGACGCCTGGAGAAGGCTTTGCACTGGGGGCCACAGCCAAGCACAGCAAGGGTCAGCCGGTCTCGGGGAAGCCCCGGCCTCCACCCCGCCACGCGGAGAGACTCCGGACCCCCGCAGACGGCTGTGGGCCGGGCCCCCGCTGGGTCTGGGGGTCCGAGGCCCAGCTGCTGCCGCGACAGCCCTATCCTGGTGCCGACCGGAGGGTCTAAGTGGCACCTGCAGCCAGGCCTCCCTGGGAGCAGAGGCTGAGCCCCGGCGCCGGGCCGAGGAGGGCGTCCTGCCTTCGGTGTTTCTATCTGAGTCTCGACCCGGTGCTGACACCGAAGGCCGAGTCCCTGATCTGGGCTCACACACTCTGCAGGGATGTGACCGGGACTAGTCCTGGCAGGGGTGAGCGCTGGGGGACATTCCTTCGACCTGACTCGACTAGCTGCTCTGCAACCGTCTCAGGACAACGTCGGCAGCTGCGCTTTGACCTTGAAAGTCATTGTAAAATCCCATCCTTTCCGTCCCTCTGAGGACTAGGCGCTCCCTGGGGCCTGTCCTTCGGTCTCACCGACGCACACGCACGGCGGGGGGGGGGGGGGGGGGGGAGGCTGCGCACGGCGGGGTGGGGGGAGGCGGCGCACGGCGGGGGGGGGCGGCGCACGGCGGGGGGGGGCGGCGCACGGCGGGGGGGGGCGGCGCACGGCGGGGGGGGGCGGCGCACGGCGGGGGGGGCGGCGCACGGCGGGGGGGGCGGCGCACGGCGGGAGGGGGGGCGGCGCACGGCGGGGGGGGGGCGGCGCACGGCGGGGGGGGGGCGGCGCACGGCGGGGGGGGGGGCGGCGCACGGCGGGGGGGGGCGGCGCACGGCGGGGGGGGGCGGCGCACGGCGGGGGGGGGGGCGGCGCACGGCGGGGGGGGGGCGGCGCACGGCGGGGGGGGGGCGGCGCACGGCGGGGGGGGGGCGGCGCACGGCGGGGGGGGGCGGCGCACGGCGGGGGGGGGCGGCGCACGGCGGGGGGGGGGGCGGCGCACGGCGGGGGGCTGCGCTCCGCCTCGTCCTGCGCCGAGGAAGCACCTGCGCGTCTGCAGTGCAGCGTGGCTCGGCCTCGTCCCGCGGGGTCTCCAAGAAAACCTTCCCACAGCAGCACGCTATTTAAAACGTGGTTGTGTGTGTGTCCTGTGCTTCCAGTTCTTTCCATGAGCGATCACTTGAACGATTAAATCCGACCCCAAGAGGGCTTTCTGGGGATGCTGCACCTTGTTCTGCTGTTCTTGGTTATGCCGGCGGTCACACGACTGGCCCTCGTCCAGACTCACACGCGACAGGATGACGTGTACTGAATGTAAACCTACTCAATCAACACGACGTTAAAATCTTAAAAAGGAGTGAGAAGGAAGGGGCTTTGCTGTCTGGCCAGCCTCCCACCTCCCTCGGGCCCCCAGGCCCCCACTCAGCCCTCCTAGCCCACCCTGGGCCGCCCCAGGCCCCCCAGAGCCCAGTCATTTAAGGAGCAGCCTGGGGCAGGCAGGGGGCCTGGGGCGGGCTCGGCCTCCCGGCCTGCGCTCCCAGACACGCTGCGCCACCTCCTCGAGCTCGGGGGGCCAGCGGGCGGCTTGTGTGGACACCAGCAACACGCCCCCTCTCCAGCCACACGGACACAGAAGCAGCACCAGCCTGGCACACACTGCCCCACCCACCCTGGCGGGGCCATTGGAGGACCAGGGTGCGGGGTAGAGCCTCCCCTGCCCGCAGACACACCACGGGCGCACACACGTGCACACATGCACAGGCGCACACAGGTGTGCACAGCTGAGACAGCCGTTCAGGCGCAGAATCTGTCCAGGTCGCTGGGGGAAGGAGCAGCACTGGGGGGTCACAGGAGGACCCCGAGCCGGGGCCCTGGCCCTGGCCGATCGTGGAGGCTGCAGGCAGAGCCGGGTACAAAGGCCAGAGCGGGGCAGCGGGGGCCGGACGGGAGGGTGGGCCGATCCCTGGGGGCCAGTGCAGGCGGCAGCCCCAGGCAGGAGCGGAGCGGGGTGAGGAGCAGACCTGTGCGCTCGGAGCTGAGCCAGCCCCGTGGGCACCAGAGGACCAGGGACCCTAAGGGCGGCAGCTGGAGACAAGGCCCCGCTGGCACCTGAGACGATGGCCCCGTCCTCCTCCCAGGGCCTCTCTCCGGCACCAGCGCCCGGCTCGTCCTGGGTGTCGGGGTGGAAGGGGTCCCTGCCCGAAACGCCCGAGGCCTGGGAGGACAAGCGGAAGGACGCGGGCCAGGCCAGGTGGCCGGTGGAGCCCCAGCCCCACACGCGCACGGAGCCGGCCGCAGGGCCAGGCACCGCCTGACAGGCCGGGGGCACGGAAGGCTCCCGCCTGCGGTTTCTCTCGGCGTCACGGGTCCTTCCTGGAAACTCGCGTTTGCCCTCAGCCTCCCGCAGGGCACTCGGCCCAGGCTGAGCGCGGCGGGGGCCTGCCCGGGCGCCGGCTCCCCCAGGCCTCACGTCCGAGCCCTCCAGAGCCCTGGCTCTGCTGCACTCAGCCCTTCCGGCGCCTTCCAGATGGGCCCAAACATCCCTCCGAGGGCTCTGGGCTGGCCAAAGCCTGTCTCCCTGCATCCCCCGCACGGGGGCCACCCGCCCTGGGCATTCTGCCGTCACCCCCAGGGCCCCAGCTAGCGGGCTGGGCCTGCAGCACCCATGGCCTCCCCTGGCACGTGGGTCTCCTGGGGACTCCTGGGCACACAGGCCGCAGGAGGCGTCGACAGTGCGAAGGAAATTGCCCACTTGGAGCTGTTGCCGAGCACACAGCACACGCCTGGCCTCCCGCGTGCTCACGCCCTTGGCGCACAGACTCCCCGCGGCACCCGGCCCGGCAGCGGCAGGGACCTTGCGGAGCTACCAGCCCTCGCGGGCCCGGCCGCCTGGCCACAGCCCTCCCGTGCTCGTCCCTCCCTGGGCCCTGGAGGGGCAGCCCCACTCGGGCCCCAGGCGGCAGGACAGTGACTGTGTGCGGGCCGGGGTCACCGCAAAGGCTGCTGGCTGCACACCACCCTGCCCAGGAACCTGGCCCGCGGCGATGGCTGGTCCGCGCTCACATCCCGGCACGCGCTCCGCAGGCCGGTTCTGCCTCATTCTCGTGCACAAAATGGCCACCGCCCTCTCCCCATAAGGCTGCCACGGGCACAGGTGACACCCAATGCTCGCCCGCCATGGCTTCGGGACCCCAAGGACGCAGGTGGGGTGACCCCAGCTTGCTGACTGGGGCCCCCGAGCGAGAGAGTGCGGGAGCGGGCGGGCCCGGGAGGAGGCCAGGGAGGGGAGCGCCTCCCCCAGAACCTGCGTGCCCGTCCCCAGGTCCCCAGCGGGAGCCTCACCTGAGCCGCTGGCATTGCTCAATCGACTTCCCAAGAACAGAGAGAAAAGGGAACTTCCAGGGCAGCCGTGGCCCCGGGGGTTCCCGCCCCATTTTTAGCTGAGGGCACTGAGGCAGAGCTCACTCCCCCCGCCCGACTGGCTGGGCGAAAAATAACAACAATGGGGCGTATCCAGGAGCCCGACAGACGGCTGCCGGACGGGCCACGCGGCCACGCGGGCCACCGCACCCAGCAGAGGACCCGGCACGACAGGTATCCCAGCCCACCGGGAACGCCAGCTGGGGCTGGCCCGGGGGGCAGTGAGGGATGGACTGCCAGGCCCCTGACGGGGTAGGCCACCTGGACTGCCGTCCCAGCGTGGCGTGTCCTTCAGCTGTCCCTTCCCTGCATGCGGACACAGGGCTGCCAGAAAGAGCCTGAAGCTGACGCAGAGAAGGCAAGGGGCCATGACTCTCAGAGGGGCCAGGGCTGGGCGGGCCCAGGCCAAGGGGGTCGTAGGCCCCAGGCCAGGCTGAGGCCTCAGGGATGGGATGTGGGGACAGGCGGGTGCTGTCCCGTGCTGAAGGGCACGGCAGGCCTAAGCCCCATGCCCTGGGCTGCTCCTGGTCAGTCCCGACGCACAGGCTGAGCTGAGCAGACTGAGCGAGCTGCCCGGGCCTTGGAAGGGCTTGGCCAAGCCAGACCGTCCTGAGCCAAGGACACCCGGCCTGCCCTGGACTGGGCTGAGCTGGGCTGGGCTGGGAGGAACTTGGCTGAGCTGGGATGAACTGGGCTGGGCTGAGCTGGGCTGGGTTGGGATGGGCTAGGCTGAGTGGACGGAGCTGGGCAAGCTGGGCCAGTGGAACGGGCACATCTCGCAGAGCCAGGGTTGCTGGGATGTCCTGAGCCGTACTGACCAAGCTGGGTGGGCCTGACCTGGGCCCAACTCAGCAGGCTGGACAGAACTGGACTGGGCTGAACCACACTGGGTTCAGCTCAGAAGTGCCACCTGGGTGAGTTTAGCACAGCCCGTCAGTGGGGATGAGCTGGCTGAGATGTTGCACAGAACTGGGCTGAATTGGGCTCAACTGGGCTGAACTGGGCTGGGCTGGGCTGAACTGGGCTGGGCTCAGCTGGGCTGAACTGGGCTGAACTGGGCTGAGCTGAGCTGGGCTGGGCTGGGCTGATCTGGGCTGGGCTGCACTGGGCTGGGCTGGGCTGAGCTGGGCTGAACTGGGCTGGGCTCAGCTGGGCTGAACTGGGCTGAACTGGGCTGAGCTGAGCTGGGCTGGGCTGGGCTGATCTGGGCTGGGCTGCACTGGGCTGGGCTGGGCTGAGCTGGGCTGAACTGGGCTGAGCTGGGCTGAACTGGGCTGGGCTCAGCTGGGCTGAACTGGGCTGAGCTGAGCTGGGTTGGACTGGGCTGAATTGGGCTGATCTGGGCTGGGCTGAACTGGGCTGAACTGGGCTGAGCTGAGCTGGGCTGAGCTGGCTGAACTGGGCTGAACTGGGCTGGGCTGGGCTGAACTGGGCTGGGCTGAACTGGGCTGACCTGATCTGGGCTGGGCTGCACCGGGCTGAACTGGGCTGGGCTGGGCTGAACTGAGCTGAGCTGGGCTGGGCTGAGCTGGGCTGGGTGGAACTGGGCTGGGCTGAAGTGGTCTGGGCTCAGCTGGGCTGAACTGGGCTGAACTGGGCTGAAATGGGCTGAGCTGGGCTGGGCTGGGCCGGGCTGAACTGGACTGGGCTGGGCTGGGCTGAGATGGGCTCAGCTGGGCTGGGCTGGGCTGAACTGGGCTGGGTTGAACTGGCTGAGCTGAGCTGGGCTGGGCTGAACTGGGCTGGGCTGAACTGGGCTGGGCTGAACTGGCTGGGCTGAACTGGCTGAGCTGAGCTGGGCTGGGCTGAATTGGGCTGAATGGGCTGAGCTGAGCTGGGCTGAGCTGGCTGAACTGGGCTGAACTGGGCTGAGCTGAGCTGGGCTGGGCTGGGCTGAACTGGCTGAGCTGGGCTGGGCTGAGCTGGGCTGGGCTGAGCTGGGCTGAGCTGAGCTGGGCTGAACTGGGCTGAGCTGGGCTGAGCTGGGCTGGGCTGAACTGGGCTAAACTGGGCTGAGCTGGGCTGGGCTGAGCTGGGCTGAGCTGACCTGAGCTGGGCTGGGCTGGGCTGAACTGGGCTGGGCTGAACTGGGCTGGGCTGAACTGGCTGAGCTGAGCTGGGCTGGGCTGAGCTGGGCTGGGTGGAACTGGGCTGGGCTGAAGTGGTCTGGGCTCAGCTGGGCTGAACTGGGCTGAACTGGGCTGAAATGGGCTGAAATGGGCTGAGCTGGGCTGCGCTGGGCCGGGCTGAACTGGACTGGGCTGGGCTGGGCTGAGATGGGCTCAGCTGGGCTGGGCTGAACTGGGCTGGGCTGAACTGGCTGAGCTGAGCTGGGCTGGGCTGAACTGGGCTGGGCTGAACTGGACTGGGCTGAACTGGCTGAGCTGAGCTGGGCTGGGCTGAATTGGGCTGAATGGGCTGAGCTGAGCTGGGCTGAGCTGGCTGAACTGGGCTGAACTGGGCTGAGCTGAGCTGGGCTGGGCTGGGCTGAACTGGCTGAGCTGGGCTGGGCTGAGCTGGGCTGAGCTGAGCTGGGCTGAACTGGGCTGAGCTGGGCTCAGCTGGGCTGGGCTGAACTGGGCTAAACTGGGCTGAGCTGGGCTGGGCTGAGCTGGGCTGAGCTGACCTGAGCTGGGCTGGGCTGGGCTGAACTGGGCTGGGCTGAACTGGGCTGGTCTGAACTGGGTGAGCTGAGCTGGGCTGAAGTGGGCTGAGCTGGGCTGGACCGGGCTGAATTCGGCTGATCTGGGCTGGGCTGAACTGGGCTGATCTGGGCTGGGTTGAACTGGGCTGAACTGGGCTGAGCTGAGCTGGGCTGAGCTGAGCTGAACTAGGCTGAACTGGGCTCAGCTGAGCTGGGCTGGGCTGAACTGGGCTGATCTGGGCTGGGCTGGGCTGAAGTGGGCTGAGCTGGGCTGAGCTGGGCTGGACTGGGCTGAACTGGGCTGATCTGGGCTGGGCTGAACTGGGCTGAGCTGAGCTTGGCTGGGCTGAGCTGGGCTGAGCTGACTGAACTAGGCTGAACTGGGCTGAGCTGGGCCGAACTGGGCTGAACTGGGCTGAGCTGGGCCAAACTGGGCCGAGCTGGGCTGAACTGGGCTGAGCTGGGCTGAGCTGGGCTGGACTGGGCTGACCTGTGCTGGGCTGAACTGGGCTGAGCTAGGCTGGGCTGAAGTGGGCTGAGCTGGGCTGGGCTGGGCTGCGCTGGGCTAAGCTGGGCTGAGCTGAGCTGGGCTGGGCTGAACTGAGCTGAACTGAGCTGAGCTGGGCTGAACTGGGCTGAAATGGGCTGAGCTGGGCTGAGCTGAGCTGGGCTGGGCTGTACTGGGCTGAGCTGGACTGAGCTGGGCTGAACTGGGCTGAAGTGGGCTGAGCTGGGCTCAGCTGGGCTGACCTGGGCTGAAGTGGGCTGAGCTGTACTGGGATGAGCTGACCTGGGTCTGAACTTGGCTAAACTGGGCTGAGCTGGGCTGAGCTGGGCTGGGCTGAGCTGGGCTGGGCTGAGCTCGGCTTAAGTGGGCTGAGCTGGACTGAGCTGGGCTGGGCTGGGCTGAGCTGGGCTGGGCTGAGCTGGGCTGAGCTGGGCTGGGCTGGGCTGAGCTGGGCTGAGCTGGGCTGGGCTGGGCTGGGCTGAGCTCGGCTTAAGTGGGCTGAGCTGGGCTGAGCTGGGCTGAGCTGAGCTGGGCTGGGCTGGGCTGAGCTCGGCTTAAGTGGGCTGAGCTGGGCTGAGCTGAGCTGAGCTAGGCTGGGCTGAACTGGGGTGAGCTGAGCTGGGTTGAAGTGGGCTGAGCTGGGCTGAACTTGGCTGGGCTGGGCTGAGCTGGGCCTACCTGGCCTGATGTGGCTGTTTCCCATCAGCCTGGCTTAGCTAAAGTCTGTTGGGCTGAACGGTGCTGAGCCAACCTACTATCTTTCCCTGTCTGGCTGAGATGAGTTGAATCCGAGTGAAGATGGTGGAGTTCCTGAGACTAACACGAGTCGCTGTTCTGCAATGGGATGTCAGCTGAGGTGGGCTGAGCCAGGCTCACCTGGGCCCACCTGCACCAAGCTGGGTTGTCTTGAGAGGGGCTGGGCTGGTCTCAGCAAGACTAGACCTGGGAATCTGGACTCCACAGGTCCAAAGGTCTCGGCTCACCTGGCTGTCCTACTCAAGGTCATCTGCTTGGCAGGACTGTGTGGGCAGAGCTGGGCTGGCCACCGAGAGCTCGGCCAGGTGGAAGGCAGGCGGGTGCCAGCCAGAGCCGCCCTGGCAGGGGTGCAGAAGCAGCCAAGCAGCGTCTGACGGGGTCTCTGACTCTGCCCAAGGCGCATCAGGACCGAGTCTCCGCACTCACAACTGGGAGGCCAGCGAGGGGCAGACCACCCACAGCGAGCCCCACAGGGGTTTGCGGCTGGGGAGGGGTCAATCTGGTGACTTCCAGGGCTGCCTGGGCACCCAGGCCCTTGGGGGTCTGTGGGCTCTGGCCTTCAGCCGAGGGCACGGCCTGGCACCTCAGGCCCTCAAGAGCCCACATCACAGCCACCTGGGGCTGGGGTTGGGGCACACCCTGGGGACGCCCCTGTTCCTGAGCCCAGCCTGAGGAGTCAGAGGTGAGCCAAGGGCCCACAGGGAGCTGGACACAGCCTCCTGCACGGATCCCCGCCGCCCACCCAGCCCCCAGGCCTGACAGGGCCCTGTCCCCACAGCCTCCACCCAGGGCCCCAGTGTGTTCCCCTTGGCCCCGTGCTGCAAATCCGACACCAACTCCTGGACGCTGGGCTGCCTGGTCACGGGCTACTTCCCAGAGCCGGTGAGCGTGACCTGGGACACAGGCTCCCTCAACAAGGACGCCTTCATGCTCCCGGCCTCCCTGCTCGGGACCTCCGGCCTCTACTCCACCACCAGCTGGGTGAATGCCTCGAGGGAGGAGGCCAAGCAGAAGTTCACCTGCAGTGTGCTGCATGCCTCATCCACCACCCACATCAACAAGACGGTCGGAGGTAACCAGGGACTGGGTGCGCCACGGCTGCAGCAAGACAGACCGCAGTCAGAGCGAGAGGGACTTCCGAGAGTGCCAGGCTGAGAGAGAGAGGGTAGCGGGAGGGAAGAGGTGGGCGCAAATGCCGGGAACGCCCAGCATGCTCAGGGACCTGGGCTGCGGCATGGGGGGCCGAGAGGCGGGGACCCGGGGCTCGGGGCGGCTGGGCGGCTGGGCGGCCCTCGAGACCCACCACCTCTGCCCGCAGGGTGCTCCACTGCCTTCTCCACACCCACCGTGAAGCTGTTCCACTCCTCCTGCGAGCCCCCCGAGGGCACCTCCTCCCCCGTCCAGCTCCTGTGCCTCATTTCCGGCTACACCCCAGGTGACATCAAGGTCACCTGGCTGGTGCAGGGGCAGGTGGCGGAGAGTGACATCTGGTACACCGCCCCACACAAGATCGAGGGCGAGCTCGCCTCCACACGCAGCGAGCTCAACATCACCTGGGTGGAGTGGGCGTCCGAGAAGACCTACACCTGCCGGGTCACCTACCAAGGGAAGACCTTCGAGGACAGCGCCCGGCGGTGCACAGGTACCCCCCGCCCGCCTGACACCGAGACACCGGGGCCGGGGAGGCGGGCCGGGCAGCGTCTCAGGCAGCCCCTCCCGCATGCCGCAGACTCGGACCCTCGAGGTGTGACCGCCTACCTGACCCCGCCCAGCCCCCTGGAGCTGTACGTCCAGAAGTCGTCCAAGGTCACCTGCCTGGTGGTGGACCTGGCCAGCAAGGAGGGCACGAGCCTGACCTGGTCCCGGGACAGCAGGAAGCCCGTGAATCCGGGCCCCCCTGTGTTCAAGGAGCAGTACAACGGGACGGTCACTGTCACGTCCACCCTGCCGGTGGAGGCCAGCGACTGGGTCAAGGGCGAGACCTACGAGTGCAGGGTGACCCACCCTGACCTGCCCAAGGACCTGGTGCGGACCATCTCGAAGGCCGGCGGTGAGCCACGCGCAGGCGGGTGGGGCCGGGGTCAGAGGGGAGGGGAGCCTGGCTGACCCCCCCACCCCTGTGCACAGGCCAGCGCATCCGCCCAGAGGTCTACGTGTTCCCGCCACCCGCGGAGGAGCAGGGGACCGGGGACAGGCTCACCCTCACCTGCCTGATCCAGAATTTCTTCCCCGCGGACATCTCCGTGCAGTGGCTGCGAAACAAGGTGCAGCTGCCGGACGACCAGCACAGCACGACGCCGCCGCGCCTCACGCCTGGCCGGGCCAGCGGCGCCAGCCGGGCCTTCTTCGTCTTCAGCCGCCTGGAGGTGGCCCGGGCACAGTGGGAGCAGAACGACGAGTTTGCCTGCCGCGTGGTCCATGAGGCGCTGCCCGGCAACAATAGGACCCTCGAGAAAGCGGTGTCTAAAAGTCCCGGTAAATGATGTCCTCACACCCCTCCCTCCCCGGGCTCCGTCCAGTGGGGACGAGGGGGGACAGCGGCCAGACCTCTGTCCCCGCGTGACAGCCGGGAACCGCCCAATAAACGCTTGGTGCCTGCTCGGAGCCTGGGTGCGCCCGTTCTTGGGAGGGGACAGGGCTGAGGGGCTGGGGGACCCCCAGGGAGGGGTGTAGGGGCAGGGCTGAGGCACAGTGTTTGTCAGCCGCACATCCACGCGGGGCTCCGCACAGACACCCCCGCGCCCCGGAGGAGCCCGGAGAGCCAGAGGAGTCCTCAGGGGAGGCCGGGCAGCCCAGCCCCCGCGGTGCCGGCTCTCCTGGGGGCCTCAGCTCCCACCCTCCGGACACGCGGCCCTTCAGGGGGAGAAAGAGCCCAGGTCCAGCCCCCACACGCGCAGACACAGGACCCCAACAGGCCCCCAAGTCTGTGCCACCCGCCTTCCCCTCTGCGCACGACCGGCGGGGCAGACCCCAGCCCCAGCAGGGGGCCAGCGGCCGAGCCCACCCACACCCGCACCCTCTGGCTGCTGCCCTGTGCCCACGCGCCACACGCTCCAGAACCGCTCCCCACAAAGCTGCCGGCCCGCGCACGCCCTGTCACGCCCACCGTGCCGTGCTCGAGGCGCACAGGGCTGTGCACACACGTCGAAGCCCACTCCCACACCGGGTCACCCGGGGAGCCCAACGGCGCCCTGCACCTCCAGCAACACGCCACACTCAACACCGCACACGGCAAGCACACCTCGAGCACGCACACGCTGCCTGCAGCCAGGCCTCTCCCAACCTTCCGGGGCGCGTGCCTGGGCCACCAGGTGCCCCACAGACGCAGGGAGGCCCAGCGCCCCCAGCGCCCCGCGTGGCCCCACCCCCGCCCTGTAGCTGCGCCCCACAGACAGACCGACACGGACCCACATGGACACACCAGTGAACACCTACGTGGACAGACGCCCAGACACACACAGCAACACGGACACGCCCTGCTCCACACCACGCACGGAGCAGGCCGCACCTGCCCTCCCGGGAGGGGTGGGGGCGTCAGAGCCAGGTCACGGCCACCCCCGCCCAGGCCCCGACCATGTGCACGTCGGACCCACACGCCCCAGACCCAAAAGCCGTCACCCCACAGCCGCGCACACGACTGAGCACACAAGCAGCCACCACGTCCACTCACAAAGCCACATCGGGCACCCCGCGAGCGCACGGCCCCGTGTCTGAAGGCACAGCCTCCGCACCTCTGCGCCAGGCACACTCCGGGCTCCCCCTGGGGACAGCGACGAGGGCCCTGGGCGGGGCCCAGGCCTGGGGGTGACCAGAGACAAATCGCACTGGGTGCGGGGACGGCCCAGGCTCAGGGCAAGAGGAGCCGGAGCGGCCAGGCCGAGGCCGCAGGGCGGGAGGCTGGAGCACAGGCCTAGGCTCAAAGTCTGCGTGGCCAGGCCAGCCCCTCAGGCACACGCCGGGGTCCTGGGGCCAGAGCCTGCATGCCGGGGCCGGGCTGGGGAGCTCGGGCCTGTCCTGAGGGTTTGGAGGGCCCCGGGCTGGCGGGGCGGGGTGGAGCCAGCTTGCCCTGGGCGGGATGGAGAGGAGCCTGCAGGGCCGAGGCAGGTGCCAGGGCCAGGAGAGAAGCGGGTGGAGCGGAGGGAGAGAAGATGCCAGGCCACCGTGGGGGCCGGGGAGGGGCAGGGCAGGTGGTCAGGAGAGGCCAGGGCTGCAGCACGGCCAGTGGCCAACTCGGGGCTTTGGGCCCCCAACCCTCAGTCCCAGGGGGCCGGACAGGGAGTTCTGCCCCTCCGGCCTCAGTGGGGGCTGCCCGAGGCCAGCGAGGCCCCACCCCTGCCCGCTGTCGTCGCGGAGGCCAGGGAGGGCTAACTGGCCAGTCTCCCCAGAGCTGGACCTCCGGGACCTGTGCGCAGAGGAGGCCGAGAGCCAGGAGCTGGGCGGGCCGTGGAGCTGCCTGTGCGTCTTCTTCACGCTCTTCCTGCTCAGCGTGAGCTACAGCGCCGCAGTCACCCTCTGCAAGGTCGGGGCTCCCCCAGCTCTCGCCCCGGGGGTGGGCGTGCGGGCCAGGCGGGCAGGGCCACCCTCACACGCACCCTCCTTCCAGGTGAGGCCGGTCTCCGCCGCCGCGCGGCAAGGCAGGCCCCAGACGCCCCACGACTACGCCAACGTCCTCTAGCCGGCGCCCGGGCCTGGGACCAGCGGTGCTGCACACGGCCTCGCGTCTGCCTGCCCTCGCCCGAGACCCCCGGCTGCCGCTCCGCCCTGGGTGGCAGAGGGGAGCAGGAGAGCCCCTCAAGGGGGCCAGAGCTGGGGACACGACGACGCCACAATCGGCTGACGACCCCCGCACCTGAGTCCAGGAGGTGCCAGCTCAGCCCCCAGGTCCACGGCACTGAGGGACCCGCCAATCACAGCCCCACCCCACTTGGGGACAAGCCCCTTCCCCGGAGGGCCTGGCTGGGGGGTGACGGCCACCCTGGCTGGTCTCGGGCCTGCGGCCCAGCTCACTCCCACCGGACTGGACAGTCACCGCAGCACTACGAGGGCCGTGGCTGGGCCCACCGCCCAGAGTCCAGAGCCAAACCCGGGACACGGTCCGAGCCCGGTGCACCCCCAGCGCATGGCCCCAGCCCCCAGCCCCCAGCCCCTCTCCCGGCCCCCAACCCCTGCAGAGGGAGGACGCACAGCAGCCCTCCAGGGGCCGAGGCCACAGGACTGCTTGAGGCTTCAGCACCGGGGGGCGGACGGGGCCCCACGGCCAGAGAAGGGCTCCCACGGGGACAGCAGCTGGCAGCCCTGCTGGCCGGGCTTGGGCGGTCCTGTTTCTTCCTTTGGGGTTTCTTAGTAAAGGCCCTTTTCACACCCCCACATCTCCTGCGCGCACTGTGCCGGGCGGGGGGTGCGAGGCAGGCGGCGTCCAGACTCCGAGGCCCCAGCTCGGCGGGCCCCAGCCCAGACTCACTCCCCCTTCTCACACTGAAGAGCAACAACCAACCCCCGCCGGGGGGACCAGAGGGCCGATGCGGTGGTCAATGCCGGAGGGAACACGGCCACACAGTCACCAAGGTGGGGCCGGCGTGGCCCCCAGGACCACCAGTGGCCGGCCCAATCCGTCCACCCTCCGAGCACAGACAGAAAGCCAATCGCCTGGCCCCCGTCCCACCAGCCAGCCTGGACGTCCCAAAGAACTGAGCAGGCACCACCCTGCAGAAGAACCTGGAGCCCGGGGTGGGCACAGGCTGCCCCCTCTCGGGATAAGGAGGCAGGTCCCCTGCTTGGAGAGACCTGCGTACGGGGCTCTCCGCAAAGTCCAGTAGAAATGGGGCAGCGTGACAAAGGGCAGGGTTCCCTCATATGCAAAGAGTGCTCAGGAACCAATAAGAAAGAAAGGTGAGCAAGGAGCCCTTCAAGGAAAGGAGAAACCCAGTGGCCAATAACAAGAGGGAAACACCTCAGTAATCACAGCAGTGACCCTACGGAGGGGACCAGGGTGAGGTGGCCCTCCCTGGGGGTGCATGAATCGTTAAGACCATTTTTAGGGCCAATCGGCCAAATGCCCAGACCCTTGTTAGCGGATGGTGCTGGCCCTGTGGGCAGGGGCTCCCTCCGCGCCAGCAGACCTGCCTCGCAGGGCCTCCCACGCAGCTCTCGGGTGGACATGGGCCTGCCGGGCTCAGGCCACGGCACCTGCCCCCCGCCCTGTCCTCCCGCCAGGGGTGGCCGAGCCCCTGCGGCCTCGGGGCTGCCAGGGCGCAGGTGGCAAAGGCCAGGGCAGAAAGCGCAGGGCTGGGCGGCTCGGAGGCCTCTCCAGAGACACCGAGGACTTGGTCCAGATGGGAGCAGAGGAGCAGGGGCTGCACAGGACACGTGGAGCCACGGCCGCTGCCCGGCGCTCCTCACACACACAGGCACACGTTCAGACACACAGACACACTCACGACACGACACACACAGACACGCTCAAGCGCTCGTGTTCACACACCTGCAGGCACACGCCGGTCACGCACACGCAGACACCACCGTCTCGGGAAGGCAGGCCCTGCGCCGCCCCCACCGCCGGGGCTCCGAAGCCCCCGTCTCCTACGAGAGACCGACCCGCCAGGCCAAGGCCTTCTGGACCAGAAGCCCCCAAGGGCGGAGCTCGGGTCTTTTCTCTCTGACCTCCCAGATCACAAGACCCCCCACCGGGACCCCGAACAGGGGCAGCAGGGGCTCCGCTCGCCGGGCCCCCTGTGCCGGCACCACCCCCCGACCCCCGAGAGAACACCCCTCCCTCCGGGCGGGCGGAGGGCGCAGCGGCGGGGACGAGGCGGGTCACACCAGGCGTGGGTCCCACAGCCCGGGGGTCCTGCCTTCCACGAGGCCGTGGCCTCCCAGGAACAGGAGGACGTCTGCCCAGGGCCCCTCCGTCCCTCCCTGTGTTCTCTGTTGCCACCACAGCGGCCCCCAAAAGACAGGTCCAGGTCCTGAACCCCGCAACCTGTGAATGGGGCCTGCTCGGGAAAAGGATCTTCACAGACGGGATGGGGTGAAGGGTCTCAAGGTGCGGCCGTCCTGGAGCGTCCAGGTGGGCCCTAAATCCAGCCGGAGGGTCCTCGCAGGAGAGGAGGGCAGACGCGGGGGAGGGGAGGCGTGAGAAGGCAGAGGCAAACGGGAGGGGCCGCGCCGCGGGCTGAGGGGCTGAGCCCCCCCAGAAGCCGCGCACGCAAGCCCCGCAGGGTGGGGTGGAGGGGCCTGGGGCAGTGGCAGGTCCTGAGGGTGGAGCCGCAGCAGGAGATGGGAGCCCGGGAAAGGGCCTCGCTCCACCCCTCGGGGACGCAGGAGAAGGCGCCGTCTGTGACCCAGGAAGCAGCCCCCACCGGACCCACCCTGCTGCCACCCTGACCTTGAACTCCCAGCTTTCCCGCCTGTGAAAATAAATGCCCATCCATTAAGCCACGCAGACTGTGGTGTTCTGTTCCAACAGCGAGGAATGACTAAGAACCGGGCCACCGTGTCGCCACTGGTGACCGTTGTGGGGCATCTCGAGGTTAATAACAAAACCTCTAGAGGGTCCTTGTCCCGGACGCTGGGCCACCCCAGCTCACCTCTGTGCCCCACCCTGCCCCCCACTGCCCTGCCCTGCCCCCCACTGCCCCTGCCCTGCCCCCCACTGCCCTCCCCTGCCCCCCACTGCCCCTGCCCTGCCCCCCACTGCCCCTGCCCTGCCCCCCACAACCCCTGCCCTGCCCCCCACTGCCCCTGCCCTGTCCCCCACAGCCCCTCCCCTGCCCCCCACAACCCCTGCCCTGCCCCCCACTGCCCTCCCCTGCCCCCCACAACCCCTGCCCTGTCCCCCACTGCCCTCCCTTGCCCCCCACAACCCCTGCCCTGCCCCCCACTGCCCTGTCCCCCACTGCCCCTGCCCTGCCCCTGCCCTGCCCCCCACTGCCTTGCTCCCCACTGCCCCTGCCCCCAACTGCCCTGCCCCCCACTGCCCCTGCCCTGCCCCCGCCCTGCCCCCCACTGCCCCTGCCCTGCCCCCGCCCTGCCCCCCACTGCCCCCGCCCTGCCCCCGCCCTGCCCCCCACTGCCCCTGCCCTGCCCCTGCCCTGCCCCCCACTGCCTTGCTCCCCACTGCCCCTGCCCCCAACTGCCCTGCCCCCCACTGCCCCTGCCCTGCCCCCGCCCTGCCCCCCACTGCCCCTGCCCTGCCCCCGCCCTGCCCCCCACTGCCCCTGCCCTGCCCCCGCCCTGCCCCCCACTGCCCCTGCCCTGACCCCCACTGCCCCTGCCCTGTCCCCGCTGCTGTTCTCCAGGCTCCACCCCACAGCCTCCCCGGGTGTCCCAGCCTCAGGGCAGGGGACCTTCCACTCAGCCCACACTTTCCAGGACTCTGAAGAGGCTCCTGCTCTGCGAAGCAGCCCGGGCCTCCCACCCCCTGCCCCACCCAGGCCCCCGACCTCCCCCGCCGGGGCGCAGCATCCTTGAGGGGACCTGTCCATCACACCTGCCAGGGCGCTGCCCACCTCTCCCCGACAGGGCCCTTCCCGGGGCGAGGACTGTCCAGGGCCCATGTGTGGCCCCAGCACCCTGCTGTGGGCGAATGAATGAGCTCGGCCACACACAGGCCTGGCTGTCCCTTGCTGCCCAGACAGGCCACCACCCAAGGGACACATCGGGAAGGGGCCAGCCAGGTGCGTGGGAGCAGCAAAGGGCTGCACTCAACACAGTGGCCTCCCAGGGCCCGGCGGGGCAGAGACCCCACGGCGGGGGGTGTCCCCAGGCAGGGAGTCGTGGTGGCAGCAGGTAGATGCCAGAGATGTGGCGTCTCGGCTGCCCCGACCTGCAGGGCTCCCACCAGCAGGCACATGCCAGCTTCGGTCTGGGCGCCCAGCTTGGGGTGCTGGCGAGGGGAGCAGCCCTGGCTCAGGGTGGGCTGGGCCGGCTCTCCCCACCCCATGCCCACCCTGCGGCCCCAGGGGTCTTGCTGGGGTCCATCACAGCCCCTCCCCTGCCCGCCTTCGGGCCTCTGCCCCAGCCACCTCCGTCTCTGCCGGGGCCTCTGGGCCTCCAACTGTGTCTGTCCGACCTCCCCGTCCCTGCATCTTGGCCGGCCATGTGGGGTCCCACAGCACTGGCCACACACACCTGGCCCCACCACAGCCAGACCACAGCCCAGACATGACGTGGAGGGGCTGGCCGCGTCTGGCGGGCAGGAAGTGGGCGAGTGACCCCCGCCTGTGGCCAGACTCACAGCCACGCAGCCCCTCCACACCCAGCCTCGCTCCACCCACGGACAAGCGGCCAGAGCGACAAGCGCCGCTGAGGACACACGGCCATCGAGGCAGGGCCTGGAACGGGCCGGAGCCCCCAAGATAGGAGCCCCCAGGGCAGGAAGGCAGAGGGCCATGCGGACCCTGTGGCAGCCTGGAGCAGGTGGGTCCCGAGGCTCTCCAGGCCTCACTCAGCCAGGCGGGTTCTGCGCCCTCCTGGGAGCAGAACGCAGAACGGGCGTGAGACCTGCGGCAGAGGGCGAAGGGGACCCGACCGCGAGGCACGGAATAACCAGGCCAGTGTGGGAGTTGCTGAACTGGGAAGGACCCGATCCTCCTTGATCCCTGGGCACTGAGCATGGGGCAGGGTGAGCCAAGGGGCCAGGAGGAGACATGGGACAAGCTGATAATGCCTATATAGGCTGAACTGGGCTGAACTAGCTCAACTGGGCTGAACTGGTTGAACTGGGCTGAGCTGAGTTAGGCTGGGCTGAGCTGGGCTGAACTGGACTGAACTGGCTGAGCTGGGCTGAACTGGGCTGAGCTGGGCTGGGCTGAGCTGGGCTGAGCTGAGCTGGGCTGAGCTGAGCTGGGCTGAGCTGAGCTGAGCTGGGCTGGGCTGAACTGGCTGAGCTGGGCTGGGCTGGGCTGAGCTGAGCTGAGCTGAGCTGGGCTGAACTGGCTGAGCTGAGCTGGGCTGGGCTGAACTGGCTGAGCTGGGCTGAGCTGGGCTGAGCTGAGCTGAGCTGAGCTGGGCTGAACTGGCTGAGCTGAGCTGGGCTGGGCTGAACTGGCTGAGCTGGGCTGAACTGGCTGAGCTGAGCTGGGCTGGACTGAGCTAGGCTGGGCTGAGCTGGGCTGGGCTGAGCTGAGCTGGGCTGGGCTGGGCTGGGCTGGGCTGGGCTGGGCTGGGCCGAACTGGGCTGAGTTGAGCTGAGCTGGGCTGAACTGGCTGAGCTGGGCTGAACTGGCTGAGCTGAGCTGGGCTGGACTGAGCTAGGCTGGGCTGAGCTGAGCTGAGCTGGGCTGAGCTGGGCTGGGCTGAGCTGAGCTGGGCTGGGCTGGGCTGGGCTGGGCTGGGCTGAACTAGGCTGAGCTGAGCTGAGCTGGGCTGAACTGGCTGAGCTGAGCTGGGCTGGGCTGAACTGGCTGAGCTGGGCTGAACTGGCTGAGCTGGGCTGAACTGGCTGAGCTGAGCTGGGCTAGACTGAGCTAGGCTGGGCTGAGCTGGGCTGGGCTGGGCTGGGCTGAGCTGAGCTGAGCTGGGCTGGGCTGGGCTGGGCTGGGCCGAACTGGGCTGAGTTGAGCTGAGCTGGGCTGAACTGGCTGAGCTGGGCTGAACTGGCTGAGCTGAGCTGGGCTGGGCTGAGCTGGGCTGAGCTGGGCTGGGCTGACCTGGGCTGGGCTGAACTGGCTGAGCTGGGCTGAACTGGCTGAGCTGAGCTGGGCTGGACTGAGCTAGGCTGGGCTGAGCTGAGCTGAGCTGGGCTGAGCTGGGCTGGGCTGGGCTGAACTGGGCTTAGCTGAGCTGAGCTGGGCTGAACTGGCTGAGCTGGGCTGAACTGGCTGAGATGAGCTGGGCTGAGCTGGGCTGGGCTGGGCTGAGCTGGGCTGAACTGGCTGAGCTGGGCTGGGCTGAACTGGCTGAGCTGAGCTGGGCTGGGCTGAACTAGCTGAGCTGGGCTGAACAGGGCTGGGCTGGGCTAAGCTGGGCTGAACTGGCTGAGCTAGTCTGGGCTGAGCTGGGCTGGGCTGGGCTGAACTGGCTGAGCTGAGCTGGGCTGAGCCGGCTGAGCTGGGCTGGGCTGAACTGGGCTGAGCTGGTCTGGGCTGGGCTGGGCTGAACTGGCTGAGCTGAGCTGGGCTGGGCTGAACTGGCTGAGCTGGGCTGAATTGGCTGAGCTGAGCTGGGCTGGACTGAGCTAGGCTGGGCTGGGCTGAGCTGGGCTGGGCTGAACTGGCTGAGCTGAGCTGGGCTGGGCTGAACTGGCTGAGCTGGGCTGAACTGGGCTGAGCTGGGCTAGCCTGGGCTGAGCTGAGCTGGGCTGGGCTGAACTGGCTGAGCTGAGCTGGGCTGGGCTGAACTGGCTGAGCTGGGCTGAACTGGGCTGAGCTGGGCTAGCCTGGGCTGAGCTGAGCTGGGCTGAACTGGCTGAGCTGAGCTGGGCTGGCCTGGGCTGGGCTGGCTGGGCTGAACTGGGTTGGGCTGGGCTGAGCTGTGCTGAACTGGCTGAGCTGGGCTGGGCTGAGCTGGGCTGGGCTGAACTGGCTGAGCTGGGCTGGGCTGAGCTGGGCTGGGCTGAACTGGCTGAGCTGGGCTGGACTGGGCTGAGCTGGGCTGAACTGGCTGAGCTGGGCTGAACTGGGCTGGGCTGAACTGGGCTGGTCTGGGCTGGGCTGGGCTGGGCTGAACTGGCTGAGCTGGGCTGGGCTAGGCTGAGCTGGGCTGGGCTGAGCTGGGCTGGGCTGGGCTGAGCTGGGCTGGGCTGAACTGGGCTGAGCTGGGCTGGGCTGGGCTGGGCTGGGCTGAACTGGCTGAGCTGAGCTGGGCTGAGCTGGGCTGAACGGGCTGGGCTGAGCTGGGCTGAGCTGAACTGGGCTGAGCTGGGCTGAGCTGAGCTGAGCTGAGCTGGGCTGGGCTGAGCTGGCCTGGGCTGGCCTGGGATGAACTGGGCTGAGCTGGCCTGGGCTGAACTGGCTGAGCTGGGCTGAGCTGGGCTGAGCTGAACTGGGCTGAGCTGGGCTGAGCTGAGCTGAACTGGGCAGGGCAGGGCTGAGCTGGACTGGACTGGGCTGAGCTGAGCTGGGCTGCACTGGGCTGAGCTGGGAGAAGATGGACTTAGGTGGGCTCAGCTTGGCCAGTCTGAGGGGTTGGGTGGAGACATCAGGTTGAATTTGATAAACCCCAGATCCTACGTCCAGCCCGGCAGGCCCAGTGTTTTGGGGGATGCCGCGGGCCATGTAGCTCAGGGTGCAACTGTGATCTGTCTCCTCCCTTCACCCGCTGGCCTGGGGCAGTTGGGATGTGCCTGTGGGCAGAGCCACCCTGTGTGGCAGGCCGGTGGAGGAGCACCTGGCAGGAGGACTATTGGGTTTAGGCCTATGGTCCTGGGACCCTGGTAGGCCACGGGGTGGACGGCTGCCTACTGGGCATGGGGTGGGGCCAGTGCAACAGTGGATTGTGGGATGAGACCCTGACGGGGCAAAGGGTGGGGACACAAACAGGACATCTACTTGCAGCTGAGCTTGGAGCCCAAGCCACTCAGTCCTTCCTGTGCCCTCCCTCCGGGCCCCAGCCTGATCCTCCCAAAGCCCGGGGCAGAGGGCCAGGCTGGGCCCCCAGCACAGAGGGGGAGCTGAGGCTCAGGGAGCGTCGGGGACTCGGCTGCCACCGGCAGAGCCCTGTGTGATGACCACACCTCGCCACCTGGGAGGGCCTGCACGGGCCCCTGTGATGTGCATGTTCAGAAACAGTGCGGCTGGGGTCAGACAGCGGGTCCCACTGCAGACCCGTGGCGCAGGGGCTGTGTGACCTTGAGATGGGCAGCCCCTCCCTGTGGGTCCTCCAGTGCAAAGGAGCTGAGCTCGCTGTCCTCGCGGGGCTGTTGGGGGCTTGGCAGCCCGAGGGCCACGTGCTCACAGCGTCTCCATGTTCCAGTGTCCCCGGCCAGCCCTTCGGTCTTCCCACTGAGCCTTCCAAGCATTGACCAGGGAGAGCCCGTGGTCATCGGCTGCCTGGTCCAGGGCTTCTTCCCGTCGGAGCCGCTGAGCGTGACCTGGAACCAAGACGGGGCCAACGGGACCGTCATAAACTATCCGCCCACCGAGGCTGACTCTGGGGGCCTGTACACCACGACCAGCCAGCTGACCCTGCCAGCCGACCAGTGCCCGCTTGGCAAGTCCCTGCAATGCCACGTGGAGCACAACTCGAACTTCAACAAGAATGTGTCCGTGCCCTGCGGAGGTTAGAAGGCAGCCTGGGGGAGGGGAGGGGCCCCCATCCTGCCCTGACCCAGGGCCTGGACCCCGCCCCGGGGGAGCCACCCCTCATTCGGAGAGGGGTGGGCTGCTGGGCTGAGCCCCAGGTCATGCTGCCAACGACTGGGGCCCGGGGCTGGGTGAAAGACGGGGGGCAGCAGGGGCGTGAGGACCTGCTCAGGCCTCTCTCAACTCAGCCTCTTGTGCAGGCACACCTCCGCTCCCCTCCTGCTGCCATCCCCAACTGTCACTGCACCCGCCGGCCCTCGAGGACCTGCTCCTGGGCTCAGACGCCAACCTCACGTGCACACTGAGCGGCCTGGTGAAGCCCGAGAACGCCACCTTCGCCTGGCAGCCCTCAGAGGGGAAGGAGGCCAAGCTGGGGGATCCTGTGCGGGACTCCTGCGGCTGCTACAGTGTGTCCAGTGTCCTGCCCGGCTGCGCGGAGCCATGGAACAGCGGGCAGACCTTCACGTGCAGCGCCACCCACCCTGAGTCCGAGACCACACTAACTGCCACCATCGCCAAAGGCTCAGGTGGGCCCAGACCCACCCCAGGGTGCTGCACGGCACTCTACACTCTGTAAAGCACATTCCCGAGCCCACCTCCTGCCCAGGTCCCTGGGCGTGGCGCTCCCGTCCCCACTGTACAGAGGGGAGCTGGGGCCAGCTGAGGGGCCAGGACACAGCCCAGGGTGCCCGGCAGGGCAGGGCCTTCTGCCTCCCCTGAGCAGACCCCTGACCTTGCTGTCCACCCCACAGGGGACAACTTCCGGCCCCAGGTCCACCTGCTGCCGCCGCCGTCGGAGGAGCTGGCCCTGAACGAGCTGGTGACGCTGACGTGCCTGGTGCGCGGCTTCAGCCCCGAGCAGGTGCTGGTGCGCTGGCTGCACGGGTCCCAGGAGCTGCCCCGCGGGGACTACCTAACCTGGCGCCCCCGGCAGGAGCCCGGCCAGGGCGCCACCACCTACGCGGTGACCAGCGTGCTGCGCGTGACGGCCGAGTCCTGGAAGAACGGGGACAACTTCTCCTGCATTGTGGGCCACGAGGCCCTGCCCCAGGCCTTCACGCAGAAGACCATCGACCGCCTGGCGGGTAAACCCACCCACGTCAACGTGTCCGTGGTCATGGCAGAGGTGGATGGCGTCTGCTACTGAGCCGCCCCGCCCACCTGCCCCCTGAATAAATTCCGAGCTTGCCCCACGCAGCCCTGCACTTCCATCTGGCGCCTGTCTGTCCATCCTCAGGGTCTGCGGCTCAGCAAGGAGGGCCGGCTGGGGAGGGAGGAGCACCCCTGCCCTGAGCTCTCCGGGCCTCTGGCAGCCCCAGGAGCCTTCAGCCCAGGGCCGCGGCTGGGCAGCGGGAGCCTGTGCACAGGGGCGAGGCCGGCTGGGTGTGGAACCTGAGGTCAGCCAGGCAGGCACAGCCCGGGGCAGGTCCTGCATGGGCAGGCGGCATGGCTGCTGGTCCTCTGGCTGCCGCTGGGGAGGGACAAGAGAGGCTGAGAGGTGGACAGGCCGGCCAGGGTGGGACAGAGGGGAGGGAAGGAGGTGCTGGGCCCCGGCCACTGGGAGCAAGAGCGCGCCACCCTTGGTGGTCAGCCTCAGGCTGCAGGACAGCCCCACCCACTCACGGAAGGGGAAACAGCCCCTGCCCAGCCCCTCTCCACACTGCTCTGCACACATGCACATGGACACACGTACACACGTGTGCACACACACTCACGTCTGAGCCCTGCAGATGCAGAAAGTTCACAGCCCAGACCCAGCCCCAGGAAGGCAAGGGGAGGCCCCCCCCCAAGCCCAGCAGGGTTTCCCCAGACCCAGCCCCTCCCAGGCACCCCCTGCTCCCGCCTGGCCCCAGACTCAAGTCTCCCATCCCCCCCTGAGCCCAGGTAGGGCCCAAAGCATAGCCAGGGCAGGGCAGTGTTTGGGGGGGCTGAAGCAGCACAGAGAGGCAGCTCCCCAGGGCCCCTCTGCAGGCCTCTGGAGCAGGAGAGCAGCCCCACGGCCACGTGGGGACACCTGCACTGCGTCCCCACAAGGGGGCAGGGCCCTGCTCCTGCCTCAGACACCGCATGGCCTCCCTAGGGGACCTGGCCTCTGGCTGCCTCCCTCTACTCTCGGGGCCCAGGTGGGGAGGAGGCCCACACATGTCCCCCTCTGCCCCCCCCCTGAGCGCACAGTCACCGAAGGCAAAGGGGACAGCAACCGGTCAGGCGGGGAAATGCTGCCCAGAGACGTGCTGCAGCCACCCTCAGGACCCAGGCCCGGCCCGAAGGAGGGGCTTCCTAAAGGGGAGGGGAGAGTCATAGGTGGGGGCTGCCCCAGCGGAGGGAGAGAGGCAGGTGGGCGATGGGCCACAGGACATGTGATGGGGCGTCGGCGAATGGAAGGTAGATGGATAGGTAATGCCTTTATAGACGGACAGGTGGGTGGTAGGTGATAATCCTTTATAGACGGACAGGTGGAGGGACAGGTGATAGCTTTATAGATGGACAGGTGGAGGGACAGGTGATAGCTTTATAGACGGACAGGTGGAGGGACAGGTGATAGCTTTATAGACGGACAGGTGGAGGGACAGGTGATAGCTTTATAGATGGACAGGTGGAGGGACAGGTGATAGCTTTATAGATGGACAGGTGGAGGGACAGGTGATAGCTTTATAGACGGACAGGTGGAGGGACAGGTGATAGCTTTATAGATGGACAGGTGGAGGGACAGGTGATAGCTTTATAGACGGACAGGTGGAGGGACAGGTGATAGCTTTATAGACGGACAGGTGGATAAACAGGTGATATCTCTATAGACAGGAGGGTGGAGGGACAGGTGAATGATCAGAGGTATCAGCACAGGACAAGCAGGTCCAGCGCCACATGGGTCCAGCGTCTGTATCCTGAGAGCCTGAGGACAACAGCGCTGGCTGTGTTGGTGGCCCTCCCCTGGCCCTCCCTCATGGCCCCTCAGCCACATTCCCTGGGGAGGCAACAGAAGCCTCTGGTCTTACCCACTGGGCCCTTGACACTCTGAGCCCCAGACCCAGTTCTCTGCTCCCAGATATCCTTGAGGGTGGGTGTCTCTGGTCCTCTGGGAGCCAGCCTGGTGAGGGCTGGCTGAGCATGTGTGTGGACAGGGACCCAGGAGGTCTTGAGCTTAGCTGTCCTTGGCGTGGATGGCGTCCACCCTCTGCCCTTCCGGGTCTCTCACCTTGGCGCCCTGAGCCCCTCAGAGATGGGGGTCCCCTGCCTCCCATCCTTCCTGAGATGGGGAACCCCCACCGCCGCTATTCCCCAGACCCCGAGGAGGTGCGGGAGGGGAGGGCACAGTACCGGCTCCCCACCCACTCAGTGTGTTGCAGGTTGGCGGGAGCTGCTTCCCTGCATGGAGCTGGACCTGCCGCAGGAGACCCTGGAGGAGGGCATCCCGGGGGCCAGCCTGTGGCCCACCACCATCACCTTCCTCACGCTCTTCCTGCTGAGCCTGTTCTACAGCACGGCGCTGACCGTGACAAGCGTCCGGGGCCCCCCTGGCAGCAGAGAGGGCCCTCAGTACTGAGCAGGGGCAGCAGGGCACAGGTGCGGACAGGGGCGCAGACGGGGGCTGGAATGGGCGGGGGGTGCTCAGCTCGGAGGAGGGCACAGCCTGTCCCCACTGCAGGGACCTGCTCCCCAGAGAGGGGGGTCCCTCCACAGACAGCCTGGAGTCAGGGCCTGGGCCGCCCTCAGGTGCAGCCACTTCGCATCCAACCCAGGCTCCCTGAGCCAGGCCAGGAGGGGGCGGAGGGCGTCGGTCAGGACCCGGCACACCCGCGGGAGCTCCCACATGTGCTGATCGCTCTTGTCTGTGCAGGGAGGAAGCATGGAGGAACTGGACCGAGAAGGCAGCTGCATAGGCCAGAACCCAGCCCTGCCTGAAGCCAGCGCCCGCCCCACTTGCCTGCAATTGCCCCCTCCCCGTGCAATAAAGTGATCCAAGAACTAAGGTTCACAGACTCTGAAAAAGGAGGAAGGGTCAGGGAAAGGGCAGGGAGGTGAAACTCGAGGCCCACCGGGAGTCACGGTGGGCAGGGACAGAGGTTGTTTCTCATCCAGCAGCCAAGGAGTGACCTGGCGTTACAGGAGTTAAAGCCCAAAGAGGAATGCTGAGATCACCAGAGGGGATGTCACAGAAGGCTCCATCCCAGAACCATGCACAGAACCCTGCTCCCCATCACCAGGCCATGAAAAAACAGATCACTGGGCCCTGATCCTGGTCACCAAAACCTTGTCACAGTCACTGGGCCCTGGTCCTAATCACTGAGCCCTGGTCCTGGTCACTGAGCCCTGGTCCTGATCACTGAGCCCTGGTCCTAATCACTAGGCCCTAGTCCTGGTTACTGAGCCTTCATCCTAATCACCGAGCCCTGCTCCTGGTCACTGAGCCCTGGTCCTAATCACTGAGCCCTGGTCCTAGTCACTGAGCCCTGGTCCTGGTCACTGAGCCCTGGTCTGAATCACTGAGCCCTGGTCCTGGTCACTGGGCCCTGATCCTAATCACTAAGCCCTGGTCCTAATCACTGAGCCCTGGTCATGATCACTGAGCCCTGGTCCTAATCACTGAGTCCTGGTCTTGGTCACTGAGCCCTGGCCCTAGTCACTGGGCCCTGGGTATGGCCAATAGGCCCTGGTCCTAATCACTGAGCACTGATTGTGGTCACTGAGCCCTGGTCCTAATCACTGAGCCCTGGTCCTAGTCACTGAGACCTGGTCCTGGTCACTGAGCCCTGGTCTGAATCACTGAGCCCTGGTCCTGGTCACTGGGCCCTGATCCTAATCACTAAGCCCTGGTCCTAATCACTGGGCCCTGGTCCTAATCAGTGAGTCCTGGTCCTGATCACTGAGCACTGGTTGTGGTCACTGAGCCCTGGTCCTAATCACTGAGCCCTGGTCCTAGTCACTGGGCCCTGGGTATGGCCAATAGGCCCTGGTCCTAATCACTGAGCACTGATTGTGGTCACTGAGCCCTGGTCCTAATCACTGAGCCCTGGTCATGGTCATTAAGCCCTGGTCCTGGTCACTGAGCCCTGATCTTGGTCACTGAGCCCTGGTCCTAATCACTGAGCCCTGGTCCTAGTCACTGGGCCCTGGGTATGGTCAATGGGCCCTGGTCCTAATCACTGAGCACTGGTTGTGGTGACTGAGCCCTGGTCCTAATCACTGGGCCCTGGTCATGGCCACTGGGCCCTGGTCCTGGTCACTGGGCCCTGGGTATGGTCACTGGGCCCTGGGTATGGTCACTGGGCCCTGGTCCTAATCACTGGACCCTGGTTATGGTCACTGAGCCCTGGTCCTAATCACTGGGCCCTGGTCCTGGTTACTGAGCCCTCATCCTAATCACTGATGCCTGGTCCTGGTCACTGAGCCCTGGTCCTAATCACTGAGCACTGGTCGTGGTCACTGGGCCATTTCTCATCACTGCATCTTGTTTCTGGTTCCCGTCCCCTGGTCCTGATTTCATGCACATTGATATTGAGGTCTGAGCCCTTGTCCTGAGGCTCCATCACTCTATCTTAGACACTGATCCTATGCCTGTGTCCTGAGCCTGACCCTCATTAGGAGTGACCAGTAGAAATTTAGGGAGGCATCCCAGGGAGCTGAGACCCTCTGAACCCAGGCACTGGGCAGAGGAGGAAGTCACAGCCCCAGGGGGTCCTGGGCCCAGGGGCTGTGTAGCCACCAGGTTGACTTGATGGACAGAGGATTGGCCCCAGCCCCATGTGCTGGGCCCCAAGCCTGGGTGAGGGGGTCACCAGGTCAGGGGTTCCAGTGGGGAGAGGGGCTAGAGCACAGCAGTGGGACGGGAAGGAGGAGGTGACGGTGTTTGTGTTCTCTTGTTTTTCTCTTTCTTCTGAAGCCTCCTTTGGCCCGGCACCTGCCGAAACACCCAAAATAGCCCGATGGGGCGGCTGAGTCATTTTGAATGCAGCCCAGCCCAGGTGTCCCAACCAGAGAGCTGCTGTTCCGAGAACCATGTCCCAAAACTGAGACCTGGCCAGGTGGGCCTGCGGCCTGTGCAAGGGGCTGCGGCCCAGGAGAGCCGTGTGGGGGCGAGGTAGTCCCAGGGCCTGCAGAAGGTTCAGCCCCACCATCCCAGGCCAGCCAGGGCCTTCCAGGATCAGCTGAGATCAGCCAGGGTCAGCTGGCCAGCATTAGACAAAGGTCAGCCAGGACCAACTGCGGTCATCCCAGGGTCAGACAGGGTCAGCCAGGGTCAGCAGAGGCAGCCCAGTTTCCGCAGGACCTGCACAGGCCACCGTGGAGTCCACCCCAGCCGGGCCGGGTCAGCCCGGGCTCTCCAGGGTGCAGGGCTCAGCGTGCGGCCCCTGAGGGCCACGCCCACTGCACAGCAGACCCCACTGACCTCCGCCAGGCCCCAGACCCTCCCTCAGCTGCCCCTGGGCCACGGCCAGGGCCAGATGGCGGCCACGCCCTGGGCTGCAGCTGACCCCACAGGCTGCTCCCAGGGCAGGCCCCACCACGGGGCTCAGGGCAGGACCAGCAGCCCAGCCCAGGGACCTGGGCGTCCAGCAAGGGGAGCCCGAACCAGGGACCATGAGGAAAGACAGACCCTGACAGAGACAGGGACAGAGACACTGACAGAGACAGAGACACTGGCAGAGACAAAGACACTAACAGAGACACTAACAGAGACACTGACAGGGACACTGACAGAGACCCTGACAGAGACAGAGACATTGACAGGGACAGGGACACTGACAGAAACAGAGACACTGACAGGGACAGGGACAGGGACACTGACAGAGACAGAGCCACTAACAGACACTGAGAGGGAGAAGGACACTGACAGAGACACTGACAGAGATGCTGACAGAGACAGGGACAGAGACACTGACAAAGACAGGTACACTGACAGGGATAGAGACACTGACAGAGACAAAGACACTAACAGAGACACTGACAGAGACAGGGACACTTACAGAGACAGAGACACTGACAAAGACAGGTACACTGACAGGGACAGAGACACTGACAGAGACAAAGACACTAACAGAGACACTGACAGAGACAGGGACACTTACAGAGACAGAGACACTGACAGGGACAGAGACACTGACAGGGACAGAGACATTGAGACACTGACAGAGACACAGAGAGACAGGGACACTGACAGGGACAGGGACACTGACAGAGATAGAGACACTGATAGGGACAGAGACACTGACAGACATAGAGACACTGACAGGGACAGAGACACTGAGACACTGACAGAGACAGGGACACTGACATAGACACTGAGAGGCAGAGACACAGAGAGACAGAGACACTGACAGAGACACTGACAGGGACAGGGACACTGACAGAGATGCTGACAGAGACAGGGACAGAGACACTGACAAAGACAGGGACACTGACAGGGACAGAGACACTGACAGAGACAAAGACACTAACAGAGACACTGACAGAGATGCTGACAGGGACAGAGACACTGACAGACACAGAGACACTGACAGGGACAGAGATACTGAGACACTGACAGACAGGGACACTGACAGGGACAGGGACACTGACACAGACAGAGACAGGGACACTGACATAGACACTGAGAGACAGAGAGGCAGAGACACTGAGAGATACAGCAACACTGACAGAGACACTGGGAGAGACAGACACAGAAAGACAGAGATGCTGAGGGAGACAGAGACAGGGATGGGGAGAGAGAAGAGACAGGGACAGAGAAGACACCAAGATGAGGACAGCGAGATGAGAGAAGAGACAGGGAGAGACAGATGTGGACGGAGACAGACACAGACATAGGGAGAGACAGAGATGGGGACAGGAAGAAAGAAACATGGACACACAGAGAGAGAGAGGAGATCAAAGAGAGAGACACAAATACAGAAATAGAAAGAGGCAGAAACGTGGTCCCAGTCATCTGGTGCAAGTGCCGTCTCCCACACTCACACACTCACACTCACACCCACACTCACACCCACACCCACACCCACACTCACACCCGCACTCACACCCACACCCACACTCACACCCACACCCACACCCACACTCACACCCGCACTCACACCCACACTCACACCTGCACTCACACCCACACTCACACTCACACCCACACTCACACTCACACACCCACACTCACACCCACACCCACACTCACACCCGCACTCACACCTGCACTCACACTCACACCCACACTCACACCCGCACTCACACACACACCCACACCCACACTCACACTCACACACACACCCACACACTCACACCCACACTCACACCCACACCCACACTCACACCCACACCCACACTCACACTCACACCCACACTCACACTCACACCGGCACTCACATGCACACACCCACACCCACACTCACACTCACACACACACCCACACTCACACTCACACCCACACTCACGGACACACTCACACCCACACTCACACCTACACACACTTGCACACACTCTCACACTCACGCCCACACTAACACACAGTCACACACACTGTCACACACACACATTCACACACAACCACACCTACACTTACATACACACACACTATCACACACACACGTACACACTCACCGTCTCACATTTTCATGCTCACATTCACTGTCTCACACACTCACACTCACACACTCCCACACCCACACACTCAGACACCCATGCTCACACTCACACACACTCACACTCACGTACACACTCACTCTCTCACACTCACACTCACACACACCCTCACACACACTCTCACACGCCTCCCCAGGCCCTTGGCCACAGAGAGTCGCACTGAGGCTCACTCAGGCCTGGCCACTTCCTGTAGGCCCAGCAGTGTGTCTGAGCCCTGGGTCCACCACCCCCTGGTGTGTGCCCACCACAGCCTGTCTCGGGGGTCTCCCGGGGGTCCGGGCATGTGCTCTGTGCTCTGGGTGGCCTGGGGGCACAGGGCCACCCAGGGCCACCCAGGGCGGGGCTCCCGGGAGGCCCCAACACAAACGGTGCGGAAGCGCTCGCCAGCCGCAGCCTGGCAAGGCCCGGCCAGAGCCGAGGGCCCGCCTGCAGGCGGGGCAGGGCGCACGGCCGCTGCACCTCCACATCTGGCCCTGCAGTCACTCGTCTGGCCCTGCAGTCACTGGCCACCCGCCAGGCCATGGCCCTGCTCACTGCTGCTGTGCTGGCCTCTGGGCCTTGGGGAGAAGCCCACAAGGGACCCTGAACATGGGGCTGGGGCGAGGGTGGGGTGGGACCCTGGAACACTGCAATCCCAGCCCCTGGGTGGTCAGAGAACACACAGACCGCGGGTGCAGTCTGCGGATAGGGTGTGCGGGACGCTGGGAGGGCCACAGGCCGGGGGCTGGGAAGTCTCATCTGGGACAGCTCACAGCAGCTGGGCTGGGGCTGGAGGAGGTGGCGGCAGCGGGGGAGGGGCGACCGAGTCGGGGGAGGGCTGCTGGCGGACACCGCGCCTTGGCACTGACCGAGCCCAGGTGCGGCCCTGCGCTATGGGCAAGGGGCCGGTCCAGCTGTAGGCAGAGAACAGTCAGGGTGAGGGGCAGGGTCCAGGGGCGTCGGGGTGAGGCCGGGATCTGGGCAGGAGAGCAGAGGTGGCAAGGACGTTTCCACCCTGCCAAGAACAGAGCTTCAGCCGTGCACAGTGCGGCTGAGGAGACGGGACCAGGGTCCCGTGTGTGCTCCGTGTCCCCCCAGCGCCTCCTCCCACGCTGGTCACGCACTCGCAGCCCATCTGGAACCTGGGAGATGGGGACCCTGAGGGCTCAGAGTGTGGTTGGGCCAACACTGCAGCGTGCGAGGGGGACAGGACAGGTGAGGACGCACCGTGTGCCCACCACCCCCCAGAAGGGTGCCCACCGCCCCCCAGAATGGTGCCCACGCCCAGCCTGCCCACGTCCCAGCAGTCCTGGATATCACAGAATTTCATCGTAAACCTTCAGCATGCACCACTAAAAGATGAGGCGGCCCTGGAAGCAGCCCCTGTCCCTGTCACACTAAGGGTGCCCCTCAGTGTCACCCGTCCCAACCCAGGTCACCCTCTGTCCCCAGTGAGGGAGGGCCTGGCACCCACAGTGGGCGGCAAGGGCAGGACCTCACCCCACTGCACACACGGACACCGTGCACACTCCTCACAGCGCCGTGTCCTCAGGGCCCTGTGGCCCCACCCTCTGCTGTCCTGCTGGTGCTGGGGCTGGACCCGGGGCCATCAGAGCAGCCCAAGTGTCTCGTCACACCTGGTCCCGGGGATGAGCCGCCAGCTCTCTCTGTGGAGCTCACGGAGCCACACATTTGGGTGCTGGTGGCCACGGACAATCACTGCCCAGCCCCAGCCCCAGACATGCCCATGGCGTCACAGGGCATAGGAAGTGCCAGGCGCTGACAGGGCCGGTCAGGGTGCGGCCGGGCACCGGGCCTTCCGCACATCCCGAAGGTGGGACCCCTGGCCGGGGCACTGTTTCATGGGGAGTCCAAGGCGGGGTCCCCTGTTTCCTTCCCTCCTTCACATGTTAGCTGGGAACATTCTAGAAGGAGGGGCACCCCTCACCTACTGGGTGACTGTGGAGCTCACACAGGGACACGCACAGCTGCCAGCGCCTCCTCCCTAGTCACCAGCTCAAGACAGGGAGGAACCCAGTGGGGAGAGACAGAGAGACTTAGAGACAGGGAGAGATAGAGAGACAGAGAGACACACAGAGAGAGACAGAGATAGAGAGACAGAAAGAGATAGAGAGATAAAGACAGAGAAAGACACGGAAACACATAGCCAGACAGAGATAGAGAAACAAAGATAGAGACAGAGAGAGACGCAGGTGGAGACAGAGAGAGACCAAGCAACAGAGACAGAGAGAGACGCAGAGACGCAGAGACGCAGAAGGGCAGAGAGCTCAGGAGAGAAGACGGCCAGGACAGCCGCACGGACGTGGCTGACAGAGGGGGAGACAGCAGAGGGTGGGGACCCTGCCGGCGGGAGACAGACCTCAGTTCAGGCAGGGACGTTTGCTCAGAGGGCAGAGGCCAAGGCAGGCAGGGACGGGCAGGCGAGAAGGGGACGGAGGGAGAGATGGCGCTGGGGGCTCAGGTGGAGACGGGGCAAGGACAGAGCTGGGCGGGGGCACAGGCGGGGGCCCCAGTGCCTGTCACCCTGCGGCCTCAGGCCTCCTCCCGGCCCTGCTGAGCCCCAGCATCCTGTCTGCGGGGGACCCCAGGCCCCGAGGGTGGGGAGCTGGGGCCTGGCCAGGGCAGGCAGGCACTTCACGGTGGGCCAGTGCCTGGGCATCCCGGGGCCATCTCTGCTCAGCCTCCTGGGGTTCCTGGGGGCTGGCGAGGGCCCTGTGACCCTGAGCCCACTCCTCCTTCCACTGCCCTATGGCCACCAGCATGGGGCTGTACCCTCTGTGCCAGCCTGGGGCTGCCCCGGGGCCCCGGCTCCCCACCACGGAAACAGCTGGGAACCACTGAATTCAATACACTGTCATTTGCAGGGTGGCCACCGGGTCGCTGACCCTAGGTGGGCCTGCTCTGGGGGCCAGCCTGGCTGTGCCGGGGGGCAGTGGCTGCAGCTGCAGGTGGGGAACCAAGCACACTATTTCTGGAAACAGGCTCAGAGGCTGAGAAACATGATTTTCGGTGTGGAACAAACAGCTATTTGCATGTGCCCCTGAGGGCCAAGTTTGCCCAAAATGAGTAACTCCAGGAGAAACTGAGACCAGAACCCTCACACCTGCCTTGGGGGAGGGGCTTGGGAGTGGGCCCCGCGTCCAGGGCCTGGTGTTTGGGCCCAGAGACCCCGAAAATGCAGCCCCAGGCCACAGTGGAAGTGGCTTCCCTGGGCCCAGCCGGCCCACCCACACGCCGGGCCCACAGGACCCCCTCGGGAAGACCCCTGCAGCCCTCTGGGCAGGCCCCACCGTGCAGAGGCCAGGGGGCACCCTGGGCCAGCTGGGACGTGGGGGAGGGGTAGCAGCAGCAAGAGCCCTGCTGGCCTCGGGGGCACGAGTGACCAGCAAGAGTGCAGGGGCACCTGCTGAGCTGGAGCCGGGGACCCCAGGACGGCTGGTGGCACCATGCCTGTCACTGTGGTCTGCAGGCCTGTGCCAGCCAGCTGCCTGCAGGGTGGGGAGGGAAGCCAGGGCCACGCAGACGCCACAGGGCCTGCAGCACACGCTTTGCTCTGAGGCGGTGGGTGCCTGGCGCCTGCCCACGAGCACCACGCGGTTCATGTCCCAGAAAGATCCCTCGGACCCTGGGGACAGACCCGCCCTCAGGAGTCTGGGAAGTAAGGAGGGCACTGGCAGCTGCGTGTCCCTGTGTACTAGATGAGGGGCGCCCCTCCTTCTAGAAGGTTCCCAGCTAACACGCAGAGGAGGGAAGGAAACGGGGGATCCCATGTTGGACTCCTCATGACACAGTGCCCCAAGCACCACGACCGCCCTCCTGGACCAGCCCCAAGGCCCCCACCTCGGCCGGACCCCGGGTCTGCCCTCCACACGCCGACCAGAGGCACGCGGTCACAGCTGGGCTCAGCCAGAGCAAACCTGTGTCCCCCAAGGTCCCGGCCACTCTGGGCTGCCCCTCGACCACTCCAGGCCCTGGCCTGTGGCCTCCCCGCCTCCACCCTGTCCTCAGGCCGCACCTGCCATCTGTGCTGTTCTCTGACCTCCCCTGGGGGGCCAGGGCAGCCCAGGGGCATGTGCCCCCGCTCACAGAGGGGACCCCGAGGCAGGATGTGATGGCCACCTGCCTGTGAGTGATGAGGCTGCTGGACCCAGGGGCTCGGACACTCTGGGGGCCACAGGAAGTGGCCAGGCCCACGTGAGCCTCAGTGTGACTTCTTGCACCCAAGGCCTGGGGGAGGTGTGTGAGAGTGTGAGTGTGAGTATGTGTGTGACTATGAGAGTGTGTGTAAGCGTGAGTGTGAGGCTGTGTGAGTGTGAGAGTATGTGTGTGAGTGTGAGAGGGTGTGTGCGTGTGTGAGAGCAGGTGTGAGTGTGGGTGTGTGAGTGTGGGTGCGTGTGACGGTACAGTGTGTGAGCGCAGGTGTGATCGTGTCTGTGACTGTGCGTGTGAGAGTGAGAGCAGGTGTGAGTGTGGGTGTGTGAGTGTGAGTGCGTGTGACGGTACAGTGTGTGAGCACAGGTGTGATTGTGTATGTGACTGTGCGTGTGAGAGTGAGAGCAGGTGTGAGTGTGGGTGTGTGAGTGTGGGTGTGTGTGACGGTACAGTGTGTGAGCACGGGTGTGATCGTGTATGTGACTGTGCGTGTGAGAGTGAGAGCAGGTGTGAGTGTGGGTGTGTGAGTGTGGGTGCGTGTGACGGTACAGTGTGTGAGCGCAGGTGTGATCGTGTATGTGGCTGTGCGTGTGAGAGTGAGAGCAGGTGTGAGTGTGGGTGTGTGTGTGGGTGCGTGTGATGGTACAGTGTGTGAGCGCGGGTGTGATCGTGTATGCGACTGTGCGTGAGAGAGTGAGAGCAGGTGTGAGTGTGGGTGTGTGGGTGCGTGTGATGGTACAGTGTGTGAGCACAGGTGTGATCGTGTATGCGACTGTGCGTGAGAGAGTGAGAGCAGGTGTGAGTGTGGGTGTGAGTGTGAGTGCGTGTGACGGTACAGTGTGTGAGCACAGGTGTGATCGTGTATGTGACTGTGCGTGTGAGAGTGAGAGCAGGTGTGAGTGTGGGTGTGAGTGTGGGTGTGTGTGACGGTACAGTGTGTGTGCGCGAGTGTGATTGTGTATGTGACTGTGCGTGAGAGAGTGAGAGCAGGTGTGAGAGCAGGTGTGAGTGCGGGTGTGAGTGTGGGCGTGAGTGTGGGTGTGAGTGCGGGTGTGAGTGTGAGAGCAGGTGTGAGTGCGGGTGTGACTGTGCGTGAGAGTGAGAGCAGGTGTGAGTGCGGGTGTGAGTGTGGGTGTGAGTGTGGGTGTGAGTGCGGGTGTGAGTGTGGGTGTGAGTGCGGGTGTGAGTGTGGGTGTGAGTGCGGGTGTGAGTGTGGGCGTGAGTGTGGGTGTGTGAGTGTGAGAGCAGGTGTGAGTGCGGGTGTGAGTGTGAGAGCAGGTGTGAGTGCGGGTGTGAGTGCGGGTGTGAGTGCGGGTGTGAGTGTGAGAGCAGGTGTGAGAGCAGGTGTGAGTGTGGGTGTGAGTGTGGGTGTGAGTGCGGGTGTGAGTGTGGGCGTGAGTGCGGGTGTGTGAGAGTGAGAGCAGGTGTGAGTGTGGGTGTGAGAGTGAGAGCAGGTGTGAGTGCGGGTGTGAGAGTGAGAGCAGGTGTGAGTGTGGGTGTGAGAGTGAGAGCAGGTGTGAGTGTGGGTGTGAGAGTGAGAGCAGGTGTGAGTGCGGGTGTGAGAGTGAGAGCAGGTGTGAGTGTGGGTGTGAGTGTGGGCGTGAGTGTGAGAGCAGGTGTGAGTGCGGGTGTGAGAGCAGGTGTGAGTGCGGGTGTGAGTGTGAGAGCAGGTGTGAGTGCGGGTGTGAGTGTGAGTGCGGGTGTGAGTGCGGGTGTGTGAGAGTGAGAGCAGGTGTGAGTGCGGGTGTGAGTGTGAGAGCAGGTGTGAGTGTGGGTGTGAGTGTGAGAGCAGGTGTGAGTGCGGGTGTGAGTGTGGGTGTGAGTGTGGGTGTGAGTGCGGGTGTGAGTGTGGGCGTGAGTGCGGGTGTGTGAGTGTGAGAGCAGGTGTGAGTGCGGGTGTGAGTGTGGGCGTGAGCCGCACTGTGTGACAGCGCAGTGTGCGAGTGTGTGGGCGGGAGAGTGAATCGGCGTGAGTGTGCGCTGTGCTGTGTTCATCTCCGTGTGGGGCTGAGGGGTGGGTGGGGGTGAGGCCACGTCTGGCCGTGGTCCCCGTGGGTCTCTGCGACTCTCCCTGCCTCCCTCTGCCTCCTCCCTCCCTTGGTGCCCCTGTCACCCAGGTCTCTGCGCCCCATCTCGCTCTGGGCCCCGGTGTCTGTGCAAGTCTGGGGCTGCTCCCCTGGCCCAGCTCCCCCTGAGGCTGTCACCGGGCCACCGCCCCAGCCCTTCCCCACGCGCCCCTCGGGGACCCGGGTCCAGCCCTGACCCCACCTGCCAGCTCAGCCCCTTCCCAGCTGGGCCCTGCCCGTCTGGAGTTGCTGAGCGAGCCCCCCGCACTGGGAGCCCTGGCACGTGTGCACACACATGCAACACAGACACACACAGACACACGCAACAGAGACACACACACACTAAAGAGATACACACACACAACAGAGACACACACAGACACACGGAACAGAGACACACACACACAACAGAGACACATACACACAACAGAGACACACACAGACACACGGAACAGAGACACACACACAACAGAGACACACACAGACACACACTGAGGCACATAGACACAAAGGAACACACATACAGGCACACACACATAGACACACGCAGACTCATACAAATACACAGATTCAGACACAAGCACACAGACACACAGACACACTCAGAGACAGACACATGTGACACACAGACACACAGATACACACAGATACACTCAGAGACAGACACATGTGACACACAGACACACAAAGAGAAACATACAGACACACAGACACATGGATACACACAGATACACTCAGAGACAGACACATGTGACACACAGACACACACACAGACACAAACAGAGACACACACAGACACAAGAGACACACACACACATGCAACACAGACACAGACACAACAGAGACACAACAGAGACACACACAGACACATACAACCGAGACATACACAGACACAACAGAGACACACATACACAACAGGGAGACACACACAACAGAGACACACACAGACACAACAAAGACACACACATACAATAGAGACACACAGACACAACAGACACATACAGACAACAGAGACACACACTCACAACAGAGACACACACAACAGAGACACACAGACACACATTGAGGCATAAAGACACAAAGGCACACAGACATACAGACACACACACATAGACACACACAGACTCATACAAACACACAGATGCAGACACAAGCACACAGACACACTCAGAGACAGACACATGTGACACACAGACACACAATCACAGACACAGATGTACACACATATAGACACAAACAGAGACACACAATCACAGACACAGAGACCCACACGGACACGCACAGACACGCACACAGACACACACGCACCCTACCTCCTCCACCAGAAATGCCCCCCCGGCTGCCGTGCGCCCCCCCCCCCACGGACCCGCCTCTGCGTTGCTCCTGCGGGGCCACCTGACACAGCCCAACCGCAGCGCGGCCCTGTCTACGCCGGGTCACGACGCGTGTGGGGGTTGGGAGGACGGACGCAGGCCTTGTCCTAGGGGTGGCGAGGACCAGGCCCACTGCGCACTTTGCACGGCACACGCTACATGCAACTGCACGCGTGCACAGTGCTCCACTCATCTCACACTCACGTGCTCACACACGTGCGCAGGCACTTGCCCACACGTGTGCATATGCCCACGCGCACACGCAAGCCCGCGGCGCTGCCGAGCCGAGCTTTGGCACGCGGGCCAGAGGCTCACAGACGGGCGCGCGGGCCTGTGAGGCCGAGGTCAGCGCGGCCCTGACGCTGCCGTGTGCGGCTGCAGCGCCTGGGATGGCACCCGGAGCACAGCTCACGCCGAGGGTCGGCTCGGGCCAGCGCCATTGTGGGGCTGCATCGCGAGGCCACCCCGGCCAGCCAGCGAGCGTGTGTACGCACACATGTGTTCATACATGTGTCGTGCGTGTGGGGCCTGGGGGGACTGGGGTCTGCCCAGCCACTGCAGCGGGAGGCCTGGCCCCTCAGCTCTGGGAGACCGTGTTCCGGAAGGCTCTGTGGGGCAACTGACCAGCCTGGGCCACCTGGGGCCTCCCCACCGAGGACAGCACCCTGGCCTCGGCCCCGCACACTCCCGGGGGCCCAGCCAGGACCCCCGCCACCCCACCCAGGGGTCTGGACGGGCGTCTCGTGGAGGGGCCCTGGCTCTCCTCCCCCACCACAGCCCTGTCCGGAAAACAAGAGCCCGTGGGCGCCAGGGCGCAACGCCCTCCCTCCCCACCCCACCACACAGGCACAAACACACCCTTGCAAATGTTTCTAAAAATGCTGAGAACGGGAACCGCAGAGCAGGTGGGGAGCAGGCTGGAAACCCCCACTCACCCCGGGTGGTGATTCGAGTGGGGGGAGGGGAGCCTGGCCCTGCGCTGTCTGGGGGCTACCTGACCATTCACCCCCCAGCCACCCCCAGGTGGCCAGGCCCAGAGTGACCAGGCCCCAAGGCCCCAAGGGGGCTTCTCAGAGGACTGCCTGGTGGAGGAGGCCTCAAGTCAGGCCTCACCCGGAGGAGACTGCAGAGCTAGGGAGGAGGCTCTGGGGTCCCAGGCACGGCCCCCAGGAGCCGGGCCCAGCACCCTGGGGAGTGGCCTTTGCAGGACCCCAGGGATGCAGCCCCAGGCCCACGGCTCCCGCCCGTGCAGCCCATCCTGGCACCAGAGCTTGGTCCCTGCTGTGCCCAGACCCAGCCGAGCCCGGCACCTCCAGCAAGCAGCCCCTCGGCAGGTCGCCCACAGCCCCGGCCTCGGGACCCCCTGGGCCTGCCCCGTGAGGCCCCCCTGCTGCAGACCTGCCAAGCCCAGCCCGGAGTCCTCAGTGGGCCCAGAGACCCCATGAGACCCCGCCCCACACACAGGGGCTGCCTCCAGCCCGTGGCCAGCTGAGACCCTGGAGGCCAGCATCCCCTGTGTCAGCACAGGGCACACTGACTGTGGGGTCTGGGTCTGGGGACACACCCTGGCTGGTGTCCTGGCCAGACCGGCCTGTCCCCACCCCAGCCCCATGAGAGGAGGGGTCTGTGCCCGCCCCACCTCCCCAGCTGAGCCCGAGCCCTCCAGGGGCGACCCTTGAGGGAGGTCCACAGAGGACCCCCGGCCTGTGGCCTGGGTGACAGGGGTCGGGGCCCCTGCTTGCACCTACAGCCTCCCACAGACATGGTCATGCAGATCCCACAGAGACACACACGGCCGCACAACTTGCAGAGACACACAACCACAGACACACACAGAGACACACAGAGACAGACACACACAGACACAGAGACACACACAGGGACAGAGACAGACAGACACAGACACAGACACACACAGACAGAGACATGCACAGAGACACACAGAGACACAAAGACACATAGACACACACAGAGGCAGAGACAGACACACACAGAGGCAGAGACAGACACACACAGAGGCAGACTCACAGAGACACACAGAGAGACAGACACACAGAGACAGAGGCAGACTCACAGAGACACACACAGAGGCAGACTCACAGAGACACACAGAGACACACAGAGACAGAGACAGACACACACAGAGACGCACACAGAGACAGACAGACACAGACACACACAGACAGAGACATGCACAGAGACACACAGAGACACAAAGACACACAGACACACACACAGGCAGAGACAGACACACACAGAGGCAGACTCACAGAGACACACAGAGAGACAGACACACAGAGACAGAGGCAGACTCACAGAGACACACACAGAGACACAGAGACACACACAGAGACAGACACACACAGAGGCAGACTCACAGAGACACACACAGAGACACACACAGAGACGCACGTGCAGAAAGGGCACAGCTGCACCCCAGGGCAACACCAGACACAAGGCCCACACCCAGCGCAGTGTGGCCAAGCACACAGGAGAGGCAGGAACGGGCACACGTGTGATGCTGGGCCAGGAAAGCAGCCGGCGACTCGGCCAGTGCACACACACCCTCACACTCACTCACACACTCACACACTCACACACACACTCATGCTCTCTCACACACTGACACACTCGCACAACCCTCACACACACACACACAACCCTCACACACACACAACTCATGTACACACACACCCCCACACAACCCTCACGCACACTCACACACAACCCTCACACTTACACAACTCATGTACACACACACACACACACACACACGCTCTCTCACACACTGACACTCACACTTGCACAACCCTCACACACACACTCACACATATACATGCTCTCTCACACACTGACACACTCGCACAACCCTCACACACACTTGCACAACTCACGTACACTCACACACACACACACACACAACCCTCACACACACACAACTCATGTACACACACACACACACACACAACCCTCACACACACACAACTCATGTACACACACACACTCACACACACAACCCTCACACACACACAACTCATGTACACACACACACTCACACACACACAACCCTCACACACAACTCATGTACACACACACACATGCTCTCTCACACACTGACACTCACACTTGCACAACCCTCACACACACACTCACACATATACATGCTCTCTCACACACTCACACTCACATACCCACACTCACACACACACACACGCTCTCTGACACACACACAACCCTCACACACTCACACAACTCATGCACACACACACACTCTCACACACCCACACAACCCTCACTCACTCTTACTCACACCCATACACTCTCAGCTTCACACCCTCACACACTCTCACACAACTTTGACACCTGGCTGGCTGTCCCCAGGCGGCCCCACCTGCCCGTGTGGCAGGACACTGAGGACCCATGGTCGGGCCACCTGGGCCTGTCCCTTCTTGGGCCCTGGTCCCTGAGCCCGTGCGTGGCAGGGTGAGGGAGCCCCCGCGCTCCCCACTGCCGGGGGCTGCGTCTGCAGGACCCCACTGGCCTCTCCCTGCAGGCCCCCCAGCCCCAGCCCCTTCCCGCCCGTCTGCTCCCTGGGGTCATTCTGGAGCCCACACCGGGCCACCCGCTCCCGTGGTCTTTTGGGGAAGGCCCAGCCAGGCCCTCCCATCCGTGGCCACCTCCACCCACTGTCCCCATCGGCCGCCCCGGGCTCCCCAGGCTCCCTCAGTGCCCGCAGGGGTCTCCCAGGCAGGCGCCCACGCGGTGCTGTGAGGCCCCTGCCCAGGGCGGCAGCTCAGACACGGGCCCTGCCGGCAGCCACGGGACGGCACAGCCCACAGGGAAAGCGCCACAGGGCCCAAGCTGCCCTTGGGAGGACGCAGCCACGCTGGGCCGGGAGGGGCCGCTGGTGCTCGGCCAGGGTGGGCACGGTGCCCACGATGGCCCCTCAGGCTGCCCGTCTTGGTCTGGGGCACTTCTTGTAAGTGTGTGACATTTCACGCTAAAAATGGCTTTCTTCTCTACAAGAAAGGGGGAAAGCCCATTTCTGCGTGAGGACAGTGTGGTGCCGTGTAGGGCTGGAGGGGAGACCACCAGTGTGCACACCCCTTTGACGGGTTTGGGTCCAAAGAACAGGAAGGAGGCAGGGGCCAGAGGGACCCCCCGCCAGCTGGATGGAGAGCACCAGAGACCACAGGCCCAGGCCCACGAGGCCGTTGCGGGCCCTCGGGCTGGCTGCCATGGCCCCCGTACCCCTGGCAGGGAGGGAGCTGCCTGGGCCCTGGCCGATGCTGCCCCCGGAGAGCCGGGCCAGAGGAGGCACAGACACCCCCCGCCAGCCAGAGGGGCGGGACCCTCCTGTGTTAAGCTCCCCAGCTGGGCACACCCCAACATCACTCAGGACAATCGTATTGCTTTGCGGGGGGGTTTCTGTGTTGGAAACATTCACTTCTAATAGCACTTTTTAAATTTTGCCTTTATTTATCCTTCTTTGAAAACCCTGGCAGTCTCCTATAAACTCCTGACGACGCAGCCTGTTTTCCGCCGCGAATTCCTCGCTCGTTAAACACCGTCACCGGCACCGCGCCGCGCTGGGCGCACACAGGCTGCACTCCCGCCGCCCCTGCCCCCTTAGGAAGCAAGGTCTCCATTGCTCTGCGCCCCCCATGGACCCTGAGCTCCGGAAACAGGAAGGGACGTGCAGCGTCTCTCAGTGGGATCTGAGCAGCTAACTGATCGGAGTTCCACCACCCCTGTCACACAAGGTGGACGCCAGAACGTGTGTCGTGAGCACAGGCTGGCGAGGACGTTGGGTTAGGGTTATGGTTAGTCATGGTGAAAGAGGACAAGCCTCCTGGGGACACACAGAGGCGGTGGAGAGTGGGGGGTGGGGGAGGGGGAAGGGGAGGAAGGGGGAGCCGGGGTACATGGGGGCGCCCCCACCCTGAGCTTCTGCCACCCAGTGGCCTCCTTCCCGAGGTCAGAGGTCAGACCCCCAGGACGCCTGCTGCTCTGCTCCAATTCCGAGAGAAAGCCCAGTAGCCAAGGGCTGGCCCCACCTGGTTTTCTGCTTCCGGGTTTCATGGTGACTCTCGTCCCCAGGCCTGCAAGTGTCCCCAGACAGGTGTGCAGATGCCACACAAGCACAGGGACTCCCACAACCCGGGACCACCTCAGACTAAGGGCCCCCTGGGTGGGGCCCTGGGCTGCGGCGGTCGGGGGTCCCCAGCAGGACACCAGGCTGCTCCTCAAGTGCTCCCTCCTGGCCCCGCAGAGGAGCCTGTGGCCGAGGGGAACGCCCCCCGGACCCCCACAAGGGGCAGGCCCTTCCCAACCCGCAGTGGCCAGGAGCTAAACACAGCCTCTGGGGACGGGGTGCTGCCCACCAGCCTGGGGGCCCTGGCAGGGTGTTTGGCCACACAGCTGGCCCTTAGAGAAGGGGACTTTCAAAAGTTTCCTTTAAATCAGTATTTTTAGTGGTTGTTGCCAAGAGGGTGGTCAGGGCATCAGTCCCGCCTGCGGGTGGAAACGCGGTCCCACCTCTGCTGCTGCCTCTGCCGTTTCTTTCATCGCGGTGCGTGTGACCCCTTCCCGCAAGGCGCTGGCCGGGCCAGGGGTGAGCAGGGAGAGCCCAGGAAGGACATGCAGGCTGCCGGCAAGGTGGGGACTCTGCACACACAGGGCCACCCCGATAGGGAACACGGAAGGGCCAAGGCCATCTCGCCATTGCTGGAACGGGGGCTGAGGGGGGACTCACAGGGTGACCGTGTGCTCCCAGCCAGACACAGGAGCAGACACAGCCCCGCAGGCGCCTGCAGGCGGGAAGGCCTGAGGGGGCTCCAGGGCTTCCGCGGTCCCGCACCCTGCCAGGGGCGCACCTGTCACAGAAGCGGGAGCCGCCCCCCCCCCACCAGACCTCCACCTGGACGCCCTGCGGCCCCCACAGCCCAGGGCTTCTGCCACCCCCAGACAGGGACGGGGGCAGCTTCTCAGCACCCCCATCCCCACCCCCAGCCTCCTACCTGCACCCCCAACCCCGGAGGAGCCCAGGACAGGAAAGGTGACCTGCGGCGGGGGTGGGGGGTTGGGGTGTGGGTACGGAGGGGAAAGGACCCAGGCCTGCGTCCCCAGCGCCCCATCCAGGCCAGGAAACGTGATCTCAGGGTCCCCTTGTCCTGCGTCCCCAGCGCCCGGTCTCAGTGTCCAGGGCCCCGCGCACCCAGAGGTTCCAAACGCGGCCGTCGTGGGGACGTGACCACAGGCACAGCCGCCCCCGCTGTGCTCTGCTGCCCCCGCGCGGCCGCAGGCGGCATCGCACCTCGCCGCGCCGGCAGCCTCTGCCTGGCCCTGGCGCCCTGGTCAGCTTGGGGGGGTGGCCCTGCCCTCCCGCAGGTGGGCACTGGGTGCCCCTGCCGGTCTGGGCGCCTGGGCTGGAGTGTCACGTGCCCTGGGCGCCCTAGCCAGCTTGGGGGGTGCCCTGCCTTCCCGCAGGTGGGCGCTGGGTGCCCCTGCCGGTCTGGGCGCCTGGGCTGGGGTGTCACGTGCCCTGGGCGCCCTGGTCAGCTTGGGGGGTGCCCTGCCTTCCCGCAGGTGGGCGCTGGGTGCCCCTGCCGGTCTAGGCGCCTGGGGTGGGGTGTCACGTGCCCTGGGCGCCCTGGTCAGCTTGGGGGGTGGCCCTGCCCTCCCGCAGGTGGGCGCTGGGTGCCCCTGCCGGTCTGGGCGCCTGGGCTGGGGTGTCACGTGCCCTGGGCGCCCTAGTCAGCTTGGGGGGTGCCCTGCCTTCCCGCAGGTGGGCGCTGGGTGCCCCTGCCTGTTAGGGCGCCTGGGGTGGGGTGTAGGGTGCTCCGGGGCACCCTGGTCAGGCTGGGGGTGGCCCTGCCTTCCCGCAGGTGGGCGCTGGGTGCCCCTGCCGGTCAGGGCGCCTGGGCTGGGGTGTCACGTGCCCTGACGCCCTGGTCAGCCTGGCGGGTGCCCGTGCCTTCCCGCAGGTGGGCGCTGGGTGCCCCTGCCGGTCTAGGTGCCTGGGGTGGGGTGTCACGTGCCCTGGGCGCCCTGGTCAGGCTGGGGGTGCCCTTCCCTCCCGCAGGTGGGCGCGGGTTCCCCGAGCCTGCCAGCCCCCCCCCACTCCGGGCCGGGCACTGACGGGACAGGGCAGCGCAGCCGTCGGGGCTGCCGGGCTGCCTGGGGCTCTGGCCCGCGGGCAGGTGCACCTGGGCCGCCCGGGCCCCTCCGCCCCGCCGGACCACAGCGCCGGCCTCGGGCGCTCCCTGGCGGCCACCCCGCGCCACTGCACGCTGCGCAGCCCCAGTCCCGCCAGGTGGCGGGTCTCAGGTAGGGTAAGCAGGCACAGGTGTATGTACGTGCGAATCTGCCCACCTACAGTTTCCACCCCCGCCCGCTGAGGGCCCCGAGGGGCAACCGCGCATACCTCCATATGACGGGGTGGCGGGTCGAATAGACACAAATGTTCACGCTCGTGGAATCAAGGTGAGGAGCTTAGGAGTTCGGGAACGTTCTTACAGCCTCACTGCCGACGATTCTTTGCTTGACCAAACACGAGCCGGACTCCTGAACCTTGTCCGAGGCCCGTCTGTGCGTGTCCTGGTGAAATCAGTCTTAGCAAGAAGCCCCCTCCCTGAGTACCTGGTCAGCGTCGGTGTCTGACCGGGTTCATCCTGCTCCATCCCCAGGGGGTCCGGCCCCCGCCCCCGGCTGCCTTCAGCAGAGCCCCCGACCCCCGAGCTCCTCTTCGCACCTGGCTCTCCAGCCTCTGCCCGGCGGCTCCCTGCAAACCCCACGTGCCCCCGCCGTGCTCAGAGCCCAGCCGGTCTCCGCCCCCCACAAAGCCCATGGCCCACTCCCTGTGCCCGCCGGGATGGTCCTGAACAGAGTGGTCTCAGAATGGACACACATGGACTGTGATTCCTCATGGCCCCTCCTCGGGAGCCGACATTCTCGAATTGACTGGCGTCAGGACGACAAGGAGCCCATTGGCATGGGGTCACAGACGGCCCAGCAAGAGGTGGTGACTTTCCTTCCCCCGGACCAGGCCTGGCCTGTGACAACTCTCCCCACCCAAGGACAGCTGTGAGAGGCGGTGCCCGGGCCTCAGCTGCTGCAGGCCATGTGCAGCTCCTGGCCGAGACACCAGGAGGAGGGAGGCCACCTGAGCCCATCCATGGGCGGGAGGGGAGCCACCCAGGAGGAGCACAGCAGCCCAGCCACCAGCAGACACGTTTCGATGGCCCAGACAATGCCACAGGAGCCCGGGAATCCCCAGCTCGGCCCTGCGTGAGACGTGACAAAGGGCCATCGCCGCAGGCACTAGTGAGGGGCTGTTTGTCATGCAGCCCCTCAGAACAGGCCTGTGTCGCCAGCCTCAGTGGGGACTCCATGGGGGGTGGGAGGGCCCTGCTTTTCCTGGACGCCAACCTGTGAGACTCACCGTCGGCCGTGATACCAGTTGTAAAGGATATCATTGCCCTGGCTCGGTGGCTCCCGCCTGTAATCCCAGCACTCTGGGAGGCCGAGGTGGGAGAGTCACTTGAGGCCAGGAGTTTTGGAGACCAGCCTGAGGAAGAGCGAGACACCATCTCTACACAGAATAGAAAAATTAGCTGGGCGGGGTGGCGCATGCCTGTAGTCCCAGCTACTGGGGAGACTGAGGCAGGAGGATCGCTTCAGTGAACGGAATTCCACCACCCCTGTCACTCAAGGTGGACGCCAGGTGTGTCGTGAGCACAGGCTGGCGAGGACGTTGGGTTAGGGTTACGGTTAGTCATGGTGAAAGAGGACAAGCCTCCTGGGGACACACACAGGCGGTGGAGAATGGGGGGTAGGGGAGGGGGGAAGGGAGGGAAGGGGGATGCGGGGGTGCACAGGGGCGCCCCCACCCTGAGGCTCTGCCGCCCAGTGGCCTCATCCCCGAGGTCAGAGGTCGGACTCCCAGGACGCCTGCTGCTCTGCTCCAATTCCGAGAGAAAGCCCAGTAGCCAAGGGCTGGCCCCACCTGGTTTTCTGCTTCCGGGTTTCATGGTGACTCTCATCCCCAGGCCTGCAAGTGTCCCCAGACAGGTGTGCAGATGCCACACAAGCACAGGGACTCCCACAACCCGGGACCACCTCAGACTAGGGGCTCCCTGGGTGGGGCCCTGGGCTGCGGCGGTCGGGGGTCCCCAGCAGGACACCGGGCTGCTCCTCAAGTGCTCCCTCCTGGCCCCGCAGAGGAGCCTGTGGCCGAGGGGAACGCCCCCCGGACCCCCACAAGGGGCAGGCCCTTCCCAACCCGCAGTGGCCAGGAGCTAAACACAGCCTCTGGGGATTGGGTGCTGCCCACCAGCCTGGGGGGCCCTGTCAGGGTGTTTGGCCACACAGCTGGCCCTTAGAGAAGGGGACTTTCAAGAGTTTGCTTTAAATCAGTATTTTTAGTGGTTGTTGCCAAGAGGGTGGTCAGGGCATCAGTCCCGCCTGCGGGTGGAAACGCGGTCCCACCTCTGCTGCTGCCTCTGCGGTTTCTTTCATCGCGGTGCGTGTGACCCCTTCCCGCAAGGCGCTGGCCGGGCCAGGGGTGAGCAGGGAGAGCCCAGGAAGGACACGCAGGCTGCCGGCAAGGTGGGGACTCTGCACACACAGGGCCACCCCGATAGGGAACACGGAAGGGCCAAGGCCATCTTGCCGTTGCTGGAACGGGGGCTGAGGGGGGACTCACAGGGTGACCGTGTGCTCCCAGCCAGAGACAGGAGCAGACACAGCCCCGCAGGCGCCTGCAGGCGGGAAGGCCTGAGGGGGCTCCAGGGCTTCCGCGGTCCCAGGACGCTCTCAGGGGCGCACCTGTCACAGAAGCGGGACCCCCCTGGCCCACCAGACCTCCACCTGGACGCCCTGCGGCCCCCATAGCCCAGGGCTTCTGCCACCCCCAGACAGGGACGGGGGCAGCTTCTCAGCACCCCCATCCCTGCCCCCAGGCTCCTACCTGCACCCCCAACCCCGGAGGAGCCCAGGACAGGAAAGGTGACCTGCGGCGGGGGTGGGGGTTGGGGTGTGGGTACGGAGGGGAAAGGACCCAGGCCTGCGTCCCCAGCGCCCCATCCAGGCCAGGACACGTGATCTCAGGGTCCCCTTGTCCTGCGTCCCCAGCGCCCGGTCTCAGTGTCCAGGGCCCCGCGCACCCAGAGGTTCCAAACGCGGCCGTCGTGGGGACGTGACCACAGGCACAGCCGCCCCCGCTGTGCTCTGCTGCCCCCGCGCGGCCGCAGGCGGCATCGCACCTCGCCGCGCCGGCAGCCTCTGCCTGGCCCTGGCACCCTGGTCAGCTTAGGGGGGTGGCCCTGCCCTCCCGCAGGTGGGCGCTGGGTGCCCCTGCCGGTCTGGGCGCCTGGGCTGGGGTGTCACGTGCCCTGGGCGCCCTAGCCAGCTTGGGGGGTGCCCTGCCTTCCCGCAGGTGGGCGCTGGGTGCCCCTGCCGGTCTAGGCGCCTGGGGTGGGGTGTCACGTGCCCTGGGCGCCCTGGTCAGCTTGGGGGGTGGCCCTGCCCTCCCGCAGGTGGGCGCTGGGTGCCCCTGCCGGTCAGGGCGCCTGGGCTGGGGTGTCACGTGCCCTGGGCGCCCTGATCAGCTTGGGGGGTGGCCCTGCCCTCCCGCAGGTGGGCACTGGGTGCCCCTGCCGGTCTGGGCGCCTGGGCTGGGGTGTCACGTGCCCTGGGCGCCCTGGTCAGCTTGGGGGGTGCCCTGTCTTCCCGCAGGTGGGCGCTGGGTGCCCCTGCCGGTCTAGGCACCTGGGGTGGGGTGTCACGTGCCCTGGGCGCCCTGGTCAGCTTGGGGGGTGGCCCTGCCCTCCCGCAGGTGGGCGCTGGGTGCCCCTGCCGGTCAGGGCGCCTGGGCTGGGGTGTCACGTGCCCTGGGCGCCCTGGTCAGCTTGGGGGGTGGCCCTGCCTTCCCGCAGGTGGGCGCTGGGTGCCCCTGCCTGTTAGGGCGCCTGGGGTGGGGTGTAGGGTGCTCCGGGGCACCCTGGTCAGGCTGGGGGTGGCCCTGCCTTCCCGCAGGTGGGCGCTGGGTGCCCCTGCCGGTCAGGGCGCCTGGGGTGGGGTGTAGGGTGCTCCGGGATGCCCTGGTCAGGCTGGGGGTGCCCCTGCCTTCCCGCAGGTCGGCGCGGGTTCCCCGAGCCTGCCGGCCCCCCCCTCACTCCGGGCCGGGCACTGACGGGACAGGGCAGCGCAGCCGTCGGGGCTGCCGGGCTGCCTGGGGCTCTGGCCCGCGGGCAGGTGCACCTGGGCCGCCCGGGCCCCTCCGCCCCGCCGGACCACAGCGCCGGCCTCGGGCGCTCCCTGGCGGCCACCCCGCGCCACTGCACGCTGCGCAGCCCCAGTCCCGCCAGGTGGCGGGTCTCAGGTAGGGTAAGCAGGCACAGGTGTATGTACGTGCGAATCTGCCCACCTACAGTTTCCACCCCCGCCCGCTGAGGGCCCCGAGGGGCAACCGCGCATACCTCCATATGACGGGGTGGCGGGTCGAACAGACACAAATGTTCACGCTCGTGGAATCAAGGTGAGGAGCTTAGGAGTTCGGGAACGTTCTTACAGCCTCACTGCCGACGATTCTTTGCTTGACCAAACACGAGCCGGACTCCTGAACCTTGTCCGAGGCCCGTCTGTGCGCGTCCTGGTGAAATCAGTCTTAGCAAGAAGCCCCCTCCCTGAGTACCTGGTCACGTCGGTGTCTGACCGGGTTCCTCCTGCTGCACCCCCAGGGGGTCCGGCCCCCGCCCCCGGCTGCCTTCAGCAGAGCCCCCGACCCCCGAGCTCCTCTTCGCACCTGGCTCTCCAGCCTCTGCCCGGCGGCTCCCTGCAAACCCCACGTGCCCCCGCCGTGCTCAGAGCCCAGCCGGTCTCCGCCCCCCGCAAAGCCCATGGCCCACTCCCTGTGCCCGCCGGGATGGTCCTGAACAGAGTGGTCTCAGAATGGACACACATGGGCTGTCATTCCTCATGGCCCCTCCTCGGGAGCTGACATTCTCGAATTGACTGGCGTCAGGACGACAAGGAGCCCATTGGCATGGGGTCACAGACGGCCCAGCAAGAGGTGGTGACTTTCCTTCCCCCGGACCAGGCCTGGCCTGTGACAACTCTCCCCACCCAAGGACAGCTGTGAGAGGCGGTGCCCGGGCCTCAGCTGCTGCAGGCCATGTGCAGCTCCTTGCCGGAGAGACCAGGAGGAGGGAGGCCACCTGAGCCCATCCATGGGCGGGAGGGGAGCCACCCAGGAGGAGCACAGCAGCCCAGCCACCAGTAGACACGTTTCGATGGCCCAGACAATGCCACAGGAGCCCGGGAATCCCCAGCTCGGCCCTGCGTGAGACGTGACAAAGGGCCATCGCCGCAGGCACTAGTGAGGGGCTGTTTGTCATGCAGCCCCTCAGAACAGGCCTGTGTCGCCAGCCTCAGTGGGGACTCCATGGGGGGTGGGAGGGCCCTGCTTTTCCTGGATGCAAACCTGTGAGACTCACCGTCGGCCGTGATACCAGTTGTAAAGGATATCATTGCCCTGGCTCGGTGGCTCCCGCCTGTAAACCCAGCACTCTAGGAGGCCGAGGTGGGGGAGTCACTTGAGGCCAGGAGTTCTGGAGACCAGCCTGAGGAAGAGCGAGACCCCATCTCTACACAGAATAGAAAAGTCAGCTGGGCAGGAGGCACACACCTGTAGTCCCAGCTACTCGGGAGGCTGAGGTAGGAGGATGATTGAGGCCAGGAGTTGGAGGTTACAGTGAGCTATGATGAAGCCACTGCACTGCAGCCGGCATGACAGAGGGAGATTCTGTCTCAGAAAATAAACGAATGAACAAACAAACACAGGCTTTTATTACTGTTGTTCTAAAACTCATGGCAAAATTCTTTACCTCAAGTTGATGGCCTCCTGGGCACCCAATCCGGCAGGCGTCTGCAGGCGGGAAGGCCTGAGGGGGCCTCCAGGGCTTCCACAGTCCCTGCACCCTGCGGGGGTTCACCTGTCACAGAAGAGCTGCCCCTCCTGGACCCCCAGACCCGCCACCTGGACACCCGGCGGCCCCCACGGCCCCAGGCTTCCGCCACCCCAGGCAGGGACAGAGACGGCTTCTCCCTCCGGCTCCAACACACATCCCCCACCACAGAGGAGCCCAGGCCAGGAAAGGCGACCTGGGGGAAAGGGGTCCCCATCACCCCATAGAGGCCAGGAAAGGTGACCTTAAGGGGCTCTTGGGCCTGTGTCCCCAGCGCCCCATCCATGCCAGGAAAGGTGACCTCGGGGTCCCCTGGCCCTGCGTCCCCAGCGCCCCGTCTCGGTGTCCGGCCCGGCGCACCCAGAGGTTTCCAAACTCGGCCCTCGTGGGACGTGACCACAGGCACAGCCGCCTCTGCCCGACGCCAAGGCCTTGGCCGGTCTCTGCTGCCCCCGCGCGGCCGCAGGCGGCATCGCACCTCGCCGCCCCCGGGAGCCTCTGCCGGTCAGGACGCCTGTGGTGGGGTGTCACGTGCCCTGGCGCCCTGGTCAGCTTGGGGGTGGCCCTGCCCTCCCGCAGGTGGGCGCGGGTTCCCCTGCCGGTCAGGGTCCCTGGGGTGGGGTGTCGGGAGCTCCCGGGCGCCCTGGTCAGGTTGTGGGGGGGTTGCTGTATTCGTGCTGGCCACTGCGGGAGGACACCCCCAAGGCCCGTGTCCCCGCGTGGGGACCCCAGGCTCCGCGCATTCGCGTCCACGGCAACCCGCACCCAGGCCTCCAGAACCTTCTGTGGGGCGCTGGGTTCTTCTGAGCCCGGCCGGGAGCCCCGCAGCCCCAGCGTCCGGGAAAGGCCCCCGCTCGGGCAGGACGCGCGGGGACAGTTTCAGGCCGAGGAGGGACAGCTGAGCGCAGCCCGCGCCCTGCAGCGACGGTGCGTTTGCAAACAGGGAAACCAGCCCCGGAAAGGCCTGCGGTGCCAGGAGGGGGCGACAATCCGGCCAGCGCTGAGCTCAGCACTGCGACAGGGGGCGGGTGGCGACACTCTGTGAGACTCGTGTCTGGATGGACCCGAGGCAGGGAAAGACGCGTCAGGTTTTGCCGTGAATGTTCCCAGGTGACCCAGGAACAGCTGAGGTCCCCGCCGGGGAGGACGCGGCGTCCCGGGAGCTTCCTGCGCTCTCTGCCGCGCGCGGCCGGGCGCCGGGCACCCGTCGGGGCTGAGCCGGCCGGGGGCGTCAGCCGGGCCCGGGGCTGCCGCGCTCCGAGGGTCGCAGTCCCCGGCAGGTCCCCTGCGCGGCCACCGCCCCTCCCGCCCGGCGCGCCCTGCAGGGACGAGGAGCCGGGCTCGGCCGCCCCCTGGTGGCCGTCCTGCGCCACCGCACGCTCCCCGGCCGGGCCCGGTGGCTCCGTCCTGCCCCAGGGCCGGGGGTCTCGGGCAGGCGAGCTTTGTGGACCCCACCCGCCGGGAATACCTGTCCCCTTCTGCCCTCCCAGCCGTCCTTGCTCATGGTCAAGTCCCAGCGTAAGGTCGCTTGCTGGGGAGGCCTCCCCTGACCCAAGGGCCCCTGGCGGGTCCCTCCGTGTGCACCTGCGTGACACATGCCTCCCTGCAGGTGGGAGCCTCTCCTCTGTGAGCTAAAATACAATCTTGAGCCCCCAGCTGACTGAACGGACCCCTTCTTGGCCAAGGAGCCCCCAGAATACCCTAAAGCTGAGCTGCCGGCCATGAGAAGGGAGGTCGGACCTGTCCTGCCCCCTCCCCTCTTGCAGGTGTCCTGCCCCCTCCCCTCTTGCAGGTGTCCTCTGTGACCCAGGGACAGGCCTAAGCCATGCAAGCCAGAGCCTGAACCGCACCTGCAGGTCCCCAACTTACTTAACAGGTCGCTGGAGCCCGGCTTCACGTCCTGAGGCTTGTCTGTGATTAGCAGACATCCTTATCTTAACTAAAAACATTGCAGGCCTTTAGACAAAGCTTCATGTCTTTAACCGATTACAAGCCAAAAGTCTTTAAACCCACCCATAACCTCTAAGCACCTGCTTTGAGTTGTTCCACCTTTTGGGGCCAAACCAGTGTACCCTTCCATGTATTGATTTATGACTTTATGTGTAATTCCCATCTCCCGGAAATGTAGGAAACCAAACTGTGACCCAGCCACGGCCAGTCCACTTGCTCAAGGGCCTTGGGGTGGCTCCGGGCCATGGTCCTCACGCTTGGCTCTGAATAAACCTCTTTTAATTATTTTACAGAGTTTGGGTTCTTTCCCATTGACACCTCCTAGGAAGTGGAGAAGGGGCTCAGGTGAGTCCTAGACAGGCCTGGGGCACGTCCCGCACAGTTTCCAAACACGAGCCCCACGGTGCTCTGTGCTGGCTCGGAGCCCTCTCCTGTGCGGTGGACAGGACCCTGCAGAGCCTCGGCCGCCCCGAGGTCCCCTGGAGTGTGGCGTCCTGAGTGTTCCTGTGCTGGGCAGCAGCCCTGATGGACTCCCACGCAGGAGGCATTCCCTGGGGTGAGTGCTCGTGAGGTCGGGGAAGGCGTTCCTCAACTTCGCGCTGCGGCTAAACCCTTTCCCGTGACCTCCCTACTCAGCCTCACTTCACAAGCCACGAATAAACTTTCTGCCCCATGTGAGTTTCACAGCGAAGAGCTGATGCCTGGCTGGCGCTCGGCACCCCCCAAATTTCCCAGCAGATGGCTTCTGCCACCGTGAGTTTTCTTCCTCAGTGTTGTGACTGTCACGTGCGAGTCTCCTTAGTGGAATTCTGCGGCACTGAATTGTGTCCGGAGGATTCCGTGTCCCTGGCCAACGCAAGTGTTACCATGTGCAGTCTGGCTGTGTCGGCTGCGTAACAGAGTGGTCACCTCCTCCCGTGGACGTGGAAGGGAAATACTGACAGCGGGGAATATGTGACGGAGGGGATGCCCTGGAAAAAACGGCAAAAATGTTTCCTGTCTCTCTCAAACCTCCTCTGCTCCTTTGTGAGAACTACAACCTGCGTCCCCGCCTCCTCCGGGCAGCGGCTGGGAGGGGCAGGGTGAGTCCTCCGTCCCCTGTGCTGCAGGAGATGGCTCAGCCCAGACCTGGCAGGCCTGGAGGAGGGTCCTGGGTGGAGGTCACAGGATTGTCCTCGGGGAGATGGGATGATTCGAATCATCAACTGCAGTTGAACAGCACTTGCCTGAAGCCGAGCACCCTCCCTTTAAAAGCTCTGCATTTCTGCTTGTTAGTCCGATGGCATTTCAGACAGGAGCCTCCAGCCTCCCCCTCTGCTGGCAAAGGAATAAACTTCTCTTTCCTTCTTCTCAAACCGCTTGTTCTCGTTTTCTGACGTGGTCTCTGCTGCGGCCTCAAGGACAAGAGCGGAGCTTTCGGTATCAGGTGTAAACGTATTTGTTATGTCACCCGGAGCATTCCTTTTCCATTTGAGACAAGGCTGCCGGTTTGTCCACGCTCACGGGAAAGCCTGAGAACAGGAGCACCCACGGCGCTGGGCAGCTCGCCTGGGCCTGGCCAGCAGCAGGCCTGGGCTCCGAGCCTGGCACAGGCGCCTCGTTTCATCCTCACAGCAACCCGGTGGCGGGGTGCCAGTGCCCCAGCATACAGATGGGGAAACTGAGGCACAGAGCTTTGGCCGCACGGCAGGTAGTGCCAGAGCAAAGGTCCGAGCCAGGGCTGAGTGCCGGCAGCTGATTCCCAGAGTGACCAGGGCCGGCGGGCGGGAGGAGACATCACGCGTGGGGACATGGGGACAGTTACAAGCTAAATCTAAGTCAGCAGCAGGGAGCCCCACTGACACCGCAGCTGCCGGGAAGGCCACAGCGAGGCGTCTGGGCTGAGGGCAGGGCGGGCCGAGGGCCACAGGCCGATGGCAGTGCGGGTCCAGCCGTGCAGGAAGCCGCCGCGCTGGCCCAGAGATGCTTGTGCCCTTGGGAGGGGCCTCGCCCCGGGACGTCCTTCTCCAGGCCTTTGGCCCGAGCACGGCCGTTGCCAGACAGAGCCTCTCGAGGCCCCGGGCCGCTCTCGTGCAGGAAGGCCAGGGAGAGGGGACGGTGGTCTGCAGCCATCGCCCTGAGGCGGCTCTTAGGCCAGGGCCCACCAGACCTGTGCTGAGGAAGGGAGACGACGGGTCCTCCCCCCACGAACCCTTCTGTCGCCCTTAGGGAAAAATTCTGCTACGTGTGACGGAAGGAACACAAGTTCAGTGCGTAGCCTCCGCTGACGAGGGACAGAACCCAGGCCTCCCCCCAGGAGAGGCGTAGCCTGCTGGGGTCCCTCCACCCTCGGGGCGCCGGGAGCATGGGCAGCAGCAGGCGGGGAGCTTGAGGCGGGGTCTCCATCCCGCAGCTGACCCCTGCAGCCGCCGGCTCCCCGCAAGGACAGCCCGTGGCTCCGTGAGCAGCAGCCGGGGGTTAATGCCCCCATGGACCCGGGGAGGGCGCCCAGCAGAGCAGACCACACGCGGTGACAGAGCCGATAAGCCCACGGGCAGCGAAATGCGCTGAGTTTTACGTGTCCCACAGCAAGCTGAGGGGGAGGGGCCCAGCAGGTGGTTGTGGCTAAAGTCCAGGGAGGAGGGCCGGGTCCTGAGTCCCTGCGCCCGGTGACAACACCCACGGTTGAGCGTATAAGCAAACATTCAGCGGCGCGGTCCGTGGGTACGAAGGAGTATCACCCGGGCTTAGAAAGGAAGGAAGTGCTGACACCTGCTGCGACCTGGACGGACTTGGGGACATCATGCTCAGGGAAGTAAGCCCGTCACCAAGGGACACACACTGAGTGATCCCACTCACAGGCGGCCCCCAGAGTCGCCAAATTCACACGACAGAAGGTGGAATGGAGGGCGCGGGGGCTGGGGAGGGGTGGGGAGCCAGAGTCTGCTGGGCGCAGAGTCCGTCAGGGAAGACGGAACGTTCTGGAAATGGAGGTGGTGACGGCTGCACAACACTGTGGATGTGCCTTATCCACTGAGCCGTCCGCCTAAAAATGGGTAAAATGGGAAACTTTGTGTTACCTATATTTTACCGCGATAAAAAAAAAAAAACAGTGAGCAAAATTTGCCATCCTCAAAAAAATTCAGTGCGGATTCGCAAAAGAATTTTTTCAAAACACAAACAAAGGAAACCAACTTTCCAAACCAACGGAGGATGTAAAGTGCGTTGGAAACGTTGCCAATCCAGGGGACCACAGGACAGGGCAGGGCTCGGGATAAAGAAAAGGGATGACAACAAAATACACCAACTAAGGCGGCAGAAATAGGTCCAAATATATCGGAACTCACAGCGAGCGAATACGGACCCAGCTTGCCTTGTCACACAGCGGCTTCCACGTGGAGTTTGAGTGGCAGCGTCCACACCTGCAGCCAAACTGCCCAGAGAGTGAGAGTCCGCTCAGGCTCCTGCGGCAAAATGCCACAGGCCCAGTGGATAAACAGCAGACACACTTGTCACGGCAGTGGGGGCTGGACCTGCGATGTCACGGGGCCAGCGTGGCCGGGTCCTGGGTGAGGGCCATTCCCCAGGCGTCCCTGCCTGTCATCCCAGGGCGGAGAGTGAGCTCTGGCCTCTCCCTTCCTGTGAGGACGGGACTCGCAGCTCGGGGCCCCACGCTGGCGACCCCATCAAAACCCAATCGCCTCCCCAAGGCCCACGCCTGGTGCCAGCACGGTGGGCGTTTGGGTTTTCTAAGCCCTGGAAGTACAGGAATGTCGACAGCAGCGCTGTTCACATTGGCAAACCTGGAAACCGTCCAACATCCGCCGCCGGTGGCAGGACGGAGGGGTGTGGCACGTCCACACGGGGTTGTCATCGGCACTCAGAACCAACACACCAAAATACGCGACCGGCCGGGCGCGGTGGCTCACGCCTGTAATCCTAGCACTCTGGGAGGCCGAGGTGGGCGGATCATTTGAGCTCAGGAGTTCGAGACCAGCCTGAGCAAGAGCGAGACCCCATCTCTACTAAAAATAGAAAGAAATTATATGGACAGCTAAAAATATATATAGAAAAAATTAGCCGGGCATGGTGGTGCATGCCTGTAGTCCCAGCTACTCGGGAGGCTGACACAGGAGGATCGCTTGAGCTCAGGAGTTTGAGGTTGCTGTGAGCTAGGCTGACGCCACGGCACTCACTCTAGCCTGGGCAACAGAGTGAGACTCTGTCTCAAAAAAAAAAAAACAAAATACGCGACCGATGAACGGACCTGAATGTGGAGTGAAAAGATGTCACAGAGACTGTACCCGGCATGACCCCCTCTCACAGAGTCAGAACAACTGAAACCAAAACTAGACGTTTCGGGAATACGTGTGGATTGGACAACACTGTACACACAGGAGAGGAAGGCGTGGCACTCGGGTCTGGGGCGACGGGGTCTCGGTGAGCGAGGGGGTGGGGGGCTCTGGTCGCTGCAGGTTGTTTTCACGATCCTGGCTCTTGTTTTGGGCGCTGCCTTTGCAAGTGCCTCTTGCATATGAAAAACAGCCAATTATGGAACTAAATATGTTTAAACAGTGCAGCTTTGTCCCCGGAGTGAGGACCCTCCGTTCTTCGCACCTGAGACCCCCACGGGCAGGAGAACGGCGGGCCTTACGTAGCCGGGGCTGCCCCACACCAGCAAGAAAGAGACGCCCTCGCAGACCAGTGGAACGGGGACGGGCAACTCACAGAAGAGGTGCCACGAATGCCCCATAACCCCGCGAACAGTCCAGGAATGACGATTGGAACAAGCGGCTGTTTCAGCCCTGGCAGGAGACGACCTACAGCCGGCAGCGCCGAGTGCGAGGAGCTGCGGCACCGGGACCCCCTGCGCTGCCGGGGCGACGTGAATCAGGCAAACGCTTTGGAGAAAGCCCCGAAGCTCTAGTGACGTCACGGGGTGCAGCACCGCAGGGTGGCGCCCCTTCTTCCTAGCGGGAGAGTTTCGCCCGGGGAACACAGGCATCCAGAGCACAGACCCCTTCTGCTGGGCTCCCTGGCGCCCTGGCGCACCCGTGCGTCTGAGCTCTGGACAGCGGCTGTGGGCACGTGCCTCGTGCCAGCTTCTGAGAACCATCCCACGGAGACACCGCAAGTGTCCCCTGTCAACCTCCTCAGCCCACGGTCTGTGCTGCAGCTGAGACCTGGGCACAGCGGCCCAGGAGAGCAAGACTCGCGCCCGGGGCAACGAGCAGGAAGGACCTGTGTCCCTGACAGCCCAGGACGGCGCGTGAACACCACGCTGTCTAAGCACCACCAGCGTCCTAGTCCCTGCTATGGTCTGAATGTCCCCTCCAAAACTGGTGTTGGAACTTAGCTGCCATTGCTTTGTGGCCTGCGTCCCTCCTCGGCCGGGCGTTGGCAGAGAGGGCCCCCAAGAAGGCACCGGAAACGCTGGCGGTTCCAAGCCTGGCGATGACCAGGGCGGCTTTGGTTCCTGGGGTCTCTGTTATTTCACCGCACAGAGTGGACCTGGTGACCTGGAGCTTCACGTGTGACTGACGACGAGTGGGCTCAATCTCACCAACTTGAGTTTCTATTATCATGAGGCTATTTTCCTGCAGAAAACGTGAGTGCGCTCTGGAATGGAAGACGGGGGGTCAGAAGCTCGAATGTTTTTTCCTCTCTGGGTGACCGGCCTCGTGTCTGTGGTGTGGCTGAACTCTGACCTGTCTTCTCCACAGGCAGGGGAGGTGGGGACACGCGGGTCCCTCTGCTCAGCGAAGGGGGAGGCTGGGCTAGAGCAGGGCCACCGACTTCCCCAGGGCCTCGCGGCTGGGACGGCCTGGGAGCAGAGCGTATTCACGCAGCACTGGTGTCCGGGTGCCCTGCGCGGGCTGAGTCGGACGTGGTTTGGTCTGGGCACTGACACGTGTGCTGGCGTCATCAGGGATGTCAGCGACGCTCATGGTGACATTCAGAGCCCATCAGCAGGCTCACAGCCTTGCAGGTCACCTAGGCCAAGCTGCAGAGCGTTTCTGATGCCACGTCGGAGACGCCTGGGTACCGTCAGAGGGAGGATGGGCTCCTGTCGGCCGAGCGTCCGCACCCACCAGGCCCTCCCCTCCCCCACACGGAGCCGCAAGCTCGCTGGTGCTCCTGCTGCCCACTGTGCTGAGAGGAACGAAGCCCTTTGTCTCGGACCCAGGAGTCCTGTGTCTTCTGGCGCTGGGGCAGGCACGCCCGGTGGCCTGTGAGCCGTCATGGCGACCCCCTTCCCCACTGCCAGCAAAAGGTACCAGGATTGTCCCGGAACAAGTTCTGGGCCACGGGACCTGAGGGGACACGCGCTGGGGACTTCTGAGAAGGATTTTCCCACCAAGGGGGGCATCGCGGGAGCAGCCCTGCCCCCCTCCCTGCATCTGGGTGCCGTTTGTGAGACGATGGGATGCCGGGCGCTGACATGGCCCCTTGGGGTGACTCAGGTGGCAATGCCGACCCTCCAAGGTGGCGACGGAGGATGGACGGCACCTGCCATACTGCCCAGGTGACCCCGGAGAGGCTTGCCTCAACTTCCTCGGAGCGAGATGGCAGACGTCACCGCGGCTACAATGTGTTCTTCCCTCTCAGGAGCCGGCGGGGTCCAGAGGGGTTACCGGGCTGGGGCTTTCCTGGAGCAGGACGGGCAGCTCCCGGGTTCCGCAGGGCGGCCCCAGGGCCTCAGGAGCGTCTGGGCAGGACACACGGGGCTTGGTCACGCCTCAGATGGTGGCGAGGCAAAGCTCCTGCGCACCCGAAGCGCGGGTGTCTCCCCCAGGACAGCTCAAGCTGGGAGAATCGCAGACCCCACCCCTGGGGGCCGGTGCGGACCACCACGTGTACAGGGACAGGTTTTTCCCTCGGACCCTGAGGGACTCTCGCGTCCTCAGAGATCGGGGAGGACGAGGCAGGAGGCGGCGTCTGGCCTTGCAGGGAGGTGGGCCAGACCGTGAGGGGCACAGGGCCTGGGGACAGCCCCCTGCTCAGGACGTGGCCTGGGCCGTCCAGTTTCTCTCCTCCCCAGCACCCACCTCTCCTTGCCGGCCAACAGCTTCCGGGGAGCTGGCCGCACACGCTGTCCTCCGCTTCCCCTCCCCTCCCCCACACACGCAGGGGAGCCTCCGGCCCACGGCCTTCCCGTGACCTGCCTGCCGTTCCCGGCCACGCCCTGCTCAGCAACCCACCCCCCCTCTGTCCCCCCTCTGCCGGGGGACCGCCCACCCCAGGGGCAGCACACCCAGCTCTCCTGCCTCCAGCCTGCTGCCCCCGTGGGTCCCTGTGCACCTGTGCGGTGCCCCTTGGGGTGACTCAGCTGCACCAGGGCAGCCCCCAGAGTCCACCTGGCCGCCCATCTGGCCTCCTCGCAGTGTGGCCGTGCCCAGGGGTCAGCCTCCCACACGCACAGGGACAGTCCCAGTGCAGGCGGCACCAGAGGACACTCACTGGGATTTGTGAGCTGACAGGTGACTTAGCGAGAGGCCAAGGGGACCCGCTGGCTGGCTGCTCTGTTGCACCTGGCCGCCACAGGCCACCTCAGGATGCCAGAGAAGGGCAGGCTGGAACACAGCCCAGGGGACCCCAGAGGACGGAAGCCCCGGGCCACAAGCCTGACGAAGGCCCTCGGTTCCCAGCCGTCCCGTGGCTGAAGCCGTGGTCCACATCATGGAAACAGTGGGTGCCAGGAACGGGCCTGGGGCAGGCAGGGGCAGGCAGGGGCAGGCAGGGGCAGGCAGGAACAGGCCTGGGGCAGGCAGGGGCAGGCAGGGGCAGGCTCGAGGTCTGTCTGATGCCCTCAGAGACACAGTCACAGGGCAGGGGGCCACTAAACCCAGTCAGCTGGTGGAGCCAGGGTCCCTGGCCCCTTGGGAGAGAGGGACAGTGGGACATGGACCCCCCCACATGAAGTGCTGGGGAGGCTGAGGTGGGGGTCGCTGAGCAGCGCTGGGGAGCATGGGGAACCCGGCCACACCCCCGAACAGGCCAAGAGAAGCTGGGTGCACGCAGGGCCATGGTGCCTGGGGGTCTGTGAGCCCAGGGCGGGGGGGGGGGGGGGGGGGGGGCCTCTTCTCTGCACCGAGACAGCCAAGCCAGGGGTTCCAGCCCCACCTCTGACACAGGGACTCAGGGCTCTCAAGGCAAAGCTGTCCCCACAAGCTCCCCGGACCCCTGGGCCAGCAAGGGTTCCTCCAGGAGGGGTGGTCAGGGCCAGCACAGCAGCCTAGACCCCGCCCGGCCTCTCCTGCCAGTCCTTCCTGCAGCCCCCACTGTTCCCACAGGACTCCTGGAGCGCGATGCCCAGAGCCGGGCGCTGTGGACTCATCTTCACTGGGAGACCTCGGGACAGGCTGAGGGGGGCCCGCTGGCCGAAGCCCCCGACTCACAGAATCACCACTGCCCCTCAGGCCTCGCCCACCGGCCCCAGACCACACCACACACTCCCAAGAATGCGCCAGACTCTGCCCCACCCCCCACCGGGACTCCTGCGGCCCCTCCCCGCCCTGGCCCGTGGCCTTTCCAGGGCTGCCCCAGCCCCGTGGCTTCCCCGTGGCTTCCCCGTGGCTCCCCCGTGGCTTCCCCGTGGCTCACTCTCGCCCCCCACGTGGGCTCCCACAGGGGCTGCTGAGGGCATGTTCCCAGGCAGGCCGGAGGCGCCAGCTTGGAGGGCAGGGGGTGCTGGCCACACCTGACCAGGGCAGGGTGACAGTCACGGAGGTAACCCCTGTGCATCTGAGGCCAACTGCCGGGAATGAAGGTGACTCCCAAAGGCCAGACCCCAGGTGGCAGCGAGCTGGCAGGTGGGGCCAGTGCGCCCTGTGGGTGGGGGTGGGGCCGCCGTCTGCTCCCCAGGCCCTGTCATCCGCCACCATGCACCAGCCATGCCCGTGACCGCTGCAGTTCTGGAGAGGGGCGCTCAGGGGGGACCCCGGGGCACAGCCAGCTCCACGCCCTCCTGGGGTGGTTATAGACAGGACAGCAAAGCCCTGCCACCTGTGGGGGGTGGGGATGCGGGAAGAGAACAGCGCAGGGAATCCCGCCTGGCACACCGTGGGGGCTCCACGGCACTATGCGTCCTACGAGACGAATGCAGCCATCACCCCATCATAGGTGACAGCTCCTCATCTCAACAGCCTCATAGGGCTCCTCCCCCGACGCTACAGACCCTCCTGGGCACGGTAGATCCACAGGTCACATGACAGGTGCAGGGGCCCTGCGTGTGCTGCCTGGGCCGGGACCCTGCCAGCCCCACAGGTGTCTGGAGCGAGGCCAGGCCGGGCTGCCAGGGGGACCAGGCTCCACGACCCGGGCCTGGGGCTGCAACATCCACGTGGGAGCAAAGCCAGCACCTGATCCCAACTGGCTTTGGCGGTCCTGGGCTGGAGGAGCCCCCGGGCAGGGCGGGGGAAGAACCAGGGATGTGGGGGCACTTCTAGGCCTGGGGTTGGGGCAGCAGAGACATGGGACCCGGATGCCCAGGAGGGTGAAAGATGGGCACAAGGTGCCCCAGGAGGAGGAAAGTAGAGGCCATGGTCCCTCTGGAGGTGGGGACATTAATCTGGGGAGATCAGTCTCCGGGGTGGCGCAATGGTCCCAGCCCCACCGCCACCGCGGGCAGCCGGGCCACCCTCTCAGCTACCCTGGCACGCCCCTCCTTGCCGCCACGCCCCCCCCCCAGACGCCTTTAAAGACAGGGCACCCCAGAAACAGGCAAAGCAGTGCAGCCTTGGATACAAAACTGTAAACACGAGTCTTTAAAATGACAGGGGCTCCTTGGCCCCAGACTCTGAGCCAGAGGCCCCCACCAAGGGCCCAGATCTCCGCCCACACTGCCCTCCCTTCCAACCCGGGGGCCCAACAGGCAGGGGCCGGCCTCGCCAACCGCCCAGCGCGCTGGGGGCTGGGGCGGGCTGGCGGAGCGGGGGCTGAGGGTCCGCGGTCCGATCCGAGGGATTCCTGAGATGAAGAAGCGGCCGCGGCCCCGGCACCGCGCCGCACTCTCCGTCACCTGCCCCGAGGGGAGCCCGCCCCCACCCCATCCCATGCAAACCGCACGCCCCGGGCGAGACCCACGTCTCTGAGCCCCGGGGCCGTCCCGGGGACCGCGCGGGCCCTGTCACGTGTCCAGGGCGTCACGAGTGGGCGAGGGGCCGTGGGGGTGCCCGGGCGGGCCGTGCAGCGGCGGGGGCTGCGGCACCGAGTTGCGCTGCGAGGGTGGCGGCTGCAGCTCCAGGGCGAGCGCGGGCGGCGGGAAGTCGCGCACCTGGCGGCGGTACTCCAGGAAGGTGCAGGCCTTGGTGGCGAGCGCCACCACATTCTTGCCCACGAAGATGGCCGAGACGCGGCTGTCGCGGAACAGCGCCATGTTGGCGGCGCGCGCCAGCACTGCCACCACGTTGACTGTGGCGAGGCTGAGCACCGGGTAGAGCATCATCTTCTGCGGCGCGATGTGCTCGCCCTGCATGCTGACCTCGCTGAGCGCCACGCACGGCAGCACCAGCAGCAGCATGTAGCAGTAGAAGAAAGTCAGGCCCTCGGCCCACAGCGGCAGCCCGGTGCGCGGCGGCTCCCACAGGTTGGCCTGCATGTCCAGCAGGTCCAGCAGGTCGAGAGCCACCCAGAAGAGGCGGCCGCGCAGATCCTCGCGCTTGCGGAAGGTGCGCACGTACTCCATGCGGTCCAGCGCCACCAGCAGGAGGAAGAGGCCCGGCACGCACACCGACAGCAGCAGCGTCAGCGCCTTGCGCGCCACCGGGTCCGCCGCGCCGCGCCGCGCCGCCTTGTAGTTCTGGAAGATGAAGTAGAGCTTGATCTCCAGCACGAAGATGTAGAGGAACCAGAGGATCATGGCGTAGCCGCGCTTGGCCGTGCGCACCTCGGCGCCCACCCACACGGCCACGTAGCGCAACACCAGCAGGAAGCACACGTCGCCCACCAGCACGATGATGCACACGCCGATCTTGCGCGGGCCCTGGTTCTGCTCCACCAGGTACGCGTCCATGACGGCCATGCTGCCCACGATCACCAGCGTGGTCAGGCACACGTGGCGCCGGTCGGGCGGCGGCAGCACCATGGTCGCCCGCGCGGCCCACGCCAGGCGGGACGAGGCCCTGCGGCTGCGCTCAGCCCGCGGGCATGGCGCGGCGCGGCGCGGCGCGGCGGGGCGCGGGGCGGTCCCGCTGCCCGGAGGGCGCCGCCGCTCCCTGCTGCGAGCTCGGAACCTGGGGACGACAGAGGAGAGGGTCAGCGCGCGGGCCCGGGCGGCCTCCCCCAACTCCCGCACAGTGTTCTCTGCGCGGGGCGCTGTCCCCGCGCCGGGCGCCCGCGGCCTCGGTCGCACGCACGCGCCGACGCGCGGACCCGAGCCCGGAGCCGGGGCGGGGCCTCCAGGGGCGCAGCAGCCCCGCCTGCGGGCCAGAGACCTCGTCCCACCGCCGTCAGGGAGGAAACGCGATGGAAGTGTTTACTCCCCGCGGCGCGCGTTCCCGGAGTTGGGTGGGTTGTCACCGTTGAGCTGGCGCCACCGTCCTCCGGCTCTGACGGCCTGGACCCCACGCCAGGCTGCTGTTTCCGCGGGGTGCCGGGCAGCCAGTCTCCCGGCTCGCACCGCACAGGGCAGGGGGCGGGCCTGCCCCTTCCTCGCCACCGCTCAGTGAGTGTCCCCAGGACTGACAGTCATCCAGGTCCTGATAACTCCACCGTACAAGCCTCTGCATGCCTCCCTACCCCTGCCTGGCAGCCCCCACCATCTCCTCCCCTCCTGGGCCGTGCAGACCTCCCTCTGCCCTGCTCCCCCACGGCTCCCCACTGCCCTGGGCAGCTGGTCTCTTGTCCTGGCTGCACCTCCTGATACTCCCTCACCCTCTGCACCAGAGCACACACACTGCCGCTTGGCACTGGTGGGCCCGGCCGCTGGCTCCCTCCACCTTCCCAGCCGATCTCAGGAAGCCCTGGGCTTCCACAGCCCCTGCACCTCCCGCACACCCTCGTGCTGGTCGGAGCCCCAAACCTGACTGTGGGTCCCCACACCTGGGTCCGCTCACACCTGGGTGAGGGCAGAGGCCCAGACACCCTCGCCCACCCCAAAGTCACTCACAGGCTCACTCCCAGCCAAATCCCTCCCACCCCTCCACAGCACCCCAGGCCTGGGGCTCGGTTTACTGCCCTGTCTAGACAGAGGCATAAAATTTAATGTCCTTATGACAGTAGAGTGCGCCGCCTGCCCCTGGTGGCACTGCAGCCCCCGCCAATTCGGGAGGCCTCGAACTCTGCACGACCGGCAGCCAGGCGTGCCCACAGCCACACACAGGACCCCCAAGCCCCTGGGAGCCCTGACACCTCCAGTAGAGCATGCCTGGGGGTCCTCAGCCATGCCGAGGCTCCAGGACCTCCGTCTCCGGATCGGCACATCACCCGGTTTTCACGCCCACTGGATAGACACGCCTGACCCAGGAAGCCCATTCTGGGCCCACCAGGGCCTCCTCCGCTGCAGCCGCAGCCTGGGCATTTCCTTCCTCGGCGCCTGGCCAGGCCCACGGCCCGATAGCCGCTGCACCGCTGACGCCTTCCTCCCGCTCCTTTCGGCCCTCAGTGGCTCAGTCACTCGTCTACGCGGGCTGACGGCTGAGGGCTCTGCGCCAGTGATGGGATAGACCCCATCCCAGGGGAGCCCCTGCCCCCGAAGCCAGAACCCGCCTGGCCACCCCTCCCCCACCCCAGCTCAGGCCTGGCTCCCTGGGGACTTGGCCCCAGGCCCGTGTGCTCGGACTTCACACACAGACTCGGGCTTCCAGGCCCCCCGCTGCCCGCCCCTCCCCCGCGTCTTGCGGGGCCCCCAGCCCAGAATGCCCCCCAGTGCCCAGGAGAGGAGGCGCAGGGCGAGGACCCCGCCCGCCGAGCCGGGCAGGGGCTGAGCTGCTCCCAGCGCGCCGCGTCTCCGCCTGTCTCCCCGACCAGGGCCTGTTCTCCGTCACCCCGCGGCCGCCGCAGACCTCGCCCCTGCAGCGTCCCGCACGCCATCCCACAGCCCCTCGGCCCGGGGTGGGGGTCGCGCGGGCCCAGCCGGCAGCGGCGCCCGGGTCCCCGCCCCGCTCCGCGGACGCAGCCGCGCGCCGGGCCCCCGCCTACCCCGCCGCCCGGCAGCTGGTGCGCCGCGCCCGGGCCGGCCCAGCCGAGGCCTCCGGCTCCGCCGGCTCCGCTCCGGCTCCGCCCGCCCGCGCGGCCCCGCCCCCGGCCCGGTGGCCCCGCCCCGCGCCCCTCGACCGCGCGCCCCCGCCGGACCTCGGTGCAGGGCAGGGCGGGCGATCCCGGCGCCCCCGCCCCCTGCTCAGCGCCAGTTGCCAGGGCGACAGCACTGCGCAGCGGCGGCGGCGCGCTGGACAGGTGGCGCTGGAGCGGGCCGCCCCCTGTCCCGCCCCCAGGCCCCGGAGGTCGCCTGTCCAACCCTCCTCACCGCCCCCCACGCCGGAGCATCGCGCCCGGTGCCCTCAGCCCCCCTCGCGCCCTGACATTCCACCGCGGCCACGCAGGGGAGTAGCCGCGCTCACCCGCGGCAGGCCGGGCGCCAGACCCGGTCCCGCACAGCCAGCCGGGACGTAGCGGGTGAGCTGACCGCCTGGCTCGCTGCAGCTGGCCCCGCGGGATCCGGTGGCGGCCTGGGTGCTGCGTCTGAGAGAGGGCCCTGGTCCTCTGTCCCCATGGGGAGAAATCCCTCCTTCCTCGGTTTCTTCTGAGAGTGGAAGAAAAAGACGGTGAGCAGCCGGGGTCCTCTTCTCCAGCCCCTCACGGGGACAAGCCAGGGTTTGGGGACTTAGACTTCACCTTGTCACTGAGGTGACACCCACCGAGCCCCCCACCCACCTCCTGGCCTGTCCATCCTTAGGGCGGAGGCTGCCCTGCAAGAGCCAGAAGAGACCCGGAGGTCACCTACTGCCTGCCTGCCCTCCTCCCCAGAGCAGCTCTCACATCCTCTGACAGAGGAGGAGACTGAGGGTCAGAAAGGTGAAGGGACACTCAGGATCCCACTGGTGTGAAGGGTCTCCTTACACTGAGGCCCTGCACAGGCGACAGGTCGGTGGTCCTGTGGTCCTCCCTCGGTGCTCGGGGCCAGGTGTGCGTAGGGCAGGAGGCAACCACGGACAGGAGGGCTGTGGGCCACCCGTGAGAGGCACGGATGAGGGCCGGGAGATGCGCGTGGGGTGAGCCTGCAGGACAGCTGTCTGAGGGACACCCCCACAGCCACTCACTCGCTTGCTCTCATTCGAGGAAGGGCTGTCAAGACCCGGAAGCTGCCTCCATGCCCAGGAGGGGCCCCACATCCAACAGCAGAACGTCCACCTCCCCCAGGGAGGCCTCCAGAGGCCCTTCACCTCAGGGGACGGGGGGCTGGGGAGAAAGGCTGTCACAGCAGCAGCGTGGGAGGAGAGGAGGCCGTGAGCCCCGGCCTGGAGCCCCGGGTCCTGGGCCGTGAGCAACACAGGGGACGGCAGGCCCGCCTGTCAGAGATGCGGGAGGCTGGGCTGGAGGAGGGGCTCGGTGTATCTCAGCCAGGGCCTGCCCCCAGGCCTCCCTGCCCTCCCGCAGCTCACCCAGGGGTATGCTTGAAGCACCCAAACCCGCAGAGCTGCTTCAGTGCCCTGCACGCCACGCACGGCATCCTCACAGCCTGGAACAGGTGACCCTTCGTGGCCAGAGGGGCTCCGCAAGCACGGTTAAGTTGAGGCTCTTGGGGTAGGAACATTGTCCTGGGTGGTCTGGTGCCCATTGTAACCCCAGGGGTCTTTACGAGAGAGGATGCGGGAGGGTCAGAGTGGGGGAGGGGTTTGGAGGCCACGCCTGCCTCTGACGATGGAGGTCAGGGCCGTGGACCTGGGATGCAGGAGGCCGTGGATGGAGAAGGGAAGCAGACCCCTCTGCAGCTTCGGGAAGGACCGGCCTGCTCGGCCCCGGGGCCTCTGGCCTGCAGAGCCGTCGGGTAGTAAGTTGGCACTGCTTTAGCAGAGACATTTGTGTCCGTTTGTCACAACAGCAAGAAGACACTAACACAGTTGCTGACCTAAAGTAATTCTTCACACAGATGAAAACCGAGAGCATTTTCTGAAGCAGGCTTGCAGTGAAAAATAGCCTAAAAGATGCTCTTCAAAGATGATAATCCCAGATATGAGGCCAGGGGCCTTATACCTCCCCAGGGGCCAAGGGAGGGCCCCAGATAGGGTCACCTGCACAGCCCTGGCCACCAGCACCGACCTGCCACCCGGGCAGGGCCTCAGTGTAAGCAGACCCTTCACTGGAGTGGATCCTGAGTGTCACCTCTCTGACCCTCAGTCTCCTCCTCTGTCAGAGAGATATGAGAGCTGCTCTGGGGAGGAGGGCAAGCAGGCAGGAGAAGAAAGTGGTAAATATGTGGGGAAGTCTAAATGAGCATGACTGTAGGTACTAATAATGTCAATAGTTAGAAGTAAAGGGTTTTAGAAAACATGAAATTAAAAATACAAGCCAACAACAGCCTATAAAGCGAGAGGGAGACCGAGGGTAGCAGTTGGCTCTGATGAGTTCGGGAAGCCCTGCGGGAATAGGGATGGGGTGAATAACTCCCACACGCGCAGAAGGAAACAAACGGAGGAAAATAATACTGGTCAACCCAAAAGAAGACAAGACACGAAAAGTAAAGCAGCTGGAAAAATTAGAAAACTTTTAAAGGATGGAAGATTCAAACACTAGTGGACCCGTAATTATATTAGATTTAAGCACTAGTAGACCCATAATTATGTTAAGTGTAAATGAACTAAATGTTCCCATTGAAACACCAAGATGATCAGTCCAATTCAAAAAAACAAACCCAAATAGATACTGTGTCCAGGGCCCCGTCTGAATTATGGGACTGTGGACAGTGGGGGCAGGAAAAGACACGACGGAGGAGTACGTGTCCGAAACAGGGGGTCGTGGCACTGCTGAGCTGTCCCCGGTGCCAGGGTGGGTGCTGGCCATACAGGGGGCTGTTCCTGCTCTTAAGAGACGTGTGACATGTTCAGGATTCAGGGTGAATTGTCAAGGTGCCTGTAGGTTACTCTTGAACGGTCCAGAACAAAATGTATGTTTGCACACACACATCAATAAGGATAAATCAAATATGGCAAGATGGTAAGAGTTGCCGACTCAAGACGCAGCGTTTATGTTTGGTTTTTATATTATTCTTTTACATGTCCTGGGTTCCTGTTCTGGGTGACATGGAGTGAACACAGCCGGCCCTGTCTGTCCCGCTGAACGTGTCTGTGAAGGCAGGGCCGGGCGCGGTGGCTCACACCTGTAATCCCAGCACTCTGGGAGGCCGAGGCGGGAGGATCCTTTGAGCTCAGGAGTTCGAGACCAGCCTGAGCAAGAGCGAGACCCCGTCTCTACTAAAAAAATAGAAAGAAATTATATGGACAACTAAAAATATATATAGAAAATATTAGCTGGGCATGGTGGCACATGCCTGTAGTCCCAGCTACTCGGGAGGCTGAGGCAGAAAGATCGCCTGAGCCCAGGAGTCTGAGGTTGCTGTGAGTGAGGCTGATGCCACGGCACTCTAGCCTGGGCAACAGAGCGAGACTCTGTCTCAAAAAAAAAAAAAAAAAAAAAGGCAGGCAGAGCATGGGAAGCGTCCCAGGGCTCTGAGGAGCAAAGGTAGCAGGCAGATGGGTGGGAAGCCAGGACGTGAGACCCCACCAAACCGAGTTTGCACACTCTCCACCCTCGCCCTGTCTGGACTCGGCACAGCCTGAAGGCAGAACTGGGACCGGCACGGACAGAGAGAGTTCAGGAGAAGCTGTCTAGTTCTGGCTGGGGGAAGGGGAAAGAAGGGGGTCTCCTAGGGCTCCCAGAGAGTAGGAGAACCCCCGAGGGGAGGTTAGGGGGTGGGGTGGTTTTGTTTGTTGGGTTTTGGGTGGTAGTGGATGTTTTACTTGTCTCTGCTCTCTCATGCCCCAGCCCCTAAGACATCGAGGCCATGGCCAAGGCCACGGGCATTCACACGCACCTGAAATGCTGACAGAGGAACCTTCCTCTCCAATCCCCAGAGACAAGACGTGGTCCCCAGGGAGCCAGAAAGTACCAGAGAGATGGGGGGAGGGAGGGGCTTCAGAGGCAACCCCGTGGGGTTGGGCAGGGCCGTGGCTCAGCCCAAGCTGCGCACACACAGGTCTGGTTCTGCTGAGGCCAGGCACTGACCAAAGGGCAGGCCACTGCCCAGTGCCACGCTGGCCCCCAGCCAGGGCACACAAAGGACAGCTCAGGGAGCTGCAGAGGCTTTGGAAACAAAACCAACATGCAGCCACGACCCACGGAAGGCTACTGGGAACACGTGGCCTCAACCCGAGTGGGCTGACTGCATGACAGAACAGAATATCGACATTCGCAAGCGGATTTAAGCAAGGCAGAGGCGCAGAGCATGACGTCGGAATGTGCAGGGTACGACCCAAAACTACTCTGCTCCGAAAGGCCAGGAAATCCAACCTGCAAGAGGAAAAAGTCAATAGCCGCCAATGCCAAGATGACACAAAACCACCCAGCTACATATTAGCAAATAGAGCAGAGCTGCATTAAACAGACACACAAGCACCACACCCAAGTGGAGGGTGTTCCAGGAACGCAAGTCAGGTTCAGTATGTGAAAATAATCGGTGCGATCCCCCACTTAACAGTCTGAAGGAGAAAACCCTGTGATCATCTCCACGGATGCAAAGACAGCATTTGACGGAATTCAACATTCATCCATGGTAACCACTTTCAGCAAAGCAGAAATTGAAGGGAACTTATCTAATAAAGGGAATCTACAAAAAGCAGCAACAGTGTTCCACAGCGAGTGGATCTGTGCAGACCACCCCCAAAGGTCAAAGGAGCTGGGAGGCAAAAGAAAGAGGCTAAGGAATCCCGCTTCTCAGAAAGAAACATTTAATAGGAATTTACAAACAAGCCATGTCTCTGGTGGCCACAAGACAGTGGACCCTCTCTGGAAAGTATTGTTTATATAGTAAGCTTTTCTTGGTAAAATGTGTGCCACTGGTCATGTCTCAAGGTTAGATAGACACCTTTAGGAGGGGTTCTCTATGCTACAGGAACACCTTGTTATGCAGGAGTCAAACATCAGTCACCATGACCGGTTCGACTTCCAGATGGCATCACTCTTGCCACGCAACAGGCTGGTTTCCTACAAACGAAAACCCTCCATTCAACTTGATACTTAATAATGAAGGACCGAATGCTTGCCTTGAGATCAGGAACAAGGCAAGGATGTCCAGTGTGTTCACTCCTGTTCAACATCATGTTGGCAATCCTAGCCAAAGCAATAAAGTAAGAAAAACAAATAAAATACATAGAGATTAGAAAGGAAGAACTGAAAATGTCCCTATTCATAGATATGAAAGTCTACGTAGAAAATCCCAAGAATTCTACCAAAAAAGAGTTGGAACACTAATACGTCAACACAACAAGGTTGCAGGATCAAAACACAAAATTCAGTCCTGTTTCTATATACTAGCAATGAACAATTGGAAACCGAAATTTTAAAAGCAGTATCATTTACAATAGCTCCCGATAAATCAAACATTCGATACTTTAATGTTACTCTAACAAGGCATGTACAGGATTTCTGTGCTGAAAACTACCAAATACTGACTAAAGAAATCAAAGAAGGCCTGAATAAATGGAGAGACATACTGTGATGAATTAGAGGACTTGATATAGTCAATATGCCAGTTCTCTCCAAAATGATGTACAAATTTCAATCAAAATCCCCGTGGGAAATCTTGTAGATAGAGACAGGCTTATTCCAAAATGTATGTGGATTAGAGTAGTCAAATCATTCTGAAGAAGAAGAAAATTGGAGGATTCTTACAGTGAAGACTCACTGTGAAGCTAAAACAATCGAGCCGGTGCCTTGGCAAAGGGTCAGCCCACAGGCCACTAATCCACCTTCTGTCTCTACCAGATTTGCCTGTTCTGGACAGTTCATGCAACAGGAATCGTGCAGCATGGGGCCCTTGTGACCGGCGTCTTTTGCTAAGCAGAATGGTTCAGTGTGTGCCATTACTTTTTATTGCCAAATGATCTTCCATTATTTTGTTACCCGTCTGTCAGCTTGTGGACATCTGGGTTGTTCCCACCTTTGGCTGTTTCGATCGACGCTGCCGTGCGCACTCGGCCGTGTGCAGAGCTGCATGTGGCCGTGTGCTCATTTCTCTTAGGCAGGTACCCAGGAGGGCAGCGGGGGGATGTGTGGTGGCTCCAGGCTTAACTGTTTTCAGACCACTTCACCTCCCCGTCCCCAATGTGGGAGGGCCCGTGTCTTCACAAGGACACTTGCTGTTGTCAGTGTTTTTGGTGACAGCCATCCCAGTGAGTGTGAGGTGGAGTCCCACTGGGGCTGTGATTTGTATTTCCTTGATGGCTGATGATATTAGGCTCATTTGCACGCGTTTAGGGGCCATCTGTGTATCTTCTTTGGAGACATGCATGCGCAAACCCTTGGCATGTTTTCCCATTGGGTTATTTGCCCTTTTGTTGTTGAGTTGTAAAAGTTCTTTGTATATCTGGATACAAGTCTCTTATCAGATATGTAACTTGCAAACATTTTCTCCTGTCCCACCGGTTGTCTTTTCAGTGGTTTTGATGGTGTCCTTTGAAGCACAAAAACTTCTAATTTTACTGAAATTCGCTTTATCTTTTCTTTTGTTTCCTATGCTTTTTGTGTCACATCTAGGAAGGGCACAAAGATTTTCCCCTCTGCTTCCCTCTGAAAGTTTTGTGGTTTGGGGTTTTACGGTCAGGTCTAGGATCCACTTTGAGTTAAATTCTGCGTATGTGGTAAGGAAGGGACCTGCGTGGCCGGACCATGGCCCGAGTGGTCCGTGAGAGTGTGGCCTTTCGGGTCTTTGCAGGTGTGATCTGCTTGAGTCGAGGTCACGTTGCATTCGGGCAGCTCCCGAATCCGGTGACTGGTGCCCTACGAGGAGGAAGAGATTTGAAGACACAGACAGGCAGAGATGAGGCCGATGCGGCTGCAGGCCAGGTGCCACCAGCAGCCAGGAGCGAGGCCTGGAGCAGAGTCTCCCTCGGAGCCCAGAAGGAACCAACCCTGCCAACACCTCGGTCTCGGATTTCTACCTTCCGAACTCTGAGAAAACACACTTCTGTTGTCACGAGCTGTCCCGTTCGTGGCGATTTGTTACAGCAGCCCTAGACAGTGAAGGAGGGTCCACCTTCGTGCTTTTGCACACCCAGTGGTCTCGGCACCGTTTGCTGAAAAGAGTGTTCTTTCCCCCATTGCGTGGTCTTGACGTCCTCGTCAGAATCAACTGAGCGCAGAGGCGAGGACCCCGCACACGCCACCCCGTCCCACTGGGCTCCGCGTCTGCGCTGTGCCAGCCCCTCCCTCACCGTCCTTGGAACTGGGAAGTGTGAATCCTCCAACTCTGTTACCTTCAAGACTGTTTGGCTATTCCGGAACTCTTGTGTTTCTGTTTCTGTACACATTTTACTTAGAATCCGCTTGTTAATTTCTGCAGCAACAACCCAAACAGCCATATGTGATTTTGTTAGGGACTGCATGGAATCTGTAGCTCGATTTGGTGAGGAACAGAGGACGTCTTTCCATTTATTTAGTTCTTTTGTGGTTTTCAGAGCACACAATCCTGAGTATTTTATTCCTTGTGATGCTGTGGTGACTGGGACCGTTTTCCTTTTCTTTTTTCTTTTTTTTTTTTTTTTGGAGACAAAGTCTCACTCTTTTGCCTTAGCTAGAGTGCCATGGCATCAGCCTAGCTCACAGCAACCTCAAACTCCTGGGCTCAAGCAATCCTCCTGCCTCAGCCTCCTAAGTAGCTGGGACTACAGGCATGCACCACCATGCCCGGCTAATTTTTTCTATATATATTTTTAGTTGTCCGTATAATTCCTTTCTATTTTTAGTAGAGATGGGGTCTGGCTCTTGCTCAGGCTGGTCTCGAACTCCTGAGCTCAAACGATCCTCCCGCCTCGGCCTCCCAAAGTGCCAGGATTACAGGCGTGAGCCACCGCGCCCGGCCTGCATACTGATCTTCTATTCTGCAACCTTGGTCAACTTCTTTGCTGTTGCTAATATTCTTTAGTGCATTTCTCAGGATTTTCCAGATACATGATCATGTGATCTGCAAACAGGTGGTGTTACTTCCGCCTTTCCCATCTGGATGTCTTTGATTTCTTTGTCTTGACCAACAGCCTGGGCTGGAACCTGCAGTGAACGTCCCGTGAAGGTGGCGACAGTGACATCCTCGTCTTGCTCTGACCTTCGGGAAGTGTCCGGCCTTTCACCATTAAGCGCCGTGAGGCTTTGCTACATCCCTTTTGTCAGGTTGAGGAAGTTCTCTTTTATTCCCAGTTTTTAGAATGTGGTAATTAATTTTTAACTAAGGCGTGAAAGTTATTCAACACAGGAAAGTGAGTCTTTTCACCAAATTGGACATCCGTGTGTGAAAACCAACCAAAAAGGAACCTTCATCCTACACCTCATCTCTTATACAACAATAACTCAAAATGGATCACAGACCTAAAGGTGACGTGCAAAGCTATAAAACTTTTAGAAGAAAAAAAATAGAAGAAAATCTTCACAATCTGGGATTAGGCCAAAAAATTTCTTAGACATGACACCAAAAACACAATCCATAAAAGAGAAATTAATAAATTAGGCTTCATCAAAATTACAAACTCTTTGCTGTGTGAAAGTCACTGTTAAGAGAATGAAAAAACAAGTTATACTCTGGGAGAAAGTATTTGTAAAACACACATCACACAGAAGACTTGTATGCAAAATATATATTTTTTAAATTCTTAAAAATCATGGCCAGGTTCGGTGGCTCACACCTGCAATCCCAGCACTCTGGGAGGCCGAGGCGGGAGGATCACTTGAGGTTGGAGTTCAAGACCAGCCTGAGCAAGAGTGAGACCCCGTCTCTACAGAGAATAGAAAAAATCTGGTGGATGTAGTGGGGCGCACCTGTAGTCCCAGCTTCTCCGGAGGACGCTTGAGCCCAGGAGTTGGAGGTTGCAGTGAACTATGATGATGCCACTCTAGCCTGGGTGACAGAGCGAGACCCTGTCTCAAAAAAAGAAACCAAAAAACAAAAAACCTCAAAAATCAGCAGGAGAAAACAACCCAATTTTAAAATGGGCAACCGCAGTGTCAAAGCCCATCTGCGTGCTTCTTGCAGGCTGGCTGCTGTCCAGGGAGGCACACAATTTGTGAAATAAATAAATGAGTAAGGGCGAAAGACTTGAACAGACATTTCACCAGAGCGGGTCGATGGCTGTCCAGCCAGCACCGGAGGTGACGAGCGCCATGAGGAAAGTGCAGTGTCACTAGTCAGGGTGCAGGACCTCCCCGCAGCTCTGCGATGGCTCTGGGTGGACAGTTGCTGGAGGCTCGGGGTACGTGCGAGTTCGTAGTCAGACGGTAGATTTAAACCCAGACATATTAGTGATCACAAATGGATTAGAAGAGCCAACCGTAAGACAACATATTCCGTTTCCACAATTCACCTTTAAATGAGAATACAGAAATGTTGAAAATAAGAAAATTGAAAAAGGTATCATGCAAACAGGAGCTAACAGGAAGCTTGTGTGCCTGGAGCACCAAAAGGATCAGTGGAGAAAGGAGATCAGTCATAATGACGGAGTTTCGCCGGGGACATACAAAGTCCTGCATTCAGGGGCGCCCAGTAACACAGACACACAAAACAGGGCAGATGCAGATGCAGATACAAAATGCTGTGGGCAAGACACAAAGCACAAGCCGACAACTGAAAGGTGGACAGACGCGTCCCCGGCCGCAGGAGAAGGTGTCGCAGCCGCCTGTGCCCAGCCGGCACACACGGGGCACCGCGCCAGACGGCCGCAGGGGAACTTGCCGTCACCTGGGCCAGAAGGCAAGTCTCAGAAATTTCCAGTGAATAAAACCATACAGATGATGTTCTTTGATGGGAATACAGTTCAGCCAGTTCAAAAAAATAGAGAGACCGTACATTTGCAAGTTACGAAATGCACTTCTCAATAAACCCATAGGTTACAGAAGAAATCGCATCGGTAGAAAACATTTTGAGCTGAATTATAATGAAATACTGTAAATCAAAGCCTGTGGCATTCAGCTAAACCAGCACTTAGGAGGAAGTGTATAGGTTTGAATGCATATATTTTGAAAGAAGGAATTATGAACATCAATGAACTAAGCATCCAACTCAACAAATTGGAAAAAGAAAAGCAAATGAAAGCCAAGGAATGTGGAAGAAAGGAAATAACAAAGGGCAAAAATTAATGAATTTAAAAGAAAAAAATACAGCAAGGCCGAGGTGGGCGGATCGTTTGAGCTCAGGAGTTCGAGACCAGCCTGAGCAAGAGCGAGACCCCACCTCTACTAAAAATAGAAAGAAATTATATGGACAGCTAAAAATATATATAGAAAAAATTAGCCGGGCATGGTGGCGCATGCCTGTAGTCCCAGCTACTCGGGAGGCTGAGACAGGAGGATCGCTTGAGCTCAGGAGTTTGAGGTTGCTGTGAGCTAGGCTGACGCCACGGCACTCACTCTAGCCAGGGCAACAGAGTGAGACTCTGTCTCAAAAAAAAAAAAAAAAAAAAAAAAAAGAAAAAAATACAGCAGATAGGATCCACAAACCACAGGTGGTTTTGTGACGGAGGCGATAACCAGTGGGAAAACTGGCCCAGATAAGACAGAGACACAAATAACCAACAAGAGCCATGACAAACAGGATGTAGCAGATGTTAAAAAATAATAGGAGGATATTTAGAACAACTGTATAATCATTTGAAATTGCCGATGACTAATTTCTTTAAAAATACAACTTATCAAAAAGAAGTGGGAATTTGGAATAGTCCTGGAAAAATAAAAGAAGCTGAATCCACTAACAAAAGCCTTCCCACAAAGAAAATTTCAAGCCAGAAGTCTTCGGTGTCATTCCAAACATTTAAGGAAGAAACAATCAAGTTTTACCCCCCAAAAATTATTTTAGAGATTAGAAAAATAAGGGGTAATCCATCCCCAGCTCATTTTTTGAAGCCAACGTAACAAGAAATGGAAATGATAGGCCAGTGTCATTTAAGAACAGAGAGGCAAAACCCTAGACAGAAATAACAACTCGAACCCAATAGTGCGCTAGAAGGATGAAACAGGCCGGGTGCGGTGGCGCACACCTGTGGTGCCAGCACTCTGGGAGGCCGAGGCGGGAGGATCACTTGAGGCCAAGAGTGTGAAACCAGCCTGAGCAAGAGCAAGACCCTGTCTCTACTAAAAATAGAAAACATTAGTTGGGCATGGTGGCTCCTCCTTGTAGTCCCAGCTACTCGGGAGGCTGAGGCAGGAGGATGCTTGAGCCCCAAAGTTGGAGGTTGCAGTGGGCTGTGATGATGTCACTGCACTCTGACCTGGGTGACAGAGTGAGACCCTGTCTCAAAAAATATATATAGAGAGAAATGAATATTTAGAATTAATAAGTGAGTTTAGCAAGATTGTTTATACAGGTCAATATGTAGAAATCAATAGTGTTTCTACAATTTTCAACAGAGTTAGAAAATTAAATGCAAAAATGTAGACACTATTCACAATACTTCAAAAAGATCAAATACCAAGAAACAAATCTAACAAAAGAAGTATATTACCTCCAAGAAACCATAAAACATTACCAAACACCTAAATCAATGGAGACATGTGTTTGTAAGTCAGAAGAATCAATATTATAAAGATATAAATTTTCCCCAAACTGATCTATAGATTCCATGTAATCCCGAATAAAATCCCACCGTGTTCTCCTGATATTTGACACACTGACCATAAACCGTTCGTGGAAACGCACAGGGCCAGGCCGGGGGAGACGCGCCCACCAGGCAGGAAGGCTCCGCACAGGCGGGAGGAGTTACCAGCACGGGTGTTCACGAAGGGACAGGGAAGTGAGCCGTTATTTAGATTTTTCCAATAAAATATCACAATTGCATTTAAAATGGAGAATTTCTTCTTGAGAATGTAAGTTTTTAAAAATTAGAAAGAATAACCAAAAATCTCCTCTTCTAACCACTCCTAGGTCTAGATGGTTCTAATGAATTCTCCAGGAACAGTTAATTCCTGTCTTAACAAGTTATTCCAGAAAACTGATTGCAAAGGCTGCAATGAGGCCAATGTAATCTGCATTCCAAGCCCTAACAAGGCAATACAAAGAAAAAAGCATAGGAGAAGGATAGAAAATGACAGACCTATTTCACTTTGAACAGACACGGCCATCCTAAATAACACTTTGGCTAACGGACATCAACTGGATACGAAAAAGTTAAAGCATCACGATCACACAGAGTTTACCCCAGTAATGCAAGGACGGTTCAACATGGGAAAATGTATTACTGTAATTAATGTAACTCATTACAATAAAGGAGAAACCACACGATTGTCTTAATTAATGAAGACAAAGCATTTGATATTTAGAATTCTAAAAAAACCTTTAGGAAAATAAGAACGGAGAAACTTTGTAACTTGGTAAAAAGTTACACAGCAAAAGCAGCCGGCACGCAGTGCACTTCACGGACAACTAGACCCAGGCCCTGTGGGATTGACAGCAAGGTGCCCGCGGTCCCCACGTGGGTCGGCGAGCACGAGCAGGGTGGCCGAGGGAACCCGCAGCTATGACAGTGTCTCCTACACCGGTGGGGGCAGCGGCCCTGCAGTACGTGACCCCTGCGGTTCTGCTCCTCTGGCTGAACCCTGGGCGTATGCACGGTGACAAAAGCAGAGTGGCACTGGCGCAGGGACAGGCCACCGGGCCAGCAGGGAGTCAGTGCAAGACACCCACCCCAGCAGGGACAGGAGCCAAGTGTGGACAAAGTGACGGCACGGCCCGTGAGGAAGGGCAGGGCTGTGGGCAGGGCTGCGGGTGACCGACCAGGGTGTGGGGACCCTGCGCACCACCACCTGCAGCGGTGACGCGGATGGATGGATTGGTGACCCAGATGCTCAAGGCGACAGGAGGGAACGTGGGACAACGTGACCTGGGAGAGGGACGCGTGTCTCCAACAAAACGTTAAAAGAAAAACCAAGAGGCCAAAAATTTGATGGTAACAAAATTAAAAATCTCTGAGAAACCAGGGGCAAAATTTCAACCAGACGACAAAATGGGAGAAGATATTTACGATGTGCAAAGACATCGAGGGTTTCATATCTCGGATTTTCAAGGAGTTCCTGCAAGTCAATTTTAAGAAGACGGCAATCCCGAAAGAAGGAGGATCGAAGGGTATGCCCCGGCAGTTTGCAGAGGAGGGAATCCAAACAACCAAGCGCGCGCAGGAGAAGACGCTCAGATTCAATAATGGGGCAAATACAGACCATGTGGAGAGACGCTGGCCAGCTGTGCAGCCGGCAGACTGTGGGGGCAGGAAGTGCCAAGCGGAGGCCCGGGGGCGCGGAGCTGCACGGGGGCGGCAGGGCCAGGCGGAGGCTGACGGACCCTCAGTGCCAGGCTCTGCCCCCTCAGGTCCGCCTGAGAGCCGGGTCCCTCGTGGCGGCAGAGAACTGAGGGGCCGTGCAGCCCCCCGTGGCGACGGGCAGGCAGACGGGACGTGGACCGCAGTGGACACGTGGGACTTAGGCGCCGATCAGCAGCAGGGAATAGCTGCGCCGAGCTCAGAGGACCCACTGGGCTTTAAACCACGACACTAAGTGGAAACAGAACGGATACCAAGGCTGCACGAGTTGGGGCTGCAGTGGCCAAACTGTGTGCCGAGGCACCCCAGGGTGCACAGCGAATCTTCAGGGGTGCTGCAAGGTAGTTTAAAGTTTTGAGAGAAACACAGGGTTACCGACATGTCAGGATCTCAGGAACAAGTCAAGAGCACTCAGAGCGTCAACGCTGGGCTGCCCGTTCCTTTCGGAGGGCGCTGTCTGGGCGGCCGGCCGACAGCGGGTGCCGGACGGGAATGGGGGTGGTCAGGACACGCGGGCCGCGGCGTCCAGCCTGCCTGAGGTCTGCGGAGCTGTGCAGGGACCGCAGACCCAGACATCCCATTAGTAAATAATTATAGTTACTCAATAATTAAATTACGGGGATTTTCTTTTTCTATTTATGTGCAGTTTTTTTTTGTTTTTTTTTTCCAAACTGCTACTAAGTTGTTAGGACATAAACACTGTGGCCGTTTGGGCCTAATGAACAGAACTCTTAGGTGTTTCTTTGGACCAGGGGTGCCGTGAAAACACTGCTGAGCCCCTGAGAAGGTGCAGGAAGGGTCCGGGTTAGGGGACGCTAGCCGCTGACCCCGCCAGTCCCTGCGCCTGGCTCGCACTGCAGGGGCCTGGGGCTGCACTGTGTCCCCGTCACTGCAGGAGGGGCCTGCGACGTGACCCGAGCTCCCGTCTGTGGGGGGGAAGCGGGGGCAGGGACGCCATCCTCAGAGGAGCCACTGGCCCGAGAGCTGCCCGTCCTCCCCGCAAGAACCCCTCCATCGTCCTCTCTGCTCAGGTGACGCCGGGCACCCCAGGTGCAGCCCGTCTGCCGTGGTGGCCACCGCGACACTGTATGAAGCTTGTCTCGTTATTTTCTGTCGTTTTGCTGCTGGGACGTCTCAGGGCCTCGCTGACCCTGGAGGGACGGCCCGGGACTGGCTGACTCCCAGGAGGCGGGCGCCAGCCTTCCATGTGCAGACCACCGCCCGGAGCCCACCCGCCTCCGTGGGCCGTCATCAGCCAGGGCCGCCCTACGCCCGGAGCCTGCGGGGGTTGCCTCGCGCCTGTCCTGAGCCCGCTGCCCGCCTCGCCCGTCCTTCCGGGGGACCACGCCAGGGCTCCCGCCCGCCGGCTGTCACCCGGCCCGCCTGGCCCGGCCCCTCCTCTTGGGGTCTGTGAATAAAACGAGCTCGTTCCTTCCCGGCAGCCACTCCTGAGTCTGCCTGACCGGCCGTCCCTCCTACAACAAACACTCAGACCCAAAGTGGAGGAAGCTGCACCCCAAACCCTGTCCAGCTGGCGCCCCAATCTTCGCTGCTGTTCAGGCAAGACTCTTCCAGAGAACTGGCGGAGCCCCGGCGCCTCGTCCTCTCCTCCCTCTCCCTGCAGGGCCCTCGCCAGGCCGCAGCCCCACCTCCTCCAGGCCGGCTCAGCGCCCCCAGCCCGCACCCGCGCCCTCAGCCGCACACCTGCGGGGTCCTTCCTCTGGAAGCACTGTCTTTGCTCGGCCACCAAGACCCCCTGCGGACCCCATCCTGACCTGCGTCTTCCTAGCACTGTGCGGGGGCCCTGGGCCTGCCCCCACCCACTGTCCCCTGCCTGTGGTACTCAGCGCCCTTCTCAGGCCTCAGGTCCCAGGCTCACACAGCCGCCCGCGGCCCGGCTCTGTCTCAGAGCAGCCCACAGCCAAGAGAGCCGCAGACAGGCCAGAGTCCACCCAGCTGGCCGGCTCGCCTGCCTGCAGGAGGGCAGAAAGGACCAGGCTGGGCCCTGCCCGCTCTCGGCCCATGCCCCACACACCTCACTGCCCCCAGGAAGAACCCCGAGCCCTCTGCGAGGACCCCCCTGAAAGGACGGCCTTACTAATAAACTACCAAACAGAAAGTAAGGGGAATAAACTCACAGCACAGCCGCCCTTTGCTTTGTTCGGTGAAGCTCGTTGTCTTTAAGATGAACACCTGCGAATCTCCAAGAGTCCTTTGCAAACCCTTAAAGGGCCCTGAGCGGCGGCAGGTGCGAGCCTCCAGCCCCGCTCTCGCCAGACCTCGGTTCAGGGGCCCCGAGGAGCCGGCCTCGGCCTCTGAGACGCAGCAGCTGCACAGCCTCTGCGCTGGCGGCCATCACTTTTTTCTTTCTCTTTGCTCCCGACAAAACCATAACCCTTTATCCCCCCACACTTCTCTCTTTCCATGCCCTGCCCTTCTCACCCTTTGAGAAGTAAAATAAACTTTCTTTCTTTACAACTATTCTAATCTTTGTGTTGAGAATCCTTCCCCACCCTCACCCCTCCCTGGGGCACCCGTTCCGCCCTCCTTCCCGCAGGCTCTCTCACAGTCCCCTTCACCCTGCGGCAGCCTCTGCCGGCCACCGCCCCGCCGCTGTGTCTCCCACCGTCCCGGCCACCTGCCTGTCCTGTGCGCTTCCCTCCCTTGGGCCCACCCCAGCCCTTGGATGGGCCCCCCCGTGGACTGGGCCCAGCAGACGAGTGAAGGACAAGCCCAGCCAGGGAGGGACAGAGAAGTCAGGGTCTGGGGGACGCCTTGGTGCCCGGGACCCGAGGGCTGGGATGGCCCAGGCCCAGGGCTGCCAAAGGAGGGGCCGGGGAGACAAAGGTGAGCCGGGCTATGCAGCCGGGGCGAGGTGAGGCACGAGGCTTCGCGGCTGCCAGCACAGCCACGAGCGAGGACACGGGTGGACAGGGCTGCAGATATGAGGGAGAGCAGTCACCAGGGTCCCGTGAGATAAACAGGATCCAACCGCTTGACAACACTCTCCGACCAAAGCTGGACATAGCAGGACACTGGGGACAGTCCCCAGGCGTCCACGGGGAGCTGCGGCTGCCAGAGACCCCAGTGGGGTCCCCAGCACGGTGGCACGCCCGCCCTCGCCCAGCCACACAGTGGCCATTTCCAGTCCCTGCCGCACAGACACGCTGCTTCGCACCCGGGGCCAGGAGAGTCCGGGCGGGCCAGGAGCGCGCCAGCCTGCCAGGCGCCTTCCAGCGTGGGGCTTAAACCCACCCATCGCGGCAGAGCGGGGCCCTCACCAACTCAGCGTGCCACGGGGCCTCCTGCTCGTGGCCACGTTTCCCCAGTGACACTGAAGGTGGCCGTTTTGAACCTGCCCTGCTCTGCCTGCCTTTTTCATAACGATGACGGATAGTTCCCCGTCTTTCCTCAGGACGACCGTAGCGGTTACAGATGTTGCAAATACATTCTCCCACTCTGGCTTTCCACTTTTCAAATTTAATTAATTAATTTATTTTTTAAGACAGGGTCTTGCTTTATTGCCCCGGCTGGAGTGCAGTGGCGTCATCGTGGCTGGCTGCAGCCTTGAACTCCTGGGCTCACAGGATCCTCCTGCCTCAGCCTCCCGAGTAGAGAGGACTACAGGCGCCACCACACCTGGCTATTCCTTTATGTTTTGCGGAGAAGGGGTGCTGCTATGTTGCTCAGGCTGGTCTCCAACTCCTGGCCTCAGGCAATCCTCCCGCCTTGGCCTCCCAAAGTGCTGGGAAAACAGGCGTGTGCCACCATGCCCGGCTTTTTTCCTAATGGCATCTTTTAATAAACAGAAGTTTCTAGTTTTGATGGAGTCACATTTATCAAACTTTCCTTAAGAGTGAGCGCACTTTGGTCGCAGGAAGCCACCCCTAACTGAGCCTGGCGTCCTCAGCTGTTTCCTGGAAGGGTGGGTTTGGGCTTGTGCCTCCTCAGGGAACTGACCCTATGGTGCCAATGCAGGTGCCGGCGTGCCCAGGGCACAGCGCCACCGCAGCCCCCGCAGGCCAGCCCGTGCGCAGAGCCTCAGGCTGCCCCGTGCGTCCTGGGTGGTGGGTGGGGTCTCACCCTGGTGTCACGTCGTGTGGCAGAAGGGACTAAGGCTGCTGCTGACCTTAAGATAGGAAGGTCACGGGGCGGGTTCAGGGGACAGTGGGATCCCACGGGCTTGTACAGGTGGAGGAGGGAGAGAGGCGAGTGTCAGGGCAGCCGTGAGGACTCGGCCACCATGCCCGCTCCGAGACGGAGGCCGGGGCGCCCCTGCCACCAGGCTGAGCGGGCCTGGAGTGGCCTCCCCCAGGGCCTGCAGAGGCTCGGCCTGCTGCCCACCCTGCTCCTGCCCCGGCAGGCCGGGCCCTCGACGTGCAGGACGCAAGGTCAGGAACGGGGGCCCGTCCAGGGCCGAGCGTGCAGAAGGCCCGGCCTGCCCGACCCTCCATCCCTGCGCAGAACCAGGGCATGGCGTCCACAGGCACACGCTTGGGGTCTGGATTGGGGCTGCACTGACCGCACAGACCAGTCTGAGACGTGTCAGCTCCGGAACGCGGAGTCCGCCCTGGAGTCTCTAAACACGAGGTTCCCCAGCGCCAGGCAGAGGCGGGTCGGCTGCGGTTTGCGGAAAGCAGCGAGCACCACACGGACTTCTCTGCAGCACAAGGAGAGTCCTGTCTGGCGGCCAAGAGGATGCGGACTCTGGGCACCTGCAGCTCTGGCACTTTGGAAGGCCACGGACAGAGGATCGCCTGAGCCCAGGAGTTCGAGCCCAGCCTGGGTGACAGAGTAACAGGAGACTCTGTCTCAAAAAAAAAACAAAAAAGCAAGAAAGAAGAAAAGGTGGCTGAGGCACAGCAGGGAGGGACCTTCAGAGGCCACAGTCCCACAGGCCGGAGCTGGCGCAGCAGGAGCCTTGAGGCCTGGAGAGGAGGGGCTGGAGTGCGGTGGCACCAGGAGGCCCCAGTGACCCGGAGGGTCCAGGCCCACGAGGGGGCCTGGGGCGCGCCCGACAGGGAGGACTCGCAGGTCACCGGTCCAGCTGGAGCTCCCAGGCCCTGCGGCTGGGATGGTCCCACCCCCAGGGACCGGGGCCTGGACTGGCAGAGACCGGAGCCGCTGCCCCAGGTGTGAGCTGTTGCTCCGCCACACACCCCGGCAGGAAAAGCCCCCAAGAGAATGTTCCGGCAGAGGGGCCCAGGGTGCCCAGGGGCCGGACACGGCCTCAGTCGAGCTGGCAGGAGGCTGGAGGCGCCCAGCAGGCCCCATCGCCCGCCCAGCGTCGGGCTGGGGTCTGCCAGCCCCGGTGAGGGGGCAGGGCTGGACCGAGGGGCTGCCTGTGCCCACCGGTGGGGGCGGGTGGCACAGTGAGGCCAAGCCTCCTTCCGCCAGGCGGGGGGCACATCCCCTGCACACAGATGTCTCTTTGTCAGGGCCGAGCTGGGCTCGCTGAGCAGCCGCTGGAACAAAGCCCCTCTGTCCAGGCTGTGGCCCCCACTCACTCATGGGGTGCCAGGAGGAGCGGCGCTCCCAGGGCCCCCGTCGGCAGCCTTCCACGTGCACACACCGGGCACACCCATAGCCCGGGGCAGCAGGGAGGCCGTGCTCACAGCCTGGGGCTGGGGCACAAACGGAGTCCGGGATGGAGGGGCACAGGGGGCCGTCCAGGGCCTGCGGCCCCCCAGGGTCCTCGGACACTCACCTTGCCTGGCCCCCACCCGCCCCAGGGTCTCTTCCCAGCTCAGCAGAACTGGACAGGGTGGCACAGGGAAGGCACATCTGCCCCCGCAGGGAGGCTCTGCAATTCACTTCTGAGTGCCCCCCGACTGAGTGGGCACGGCCACCTGACCCGTCATGACCTCCTGGGGGACCAGCCCAGCCTGCCCCAGTACTGCTGTCCCAGAGCCTGGGCTCCGGCCAAAGTCGGAACAGCCCCAGCCCTGGGGCAAGCTCGTGGCCTGGGGCTTTGAGTCTGCCCTGTCCCTGAGGCCACTGGGCTCTAGAATCTATTCCTCCAGGACCAGCCAGGCCAGGGCAGGGCCCCACAGGGAGGGTGTGCCTGCAGGTCCTCAGCGTCCAGGCGGCAGGATCCAGATGAGGCCAGGCAGGGCTCCTGCCAGCCTGGCCAGCTCCTGCCGACATTGTCCCTGAAGTCGACGTAGTGCCGCCTCCAGGCAGGCCTCCTGACTTCTCAGCACTCGGATCACCTCGGCTGCCCGCAGGTACTGGCCCCCAGGTGCCTCATCCTCACGTCTCACCAGTCGGTGGGGCCCATGGGGCCGGGCAGGGCCCCTGTCTTGCTCCCAGGCCCACCGCAGGGCTGCCAGCTCCTGGTCCACAGCCTTCTGCAAGGCCTGCCGAGCAGAGCTCCACTGCGGCCCCCGGCCCTGGCCTCCCACCTGCACAGAGACAACAGAAAACCTGACAGCTCGTAAACCAAAGGCAGCTGCGTGCCCCAGGATGCTGCCTCGGCCCCCTGAGCACTGCCTGGGCCCAGAGACAGGCCCCTGGAGACCGACCCCCAGAAAGAGTGGGCCAGCCTCAGGGCCGGCCCCAAAGGACCCCCGTCCTGGGCTCTGCATCAGCCTCGCTGAGCACCTGACTTCCAAGCCAGGGGCAGCTGGGCAGCTTGCCTCCCTGAAGCCCCACTGGGGCAGGTCCCCAGCCGCCACCTCTCGGGGACACCCACTCCAACCCCAGCCACCCCTCCAGGGCTCGGCCCATTCCCCACCACCCACCACTCTGCTGAACCAGGAGCAGCGAGCACGGGTGGGGGCTGACCAAGGGGACGCTGGTGCAGCCAAGGGAGCTGCCGGCCACTGCTGCCTCGGGCCCTGAGGGCAGTCCCTGTCCCAGAGACCCTGTGGGCAGCTGGCCTGCTGGGGTGGGGACAGCACCCACAGGGTCTTCAGGGCCCCAGCCCACACCACCGGAGTACAAGGCGGCTGCGCCCCGGTTGTCCCTGGGGAAGCACCCAAAGCCCCTGGCGTCCTGCAGAACCGGCTCTGCCCTCACGGCCCTGAGCCAGGCAGGTGTGAGGAGGCTCTGCGCACCCACGGCGTCCCCTCCCTGCTGGGGAGGGCGGGGCGCCCCAGCTCGGGCAGCAGACAGCAGGGACACAGGGGACATCCACCGGGGAGGGGGCGGCAGTTATCTCCACATTCAGGGTGACGTGCTGCAGGCAGGTAGGAAACACCCTTGCGCTTTGGAGAGCAGAGACCGTTTCTGCAATTTACGTTAAAATGCCGCAGAAAAAGAAACCAGACGCAGCAAGTGCGGCCCCGTGTTCACACAGGGCCCCGCTCAGGCGAGAGACGGGTGTTTGGGGCCGGCGACCCACGTGCCCACCCGCCGTCCCCAGGCACGGGGTGGGGGGTGGCCGCCAGCGCCTAGGTGACATGTAGCCGACATGTGGGCGCTGGCTGCCTCCCTGGTCGTCAAAGGAGCCTTGGGAGACCAACAGACCTTCACCAGGGTGGTCTGGGGACATCGAGTGGCTGCTGCAGGGGCTGCAGGGACCCTGTGCCATGCACCTCCCCTCACTACGTTGCTGGCTGTTCCTGGCGTTCAGCCCCCCCAGGGGCCGTGTTTGGGGCTCTGAGGGGCTCACCCGGGCCTCCCAGGCCGCCCGCCTGCGCTCCGCAGCCTCGCACAGCTCCTCCTGCAGCGCCCGCAGCTCCCGCGCCAGCAGCTCCCCCTGGCCAGGCCCCCGCTCAGGGATCCTGGGCAGAGAGGTGGGCTGTGTGGCCGAGGCTGGGGCCTCTGGGGGGCAGGTTCCCAGGACCGTGTCCTGCAGAGAGAGACCAAAGCGAGACGGTGAACATCCAGCGCAGGGCAGAGCGCAGAAGCCCAGGGCAGTGGTGGCCTCCTGAGCCCCACGGGGCTGGAGAGCTGCCATTTCCCCAGCAGGAGCAGCACCCGGGGAGACACAAAGACCCCACTCTGGAAGGCTGCAGACCCCTGACTAGTCTAGGCCAGAGCAGGGCCAGCAACGGCGGGCCGCCCCAGAACACAGCAGGACGTCCCAGAAGGAGCCCCAGACTCGGAGCGGCCAGGCCTGGGCGCATATTTGGCTTCACTGCGGGGTGTGCGGGGGTGGCGTCCTCTCCCTGTCTGGGGAATGGAAAGACCGCGGTGGTCTGCGAGAAGAGGAGCAGGGAGGGCGGGCAACGGCTTCCTTACCATCCACCGCCAGAAGACCAGCTCACCCCGCCGCCACTGCAGAGCGGCCTCCAGGCCCGCGTTCTCGCGCTCCAGCCTCCGCAGCAGCTGGAAGGCAACGCGCCCAAGGGCACAGGGGGATGCAGACAGGCTGCAGCTCCAGCAGCAACCCAGGAGGCTGCGCAGGCACCCAGCCGCACACCTGGCTGCTCACACACCAGCCACACATCATTCCGGAAGCTTCTGGGACCTGGCCCAGGAGTGCAGGTCCAGGCTTTGGCCAACTGCCCCTCCACCACCCTGGAAGGAAGCCGACCCATGGCCGCAGGCCACCACCGTCCGCAGTCCTGCAGCACCAACACGTGCCGGCCCCCAGGGGACGTGAGCCTCGCCACCCCAGGCCCCACCACACCAGAGGGGGGTCCCACAGAGGGTCCCAGGCAGGACCAGGCTGGAGCCAGGGCAGCCTCTGCTCTGTCCAAGCCAGGGGCTAGGAGCCTGGGCCTCGCTGAGTCACCTCTAAAACAGGGACAAGGGCAGCTGGGGACACCCAAATGCTGCCTCAGCACCTCCAAGGCCAAGCGCAGGCCCTGCTGGGCGGGGGCCAGGCAGGCTGAAGCCAGGGGTGCAGGCCCAGCTGGCACCAGGGCCAGGCAGGTCCCAGTGGGCCCCATGAGCCCACAACAGGCACGCAAAGCCCCGGGGGCACGAGGCTGCAGAGCTGCAGTCTGCTGCCAGACTGGCCGTGGCAGGAAGCCCCAGCAATGACAGAGACAGTGGGGACCAGGAGCCAGGCCGTCTGCCTCTGACCCCTGGGTCCCCTGGTCCCACCTGCCCTGGGACAAGGTGGACGGGCCAAGTCTCTGGGGTCAGGGACAGAAGAGGCAGAGAGTGGGGCTGGGCCCGAGAGGAGGGGTCCCACCAGCCCTGGGCCGCAGGCCTCCCACCCAGCCAGACATGCCTGGGGCTGGGCAGTGCCAGCTACTACTCAAACGGTCCAGAGCCCAGCCTGCAGGTGACAGCCAGCCCTGCCCCTGTCCCCTGGGCCAAAGCCAGCCAAGAGGAAGGAGACAGTGATGACAGGTGGCAGGCCCCGGCGAAGCAGGACGGGGGTGGAAGGTAGGCAGAGACAGCGTGGGGGACAGCAGAGCTGGAGGAAGCAGGCGTCCCTGGGGAAGGCACCCGGGCCGGTCAGTGCCCCAGCAGCCCCAGACGGGCCGCGTGTGGCCCCAGGCTCTGAGAGGCAGTTGTCCCCTCCTGTAGCCAGCCCTGTGCCCAGCCTTTCGCCCAGCACGAGCTGTGTGCTGGGCCAGCCCCTCCCCACCCCAGGAACCCCCACCACCCTGGGCGACACCTGCATGGGCTCGAGCACCAGCACCGTCAGCTCAGACCTAGATCGGTGTTCCTTAACCCCAGCGGTTCCCGCCTCAGCCAGCTGCCAGCCTGGCCCCAAGACCTGTGCCCCTGGGACCCTGTCCGTGCCCAGCCACAGAGGATATGCACACACAGCAGCCAGTCTGGAATCCTGGAGGGGTGGATGGTCCACGGGGCCAGGAGAGGCCCAGAGGACACACCTGTCACACCCCAACCCCCAGCAATGACGGTGAGCTTGGCAGACACCCAGAGACACCCACAGGTCAAAGCCAGTCAACTGCCCCGGGTCATCCCGACGGGCCCCTTCCCACCAGCCGTGGCCCTCACCTGCTGGCCGCCCTCTGGGTCCCTGAGCATCTCCGTCTCAGCAACAGACAGATGGCCCAGACGCTGGTCACTATGGCAGCCACGGGTATACAAGTGGATCTGAAGCAGGCAGTGCAGATCCCAGGCTGAGTGGGGACGGGCACCTCCCCCAGCCCGGTGAGGTCAGCCTTCGCCGCCTTACAGACAAGGAAATAGCGCTCGAAGAGGCCGCGGGGCAGGGTGGGGCTCAGGAGGCCGTCAGCAAGGCTGGGGGCTCCCTGCGGAGGGAAGGGCCCCAGGCCACCTCACCGCGGCCTCCCCAGTTCACCCAACTCCCCAGGTAGCAAGAGGACTGGAGTGGGTACCCCTGCCCACCCTCCCTGCTGCCCAGTGCCAAGCTCCCCAAGTGCAGTCCTGCCCTCAACGGCCCAAGTGGCAGCAGGAACAGCCTCTGGACAGGCACAGCAGCCCAGCGAGGCCAACGGTGGGGACGCAGTGACTTTCTCAGTCAAGGAGGAGAGGGAGGGCCCCACAGAGAGGTGAGGCTGGAAGGCGACATGTAGGTTCACAGGTGGGCACGCCCGCACAGGGGAGTGGCTGGAGCCAAGGCTGGGCAAGATGTCGTGAGTGGCCCCAGGAAAGACTGGCTGAGTGACAGACCTTCTGCAAGAGGGCCGGGGGGCGGGGCTCAGCACCAAGGCGCCCTGCGCTGCTGCTGCCACCCAGCACTTGGCAGCCCTGACCTCCCACTGAGCTCACCAATGGGCACCTGTGACCCTGCAGCCGACCCCTCCTGGCTTTCACCCTGCAGGAGCTGCCACCACCCAACTCCACCCACACCCAGGATGTGGTGGGAGGGGGGTGCCCAGAAGGTGGCAGCTCCGCCGTGCCACAGAGCCCACCCCATTGCTTGGCGATTCGGTCTCAAGGCCTCTCGTTGCTTCAGGGAACGAGAAGGCCAACCTGTGAGCTCTCTGACACCAGCGTCTGCCCTGCCAGTGGGGCCAAGATGCTGCCGCCCACTGGCTCCCTGCCCCAGCACTGTTCAACTCCATCCTGCCCTGGGCCCCCACCTGGACCACCAGGAGCCTCGGCAGGGGCTCCAGGCCACCCAGGGCAGCACCTAGGCCCCACCAGCCCCAACCAGGCCTGGGAAGGCTCACATCCGGCCAACAGCCTGGGACCCAGCCGGGCCAGGCCCAGCAGACAGGTCGCAGGGAAGGGCAGCTGGCAGCCTGTGGCTCGGGATAACGGGCCCTGGAGGGAAAGCCACGTGCTGGGCCTACCTTGCTCAGGAGGGCGCACTGCTCCTGCTGACTGGCGGTCAGGCATCGCCACCGGAACCGCAGCCTTCCCATCAGCCACTGCACACAGCGGATGTCCACAGGGCCCTCTGCTTCCACGTGGGGTGCCGGGGGACCAGTGCTGGCCAGGGCCTCACACTGGAGAGGGACTGAGGGTCAGGCCCTGCTCCCACACCCCACCATGCCCTGGAGGGGCTGGGGCAGAGGGCAGTGGGGGCACCCTCCATGTCCTCAGCCGGGCAGCGGGCATCCCCCTCACGGGACTGTCCTGAGGGTCAGAGCAGGAGACACGGAGGGGGCTGGCCCAGGCCTGCCCTCGCTCTGGCCCCAGGGCTAGAGACCATGGGGGCACCCTGGCATCCAGCCAGGACTGGGCACTGCCCACCCACCTCACACACAGGCATCTCGTCACCCAGCTGCACGTGGGCCTGGGCCAGCAGCCGCTCGAGCACAGGTCCTCGGGCCAGGAGCCAGGACAGGGCCAGCAGCAGCTCCCGGCTGCCCCTGGAGCCGTCCTCGGGGAGCTGTGCCAGCACCAGCCTCGGATAGCCCTGGGAGCGCAGCGCGGACTTCACCAAGCAGGCCTGGGCCTCTGGGGTAGAAGACCACCAGTCAGGGGGGCCACCCACCTGGAGGTGATACCAACTGGTCCCCTTCAGAGACCTCCCAGGACCCCCAAGCAGAGGCCTCCCAGGACCCCCAAGCAGAGGCCTGGCTCAGAGGGGACAATGCGGGGGGTTCTGGGTCTCAGACCATCCAGGTAGAGACCAGGGGCCAGCCTGGAGGGGGGCTTATGTGGCTCGGCGGGGCCAGGGCCTAGCCAGTAGTAGAGCTTTTACAGGAGGGGCGGAGCCAGCGCTGCCTGGGAGGGCGGGGCTTGCCAGGGAGGGCAGGCGGAGCCAGGCTGCCTGGGTGGGCGGGGGCAGAGCCTTGTGGGGCGGGGCTTACCGTGGGGGCGGGGCTTGCCAGAGCAGGGCGTTGCAGGCATGGGCGGGCCAGAGCCCACCAGGGACAGGGCTTGCCCGGGAGAGAGGGACTTACAGGGGCGGGGCTTTACATAAGTGGGCGGCACCAGTGCCCCGAGGAGCGGGGCTAGAGGCGGCCTGGGGCGGGGCTTACCCAGGCCGAGCGAGCCCGAAGCTCCGCCTACGGACCCCGGCGAGAGCAAGCGGAAAAGGAGCTGCCAGAGCGCAGGGGCCTGCGGAAAATTAAAAGCGGACGGTCAGCCGCGCCAGCCCGCCTCCCCGCGTCCGCCCTGGGCCCCACCCTGCCGGCCGCCCGCTGCGCGAGCCTCACCGCCTCTGGACGATCGAACTTGGCGCGGCGGAAGATCTCGGGGCTCGGCCCGGCGGGCAGAGACCGACTCAGTGCGGCGATGACCTTGGGTAGGGCCCCAGCCCCGGCCTCAGCCGCCGGGTCCGCCAGCACCCGCCGCCGCCTCCCCATCCTGCCGGCACCAGCTTCCCTCGGACCGCGCGCTGCCGCCGGCCGGGCCCAGCGACCAATCACAGAGCCAGCCCGGCCCAGCGACCAATCACAGCGCCAGCCCGGCCCAGCGACCAATCACCGCGCCGCATGGCCCCGGCCCAATGAGTGATGCCCCTGGAGCTTGAGTACCGTCTACTCTGTCCTGTGCAGAGGCACTTCCGGGCGCCAGGCGGGGCCATCGGTGCTGACAGCTCCCCGCAGTCCGCGCAACACCTGACACCCCACCTCGCCCAGACCCCACCAATCAGCGCCTCACGCCACTGGCAACCTAGCAACCGTCGGGCGGGCACTGCAGAGGCGCATGCGCCTGGGGCGCTCCCTGGCCGCCGAGAGCAGTGCCACCGGGCCCCACCCACCCGAGTGGGCGACCTTGGCCCCTCCGCGTGGCCTCCCCGGAAGGGCCGCCAGGGGGCGCCCGGACCCCGCCGCACCCCGGCGGCTCCGGCCGTGCACGCGCGGCTGAGGCTTCCAAGCGTCTGCGGTGGGCGGGCCCCGTCCCAGGCCCCGTCCGGGTCCCTGAAGGCCGGCGCTGCAGAGCCCCCGCGGACGCACTTCCATGGAGCGAAGAGACGGCAGGCGACAGGCGGGCACCAGGCACTCAGTGCGGGCGGGAGGCTCTGGAGCCACGCGGGGCCGCGCACGCGCACGCCCGGGATCCTAGACGCCACCGGGGCAGCCGCAGCGGACTTCGCCGCGGCGAGTTCCAGCCCACGCGCTAAAGACGTCACGGAGGGGCGAGCGGGCGGGGACGCGGAGGAGGGAGAGACACTGCGATGGGACGGCGAGGACTCGGCCCTCGAGGGACGTGTTCCCGCCCCGCGCAGTCCCCGCCTCGCCCGCCCGCCGGCCTCCCCTAGCCGCCCGTCTCGGGGCACCGCCCAGGCCCACTCACCTCCTTGGTGCACTCCTGGCCCCCATCAGCGCGGGCTGGGACCCCCACCGGCTTCCCCTCTCTACAAAGCAGCCCAGCGGCCTCTCTAGCCACCCTGCCAGGACACCCTTCCTAGGCCCTGCTGCCCTCAGGATAAAGACCACATTCCTCGCCCTGCCCACGCTGGTTCCCAATCCCTGGGGTTCCTTGAACCCAGGGAGCCCTTCCCCTCTGAGGGCCTTTGCAGCTGCTGTACCTTCGGCCTGTGGCGTTCCCCACCCCCCCAGGCCCAGCTGCCCTCCACTCTTCCTGCAGGCCTCTGCTCCAGGTCTGCACCCAACCTGGACTGTGAGCTACTCCGGGCCTGGGCCACGAGGACAAGGCTGGGGGGCACCTCTGCTGCCTAGCTCAGCGCTGCCCCTGCCGGGGCTCAAGGTGGACCAGGTGTCGCTGAGTCTCAAAGCCCTCAGTCCTCCCAGCCCCACAGGCCACAGAGGTCTCACTGCAGAATCTTCTGCTCTGTCCTCCCCCACCCCATCCCATCCATCAGGAAAATCCCTGTCTCCCACCGCTTGGAATTCCAGGAATCACCCAATCACACACACACCCCACCTGCAGGCCCCCCTTGACAATCTGCCCAGCTCAAGCCTGCACCACCACACCAAGCCCTAAAGCAGGGCCGAGAGGGCCCCTCGGGGCTCTTGAGGTCAGTAGCGTCCTGGAGGGGTGGCCTTCACCTGTGAGGTGGCCAGTGTTGGTGAGGAAGGCGTAGGGTGAGGGACAAACAAGGACACGGGGTGGTGGCTTCTGGGTCAAGGGCTGAGCAGCCACCAAGGCCTGCAGAAACCAGAACCGCCCCGGGGTGGTGCGGCAGGAAGTGGGAAGGGAGAAGGCACGGACTCCCCACCACAACCCCCGAAAACTGCTCTGCTCAGAAAGAAACGGAACCACCGAACCGGCAGGAACTGCAGCTGATTCACCCTCCCCCCAGCCCCACCCACTCCCAGGCCTGACGGTCCCGCTGACCCTTTGGCCCAGCCTGCAGAACCTCCCCTCATACCATCCCAGAACCACCGGGAGGGCCCAGGGGCATCTCTGCGGGCCTGGGAGGTGCAGAGGTGGGCTCAGAGCGCTAGGGACGGTGCCAGCTGTCCAGGGTGGCCGGGGCTCTCGCCCTGCAGTTGGGACTCTGGCCTGTGAGGTACCCAGAAAGGCCCTCCAGGACGGAGTGGGCAGCAGCGCCTGCCAAAGCAGGAAGAGCAGGCGCCTGGGCCAGATCCAAGCCCCACCCCTGAACTGCAGCCCCCTCAGGTACTTCCTGGCACGCGCACACACGCGTGTGTGCACACCACACACACACACACACACACAGGGCTCTTCCAAGTGTAAGTTTATTGAAGGTACGATGGGTACAAGGGGGCCCTGGGCGTCTGGGGCTAGGCCTGGCATCTGCCTGAACAGTGGCCCAGCAGGTGGGGACAGGGTCTCCACAACCTGTGCAGGGAGAGACAGAGGTGAGTGCAGCATCCACCTGCTCCCTCCTGCCCAAGGAGCAGTCCGACCTCTCGGTGGGTAGGGCGTCCCCACCCAGAGGGCAGATCGGCTGGCAGGACTGGGGGGTTATACCTGCGTTTACTTGAAAGTGTGACTCTCAGCTCCACCCCGCCCAAAGCCTGCAGAGAAAGAGAGACAACAGTCAACAGGTGGGGGGCCCTGTGGGGGGGGAGGGTCACGGGGAGCATACCTTTGGGCCCGAACATGGCAGAGTAGCAAGGGTGGTTGCAGTAGGGCTTGCCTTCATGCTGCAGAGAGAAAAGGCGTGAGAGGTGTGGCCACCACCGTGCCCCTGCCACACTCCCCTGCCACACTCCCCGGGCCCCCACTCACCTCAGCGTGACCCCCGGAGGTGAGCGTCTTCCCACATTTCTCACACTTCAGGCAGGGCCGATGCCAGTCCTTGCCCAGAGAGGTCACCCGCTCAGCTGCAGAGTACAGACAGGCTCCCCGTGAGACACTGCTCTGGGGACACAGGGCACGCTCACCGCTGGCATACCCCCTCCTCCAGCCACACCCTGAGCTCTCAGCCCGCCCCTGTGCTCCATGGGGCGAGGGGGCACCTCCAGGCCCCTCAGGCCAACCCGGCCAATAAACGACAGGGGTCGCTGGTCCCGGGGGTGCTTGCAGGCGCAGTCCCTGGGCCTTGGCCCTGAGGGCTGGGTGGGCCTCTGGGGCCAGAGGTCGGGGGAGCGGGTCAGGGGGGCCAGGCCGCCCGGGCTAAGCCTTCTGGCCTCTGCCCGGGTGCCTGGGGTGGAGCCTACGCGCGCCCGGGGCGGAAGGGAGCTTCCTCCTCCCTCCCATAGGTGGAACCCCGGCGCGCGCGGGCCCGGAGGCGGGCGCCCCGAATCGTGCCGCGGGCGTCGGTTTCCGCGTCTGTTTCCACTTAGCGTCGGGAGGGGCGGCCCCAGATCCGAGTTCCTTCCTACCCCGCGGGGTCCCCGCCCAGGGCGCGCCCGAGGGGAGGCACGAGAGACAGCGGGACCCAGAAACGGGGAGTCCTGGACGGGGCACCGAGAGACGGGGAGACTCAGAGACAGAGACAGCGGAACACGGAGAAGTGGCGGGATAGCGGGACTCCCCCACGCAGGGGGTCTCCCCTCACACCCGGGCACCCGCGAGCAAGGCTGAAGTTCTGTTCCACGCAGCGCCCAGGGGTCCCCCAGCGCCCTGGGTCCACCTGAGCAGCCCCAGCCCCGTCGCCCCTCGCCGTGCTTCGGCGAGGGCCCCGCAGTGCGCCCGGGGGCGTCGGGCAGGGCGTGGGCCGGAGGTGGGCGCGCTCACCGAAGTACACCTCCTTGTCGCACTTGGGGCACTTGGGCATGGCGGCGCTGGGTCCGGGGCTGCGGCTGCGGCTGCGTCTGGGCGGAAGAGGCTGTTGGCGCGAGACTGGGTGGGTCCCGCCGGGTCGGAGTCTTTCAGGGACCCAGGGTCCCCGCCCCTTCGGGACCCCGCCCCCACGCCCCGCCCCGCCCCGGAATCCGGGACTTGGACCCTAGGGACATCAGATCGGGCCATCCCGCCGAGAAAGGTCATCTGGTCCACCTCTGCCTTCAGGCGGGGCCCGGGGCCCAGGCCTGGCTGAGGACAGGGAGGCCACGGGGGCGCAGGGTATTCGCGGGACTGTCCAAGGGGGCCAGGCTCCGGCGGCGAGTTCAAGCCCCGCCCCTCTCCCAGGGCTCTGAAGCCTGCGGGGTCCGGCCGGGGCGAGGGGCTCCCCGGGAGCAGGAAGGGGCAATGCATCCCCAGCCCCATCCCGTGGGCACCTGCCCGAGCCCCTACATCTGCTGAAACCGGGGACAGGCCGGGATGCCTCTAAAATGCAAATAGATGCAAATTAGCATGCGCACACACTTTGACCCTCCCCTCCCCAAGATAGACGGTTGGGGACATTTGTCTGGTAGACCCCCTCCCGAGGAACCCCTTTGGACTTCCAGCCCGCGCGCGGCCAGGAGGCCCGCCCTCCCCAGCCCTCTGACTCCCGTGGGACGTCCCCCCAACCCCCGCCGCTCCCTGGAAAGTCCATCGGACCGCAGCGGGAACGTCCCCGGGGAATTCGGAAGAGGAGCCTCCAAGCCAGGGGAACCTAAGCTTGGGGACCCATCGGGCCGGGGCGAGGGCGAGGGCGAGGTGCGGCCACGCCCAGGCCATCTCCGCCCTGCCTCGGCCTGGCCCGGGGAGGGGTCCTTATCTCGGGGGAGCGTCTCGGGAGCCATCCGAGTCCGCCGCCGCCCAGGTGAGGTGGAGGCTGGCCCCGGGCCTCCCTGGTGCCAGGCGGAGACGGTCCGACCCCGCTCCGCCAGGAGATTCGGGAGGGCTGCAGGGTCGCCGCTTCATGCGCGGCAGCCTGGAGTTCCGCACCGCCTCCCTCACCAGGACTCCCTCCTGGAGGCCACGGTTCTACCCACTGGGGCTCTGCAAGTCCTGGGTCTGTGATGACTTTCTGCAGGGGCCCCCTGGGGCCTTCCCCCCGGTTCTGAAACCCCTCAGCGGTGCGGCTTCCGCAGCAGGGGTGCACTCCGGCCCTGCGACCTCGGACCCCCAGTTTCCAGCCTGGTCAGCCTTGAAGCCCACTCTCGGGTCTGGGCCCGCCTGCCCTCCCTGCCCCGCACAGGGGCTCCGCGGTGTGGTTTCTGGAGTCGGGGCCACCAGTCCACCCTCTCCCTTAGCCAGGCCTTGCCCATCCTCCTGTGCCCCGGGCCCTGTCAGCCGGGACAGCCCTCCCTCCCTGTCTCTGCCCCAGCCCCTGCTCCCATCCCCCTCCCAGCCCTCTCCCAGCCTCCCTGTCCACCCTCCCTCCAGCTACCCTGGAACCAGCGTCCTCATCTCCCCTAGACACACCCATCTAAAAAAACAAAACGTCATCTCTGGGCCTGTCCAGTTGTCATCCCTGTGGCGGGTGCTGGACACCCTCCTCTCGGGGGTGGCCCCAGGAGCCCCCAACCCCCATCCCCAGCGAGCATGCAGCCCCGACTGCACCTGTGACCCCAACCTCACCTTCCCTGAAGAGGCCTGGCACAGACAGGAGGAAGGGAAGCCATGGGGTCCTCCAGCTCGAGACCCCTGCCCCAACCTACTGTCCGGACTAGGTCCCAGCTGGGGGTGAAGGTGGGAGCTCCAGGCGTGAAGGGTGACTGAGGCTCTTGTGTTTGGCACAGAGGCCACATGTCCAGCCCAAGGCCACACGCACCCTGCACCCCCACCTCTCTCCAGGCACCGCCTTCCTCCCCAGGACTCCCTCCTGGAGGCCACGGTTCTACCCACCGGGGCTCTGCAAGTCCTGGGTCTGTGATGACTTTCTGCAGGGCCCCCCTGGAGCCTTCCCCCCAGTTCTGAAACCCCTCAGCGGTGGGGCTTCTGCAGCAGGGGTGCACTCCGGCCCTGCGACCTCGGACCCCCAGTTTCCAGCCTGGTCAGCCTTGAAGCCCACTCTCGGGTCTGGGCCCGCCTGCCCTCCCTGCCCCGCACAGGGGCTCCTCGGTGTGGTTTCTGGAGTCGGGGCCACCAGTCCACCCCTCTCCATAAATTAAACTCTAGGAGTCTCTACTCCGTGGCCTGGGCCAGACTGGCAGGGGAACAGGAAGGCGGAGCCTGACTTCCCTCATCCCTGGCCCTGGGGACCTGCCTCTCCCTCTGCCCAGCTGCCTGCACTTCTGCCCCTGGCAGTGTCTGTGTCTCCGGGTGGGTGGGCGCACCCTGTCTCCCCCTCGGGCTCTTCTCTCTCATCCTGCTGCTCTCTAGACCGCAGGGCAGACATGAGCAGAGGGGGGGACGAGGTGCCAGGCACCAGGCCCGGAAGGGGGAGGCAGAAGTGGCCCAGCAAAGATGCTGTTGTGGAGAGCTGGGGGCGGGGGACAGTCTCAGGGAGGTGGGGGGTCTCTGTTGCTGCAGGTTCCACGGCCAGGCCACACCCACAGCACACACCACCGTGCTGTTCGCTGAGGATGGAACAGCCGCCCGCCTGGGGTGTGTACCGTGCAGAGGCTGTGGGGCACCCTGCACAGCAGGGTGCAAGGGGTGTACCCACAGGCACACCTGTGTGAGTGTGTCCATGCGGGCAATGACCCAGTGCCAGCCCTCCCCTCCATCCGCCACCCCAGGGGTGGCCCCTCCCCCCCACTCTGGACTCCAACCTGCCCTGCCCAACAGGGAGCCCCCCCTTGAAAACCAGAGTGATGAGTCCCTTCCTGGCCTTCCCTGCTGTTATTTCCTGTTGCCATGGTCACGGGGAGGGGGCGGGGAGGATGCCTTGGACACGGGGCTGCGCCCTCTGTGTTGGTACACACAACTTTTCCAGAAACTCAACTCAGATGCACACACTCAGGGCACACACACAGACACACAGACACACTCATGGACACACACAGACATACAGACACATGTGCAAGACACACACAGACACACACACACGCGCACACAAAATCCCTGGAACCCTCCCAAAATTTCAGCCACAGACTGACGTGCCCCTCAAGCTCGCTGTCTCTTGCGCTCCCCACCCATCCTGCCTGTGGGGGCAGGGACCCCTCATCAGCTCCTCCTCCACCCAGACTCCAGCCCAGGCTGCCCCCCCCAGCGACGCCCGCCCCGTCCGAGGCTGGGCGGGGGGCCAGGTAGGGCGGACCCGGTGCCCACCAGGTGCAAGCCTCTTGCTTCCATCAGCTCCCCCTCTGCTGGGGCGCTGGTGGCCTTTGTAGTGTGAACAGACAGAGGACAGAGTGCGGGTCAGGACAGGACACTGAGCTCCCCAGCTGCTGCCCCAGGCGGCCTCTGTGCCCAGAACGTTCTGCCCTGTCCCAGACGGTGAGAGGGCACCCTAGGCGCCTGCCACCCCTGCGCCCTCAGCCTGCCCTGCTTTGCCCAGGGGAGGCCTGGAGACGCTGATGCGCCCCCTGCGGCCAAGCGCGGACCCCAGGAGCCTGACTCGAGAGGCAGGATGGGCCTTGCTGACCTCTGAGGAGCCCCGCCACCCCTCACCAGGAAGGTTCTGCTCCTCCTGGGGGCGTCTGGGCACCTCCATCCTTGGAGCCCTCTGGGCCTTCCTCAGCGGGCACAGGCCGGGGGTGCAGACAGGTGTGAGCATGGCGCAGGCCAGCTGGGCCTGTCCCGTGCTCCCTGCACCCAGGTGCCCTGCGCTGCCAACAGGCTCTCCAAGAAAAACGCGCTGGGCCTTGGCCACGCCCAGCTCAGGCGTCCCCAGCGTCCACTCCTCCCGGGGCCCTCCTCTCTGCCTGGCTGAGTCACGACACTCACAACTGAGTTCCCAGGGTCTATTTTCAGCAGCCGGCCTCCTGGGACCCCCCGTCTGGCCTGAGGTCTGGCCCCAGGGCAGCCCTGAGGTATTCAGCTCCCCAGACAGTCTTGTCCCATCCCCCGGCCTCGCCCCTGCCCAGGTGGGAGGGCTGCCGGTGAATGGTGGAGCGCACTGTCCCGGAAGTAGCCTGGCCATGGAGAGAAGGGAGTGTGGAGGGCGGGGCTCCTTCAGCCAACCCTGCCCCCAACACGGGTGCACCCCTGCCTGGGGTCCCTGGTCTGGCCGGATGGGGTGCCCCTGCTCTCCCTCCCCTCCCTTGAGGCTGGACCCTGACCCCCCCACCATCCAGGCCCTGGGAAAAAGTGCCGCCCACCCCTGCCGTTCTGGGCTAGTCCTGGCCTGTGCCCAGCCCTCAACAGCCCAGAGTGGGGGACACTGGCCAGGGAAGTGAGGTGGCCCCAGGAGCAGGAGGGGGTCCGACCCCAGTCCTGTAGAGGCACAGGGAAGCTAGCCAGAGTGGGGTGGGCTCCAAAAGGGGGCACCCAGGACCGATGCTGGAGGTCACTGGTCCAGGGGACACTGGGCAGGGCCCAGAGGGAGGGTGCTGGGGTCCTGGGGGTCCGGGGCATGGGTCAGAGGGTCTTGGACTCGGAGAATTGGGGACACAGGGAGCCGCAGGCTGAGCCAGCCCCACAGAGACGCCTGGCCAGGGACACAGCAAGTCCCCCCCAGCCCCGGTCAGAGGTGGGGGGTGGCCAAGGGGGGACCTGGCCAGGAGGTGCAGGGAGACTGGCCAACAGGGTGGGGGCAGGGAACAGGATGGGGAAGGAGCCCCCAGTGTGGAGCTCGGCCTGCAGAGTGGCCCGGGGTGCAAGCATGGAGCTGGCGCTGGGTCTCAGCAGCCTGTGGGTCCCTGGACTGGGTGCCCAGAGGATCTGAAGGGGGAGAGAGGGGGTCAGATGGCATTTCAGGGCCACCGCAGGGCTGGGCATGGCTCAGAGGACAGGAGGGTGGAGGCTGAGGCCAGAGTAGCCTTCCGGGGAGGGATGGGGAAGGCCCAGGGCAGGGAACAAAGGTGCCATTCCTGCTTCACTCCATCTTGAGGGGCATCAGGCCTGTGGGCACCCGAGGAAGCACCTGGCTCGAGGCGGAGGGGTAGCTTCCTGGAGCTGGTGCCACCGAGGGTGTGCTGGCAGTGCCATGGCACCCGGCCACCCCCACTGGCGCTGCCCAGCGGCAACGCTGACACAAACAGTAGTAGCAACCGCCTGGCTTCCATGACAACGCCTTGGAAACAAACAGGCAGGCAGCGCCTCATCCTCCAACGCCTGCGGGGAGCTGGGCGGGTCCTGCCCCGGCAGACCCGGGGTGGGGCCCCTGCCAGGGCCTGATCTCCCTCTCGGAGACCCCTGCCCGCCTCGTCCCCCAGCCCGCCCAGGTGGGGCCTCCTCACACACAAAAAGGCCTCCCCCACCGCAGCCCACCGTCGCCTAGGGTTTGGGGAAGGGCACACCGCCCACCACGGCTCCTCGAGACATAGTTTCCACTGGAGGCTCCCGAGGGAGGGGCCCAGCCGTGCCCTCACAGCCCCCACGGCAGAGAGCAGGAATTTCCCATGCGACCCTGGGCGCCGCGGTGAGGGGGGGATGCGGGGGGGGTGGGGTGGAGAGGTCTGAGTTCTCACCAAAGGACCCCCCCCAGGAAGCCTTGGCCTGGCAGGAGAGGGGGTGAGAAGGGACCCGTCCCAGCCTCTCCTCTGAGCAGGAGTCACCTACCTGCCTGGACCTCCCTCTGCCTGGGGGGCAGTGGACACCCCCACCTGCCCGGAATCCCTGCCCCCACCTCAGGCCCTGCACATTCTGGCCGCAGGCCAAGTGACAAGAGACGCTGCCGCCCACACTGGGTGCCCGGCTCGGCTGGCCAGGCAGAGGGCGGCTGGCCAGGCAGAGGGCGGCGGTGGCATTGCGGGACACCGGAGCCAGCCCAACCCACCGGGACACGGATGGCCGCTCACAGGACAGTGTCCGAGCCCCTGGACTGGAGGGTGGGCTGGGAGCGGCTTGTGCCACGGGCTGGGGAACTGGGAACAGGCCTGAGCTTCCACCACCCCTCGGTGTGGTGCTGGGGACGGGGTCAGGCATGAGCCCAAGGCTGGGGGTCCAGGCAGGGCCCAGGCAGAGGGGAAGGCGGCGTTTCTGCCCCCGTGCGCCAGAGTGGAGGAGCAGGCGCGCCCTCTAGTGGGCACCCAGGGAGAGCCAGATGGGGAGGAACGGTGGGGTGGGAGGGGAGGGGAGGGGCTCCCGGAGCTGCCAGGGGGTCTGGTTCAAAGGGCCAAGCCTGCACCACTTGAGGCGGCCCGGGAGACTGTGTCCTCACTGCAAACCCTGTCACCAGAGCACCTGGGCAGGAAGGGACTGGAGCCCCCAGGCCCTCATGCTCGTTCTATCCCGGGCCGGCCCCACCCATGCGGAGGCCTGTCCCTCACCCTGTGGACAGAAGCTGGAAACAGCCACGCTGAGCATGCGGGAGCCCGGCCAGGCCCCGCTCTGTCGCACTCCAAGCCCCTCCCCCACTTCCCAGCCCAGGCCACGGCTACCCACCCTCCTCAGCCCCACCCGCCGGCAGCTCCCTGTCTTCTGCACAGGACTCCCCTCTGGTCCCCTGTCCCCCGGCCCTCCACAGGGTGCCCCTCTGCTTGCTCTCAAGGCTGACCCCTCCCACTCTCCTCGGTCCTCCAGGGACCCAGGCAGCTCTGGGCTCCACGCCTGCTGCTCGCATTTCCAGGGGCCCGGGTTCAGCCCCACGGGCACTGCCCTCTCCCAGGGCGACCCTGGCATAACTCAGGGCTCCTGTCCTCAAAGGACACTACCCTCACCTGCCCGTGACCAGGACCCCAGCCCCAGATGCCCCTGTCCCCACCTCCACCCAGTCCAGACCCCAACTAGGTGTGGGCACCGCTGCCCACTCCAGGGACCCAGCTCCCCCCCTCTGGGTCCTTCCCCTCCTCAGTAGCACCATGCCGAGACCCCAGCGCCCACCATCACCCCTGGGAGCAGGACCCCGCCCACCAGAAGCCAGGCCCGGGCGTGAGAGGGGCGTGTTTGTGGACTGGACACAGGGACGTTGTCCTGGAGTCGCGCCCATCAGAGACACGGCGCTGGTCCTGCCATCCTCAAACCTTTTATTGACAGCAAAGTCTCAGCGGGGGAGTGAACCACGTGAGGGCGGCGCTGGCAGCTTGCAAGGCAGCGTGGGAGCCAGGCAGAGGGCCCTGGGCAGGGGCGCCTTCCACCTGGGGGACAGCGTGAGGGGCGTGGCCCCCACCGGCAAGCGGGGCATAAATAACACTGGCAGGGGTGGCCTGGGGCAGTGGGAGAGGGAGAGGGGGACAGCCACCTCGGAGACCCACAGGGGACAGGGGACGGGGGGCAGGGACACGCAGAAATGCTGGGAGACACATGGAGTGATGCTGGGCCACAGACACAAAAAGGGGTGGGAGGGACCTGCAGAGGAGGCCAGATGAGACTGACACACCCACACGCGGGGGGCGGGGGGTCATGCCCTCTCCCACCCCTCCTCCAGCCTGGCCAGGTTGCAAGCAGGAGCTGGGCAGGGCTGGCAGCTGGTCACTCAACTCTGGGAGCCGAGCAGCCCGGAGGGGCAGGATCTGGCGGGGCAGAGGGACCTCTGCCCGCGGAGGGGCTGCAGCCTAGGGCTGGACCTTGCCCTCAGGATCCCTGTCGTAGATGTAGCTGCCCACCGCGCCGGTGTTCACTCCTGCCGAGAGAGGCGGCTGGTGCCAGGGAACCGCAGGCCGGGCGAGGGAGGGCGCCCCGACCGACCCGCCACTCACCCTTGGGTCCGAAGAGTATGCCGTAGCAGGGCTTGTGGCAGTACGGCTGGCCGTCGTGCTGGGGACAGACGGGGCTGAGGGAGGGGCCGCGGACTCCACGCCTCCCCAGGGCCCTGGGCGGCCACCACGCAGGCCGCCCCTCCCTCGGTGCCCCCCCCCGTCCCGCCCCCCTGCAGTCGCCCCCTCGGGCCTGCCCAGCCCCCACCCCTACTCGGCCCCTCACCTCCGCGTGCCCGCCCGGGGTCAGCGTCTTCCCGCAGCGCTCGCAGCGAAGGCAGGGCCGGTGCCAGTCCTTGCCCAGGGACGTCACCTTCTCAGCTGGAAATGGGGACAGTGGTGACGGCGGGCCCCAGGGGAGGTTCCCAGGGGCCGGGGCTGGACAGTCACTCACCGAAGTAGACTCTCTTGTTGCAGCGAGGACACACGTTGGGCTCCCCGGTGAATGTGGTCACGCTGGAGGCTGGGAGGGGAGGGGTTAGGGCCGCCAGAGGCCGCCCCCGCCCCCCGCTCCCCTGCCCACCCCCCCAGACCCAGACCTGCTCACCTTTGCTGGGCCCCTTGGGGGGGCCACTCGCCTTACGCTCCTCTGCTCGGGCCACGGGGACCTCGATGGGGCCGGTGACCTGCGGCCCCTCGGACAGGGGCTTCTCGTAGATGTAGGAGCCGGCGCCCCCGATATTCACGCCTGGGGGTGGCGGCACGTCTCTGGGTAGCCGTGGCCTCGCCCACTCCCAGCCCTCACACCCGACCTCTCAGCAAACAGCCACCGTCCCGGGGACCAGTCCCGGGGAAGCGCTGGGGGCGGGGCTGCTGGGAGGGGCCAGCGTGCGCACAGGGAGAAAGGGCTCCACGCCCCCTGGGATCCAGGCTGGCCGCCCCCTCGGGCCACGGCAAGTCAGTGCGTGCAGGGCCCTGCTCACCTTTGGGTCCGAACAGCGTGGCGTAGCAGGGCTTGTGGCAGAACGGCTTCCCGTCATGCTAGGCAGAGGGGCACGGGTGAGGCCCTCCCCGAGGGTGGCGGGGAGCTGCCGGCCCACCCGCCCACGCCCAGGAAGAGGGGGCTCACCTCTGCGTGGCCCCCAGGGGTCAGCGTCTTGTTGCAGCGCTCACACTTGAGGCAGAACTTGTGCCAGTCCTTGCCCAGGGAGCTGACCTTCTCGGCTGCAGCAGGAGGGGAGTCAGGGCGGATCCCCCATGCACCCCAGGCCACCTGCCCCTCTGCTCCCCTCCCCCTCCACCCCACCTGGCAGCCACAGCCCCCACATGCTCCAAGCCCTACTGTCCTTCCACCTTCCAGCCCCCCACTTCTTAGAGAAATGCTACTAGTCTCAGGCCAAAGGCCTTCTGTGGCCCCCCCAGCCCCCAGCTGCTGCTCTGCCTCAGGTCTCAGTCACCCCACAGCCCTGGAACCACGTGCTAGAGCCCCCATCTACCAGGGTCCCCCACCAAGCACCTGCTAAACCCCGAAACTCCTGCTGGGAGGGTGCTTGTTTACACGTGCCCTCCCACTCACACCTGCCTCCCACACACCTGCCCTCCCCCACGTCTGCCCCTGCCTCCCCCTCACCTGCCTCCCCCTCGCACCTGCCTCCCCCTCGCACCTGCCTCCCCCACGTACCTGCCTCCCACTCGCACCAGCCTCCCCCACGCACCTGCCTCCCCCTCGCACCTGCCTCCCCCACGCACCTGCCTCCCCCTCGCACCTGCCTCCCCCTCGCACCTGCCTCCCCTACACACCTGCCTCCCACTCGCACCTGCCTCCCCCTCGCACCTGCCTCCCCTACACACCTGCCTCCCACTCGCACCTGCCTCCCACTCGCACCTGCCTCCCCCACGCACCTGCCTCCCACTCGCACCTGCCTCCCCCACGCACCTGCCTCCCACTCGCACCTGCCTCCCACTCGCACCTGCCTCCCACTCGCACCTGCCTCCCCCACACCTGCCCCTGTCTCCCCCACCTGCTTCCTTCACACACCTGCCTCCCACACCCCATCCTCCCTCACACAGGGGGTCGCTAATGGAGCTGGCAGAGCCCTGCTGCGGAGGGCGCAGCCCTGAGTCCCGCACCGAGGGTGGGCCAGTCCCCCAGGAGCCCTCCCAGCAGGACCCGCATCTGTCCTATCTGACTTCTCATCCTAAGCCCTAAGCCCTACTGCCTCTGGCTGCCACTTTTGGGCCAAAGGTCTGAGATCAGCTGCTCAGGGTCAGGTGCTCGCCCGCCCCCCACCCCCAGTGCTGGGGCTGCTGGGCCACCTCCCAGTGGACGGAAGCCGGGCCTCCCCTGGAGCAAGGCAGGAAAAGGGTGGAGGAGAAGAGGGCAGGAAGAAAAGCCCGAGCAGGGCCCGAAGGGGAGGGCCGGGCTGGGGGCGGTGGGAAGGGGTCTTGCGGGCTGGGCTCAGACACTCTGACGGGCAACATCTGGCCAAGCCCCTTGGAGGCCCAGGACCAGCGGCTCTCCTGGCTCCCTTCTTAGAGAGTCACCCAGGCATCCCCTGTCCGGCAAATGCCGGGGATCGGGGTCCTGGCCAGGGCAAAGCCTGCCCCGAGGCCCGTGGTGCTGTTCCAGGCAGTGAACCTGGGATCCTTGGTGGCCCAGGTGCAGGGCCCTGAGTGCTGGCCCTTCATGGCCCGGGCAGAAGCTGCTGGCACCACGGCCCTCCACCCCCCACAAGGCCACACCAGCTCAGAGCCCTTTGGCTAGAACTGCTCCGCTGAGGGGTGCTGGGACGCAGGCCCGCCAGGGCTGGCTGAGCCGGGGGCGGGCTTCCCCAGCACTGCTGGCAGCCTCTCCCGGCACCAAGGTAGGGAGGTCCTGATGGCTATCGGCCACCAGGCAGCTGCTGCACAGGGCTGCCAGAACCACGCTGCTCCGGCCAGCCCTGGGACGTGGGCCATGTGGGGGCAGGGAACTGACCCTCAGACCCACCGAGTGGGCCGATGGCCACACCTTACAGGCTCCAGCTGAGAACACAGAATCAATTGGGTCTAATGGCTTGGAAGAGACCCCAATCCCCACCCAGACTGCATGTGTTTTGGGGACACAGAGGCACAGCATCCTGAGATCACTCTGGGACGTCCTAGCCCTGCCTCTATTCAGCTGTGGGCTGCCAGGGCAGCTGGGCTGCAGCCTGGCGTGGGGACGGGCAGGATTCCGGACCCTCGCCCCACCAGTGCCTTCCCGGCAGGACGGAAGCCAGCTGGGTCTGAGGCGTCTTTGTTTTCTGCTGAGAGCCAGCGGCCGCCCAGCAGGCAGAGTGCTTTTCCGGGTTGTCCACAGGACTGCTGGCCAAGACCCCAGAGAGCCCTGAGCTGGCCCGGCCTGGTCTGGGCCAAGTCATGGGCAGCTGGACTGCAGGAGGGCCCTGGGGACTGTCCCCCACCCTGAGCCTTGCAGAGAGGAGCCCTCTCTGGGACAGGGACTAAGGGTGGGCGGGTTCCCGGGAAGGCAGCCGGAAGCCCCTCGGCTCCAGGCCACACCAGAAGCACTCCAGGCCAAATCCGGTTCCTCCCCTCTGGGAACAGCAAACAACCGTCGGCCTCTTCCTTCTCCTCCACCCTGCCTTGGGCCTGAGCAGGGGAGACCTAGCGGCCTTCTGCACAGTACCGCCACATCCCAGATCCTGACCACTGCTGCTGGGATGACCAGGGAGGGGCCCTGTCCGTCCCAGCTCTCTAGCCACCCTCCTTCTTGGCTCTAAGTCAGGCCCCTGTGCAGGAGCTGGTGGCTAGGTGGGCAGGGACCCTGCCACCCTGGCGGAGCTGGGCAGAGGATCAGCCAGGAGGGGCGGGGTAGGAAGGGAGCGACCCAGGGACAGTGAGTGAGCCAGCCGACAGCCAGGGTCAAGCGGCGGGGCTGCCGACGACGGGCGCCCTGCCAGGGACAGTCCTCCCCCTGCCTCCTGTCAGGGCTCTTCTGACCTTGAGGAGGCAGAGGTCCTGGCCACCTGGGCTGCTTGGGCACTAATGCCTTCTCAAGCTCGTGGGGGACCCACCCCACACCCGTGTGAAACTCCTGGGGGAACTCTTGCCAAAGAATGGAGCACGTTGGGACACGCAGGAGATGGAGGCCAAGGTCGCCCCCGCTTGGACTAAATCCCGACACGGCCCGATCTTGGGAAGGCCCGGCTTGGCAGAGGGGGGTGCCGGGGGCCACTGCTCGGGGACGGCCACGTGCTCGTGGGGCTGCGGGCGTGGGGTCCAGACGCAAGGCCGACGCCGACAGAAGCGCGCGGCAGACGTCCCGGGCGTGCGGCCCCGCCCGACTCCACCCCGCGCGGCGCTGTCCGGAGGACCGCGATGAGTTCCCGGAGCCCGCAGCGCGCCCGCAAACCTCGGCCCCGTCCCGGGGGGCCACGCACCCCACCCCGCCGGCCTGGGTCCCCGCCCCGCCCCCACCGGCCGCCCGGGGGTTCGGGCGTGGCGGCCCCCGCCCCGTCGCAGCCCCACGCTCTGGCTGCACCGCGCGGGCCGCTCGGCGAGCCTGGCTCCCGGCCGCGCATCCCGGGGACGGCGCTGGGGCGGCCGGGCCGGGCCGGCTCGCCCGAGGTGCCACCGGGCGCGGCTCGGCGGCAGGGGGCTGGCCGCGCGGGGCGGCGAGCGCTCTGGGCCTAGCGCGGGCCCCGCCCGGCACTCACCAAAGTACACGGTCTTGTCGCACTTGGGACACTTGGAGGCCATGGTCAGTGCACCCGCTCGGCCCGCGCCCTCCGTCCGCGCTCTTCTTCCCGCAGCCGCCGCCCGCGCCGGGACCCGCCCGCCCGGCTGCCCGCGCGCCCATTGGCTGCGAGGCCGGGGCGGAGCCTCGGGGTCCCGCCCCCCCGGGCGGCCGGCGGACTGGGGGCGCCGTGGGGGCGGGGGCGCACCTGCCCCGGGCGGGGACTGAGGGGCGGCGGGACCTGGCCTGGCGTCCCCCACCGCCCGGGCCCCGCGCCCGAGGTGGCGTCTACAGGGGCCCGCCCCGGCGTCGGCGGCGCCGCCCGCGCCCAGGCTGTCTCCATGGCAACGTAGGGGTGAGGGGCCGGGCTGTCCCCCGGCCGCGACGTGGGGCCGGGAGTCCGCGCCCCGCGGTTCGCTGGAGCCCTGGAAAGCGGGTCCTGGGGACCACCACGCCCGGCCCTCGGCGCCTAGGCTGCGTTCCGCTGCGGGAGGGTCGCGGGCTCGGGAGGACCCCACCCCCACCCCGCCGCGCGCGGGGCGCGCCGGGCTTCCCTTTGTTGCTCGGTTTCCATGGCAACGGCCACGCGGCTGGAGCGGAGTCGGATTCCGGGCGCCGGAGGCCGCCGGCCCGGTCCGGGTCGCGGCCCCGCTCCGCCCCGCGCCCCCGCCAACACTGTCTGTGGTGCTGAAGGCGCAGCGCGGGAGGGACGCGCCCGCCGCTCCGGGAAAGCGCGACGCGCTGCGGGGGAGCGCGGCCAGCGCCGCACGGAGGGTCGCGCTCAGGGTCCCCCGCGGACCCCGCCCAGCAGTGCCGGGAGGCCGTGGGACGGCGGCGGACGGCGAAGGCGAAGAGCGGGCACGAGCCAGCCCGCGCGCCCTGTCGCCCCACGCCGCCCGCGCACCCTGACTCCCAGCGCGGTCTCGCCCACCAGACGACCTGGCCCGCCGCGCCCCGCCCGCACTCCCCGTGACCTCCCGCCTCTCCTCGCCTCCCTGGAGCAGCAGAACCCGGCCCTGGGCACGGGGGCGGGGGCCTGGACCCGCTTCCTCCCTGGGCCTCTGCCTCCCCCGGGCCCTTCTCTGGGGGGGAGAGTGTCTTGGGGGCTCGAGCCGGACACTGAGACCTGCCGGGTTCCCTCTGCTTGGTATACCAGGTGTATTTGTCAGTGGGCCAGTGTCCCCCCGCCCTTGGGAACGGGGTGTCGGTGGCGGCCCTGCCCTGGTCTGGCTCCCCAGGGTGGCCCCCTTCCTCTTCCTTGCAGACACACCCTGCAGCCACTGCCATTGCCATGGAGACAACAGCCCAGACACATGTGCCCCTCCAAGCCCGACTGACCAGCCCGACCAGCTCCCCTCTCCACCTCTGGACCCGTGCCAGCCAAGTTGGCGTCAGACAGTCCCCTTCCTGGGCAGGGTGGCCGGCCCTGGGGGCTCTCTGTAAGCTGGATTCGTGGCCCCCTTGCCCCCACTAGGTGCACTACCAAGCCCTCTCCAGCTCCCCACTGTTCTGCCCAGCTTGGGAGCCTCCCAGGGCTAGGGTCTCACCCTCCCTGATTCCAGCCCCCTCTGACACTTGCAGGGCTGATACACACTTCTGATCCTGCTCTGGAGACGGACTGGCTGGGCGCAGGTGTCTTCTGGGGAGAGACTACCGGCTGGAGGGGCCCTGAGGGTCCCCTGCCCTGCCTGAAGGCCCCTCACAGGCTGGCAGCAAAGGAATGGCATTTGGCACTGGCGAGGTGCCCCAGAGATGGGACGGCAGGGTGGGGGCAGGAGTCCGGCGGCTGCACTGCCCACCCACCCCAGCTGCAGTCCCTGGGCTGCGGCCAGAGGCTCCCTGACGCCATGGGGCTATTCTGGGCCTGGCAGGAAGGGCCTCGGATCAATGGATACAAAGCAGTGGCCTTGGCTTCCACCTCCGCGACCATGGAGGGCCACAGGCTGGGGCACTGCCAGGGCGGGATGGGCCCTGGTGTGGAGAGAGCAGCACAGGACACGTGGCTGGGGGGTGGCAGGTGTGGGGAAGCCGGAAGGGGCCAGATGGCCAGGCAAGGGGCCGCAGTGGCACGGTGTCATCCCTGTGAGGTTGGCAAATCGCAGGCAGGACCCCCCCCACGCCCCTCCCCCGACTCAGCTCTGGGTGGGGGGAGCCAAGGCTGGGCTGAGTTGTGGACTCGAGGCCTCGGGCAGGGTGGGCTCAGGACAGGTGTGCCGGCAGCCCCCGCGGGGCACCACTCCCTGCCAGCCTGAGGTGCCCCTTGCCCGGGACAGCTGCAGCCCCTGTGGGCCGTTTGCCAGCCAAGTTGTGAGACTTGCTCCCCCCAGCTGTGCCCACTGCTCATTTCTAAGCCTGGCTCAGACCCCCCCAGGCAGCCAGAGCTGGAGCAAGCAAAGGGGTCCTGTGTCCCCAGGGCCTGCCTGCCCTTGGGACAGAGCTCCTGGCCAGGACCTGGGGACACCTCACAGCCCACGTCTTTTCCACAAAAGAAGGGACTTGGCAGAGGAGGGAGGGTGCCCACGGCCAGTGCTGGGAGCAGGACCCTGTGCCGGGGGAGGGGACGGGCGCTCAGGCAGGTGCGGGGGTGCTGGGCTCTTCACCAAGCTGCCCGGGCTGACCCAGCCCCCCAGGGTTGGAAAAGGCCCGAGTTGAGGTTCCAGTCTTTGTCAGGGACCTGGTCTCCCAGCCCCCAGCTGAGACACTACAGATAAGTTCTCGGGCAGTGGGGACACTTGGGTGGGGGGCAGACTGTAGACCACAGCTGGCTGGGAGAGGGGAGACGGAGCCTACACAGTCCTGGCTCGTCACCCTGCGGGGCCCCACAGCAAGCATGCAGGGGAGGCCAGGACGCCCCTTTATCTCTGTCTCCTGGGAGGGAGCAGAAGTGGTTTCTATTTTAATTCCCTGCCTGAGATTTCCACGTTTCAGGGTGCCTGGGAGGGGCCGGGGGAGCAGAAGGCAGAGTCAGGGAGGAGGGCGGAGACCACACCCCCCTGGGCAGCCTGGGCTGACCCCACTCCTGGCCAGCTGATGGCAGCTGAGGGTGGTCCCCAGGGCCCCTCCCCTCTGGTGGCCGGCCAGGCCAACACCTGTCCCTAGGCCTGCAAGGGCGGGTTTGGGGCCCAGGCCGAGGTAGGATTTCTGAGAAGGGACTTGCTGAAATCTGAGCAAATTCTCACTGTGGAAACCGCACACCTGCTGGGCTGCCCGAGACTCAAGCAGAGGTGTCCAGACAGCTGGGGAGGGCTCTGCCAGGGCCAGGAGGGGGCCTGGACCGACCGCCTGGCGCGAGGGCAGAGTCGTGGCCGTGGGTGCCCAGGGCAGGGCCAGCCCCTGCCGTGTGAGAGGCAGCCCTCGGCCCTGCCCACCCCCTGCCGCTCCCCGTGGAAGGGCAGTGGGCCAGGCCCCGTGGGGCAGGTCTGTGGGACAGAGGCCAGGGCTCGCGGAGGCCGTGGGGCTCCCAAGACACTCACCACGCTGCCCGGGGGCCGAGGGAGCAGCTCTGGGCCGCCGGGCGCTGCCCAGCCCTTCCAGGCCTGGCGCCTGGTCCCGGGCTGCCCGAGGGCTGAAGACGGGGAGAGCTGCTGACGACAAAAGACACAGGGAAGGGGCAGTTGGCTTTTTTCTTTTTATGAGATTTTTTTCTTTGTTTTTGTTTAATATGAAAATTACTTGAAAAGACAAGGGGCCGACCCCGCCGGGCAGCTCGATCCTAACATTCCAGGTGTAAGTTACAGAGCTCAAGTTCATCTACAAAAAAAGTAATAAAAATAAAATTTAAAATGGCACCTTCAACAGAACACAACAAAACCTTAGGGCCCGGCCTCCGGGCGAGAGGCCCTGCAGCTCAGGGGCACGAGGCGGCCCCTCTTCTCGCTCCAGCCAAAAAGTAAACACAAAGCTAAAAACAACTCCTCGGCATTCTCGGAATAAGTTAGACCGCACTTCTTCTTCCTCTCCTGACGTGTCCACCGAAGGAGCAGTTTCTCTGCAAGTGAGGGCGGGAGGTGGGGCTCTACCAAACTGAGGAGGGCGGGCAGCGGTCAGGTGGGGAGGGGCCGCCCGGGCTGGCGGAGGCGGGCGGCCCGCGGCAGGGCAGCAGCCCCTAGTCCTCGATGACGATGGGCTCGTCGTTGACGGGCGCCGGCGGGGGCGGCCGCAGTGGCAGGGCCTGGCTCTGGCGCAGGGCGATGGGCTTGTAGGGCCGGCGGGCAGCGCGCTTGGTTTCCGAGGACGAGAGCAGCTTGCGGATCTTCCTGTGAGCGGAAGAGCAGGCGGTGAGGCCGGGCAAGGCCAGGACGCCGCGGGGCCTGTCGCCACCCCGCGGGCCCCCACCTGGTCTCCTCGGTGGCCATGTAGAACACGTCATCCGGGGCGTCGATCCAGTTCATCCGCCGCCGCTTGACGGGGGGCAGGGAGCCCCCCCGGATCAGGCGCACTTTGGTGGGGTACGACTTCCCGTTGAGCAGCAGGTTGCGGCTTGGTCCCTGTGGTGGGGAGCAGGCGTGCCTCCTGGGCAGCCGGCCGGGGCCATCCCCCCATAACCCGCACCCACCTGGGAGGGGCCTGGCTGACCCTGGCTGCCACCCAGCGCACCACACGGAGTCCCCGCCCTGGCCAGGGACAGCCTCTGAGGGCTTCCCGGGGCCGGACAGCCGCCTGGCACACGGCGAGCCCGTGTCCTGTAGCCGGCCGCCCTTACCATGTGCCTCGTCTGTCCGTGGTTTGCCAGACCTGCGGAGAGAGGAGGGAAGATGAGCCCGGGGAGGGGCGCGTCCTGCACCCACCCACATCGCCCACAGACGGGGCGGAGCCAAGAGGCAGGGACCTCCTGGGCCACCCCGAGGGGCCTGGGGACATGGGCCTCAGCTCCTCTTGGTCCCAGCCCAGGCCCACAGCTCCGGCCAACAGAAGGCGCATCAGCGGGGGCTGCGGGCAGACGGCCTGGGGGGTCTCAGATCTGATATCCGCTCCCCGCACGCAGCCCGCCCCTCACTCCCTCGGCTGCGGACACAGGAAGCCTGGTTTGCACAGGAACCGGGCAACGCCTGCTGCGGCCCCGGCGAGACCCTCTGCAGGGCACGGCCCCGCTGACGGGCACTGCTAGAGCCCAGGGCGCCAGGAGTCTTCCCAAGGGCTGAGCTGCCCTCGCTGACCCAGCCAGGGGTCTGGAGCCACAGTCCCCTGCCGGTGCCTCAAGTCACGGCCCACAGCACCACCCCAGCCCCAGCGCCCTGCCGCGTGCTCGGGGGAACCCAAGGCCTCTGACCTCTGCCGGCATCGCTGGGGCCGGGCCAGGCTCCTGGTCACCCCCACCCAGGCCCACCCCGGGCCGTCACGGCCTCCCGTGCCCGCCCGTGATGTGAGCGTGAGCGCGAGCGTGGGTGAGTGGCAGGTGGTCCCGGGAAGGCCCGGCCCCCGGAGAGGACAGGACACGGCACCTCAGCTCAGCTGGCTGCCCGGCCTGTGGCACCACAGCACCCTGCCCGTCCCCACGGTGCTGCTCAGCCACAGAGCCACAGCCTGTGTCCGAAGGAGCGCGGGGAGCCTGTCCAGCCCCCCGCCCCCAGGGCACTCCCGGGTGGCTGACCGCCCCAGCCTGCGCAGCCCTGCCAGGCAGGACGGAGAGCAGCGCCCAGCTGCCCGGTCTGCAGTGCCCCCAAGCAGGGACAGCCACCAGCCTCTGGGCACCCGCTGGGACCCCAGGCCCGGGGATGGCCACTGGCACGAGGGCTACTTACCCAAGTAAGTGCCTACCAAAGCGGCAGGTTGGCGGAGGGAAGAAAACACACACTTTAGAGTTAGAGCGAGTGGCGGCACCCGCCAGCGGCCCGGAGGTCGCGGGACGCAGCGGCAGCCTGCACAGGGGCAGCAGGGTGAGGCAGTGCTGGGGGCCGCGCCCGCCCGGGCAGACTCCCGCCCTCCGTGCCGACGCCCGGGCCCCTCCATCCGGCCGGCCCCTCACGGCCGGGGCGCTGCGGTGCTCCCCTGAGGGAGGGGCCTGCAGCGGGACCCCCCTTGGGGACTGCACGTGGGACTCAAGTATGTGCCTTTTGGAAATTGGCGGGCAACAGGTGGACTTGTACCTAACTTGCTTGACAGCTTTTTACAAAACAAAACCAAAAGCTCAAAGCTGTTTGCTGACACGAACTCCCCACTGTTCCCTTAGATCTGACCGTCCCCCAGGTGCCCTGCCCCAGGGGTGCCCCGGGAGTGGCCGGCCACGGCCGCACTGTCCAGACCAGGCGGCCACAGGGGGCGCCCAACACAAGGATGGGGCCCGGCGAGACGGAGCCCCACTGAGGGGCTGCACAGGTGGGGGGGGCTGCTGCCAGGTCGCTACGCTCCTGAGCGGCTCAGACTGCCGTGGGCCCCACGGGGATGCGCCTGCTGGGGGGCCCCGCGGCCCGCGAGGCTTCCCCAGGCAGCCGTGACAGGGACTGTCCTGAGGGGCCGAGGCTCGGCTGGACGGCCACTGCCTGCTGCCACCTCCTGGGTCCCCCTGCCCGGCCACCACCTCGGCCGGCACCCTGAGAGCCAGTCCTGACAGCCTGCGGAGGGGTCTGGGCCCGTCCACCTGTCAGGCCAGCACCCCACGCACCCATTCACCTGGGCCCTGCACACCTGCCCTCCCCACACCGACGCCGCCCGGCTCGGTCCTATCTGCTCGTCCCCCAGGGGGCCGGGGTCCCGCAGCCCCTACTCCAACCACTGCCGGGCGCCTGAGCCCGTCCTCGGACAGAGGGTGCCAAGCCTTTGCGCAAGCTCAGTCCCCGTGGCCCCTGCAGACACCCTCGACCCGTCCCCACCGTCCCCACCCAGCGGGGCGCACGGGAAGATGGCAGGCACAGCGCGGGCGGCCCCGAGAGCCAGGCAGACGGCATGCGGGCAGTCACAGCGCAGCGGCACAGCGCGGGCGGGTGGCGGGCACCAGGGCCAGACGTGCAAGGACAGTCCACTGACCGGGCGCCAGGCCGGAGGGGCCGAGGGCCAGGTTCCCCGGGCTCGTGGGTTCCTCGCCAAGCGACAAGTGAAGTCGGGAGGAGCGTGGGGGACTGGGCCGAGGCCCGGGCTCAGGTGGACTGGCCAGGGACGTGCCCTGTGCCGCCGCCGCGAGGCCGACACACTCAGCAGCAAGCACACACAGGCACCGCGACGGGGGTCGGCCGCAGCGCCCAGGCCAGCGGCTGCCCCAGGCCTTACCCCTACTGGGCATCAAGAGGCGCTTCTTCATGTTGCCTGGCAGCGCCCACGGGACAGGAGAGAGAGGAGAGAAAACAGCATCAACAGGCGCAGCCGCGCTGCGCTGGGGCCTCGCGGGCCCCAGGACCGGCGGAGACCCCGCTCGGCCTCCCCACCAGGGCGGGCGCCGCAGGCCCGGACTCACCGTCCACCCCGTTGTGCTGCTCGTAGCTCCGCTTGCCCAGGATGGTGGGGGAGCCGTTGTTGATGACGGGGGCTGCCTTGGCGGGGGTCAGGCCGCTGAGCACGCTGGACACGCTCTTCACGGGGTCGGGCTTTGGGGGGCGGGGGTGGGTCTCTGTGGGAGCAGCACAGGGGGTCTGGGTCAGCTCCGCCCAGCAGGGCGGCAGGAGGGAGGGTGGGGAGCACACCGAGGGTCCCCGGACACCCCGGTGACGGCAGCCCCACGCTGACGGGGCTGGAAGGGGCTGGGCGAGCCCTCGGCCGCGGGCCCACCACAGGCGGCACGTCCAGGCCAGCCCTGCACCCCTGGCAGAGTCCCGGCCCCTCCCGCCAGGCCAGCGGCCTGCAGGACCCCGACGCAGGCCCCAGGCACCACAGACCCCAACTCAGCCTCCCCGTCCGGGCCACTGGGCTGAGGGCAAGCCCTGGCACCCGGCCACCTCCACCCACAGGACGAGTGTGAGGCCGGCCGCGGGGCCCAAGACCCTAAACAGGGAGCAGTGCCACAGCCACTTGTGTCTGTGCAGCACACACTTAGCTCATGGCTCTGGAATGTTCTTCCCAGAAGGAAAGTCATCCCCATGTCACGAGCCCATCCGAGCCCAGCACAGGGTGAGGCTCCCCACCCCAAATGTCTGGCCCAACCCCTGCAACAAACTGCTTCTGGCTGGGCCAGGGGTGCCAGCTGGGGTTCTCAGGTGTCCCCAGACCCTGGAAGGAAGGAGGACCCCGCTGCTGAGGCTGCCGGCCAGGTGTGCACCCCACCCGGCCGGGGCTCTGCAAAGGCCTGGTGCTGCCTTCGTGCGGGGGCTGAGCCCAGGGGGAGCCTCTCTGCGGGCAGCAGGTGACCACCCTGCCTGGTGGCCTTGCGGGCAGGGGCACACCCAGCCCAAACCCGTGGCCACAGAGAGGCCGGCAGGGGAGCCGTCGGGCATGCCTCGGGGAGGCCAGGCCCTGCAGGAGGCGGGGATGCGGCCTGGGCCCATGGTCGGCTGGGGCCTGGCGTGGCGCGAGGTGTGTCCCAGCGGGCAGCCCTAGGGCCCCGGCTGGAGGGGCCCCGGCTGGAGGGGCCCCGGCTGGAGGGGGCGTGGCCGCCAGCATGCAGCCGCCTGGCCGCTTACCGAGGTACCGCAGCACGGCGTCCAGTGGCTTGCGCACCGCCTGCCTCGGCACCAGCGGGCTCTGGGAAGCTCCGGGCAGCCGGGCTGTGCCTGCAAGGGGCCACGTGGTGTGAGGGCACCGCCTGCTCCGACGGGCGCTCTCACCCCGGGGAGGGGACGGGGAGCGCGGGCCCCGCCCCACTGCAGGGCCAGTCCCGGGGGGCCGGGCACTCACACTCGGCCTTGATGGCTGCGCTGTTGATGGGCATGTAGGGGTGCCGGGCGGCGTGCCACGGGCGCAGGATCTCGCGGCACAGGCGCCGGGCGATCCTGGTCAGCTTGGTGGTGTGCAGGTAGAAGGCCTGCCTCGTCTTCATGGCAAACTTGGGGCTCCCGCTGCTCCGGGCTGGGATGCCGTGGGGACTCTGCAAAAGGGGGCGCACCGCCCCGACACAGCGCCATGACCGGGGGCCGGGGACCCGGGAGGCCCCACGCGGCCGGCGGGGCGGGCGCCGCCCACTTACCATGTTATTGCGGTTTGGTCCTGGCCTCTCTCCATCTAACCGGGTTGGCATTTTCAAGCCACCATATTTCTTCCAATATGTCCAACAAGATGCGCAGAGACGACACTGCATGTTAGGGGGACCCCAAGAATACCACTGGTAAGACTGTGTGGCTACGGACAACAAAGTTGGAAATAGACGGATTCTTAAGCAGAACCAGCGACGTCAGAGTATTCCACAGCGTCCCTGCCCCCCAGCCGGGCCCGGGGCAGGAGGGGGTCCCTGGTCCCCTGCCCCAGGGACACCCGCACCCCCCAAGAGGCTCCCCACCCACGCCCCACTGCCGGCACGGCCCCCGTCATCGGCAGGCCCCCCCCAGCCTGGGCCCGACGGGACCCTTGGGGACAACGCGGAGCACCGCGGCACGCAGCCGGGCGTCCCAGCGCCCTGCCCGCCCAGGGCACTTACTGTAACAGCTCTCGCAGGCCCGGCCGGCCCCGGGGCTCTGGCCTGGTGCCCCCGTGCCGTTCACCACGCCGGCCTTGACGTTGTTGACGCTGATCTGGTTTGGATTTGGCTTATTACTGAAAGCGCGAAAGGAGGGAAGGAGGAAGTCACAGGGCACGAAGCCTCGAAGGCCCCTGTGTCTGCACAGCACACAGCTCTGCCGGGCGGCCCTTGTCCAGATGACGTCCCCGCAGCCCTCGGCCCCACCAGGGGCCTGGCCTCCTCCCCCAGGTTCCTGGAGGTGGGCCCCACCGAGGCTCAGGTGGGCGTCCGGGCCCCCAGCCCAGCCCAGAGCCCAGCTCAGGGGGCTCACTCGCCTGGGTGCTGATGCCCCCACCAGCCAGGGGCCTGGGACGCACCGAGACAGCCCCCCAAGGGTGCCCGACGCCCCAGCCTCAGAGCCAGCCCCGCCCCGCCCCCCGCCGGCCCCAGGGACCACGAGGACAGCTGCCGGGGACACACTTACTAGTTGGGAATATAGACTTGCTTCAACTTGCTCTCAGCTTCAGCTGCCTTCAAGCGTTTCTTAAGACAACAGAGGATCAGAGAGGTCAGCAGGTGGGGCCCAGGGGGGCTCAAGAACCCCCCCAGTACCACAGCCTGCACCCCTCTGTCCCAGGGCCCGACCCCAGAGGGCGCCACGCAGCGGGACAGGGCCTACCTGCTGCACGTATCTGTCGGTGGTCTTCCACATGTAGTAGTACTCGATGATGCTGGTGAGCGACTTCCACGGGAGCTGGGAGGGAGACACGTGTCACTTGGGGCAGGGACGCGGCTGCGGCCCAGATGGGCGACGGGGGAAGGGGGAGGGGGGAGGGGTGCGGCGGTGCTGGGGCGTCACGGCGGGGCCCCCTCAGCAGGGGTGGGGGCAGCCGAGAGAGATGCAGGGAGAGGAGCTGCCACAGGTCAGGGCTGGGCCCGGGGTCCTAGGGCAGGTGGCACTGCCCACCTGGCACTCCAGCGGTCACTTCTTTTTATGTTTTTAATTTAAAAAGTTCTATTTTTTTTAGAGACACACAGGGTCTTGCTGTGTGGCCCAGGCTGGGGTGCGGTGGCGTCATCACAGCTCACTGCAGCCTCCACCTCCGGGGCTCCAGCGTCCTCCTGTCCCAGCCTCCCGAGTGCCTGGCCACACACCAGCCACCGTGTCGAGCTGCACTTGACCTTGGTCTTCACTCCAGGCTTCTCAGAACACGTCTCTGGGTGAAACCACTTAGCTTCGCGGCTGCCTTTCGCTCTCGCGTTCCCCGTCGTTCCTGTAATACTTGGCCCACTGCTCTTCCTCCTGTGCCCCAGGCACCGAGCGCCGCGGCTGCAGCCCCAGGGTTCCAAGTTTGCGGCGCTTTCGCCGGGACTACTCGCCAGTGGGCTGCTGCCAGGTCCCCGCGTTCCACCTCCAGCTACTAGAATGTCGTCTTCTAATTGCTAAGGTCTTGAGTTTTCCAAGCCTACGCCATGGTTAGAGAATCCCACCTGCAAAGTTTCTGCTCCTCTGGCATTTCCTGACTACGTAACCAATTTTCTGCAGACACGTGCGGCAACGTGGATTCCGTGGCACGGACCACCTGAGAGCCCTGTCTCACCAAGGGTGGAATCTGGATGGTTCCTGTGCTTGGTCCACTTGGGCAGCCGGGACCCTGCTCCCTGGGCCGTGGCCCCGCAGCCGCTCGACTCTGGTGGGCGGTGGCAATGGTGTCACTGGTGGGGGTGGGCGGTGGGGGTGGTGTCGCTGGTGGCGGTGGGCCGTGGCGGTGGGCAGTGGGCAGTGGCGGTGGCGGTGGGCGGTGGGGGTGGCGGTTGGCGGTGGCGGTGGTGTCGCCGGTGGCGGTGGGCGGTGGGGGTGGTGTTGCCGGTGGCGGTGGGGGTGGGCGGTGGGGGTGGTGTCGCCGGTGGCGGTGGGCGGTGGGGGTGGCGGTGGCGGTGGGCGGTGGGGGTGGTGTTGCCGGTGGCGGTGGGCGCTCAGCACTGGTGCGTCTCCTCCCCCACGGCCGCGCCGCAGCCTCCCCCTTCTCGGTTCTGGAGTCTGAGGCGCTGTTCCCAGCCCACGTCCTCTGGCTCTATCTGTCTCTCGCCTGAGGAGGTTTCTCAGGTTGTTCAGCCAAGTGAGAGACACATCTGCCTGGCCGAGGCCGCTGGCTCTGCAGCTGGTCAGGAGCTCGGCCATCGCGCCTGCCCGGCACCCTGTCCCCTCGGCTCAGCACAGCCCACCGAAAGCCATCTCCCCCAGCAGACGCTTCCCCTGGACGTAGCGCCTCAGTGGGTCCCCCGGCTGCCCATCTGCCAGGCCTGGGCCATTCTGTGCGCTGTCCTCGCTCCAGGCTGGTCCTTGCTCACTTCTCCGGCCCTCTGGCCGCTTCTCCAGGCTCCGCTGCACTGACCTGGGCTGTTACTGTTTTGATGACGCCCTGCTCACGTGATGGCTACGCTGCTCTGTCCCGGCCCCTCAGAGGACCAGGGTCAGGCCACCCCGCTCCCTGCACGTGGCCACGCGCCTCTCTGCCGTGGTGGTGAGGATGCTCTTCTTTCAAACAAGTGTAAAGCATTTTGGGAGGATTTGCGGGGGGCGGGCGGGGGGGGGCAGGAAGGCCCTGCAGGTTCTCTAGGCCAGAACTGCCCAGGGACATCCCCCAAGGACACCCCCCAAGAACACCCCACAGGGACGTGTACGCAGCCCAGCTTAGTTGAAAAAACAAAGACAAGCACAGGGGCCACCGTGGCAACAGGAGGCTGCCAGGCGTGTGTGAGACCCTCGTCCTCGCCACGGCGGCAGCGCACACAGCCCCCTCGCCCAGGCCCTGGCGCCCCCACGCCTGTCTGCTCAGCACACGGCGGCCGTTAGCCACAACGCTGGCAAGAAACGCCGTGGCCTCTGGGGCTGAGCCGCAGGACGGGAGGGTGGCGGGAGGCCAGGGCCGGCCGTGGGGCACACGCAGCTCCACGTGGGGGCCGGGGCTGCAGGGCGGGCCCCCCAAGAGGAGAGTGGGGCCCAGCCAGCCCCTCCCGTGCCCCGGCCACGCTACTCACAAAGTCTTGCTGAATGTCTGTGAAATCCTTCCCGTATTTTTCCAGGGCTTCCTCGAAGAGGTTGGCCTCTGACGCAGACCACTCCTCCATCTCGTCCCGGCACAGCACCGGCCCGCCCTGCGGCACCAGGGCCGAGATGGCCTTGGAGATGTCGTAGATGTTCCTGTGCAGCGTGTCCATGGCGTGGAACTGCAGCGGGACAGCAGAGGTGCCCGTGGTTACTGCCACCCAGGCCCCGAGGAGGCTCTTCCTGCAGCTGGTCGAGGCCCCCACTCCCTCAGTGCCTCAGGTGACGCCCTGGGCTGCCCAGGTCCCTGGCAGCACCCCGCTCCCCACACCCTTGGGACCCGTGGCTGAGCCTCGGGCGACCGGCAGAGGCCAGGGTCCAGGCAGGACGGGCACCTCCCCAGGGTCCCGCATGTGTGGGGCGGGTGTGGGCCCAGGCGGAGGGAAGGGGGGCACGGCTGCCCCTAGGCCCCAGCCGTCCCGCCCCCGGCAGCCACTCACCAGGGTGATGTCCCGGGAGGCGGCGGCAGCGCTCATGTGCAGACTGGGCTGGCGGACAGAGCTGCTGCAGTCCAGGGCCCGCGCAAAGGTGCCCACAGAGCTGGGGACAAGGAGACGCGCTGACGGCCGGAGCCAGCCAGGACGCGGGCAGGGCTGGGAGGAGCAGAGAGGCCACGGGCACCGGAGGGAGGCCTCGCAGGCCTGAACTCCGTGTGCTCTCTCGTCCCCGGGCACAGAACGTGCAGAATGGCCCAGCGTGACTTTACGAATGCTCCGAAGCTCGTGTGTCTGAGCGTGTAGCGGCCACTGCGGGGTCAGGAACCCTGAGCTCCCCCTGCTCTCCCCCAGGCTTCTTTCTGCCCCCTGAGCTGCTCGCAGGAAAAGCAGACGGGCCCTCGCCGACGGCGGCCCTGGGCCGTGGCCGCCTCCTTCCTCCCCAGCAGCCCCGCCCGTCTCCAGCCAGCCTGGGCAGGCCAGGGCTCGAGAAAACACTGTCCCGTCCCGGCCTGGCCTTGCCAGCCCCAGCCCACAGGCAGCAGCCCCAGCGGGCCAACTCCACCCTCAGGGAAGCGGAAGCACCTGGGCCGGACCCTCCCGAGACTCTCTGGGAACTCGGGGTCCCAGGGAGGGCCTGTGGGCTCCACATCCCCAACGCCCACTGCAGGGTGAGGCGAGCAGGGCCGGGGCCCCCGGTGGGGTCCTGCCCTGGGGGGCAGGCAGCACCACGGCCATCCCCGGCCCGGGCACTCACCGGGCCACCACCAGGAACTGGTCGATCTGCTTGTCGATGAGCGGGTTGTGCGCCTCCCACACCTTGGTCTCCAGCTTGGCCTGGTCCCGGCCGTCCTCCTCGCCTGCAGGCAGGAGTGAGGGCTGCTGAGAGCCACCGTGGCTTCCCGCAAGCCCCTTCTGAGCGGGTGCCCCAGGGCGAGGGCCGCAGCCCTCTCCTACCCGGGTGCCGGGGGCTGCCGGGACGGAGGGAGGGACGGGCTGCGAGAGCCACGGAGGCAAGGCCCGGGGGAGGCCGCAACGCACGCTCACGCTCATGCTCACGCACACGCGTGCTCGCACGGAGCCCCAGGGCACGCTGGGCACCCAAGGGGGGAACACGTCGCCCCCCTCCAAGGCTGGGGGGCCGTGGTGTGGGGAGGGGCGGCGTGGAGACGGCAGGTCAGGCCCGACCCACCGCCCGCGTGGGCTCTGCACTCGGCTGGGACCACAGGCTAAGGAAGATGCATCTGTAAGTTTTAATCGCGCTTTTTATGTTGAGACGCCGAAGAGTGACGAGCCACTGTACGAAGTCACAGAGGCCCATGGACCCGCCCTCCCCACCCCCAGGGAAGGTCCCGTGTCACGTCCCACGTCAAGACCCCCATCACAGAGCGCACACCCGCTCGCAGGGACCCTCTGGCACCGAGGCCCCACGCTGGCCCGCCTGTCCCCCCAGGTCAGGCCCCGGGCACAGCCAGAGCCTCACCTGCCAGCCTGCCCGTCCCCGACCTGTGGGGAGCTGGGGGGTGACAGGACAGCCCCCACAGGACGCTGGCGAGAACGTGGCCACGGCCTGCCATGGGCAGGGGCCGCCAGGGCTCCTGATGGGGCAGCCTTTGCTCCAGAGAACAAACAGTGGGGCCAGGAAGAGCCCTCGGCGTGGCCAGGCCCGACCCTGGGAAACCGCGGAGGACGCTCCTGTGGTCGCCCCGGCCGACTCCCCGGCCGAGGCCACGTCCACAATTCAGCGCCGGGATCAAGTGTCACGTTATCACATCTCCGCAAGACGCCGTCAGCTCCCCTCAGCCCTGGGCAGGGACAGGTCTCCCGACCGGGGACTCTCTCCCTCTAGGCGCACGCGGTGAGCTCCCGGGGCCGGGCGGGGCCGACGTCCCCAGAAGACATCCGTCCCTCACCGCAGGGAACCACTCTGGGCCTCCGAGGGCCGGGCGCCCTCGGCCGCGTGTCAGAGGTCAGGCCTCGTGGCCTCTGGGAGGCAGCGCCCAGCCAGGTTCCGGGGTCCGGGAGAGACCCTGCGCGAGACGCACACAGACCCAGGGGGAGCCGGGCGGCCGGAGGCCTGTCTCTGTGCCACGGTGGGGTTTCCCACGTCGTGGGTGGTCTCCTTCCCGTGTGGACACTGCCCTGAGACGCCCACCCTGGGCCCGGGTGCTCCGGGAAGCTGGGGTCCAACTCCTCGCATTCCGGGGTCTGAGGGCCACAGTGCCACCCCAGCAACTGCCAGGCCCAGAGACGGGAGCTGAGTCGGCCCTCGGTGCCCCAGCCTGTCCCTCACTACTGCCTGGGACAGTCGTGTTCCCTCTGGAATGCCACATGCAGTAAAGGCAGGCGTGCTGTTTTGTGTCACTAAAAAGGGACACGTGTTACAGGAGGTGGGGAAGGCTCTGGAAGCCACATGACTCTCTCTGCCTCCCACCAGACGGTGAGGTCACGGGGGTGGCCCAGGCACCAGGAGGTGGCAGCCGCGGGGAGGGGCAGGGCTGCTCCCGCACGGCCCCCGCTCTCCAAGTCAGACCCGGGGCTTTGCCCGACTTCAGGCTCCTTCTTCCGCCCGCACGGATTCCAGCCAGCAGAGCTCCAGGTGACGTCCTTTCACCTTCCAGGCCACCGTTTCCCTGGTCCCCACCGTGATGCAAGTTCCCGTGGGTTTCCCAGCCGTGGCTGTGCTACTTCCGACTGGATGTCGCGGCCACCAGGCCCTTCCCCCTCGGCTGGGCCGGGAAGGCAGACGCCCTCCAGGCCGGGGACTCGGGCGTCCCCCCCGCCCCGCACAGCATCTTCAAGGCCACCAGCCCGGTCACTGGAGCCTCGGAGCAGGTGTTCTCAGCCTCACAGGGACGCTGCCGCTGGTCCCCAGGGTGCCGTGCAGGACAGGCACTGCGCTGGCGGGAAGGGGCCGCCCGGCTCTGGTGTGACAGAGTGAGTGTGTCCAGGACGCCCCCGGGAGTGACAGACGGCCAGGGAGGGGGTCTCCGTATGCGGGGCCAGCCCACCGCTCAGCAAGTGCGGCCCCACCGCACCGCGCCTCTCAGCCTCAACCGCAGAAACCAAACCCGGGGGGCAGCCGAGCAACAAGCCACGCAGGACAAGCAGGTGGGGCCGCAGGGGACGAAGGACGCACGCAGGCCAGAGCCTGGCTTCAGAGCGGGGACACAGAACGGCGGCTCTGGACGGGCAGGTCGGACCCTCGTAGCGAGGACTCAGAGGAAAACACAGGGCACGAGATGCCCGGCAGTGACGCCAGAGAGGGAACCGCGTGTGACGTGAGGAACTCGAGGGAGGGGGAGGGCCACCCGAGGGGCCACTTCTGGCCACATGTGCCCAGCCGAGTCCAGGAGGGAGGAGCGGAGGGAAGGCCGGGCCTGAGGTTCCCGTGCCTGCGGGCGCCAAGCCCTGAGGGGACCGAGGGGACACAGCCCTGATGGGACCGAGGGCACACAGCATGGCCACCTTCTGGGAGCCCATTGGGACGCACTGACCCCTGAGGAGCGAACCAGGGAGGGGGACCCCCGAAGGCCCAGCGCACGCTCTGGCCAGGGCTGGCCCGCTGCTAACAGAGGTGGTGTCACCACTGTGGTCCACCTGGGAGACGAGGCCCCCGGGGTTGGGCAGCCAGCAGAGGGGCCCAGCTCCAGAGCCCCGGAGCTCACCCCGAGGACGTCCCAGGGAGACAGGGGAGAAGCCAAACCCAGCTGGACGTTTGGACGGAGCCCAGGAGGTTCCATGCGCCACGGCCGGACTGGTCGTCTGCGGAGACCAGCACAGCCAACCCCAAGGGGACGCAGAGCGAGGCCAGGACGATGCCCCAGAGGGACACAGAGACCTCAGTGCGCCAGTTGTGCGGCTGAGCCCCCACGGGACCCCCAGTTAAAAGCTCAGGATTATTTTAACACCACGTGGCGACACGGCCATGTGGGACGACGGGAAGGAAGGAGATGGAGACGGGCCGTGAGCTCAGCAGGTGGCATCTACTGGCAAGGGGGAGCGGACACAGTCTCCAGGACCGGAGCCCCCGGGGCCAGCTGCAGAGCCGGGAGCAGCTGTCGGTGAGGACCTGGGCCCAGAGCTCGCCCGCGGGCAGCGGGCAACCGCATAGGCCCCTCCATTCACAGCTGACCCCCGTTTTGGCCCAAGGGTCCAAAAACAGACCAGGACAGTGGCCCCGTCAGGACGCCTGCCCAGAGAGGCGGGCCCAGGCCCCCTGGAACCCCCAGGTGCCGGAGGAAGGCTCTGACCCTCAGCAAGCCTCGGCGGCACGCCCTCTCATGTGACCAAAAAGAAGAGACACGAGACGCCGTGGACACAGTCCCAGCACCGCCCTGACATGCAGGTGGCACCCACGGAGAAGGGACTCTCAGAGCGACGGGGCGTCGTTTCCATCTCCCAGAACCTGGAGTCCCAGCTCAGCCACGTAACCAGCACCGAGGCCGAGACGCCGAGGCCCTGCCGGACCCTCGAGGGCAGAGCCGACAGCTGCCCGCCCGCCTCGTGGCGCGGCCCAGCGGGGCTGCGGGCCCTCCCGCCCGAGCGTCAGGAGGGCGGGTCTTCGGGCTGGGAACAAAGGTGGCACAGCGAGCCGCCCGGTGCCAGGCTGCTGAGGGCCGGGAGGAGGGGAGGTCCCCGGGCCCCGCGCCGCGGCCACACCCACTGCCCCTCACCCCTCGCTGGTCTTGAGGGACGGACACCCACAGGCAAAACCCCCCAAAACACCAGAGGATCCCTCCAAAGAAAACTTTCGGGGACAAAAGATCGTTAAAACGTACTGGAAAGCAACTATCAAAAGGACACAGTCTCAGCACGCCAGGGACAGCCAATCGGCACGTTCTGCTCCAAGGTTCTGGGGGGTCCCCGGGACCCCGACTTCCAAAGCCTCGGCCATGCCTGCCGGGAGGGGGGCCCTGCAAGGGGCAGGCGGAGGCGCCAGGGCGCGGCTGCCACCGGCTCACAGAGGCACAGGCACAGCACACCCAGTGCCGCCAAGGAGCCAGGACGGCGCCCCCGGCTGCCTCAGTGCCCCCACCGCCTACCTTCTTTCAGCAGGTCGGTGATGTCCGCCTGGTACCGGTTTCCTACGCGGATCTCGCCTTTGTCCGCCAGGAGGGTCTTCTGCTGCGGGTCGTAGACTAGAGAGTAGAAGAAGAAATCCTGGAAAACACCACGCAAGGCGGAGGCGTCAGCACGTCAGTCAGCACGCGCCCTCGGGGGGCCGCGGGGAGCCCTGAGTCCGGGGGGCAGGGGGGAGGGGCCTGGGGGAAAAAAAACAGACGCCCACAGCCGGGGGTCTCGGGGCCCCTGCCGGCGACTCTGCAGCGGAGGCTGTGGCCACAGGAGGAGAGAGGTACAAAGGCCGAGGGCGAGAAAAGACCCCCGTGTTACTGGAAGGGACGCCCGGAAACAGCAAGGGGCCGACGGTCCAGCCCAGTGAGACCCCATCTGGGTCGGCGGTTCCCACACACAAACCCAGCGCTCCTTGCAGCATGACAACTGGACGTCTGCTTTATAAAACAGTGTTTAAGAGCAAGGAAGACTACGAGGCCCTACGGCACAAATCTGCCACACTCTGGCCACAGTCCTGGGCGTGTGGACACGTCACGGGACACGTCAACACACGGACGGTCACAGAATGTTCTGGACGCAACACCACAGAGCAGCTGACAAGGGCACTGGGCGTGGCCCTCCCGACCACGGGCCTCGCGTGGCACTCGTGTGACCGGGCCCTTCCGGGCCTTCCCCACCCAGGTCCTGGGCAGCTGCGGAGCCGGCGTTCGTGGCCTGCGACCATCCTGCAGCCCTGGCCGAGAGCGCTCGGCGACAGGCGTGGGGGCTCACGCCTGCTCCCCCTTCATCTTCCTCGACTCGATTCGGTTTTCCCAGAAAACCTCGTTCCAGGTCCCTGCCCCGCTGACAACCACCTGTTGCCTTTTCCTTCCACAGCCCCCCCGCAACGCCGCACGTCAGGCCGCCCCCCGCGGCGGATGCCTCGTCCCCCCGGGAAGGACGGGCCGTCCAGGGCGAGCCCCGGCCTGGGCACCCACAGGACCCGGCTCTCCCCCAAATTCCTTCATCACGTTCAGATTCCGCCACCGTTTCTTTAAGTTAGTGAAAACCACGCGGTCTGTGTTTCGTCCGGGTGGCGCGCGGGCCACGGCCCGGGCCGGCCTGGTTCCACCGTGTGCTGCTGCTGCTGACTTGGTTTACCCGTCCCCAGAGTCTGCCTGGCAGGACCTCGTCAGCGAGGACCATGCGAGGCGGGAACAGGCGCAGGGCCCCGGCCAGGCCCTTTTGCGCACTCGCCCCACCCGCTAAGTGCTGTCCCCACCGGGCGCCATCTGCGCGGGACTGAGAGCGGGAAAGGCCGCGAGCGCCAGGAGGGCGTCGGGTCACCCACACCCTGCACCACTTAGAGCCGCTAAGTGTACGGTGAGCATGGAAGACTGCTCGGGCCACCTGCAGACAAGCACCGTCCCGAGCAAGTGTCCGCCCGGCCGACTCCAGCCGGGAACGCACAGCGCTGACGGCCTTTCTGCTCACATTGGCCTCTGTGCCCACGGGCAGCACGGCCTTCTCCGTGGCTCTGCCTGACCCGCAGATGGCACCCTCACGACCCGGTGGAACCGGCCTGGCCTCCGGGGAAGCAGGTCCCGCCTGGGCCCTGCCGCGCTGTGCCTCGTGCCCGGCAGGCGCCATAACCTCCCTGCACCCCGCCTGCTCCCCCGAACGCCGTCTCCCCAGGCCGCCTGGCCCCGACCAGAGCCCGGTCCTCGCTGGACCCCAATTCCCACGCCGGCCGCCTGCTTCAGGCCTTGAGGCAGCAGCAAGCTCATCCCCTCAGGGCTGGGCAGGGCTGTGGGGCTGAGCTGGGGACACCTGTGGCCCGGCCACGGCAGAGAGAGGGGCGCCAGCTCCCTGGATGTGCACAGGGGGGACTCCGGACACGGTGGGAGTGGGGGCTCGGGCCACGGTTCCAACCCCTGCCAGGGCCCAGGTCTTCCCGTAAACCAGGACAAGTCCTCTACGTAACTGGCTGCTCCAGACGCTCTGACCTGCCTGGCCCCAAGCCCCACCTTCCCTCCAGCCACTTCTTCCGGACACTCAGCACCGCGCCCTGGGGCCGTCCTGCTCCCCGGGGGCACGGGGCAGCGTCTGGGGACGGTTTTGGCTGCCAGGACCTGGGGAGGGCATCTGGCGGGTGGCACCCCACAGTGTACAGGGCAGCACTGGGGGTCCCCTTGGACCACGGACAGAAGTGGCCACCGGGGACTCCATCCACTCCTGCAGGGACCCAGGTGGCCCCCGCACCCCTCCCCCGCCCTGTCCTCCCCCCGTCGGTCATCCAGGAGCAAGTGGCCCCCAGGGCAGGCGGTGGACGCTCGAGGAGCCCACGCTCCTCAGGATCGGGACTCGGGTGGCAGCGCACGAGAGGACACTCGGCAGGGACGCTCAGGACGCCAACCCCACTTCCCTCCGACTGGCCAGCGACGGGGGCCCCGGGCCTGGCTGCAGAGCCCAGGCGGGCCGGGCCTCACCTCCCGCTCCAGGTAGGACTTGAGCGACTCGGTCTCGTTGAGCAGAGTGACGCTGCACTTGCCCCTGGAAGAGAAGGACCAGCAGGCTGGAGGGGAGAGGGCAGCCCGGCGGGGCCCTGGGCGGGGAGCAGCGGCTACCTGATGTGGGTGGCGGGCAGGGACTCCAGCTGCCGGGACAGGAACAGCTCCCGGTGCCGCAGCTGGTGCTTGAGCTTCTCGGGCAGGTCCACCATTTCCGGGTTCTCCATTTCCTCTTCGATTTCCCCTGAAGGACGAGGAGGCCCCAGGTCAGCAGGGCCCTGCGGACGCACAGCCCCCGGACGGAGGCCCCACGCCGGCCCTGCGCCTGCCCACCCCCCGCCACCGGGCTCATGCCGCTGACCCCGGTGTCCCCCGGGCAGCCGACCACGGCCCTGGCCGGGCCCCGCAGGTGCTCCGGCACCAACGTGCCCTCACGCCCAGGCGCCCTGAAGGCCCGGGACCCCCACAGGGCGTCAGGGCAGGAAGAGAAGGGAGGACAGTGTCCAGGATTGGCCTTGGAAGCAGCAGGCAAGAGAGCAAGAGGGGAAACCGAGGCACAGCTACCATGTGCCCAGGACCGGAGGGCGAGGGGCAGACGCCCTCTGTGCAGGTGCCCCGTCCCCCAGGCCCCACGGCCAGATGCCCACACAGCCCACCGCAGACCTCCCTGCACCGGCAGGGCGCCCCTCGGGGCCAGGCCACAGCCAAGGCTGGGACGCAGGGACGCAGGGACGCAGGGAGCGGGCATGCGGGCGGCCCGCCCGGCCCCGGGACAGACAGGTGGGCGCCTTACCTTCCTCGCCGTTGTCGGCCCCCGGTCCGGCCTTATAGCAGACTGACAGGGCTATAGAACAGACAGAGCCCACGGCAGGGTTAGCGCCGGCGCGGGAGGCTTGCCCCTGCCCAGGGCCCGGGCCGAGGGCGGCGTGGCCAGGGGCCCGGCAGCCGTGGGGGCCACAGGCCTCCCGCCACCCACCTGGTGCCCACACCTCCGAGGGCAGAGCCAGACGGCCTGGCCCCCACGGGCCCGCCCCCCAGGGGGCCCACCGCCGCCCCCTCCAAGGGTCAGGAGCGAGACCCTCCTCAGCTGCCCCCGCCTGTGCTAAAGAGCCAAATGCCCCCCGGCCTATCCCAGGCCCCAGAAGTGGGGGTGTGGAGTGGGGTCCCCACTGTCCCCATGATGCCCAGCGCCGGCCGCCCGTGGGACACCCCAGCCCCCGCCCCGCCCACCATCTGCCGCTCTCTGCTGCCCCCCTGTGGTGGCTGTGGGAAGTGCTGGCACCTCGGCCGGGGGCGGGGGGCGGGGGGGTGGTGCCCAGACGCCCACAGCTGAGACTGAGGCCAGGGTGCTGCGGCGCCCAGTGGGCCCAGGAGCCTGCACACCTGCCCTGCGAGCCCCCTGCCCACGGAGCAGGGAGGGGCCGTCCAGGGCCTCGGGTCCCAGGTGACATTCCTCCCCAGCCTGGACAGAAGCCCACAGTGGCTCTGAGACCCCCCCACCTTGCCAGTACCCTGATCAATAGCGGCGAGGAGAGGCCCAAGAACAGGGCTCTGGAGTGTGGCCTATCACAGCCTCAGGGCCCCCAGGACACCCCTCAACAGGGGCACAGCCGGGCGCGGTGGCTCACGCCTGTAATCCCAGCACTCTGGGAGGCCGAAGTGGTGGATCGCTCGAGCTCAGCAGTTCGAGACCAGCCTGAGCAAGAGCGAGACCCCCGTCTCTACTAAAAATAAAAAGAAATTAGCTGGACAACTAAAAATATAAAGAAAAAATTAGCCGGGTATGGTGGCGCATGCCTGTAGTCCCAGCTACTCGGGAGGCTGAGGCAGGAGGATCGCTTAAGCCCAGGAGTTTGAGGTTGCTGTGAGCGAGGCTGACGCCATGGCACTCACTCTAGCCCGGGCAACACAGAGAGACTCTGTCTCAAAAAAAAAAGAAAAAAGAAAAAAGAAAAGAAACCAGGAAGGGACAGCAGGGCAGCCCCTCACCCCTCACGCTCCAAAGCCCCCCAGTGGGACCCTCAGGAACGGCTCAGGGCCGGGGCAGGCTGTGCCCAACACCCCCCCTGCAAGCTCCTGAACCCCCACGCTGCGCCCTGAGGGTGCCAGGGGCGGTCACCTCTGCCTGTCACTCGAACCCTCAGGAGGACGGCCCTACGGGGCCAGGCCACAGCCCCACCGAAGGCAGCACCCAGGGACGAGCATCTGTGCCGCAGCGGCTGCCGTGCGGCCCCCCTGGGGGTCCTTGCACCTCTCCCCAGTGTGGGGCTCGGGGACAGCCGGGCCCCCCTCCCCCAGCTCGGTGAGCTCCCAGACGAACAGGAGACACTCGGGGACAGACAGCCCGTGGGACGGGCGTGGACCCTGCAGGGGTCCCTCCAAGATGGAGCAGCTGGGCCGGGCCAGGGTCTGAGCCCCTCTGGGGCCGGCAGACCTCGTCACCCACGACGTCACCCACAACGTCTGCTCCCTGCAGCTGGCCTCAGCTCACAGCGACCGCACAGAGGGGCTGCCCGGACAGCTATCCAGGGAGTGAGGCCCAAGGTGGCTCTGCCAGGCACCTCGGGGGCCGCATGTGGGCTGGGATGCCACCGTCTGCCTGTCCTGCCAGTTCCAAGGAGGCCCCTCTGGGAAACCCGCGCCTCTGACACCCGCAGTGGCGTCAGGCTGGGGTCCCTCCTGGAGCCGTCTTGGTGGCCCTAGGTGCCCAGGGACGGGGACCGCAGTCACTCTGCGCTGCTCATGGACACGCCCGGCTCCATGGTGACACGCACTTCCCTGGGCCACGGGAACAGCAGGGCTGCGCTGCGGCCACCCAGCCAGCCAGCAGTCCCCACAGCACCCCAGGACAGAGCAGAACGGCCCCCGATGTGGTGGAGGAGCCGCCCCTGCCGCAGACGTGCTGGCACCTGCGGGGCCACACCAGTGCTGAGCCACCAGGCCCTCCAGACACGCTGCTCGTGCACCCGCGACCCCCATCTCTGCTCCTTGGCACCTGGAGGCTGCAGCGTCTGGGCTGGGGGGTCCAGGCGGTGCCCAGCGCCAGCGATCCCTCCTCGGGGCAGGTGATCAGGGCCCGACTGTCCCACGGAGCCAGGGAGGCTGTGGCAACTGGCTGCTCCCTCTGGGCCAGCCCCGCGCCCACAGCCTGTGGGGCTGCCGGGGCTCACCCCACCCGTGCCGGGGCCCGCTGCACTGACCCCCGGGCAGCTCCCGCCCGTGTCCACCGGGGCACTGAGGACAGGGTCCGCGCCGTGCGACGGGGGAGGGGAGGCGCGCCCACACCCACCCTCCTTCCCAGAGCAACCGCCTGGGCCCCAACCCCCAGCAGAAGCTGACGGAGCATGGGGGTCCCGCAGGGAGCCCCACCCAGGGTGGCGGGGGGGGGGGGGGACACCACAGCGAGTCCCTAACGCCCCAGAGGCAGGGAGGAGGCCTGGCTGCGGTCCTGCCCTCACCCGCAGCACCCGGGGCGGCGAACAGTGCCAGGGGCCTTCCAGCACCGCCACGGGGGGCCCGGACCCCCGCCCACTGGGAGCTGGGGCTGCAGCCCACCCGGTGACAAGGAGACACCGGGGACGGCTCCTAATAGACTCACGGAAAGTGACGTTCCCAGTCAGGCCCAGGGGGCCTCACGGGCTGGGGGGTCTCACCTGGGTGACGGGGTACAAGTGGCAGCGAGGAACTTGCCGCGCGTCTGCTGTGCCCCCGCCCCCCGCCCCCCAGGAGCCCTTTGGCGGGAGGGACCCAGTGTGGCTGCGTCATGGCGCCGGCGTGCCCGGCCGGCCTGGCAGCCCTGGTGAGTCAGGGCCTCCCCGGCGCCCCAGCCTGTGCCGCTCCCAAACCAGCAGCGGCCCCGGGGCCGGGCGGCCCTGGCTCACCCGCCACGTGGGGGCTCCCAGTGCTCGGGCACCTGCTCCAGAGTCAGCCGGGCCCAGCCACGACCGCGAGGGCGCGATTCCTCGGTCCGGGAGCCCCACCCCTGCGAGCCCCCCCAGGGCAGGCTCAGGTCTGAACTGTACAGAGGCGGGCAGGGACCGGGCTTTCTGAGACGCTGCTCGGTGACACCAGCACCGTCGCTGCAGGTCCGGGCAGCAGCTGCAGCCTCCTGGCCTGGGCAGCACCGCCCCCTCCCGACACGTCAGGGGGACGGTCCCGCCAGATCTGAGAAGCCTCCAAGTGATCATAAAAGAAACACAAGAACCTTCCACCAACAACCTACACCCAGCCGGCCCCACAAGCACACGCAGGATGTCGGAGAGAGGCAGACCCACTTCCTCCAGAGGGGCCGTCGAGACCCCAAGGGACGCGGTGGAGAGATTTCATCTACCCTGGCCCGTGGGGAAGGGAGGCCAGAGCCCTGCACGGGCCCCACCGCGATTCGGCAGGTGCACAGACCCGCGGCGGCTGCGGAGGAGAGGACGGAGCAGGCAGGCGGAAGGTGGCCCAGTGAGGCCAGGACCCCGAGAGCGAGCCCGGGGGGTGGCAGGACCCGCCAGCCCCGCACCCCCACCCTCCCCGCCAGGAGGCCACCGGGCACCGGGACTCACTTGCGTGCTTGTCGGCCAGGGCGATGAGGGTGCTGGAGATGTCCCGCCGCCGGTAGAAGCACACCACCTTGGCCTCCACGTTCCCGTTGGCCGTCTGCAACGCAAGGCACAGGCCCCTGAGAGACACAGCACCGGCCGCGCGGCTCCCCGGGGGGCTCCAGACCGGCCGCGGCCGTCCCCGCCCTGGCCCCATCTGAGGACCCCGGGAGCAGCCACGTCCCCTGTCGGGACTCCAGCAACAGGCACGTCACAAAGGGACCCAGTCCCAGAGCACGGCAAAGGCCCCGGGGCGGGGGCTGGGAGGACCCAGGGAGGGGATACACGGGAGGGACCTCAACCCACATCTCGACCCTCCCTCTCCTCTCGACCCCTGGTCCCTGTGGGCACCACCTGAGAACCCCAGAGAATGTGTCCCCACCAAGCCGGCACGGTCCTGGTCAGCTCCTCCAGGCATGGCAGGCGCCACCCTGGCCGGGGGCCACAGCCGGGGCCTGCAGGGTCTCCTCCCGGCCAGCCCCTGCCTGCTCAGCGCCGGTCCTCGGGACGGCTCTCTGGCCGTGGAGCTCTCTGCCCTGGGCCAGGTGGCGGAGCTGACCCTGCCCCTCTGCACCCGGCGGTGAGCCGTGGAGGACAGCCACGGGTGCAGCCCTGACTCGGATCAGCATCAGAAACAGAGAAGAGCCCAGGTGGGACCTGGAGCCCAAACCCCAGGTGCTCGAACTTCAACTCTGTGGACCCTCCGAGTCGGCTGAGCTGCAAACGCCCGCGCGGCAGGACTGGAGTGAGAGGCTGCCAGGGAACTCGCTGGGGTTCACACACAATCCTCAGCAGGGCGAGGACCGTGCAGACCGCAGGCCAGTCGTCGCGGAACTGCTCGGCGCGCTGCCAACTGTCGCAGGAAGCAGAGGGCCTGGTCCCGGCGCAGCCCAGCCCGGGCGGGGCCCGCCCCACAGCGCCACGTCCCCCACCGTGCACAGCCGCGTGGGCGCCGCGCTGAGCCACGGCCCCAGGCCACTTTCTTCATCCCGCTGGTCAGGGTGCTCCTGGGCCCCCCGACATGGCCCCCCATTACGGGATTAAAAAGCATTCATTCTTTTTTTTGAGACAGAGTCTCTCTGTTGCCCAGGCTAGAGTGAGTGCCGTGGCGTCAGCCTAGCTCACAGCAACCTCAGACTCCTGCGCTCAAGCGATCCTCCTGCCTCAGCCTCCCGACTAGCTGGGACTACAGGCATGCGCCACCAAGCCCGGCTAATTTCTTTCTATTTTTTTGGTAGAGACGGGGTCTCGCTCTTGCTCAGGCTGGTCTCGAACTCCTGAGCTCAAATGATCCACCCGCCTCGGCCTCCCAGAGTGCTAGGATTACAGGCGTGAGCCACCGCGCCCGGCCAGCATTAATACTTAAATGCAGACGGTATCACCGTGATCCCGGGGGGTCTGGAGCGTCCAGGCGGGCCAGGAAACTTAAGGGCACACAGCGACAGCTGCCCGCCCGGGGAAGCCACCTGGCTGCTCCCGGATTTCCGGTATTTCTGCGCAGCAGGCCGACCGCAGGCGCTGGCCCGACTGCTTCCAGCCTGTCGCTGCAGACGGGGCCTCTCCGCCCGCACACGCCACCCACCCTCGCCACACCGCAACTGCGATCCAGTCACTTCAGTGCTTGCGTCACGACTGTGGACAAGGCAGAGGTGACAGAGCTGACGCCGCCACGTCCTTGCTCTGCTGCCTGTGTGGCTGTCGCCTGAGGCCAACCACCACCATCGCCGGTTCTCCCACGACGCTCGGCAGCAGAGCCCCTGAGGAGCAGCAGACGGCACCGGCCCACGCGTCCTCCTGGGCGTCCCAGGGCCCTGGCCCTCCCTCCCAGCACGGCCGCCACGACCTTCCTGCAAAGGCGCCGAAACCTCGCCGTCCACCTTCCGCGCCCGGCCTTCCCGCCTGCGACGGGGCCGCTGAGAAGGCACGTCCGGCGGGAGCCCCGGGCCTCGGCTCGAGACCCGCTTTTTCTCGAGGAACATTTCACCATCCATGTTCTAAACTGTAAAATATGCCTCGAGGGGCCACTTTCCTCAGTTCTGGGATGTTGCATATTCCGTCTACTTTCCCAGAGCACCTTCGACTTCACCACCTGGTCCTCTCGTCCGCTCTCCACCTCCTTCCTCTCATCCTGCGTTTCGGGCACGTCACCTGCCCTGGGGGCGTCATGCCGTCCTGCGGTTCCCTCCTGCTCCCGGCTCCACTCTCTCCTAACAGCCCTCCCCGGACATCCCGCGATTCCTGCCGCCGGAGCTCTCCGACAGCAGGAAAGCTGTGTGCACGGCTGCCACGCCCGGTGACGCCGCCGGGGCTCTGTGTTCTGGGGAGCCCCGGGGCTCCGGCTGCCGCAGAGAAGCTCTCAACGCCTTTCTGGGCCTGAGAAGCTTGAACGTAAGAGAGGCAGGTGGCCCCCCAGAAGAGCTTGGGCCAGGCACCGGGCCCACTCTCCTTGTCCCCAAGCTGGTGACCAAAGCTCTGGAGAAAGGCTCTGGGTGAGCACAGCTGGGGCAGCACCGGCCTGAGGGACCCGCCGGGCCAGAGCCACAGGCCGTCCTGGTGCCAGGCTGGGCCGAGGTGCCCGAGGCAGCCCACCACCCTGCCCCACTGCGCCCCAGCTGATCCCAGGGCTCCCAAGTCACTGCGGCCACCAGGCCCGGGGGCCAGGGAAGCAGCGTCTCGCAGGTACACCAAGGTGCCCCCAGGCCACACGGGTGGCGCCGGCAGCTGGAGGTGGCGAGGGAGCGGCGGCAGGGCGAGGTCTCTGGGGCACACGGGGACCTGTGAATGCCGGGCACCACCCCCTTGCTCTGCTGGGCCTGTGTCCACAGTGGGGGTGGGCCCGCCTCCGCCCCCCACTTCGCAGCCCCCAGGAGAGGCGGGGCCACCCGGGCGCAGAGCAGAGATCGCAGGGCCAGGCCTGGCGCACACGTGTCCACGCGCCGCGCTCCAGCCTCAGCTCACAGGCACGACCAGAGGCCCCACCCGGGACCGGCGGCAGCTGTGGCTTGCGGTGGAGGGGCTGCCCAGTGCCGCGGGGGACAGGCTGCGTTCGCCCCCCGGCCTCACAGGCATCGGGAGCCGACGGGAGGGGGCGGGGAGGCCGGGGCAGGTGCGGGTGGGGGGGGCGGCCCCCACGCCAGGCCCAGCCCGCTGGCCGCCCCCTGCACTGCTGCCTCGGTCTCTGGACGGTCTCCACAATCATCCCATCTGCTCGGGCCCCCAGGGGACACCTGCGCCTCTGGGGCCCCCCAGGCCACGCGCTGCCCTGAGCACCCCCAAGGAAGCCTCAGGAGGCCCCACCTGCAGCCACCGGGACCCTCGCTCAGTCTGTCCGGGGGAGGCCCAGGCCCAGGCAGTGACACAGCAGCCGAGCCACCAAGGCCTGGCAGGCGGCGGCTGCCCAAGGCCACCCACTCTGGGGCGCAGGGCCGCGGTCTCATCCCACGGGGCAGCCCCGTCCAAGCTCGGGGACAGAGACAGCACCAGGAGCCCAGAGAGTGCCACGGTGAGCCCTGGGGGTCCCCCGGGAACGGGTGTCAGGTGAATACAACTCCCCCCTCAGGGACGACACCACACAGCCCCCCTGCTGCAGTGACAGGCCGGCGCGGGGCGCACGCTACCTTGTTGAGCTCCTCGATCCTGCGGATCAGGTACGGGTTGCTGGAGGAGTTCTCGAAGTAGACGTAGTCTGCAAACAGAGACAGCGTCAGCCTGCGGCCCCGGGCCCCCGAGCCCCCCGGGCCCCCGAGCCCCCCGAGCCCCCCCAACCCCCCGAGCCCCCCGAGCCCCTCGCACCGCCCACCGCCAGGCCAGGCCTCGGCCGCACCCCCAGGGCAGGGGGCAGAGGGCGTGGGGCAGGCGAAGCCCCCACACCAGAGGGTATGAGACCAGAACCCACCGGTGGCAGGGGCTGCTGGACCGTGGGGACACCTCCCCACAGGCTGCTGCCAGCGCAGGCACCGCGTCCCCAGAGCCACCGTCTCCCCCTTCCCTCCAGCAACAAAAACAGCAACTGCCAGAAAGTGGCCGGGGCAGAACTGGGGCAGTGTCACTCTAGAAATTACAGGGCCACTGTCATCAGAGCTCGGGGACACCAGGAGCCTGAGGGGACCATGGTGACCCTGCAGGGTCCCCCGAGATGGGCCGTCAGGAGAATACAACTCTTCCCTCAGTGACGAAACGTACGGCTCCAGCGTCCTCCCCAGACAGAGAGCTAGAAGATCACCCTGAGGCCCAGGAAGTCCAGACCGGCCGCCGCCCCCACGAGGACGCACCTGTGAGGACGCACCTGCACTCACACCCACGAGGACACACCTGCAGACACACCCCACGAGGACGCACCTGCACACACGCCCACAAGGACGCACCTGCACACACCCCCACGAGGACGCACCTGCACACACCCCCACGAGGACGCACCTGCACACACCCCCACGAGGACGCACCTGCACACACCCCCACGAGGACGCACCTGCACACACCCCACGAGGACGCACCTGCACACACCCCCACGAGGACGCACCTGCACACACCCCACGAGGACGCACCTGCACACACCCCCACGAGGACGCACCTGCACACACACCCCCACGAGGACGCACCTGCACACACCCCCACGAGGACGCACCTGCACACACCCCCACGAGGACGCACCTGCACACACCCCCACGAGGACGCACCTGCAGACAACCCCCCCACGATGACGCACCTGCACACACCCCCACGAGGACGCACCTGCGAGGACGCACCTGTGAGGACGCACCCGCACGCACCCCCACCCCGAGGACACACCTGCACACACACACCCATGAGGACGTACCTGCACGCACCCCCCCATGAGGACGTACCTGCACGCACCCCCCCCAAGACACACCTGCAGACACCCCCCACGAGGACGCACCTGCACTCACACCCCCATGAGGACGCACTGCACGCACGGACCGGGGTGAGCACACACGTGCAGTCACAACCTACGCACACTGCTCCCTCAGCTCACCTGGGCTGCCCCAGCGACACAGCGAGCGCAGACAGGGCTGTGCCGCCACACGGTGCCACGGCACCGTTAGGGACCCACAGGGACACAGCCACGGCTCTCAGGGGGAGGGAGGGCTGCGGAAGTGGCCACGGGGCCAGGTTTCTTTCCAGGGTGATTGAAACGATGTGAACTAGGATTGTGGCCAAGCTTGTCCAACTCCAAAATACTAAAACCCACTGAATTGCACCCACAAAGCAGGCGAATTCTTCCACATGTAGATATCTCAATGAAGCTATTTTAAAACAAAAGGTCTCCAATCAATAATCTAAGCTTTTACTCTAAGGAAGCAGATAAAGAGCAAATTAAGCCCAAAACAATTATTTGAACTTGCCAAAAACTGGGCAAAAACCAAATGTCCCCACATCAGGCAACAGACAAGCCCCCTCTCAATCTGGGGGGTCCGTCCATTCCATGGCAGAGTCCTCGACTGCGACCAGGAACGAAGTCCTGGTAACCACAGGACACGGCCCACTCGACGGTGCCTCCCGGGGAAGGCGGCCGGGCCACGCGCGAACCGCTCGCAGGGGAAGCCGGCGCGCGAACCAGGAGCGGCCGTGCGGCGGTCTGGGGAACGTGGAGGGCAAACTGTTCTGTGTCACGATGGCGGTGGCAGCAACGCAACTATATATTATAATTTTGCCAAAATCCACAGAACTGTGCACTTAAAAGGAGTCAGTTATACTGAATATAAATTATGCTTTAATAAGTGGATAAATAAATAAAGCAAGAAGTCAGTAAATAGTAAGGAGCAAAAATCAGGTTGGCATGGTGGCTCACACCTGTAATCACAGCACTTTGGGAGACTGAGGTGGGAAGGTCACTAGCGCCCAGGAGTTTGAGACCAGGCTGGGCACTATAGCAAGACCCCATCTCTAAAAAACAAAACAAAACAAAACAAAACACCAAATTAGCCAGGCATGGTGGTGCACACCTGTAGTCCCAGCTGCTCAGGAGGCTGAGGCGGGAGGATTGCTTGAGCTCAGGAGTTGGAGGCTGCAGTGGGCTGTGATTGTACCACTGCACTCCAGCCTGGACGACAGAGTGAGACTCTGTCTCTAAAAAAATTAATTTAAAAAATAAATAGAGAGCAAAAATCAACGTGAAAACAGAGAAACAAAAATCACAGGAACCAAAATCCGATTGTTTCTAAGAGCGACTGACAAATCCACAGCCAGGCTGATAAACAGGGAGGGGCCCCAGCAGCCAGCGTGGGGGTGGGGGAGGCGGCACCGCAGAGCCCGGGCCCCAGGTGTCCGAGAGCTGAGGCCAGGGACCCCACCTCGGGTAAAACGGACCAATCTATGGAGAGACAGGAACTGCCAAAGCTCTCGCAGGAGGAACGGCCCCGTGCAGACCAAAGAGACCGGATTTCAACAACAGAAGCTCCAGACCCAGACAGCGTTGCCGGCGAATTCTACCAAACAGCTGCGGGGAAAGTAGCACCAATCCTGCACCAGCTCCTCCAGAAAAGAGAGGAGGAAACAGTCCCCGGCTCACAGCGAGGCCACCACCGCGCTGACACCACAACCAGGTAGAGACGGCGCGAGACACCCGCACAAACGCAGCGGCAAACGTCCCACGGGCGCCGGCACCCCGAACCCGGCACCCCGAACCCGGCACCCTGGGAGGGGCCAGCGCGCTCAGCCGCCGTGACGCACCTGGGCCCGAGGTCGGCTCCACACTCAGAACTCAACGCAACTCATCCGGCTGACAGCAGGAAGAAGAACCAGGACCCTCTGAACAGACGAACTCCAACACATCCCGCGGCTGGCATCTCCACGCGAGCCAGCGAGTAGGGGACACTCCCCAGCCGGAGCGAGCCACCGACGTCCCCGCTCCGCTGCCGCTGACCACCGCGGAGGGCCCAGGCAGGGAAGTGCGGAGAAAACATTACTGATAATAAATGAAAGGCACACAGACCGGAAAGGAAGAAGTCAAACTTTCACTGTGCAGAGGACACTGTTACCTATACAGAAATTCCCAGAGAATCCACCGAAAAAACTACTAAGATTAATGTTAAGAGTTTAGCAAGCTCACAGGATACAGAGGTCAACAGATAAAAACCAGTGCTATTTCTACGTACTACTATCAAACACTTGGAAACTGAAACTTCAAAAGTACCGTTTATGATAGCACCAAGAGAAATTAAATATTTAAGTATAAATTTTGTAAAAGATCTGCAGATCTTCAAAGATTGAAAGATCTGTGCAAAGACCTACATGCTGGAAACTATTAACGTAAGACGCTGGTGAGAAAGATCAACCAAGATCTAAGCAAGTGGCAACCCAGAGGGTGTCACGATTAAAACACGTTGACAAACTTCCGTAAAGGCCCAGGGAGGAAACGGTCCAGGCTGTGCGGCCGGAGGCCAAACCCAGCACGGTACGTAGGTACCGCTGTAACTAGCGTAAGACAGTTCCACAAAGTTCTCGCCAATAAAATTAAAAATAATTGAGTACAATTTCCCATGATACAGATGTGCTAACGAGAAGTCCTGAACTCTGTCGTGGGAGGTGACGTTTAGCCCAACTGGGTTCAAAGTTAGTGCTACCTATAACCCAAACCAGCTGCAAACGTGCACCTCTTCATGCTGACCTGCGGCGAGAGCTGCTTTTTTTTTGTTTTGTTTTTTTGTTTTTTTGAGACAGAGTCTCGCTCTGTTGCCCGGGCTAGAGTGCCATGGCCTCAACCTAGCTCACAGCAACCTCAAACTCCTGGGCTTAAGCAATCCTCCTGCCTCAGCCTCCCGAGTAGCTGGGACTACAGGCATGCGCCACCATGCCCGGCTCATTTTTTCTATATATATTTTTAGTTGGCCAGATAATTTCTTTCTATTTTTAGTAGAGATGGGGTCTCACTCTTGCTCAGGCTGGTCTTGAACTCCTGACCTCGAGTGATCCACCCTCCTGGACCTCCCAGAGTGCTGGGATTACAGGCGTGAGCCACCGCGCCCGGCCGAGAGCTTCTGTGTTTCATCTTTAAACATCTTTTAGGCCGGGCGCGGTGGCTCACGCCTGTAATCCTGGCACTCTGAGAGGCTGAGGAGGGGCAGATCCTTTGAGCTCAGGAGTTTGAGACCAGCCAGGAGCGAGACCCCGTCTCTACTAAAAACAGAAAGAAATTATATGGACAACTAAAAATATATATAGAAAAATGAGCCGGGCATGGTGGCGCATGCCTGTAGCCCCAGCTACTCGGGAGGCTGAGACAGGAGGATCACTTGAGCCCAGGAGTCTGAGGTTGCTGTGAGCTAGGCTGACACCACGGCACTCTAGCCTGGACAGCAGAGCGAGACTCCGTCAAAAAAACAAACAAACAAACAAAAAACCATCTTTCTGCACACACAGGTACTGCCAGATGCTGACCTGGAGGGCCGAGTGGGTGACCGGGTATATTCAGCGCGTGGAAGGCGGTCCCAGCGCGGCGCTAGATTCTCCCCGGGACGCCTCTCCGCCAGCACGTCCGCCCGGGCTGCCCACACACGGCCCCTTCCAAAGGCCCCTCAACCTGCTCCCGGGGGCTTAGCTGAGGCCCTAGGCCGGGCCAGACCGGCCCTGCTAACGACGCGATTTACAGCAGGGGCCTTGGCCACGTGGCGTCCGCCTGACCTCCGCAGGGGCCAGAGGCTGAGCGAGGAAGGGCAGCCACACAGGGGTTGGCCACGGCGCGCGACCAGCCGCCCACGGAGTCTGCACACCAGGCCCAGGTGGGCCGCCCTGGTCAGCAGCACTTCACACCTGCCGTCACACACTGCCGCCAGAACTGAGCACTGCCCAGGACCCCACGGGGACGGGACAACTGAGGGCCGCCGCCTGGCCTCGCCCGGGCCCGCCTGCTGTGCCTCTCGCCCTTGCCGACTGCAGTGGGGACCCTTTTGTCCCAGTGAACCGTAACCCTGAGGGCGGCCGCGTCGCTGAGTCCCGCCAGCCCCTCCAGGAAATTACGGAAGCTCAGGGTGGTCTTGGGGACCCCAAACTACAGCGTGTGATTATCAGACCAATCACCTTCACCCCCCAACACACTTGCGTGTGCCTGCGTCCAAGTGCAAAGCGCAGTGCTGGGCTGGTGTCAGCCCAGGGAAGGAGCCGCTACACGCCGCGTGCTGGCGGGGACCCGGCCTCCCCCTCGACCTCTGGCCGGCAAGGAGCCGCGTGGGACTCGACCGTGTATCTGTTGCCAAGACGACTTTTCCACAGTGTGAGTTTTGCAAATCACTGTTTGTTTTGCCTTGTAATTTTAGGATGAATTCATAAAGAACATTATCAGGTATTCAGCAAAAGCTAATTTCCAAAGTCACTCGGTGTTTTAATAATGCTGGTTAAAAGTGGTTTTTCTCATTCTAAATATTTTCAATTTCAAGTGTTGACTTTTTTAAAAAGCTATAAAACTTTTAACCACTGCCAAGCCATCAAGCTGCGTATGTAGCAGGGCAACTCAATATATGTAGCTTCCATTTCTGAAAAAAATTCATAGCATCGACGGTAAGTCCGTGAGATCAAAGGAGGCTCACTGCTGACAATACTGGTTCAGGGAGGCAAGACAGACTCAAACATTTACCACAAAGTACTTGCCAGCAAGTAACAGAATGAATAACTGCAGGCTTTAAGCACCTGACATTTTTAACCAGCTTTGTAAATCGGCCCAGCCAGGCCCTTTTCTGGGCCATGTGCTCTCCCGCCGCCACGTGTAACACATCGTAGCAGATTCCTCTCCAGGCTGCACTAAATTAGCACCTTCCCAGTGTCTCTGCAAGTGTCCTTGGCAGCACTCGGTCCAGGCACACTCTCCACAGGGGTTCATTCTTCAGGAGCTTCAAACTCACTGCGATCCCCAAAACCAACAACAGAGCAGAAACACGTCCACTCGCTGACAACCAGGGAAAACTCACTGAAACTCTTTGCTCTGCCTTCCCACTGCTGCACGTCGCTCTCAACGTCCTCGCCTCCCGGAGCAAAGGTCTTCCTCCTTCGTAAGGCCAGTATCTTAAACAGGGCTATTTCTCCTGGCCACACTTCTCTGGCTGCTGAAATCAAACACCATTTCATTACCTCACCATTGGCAAGTGCTTTCCTTGCTCAGCTAATAAATGAGTTGCTCAGAAACTTACTTCAATTGTATCCCCATTTTCATCTTTTGTGTTTGTGAAGAAGTTCTGCTGCAATGATATACTCCCTTTTAAATTTCTAACTTTTCTGACCGTTATTCTTCCGCGACTCTGGAATACCGTGGTCACGCCAACGTGGACTGCAGGTGTTCCCTTCCCACGGCTATGACATCACTGGATAATAAGCAATGCTCTGCCATCTTAGGCAATGACAAATGAGGCACATGCCATTGTGCCTTAAACTGCAATATTCAAAGTCCACTCTTTTTTTTTTTATTCTTCCTTTCTTGGATCTCCCATTGAGAAATGTTTTCCTTTTTTTTTTTTTTTTAAAGACAGAACTTGCTCTGTTGCCCAGGCTAGAGCACCATGGTCTCAGCCTAGCTCACAGCAACCTCCAACTCCTGGGCTGAAGTGATCCTTCTGCCTCAGCCTCCCGAGTAGCTGGGACTACAGGTGTGCACCACCATGCCTGGCTAATTATTTCTCTATATTTTTAGTCGTCTGGCTAATTTCTTTCTATATTTTCAGTAGAGACGGGGTCTCGCTCTTGCTCAGGCTGGTCTCAAACTCCTGACCTCGAGTGATCCACCTGCCTCGGCCTCCCTGAGTGCTAGGATTACAGGCGTGAGCCACCGCGCCCGGCCTAAGTTTCTTTTTTTTCAAAGTCTGCTCTTCTCATTTCCCCAGGATGGGTATGTTGAGGCATGGTGACACGGGTGGCACTCAAATCACGGGCGAGTCATGACTGCGTCAGTGGTTTGCAGGGCACAGAGCAGCAGCGCCCAGTGGTGGCCACGAGACCTTATGATGCAATGATGCATATTTGGCCTCTGTCTCCTGGCAAAGCTCCTAAAACCCTTGAAATCTCTGCAGAAATAGGGCCTTTTGTTATGCTGATGAGATGGACAGCGGGCAGGGGCTCCAGGACACCTTCAGGTTAGGGGCTGGTCACCAGAGAGGCCAAGGCACGGTCGGGGGCTGGGATGTTCTGCCTCACTCCGAGGCTTCAGAGAGGGGAGAGGGCTGAAGGTTGAGCTTGTCACCAGCGTCCAAGGATGTAATCGATTGTACCTACGCAGTAAAGCCTCCAGAAAGATCCAGAAGGCTTCTGGATAGACGCAGCGTGGCGTACTTGGATGGGCATGGACGCCACACGCCCCTTCCCACGTGGCTGGCCCTGTGCGTCTCTTCCGTCTGGCTGCTCACCCCCCTTCTTTGGAATATCCTTTGCAATAAACCCGTCAGCGTAAGTAAAGAGCCCCCCTGGGTGCCCCCCACAGAGGGGTCGGGGGACTGCAGTTCACAGCCCGAGGGTCAGCAGCACAGGCCACATCCGGGGCTCGGGGTCAGCACAGGAGTTGGGGTGTCTCGTGGGACGGTGCCCTCCACACAGTGTCAGAACTGGGAGAAACTATAGGACGCCCACTTGGGGTCCCCTGGAGGCCTGCCTGGCCGCTGGAGAGGAGAAACCCCCCACATTTTGAGGGCCACAGGTGAAGTATCCCGCGTTGAGTGTGACAGCAGAGACACACTGGTTTTTCCAGACGCTCCGCGGACGGTCTCCGTCACAATCGTTCACGCCCACAGCCGCAGCTGAAGAATAGATGGAACCGCACCGGCCTGGCTGCGTTCCGACACGACTTTGTCTCTGGGCACTGAAATGTGAATTTCATATAATTTCCATGTATTATGAAGGATTCTTCTGATTTTTTTTCTCAATGATTAAAAAATGTAACGCCCATTCTTCGCTCGCCAGTCATACAAAACTCAGGCCCATGGGCCGGTCCCTGCGTGAAGGCTCAGCACAGGGTGAGATGCTGGGCTCGTGCCCGGACGGGTGGACACAGGCAAAGCTCTGCTCAGCCGCACACGGCAGACGCAGCGACCCCCCACCCCCCCCCACGAGGGTCGGCGGTGGCCCCTTCCCAGCTGCTGTGCTCCCTTGGCATTTCGTGTCCCACGTGGTAACCCTCGAAACGTTTCACACCCGGTCGTTATTGTATCTGTTTGCCACGGTGATCGGTGACCAGTGAACTTTGACGTTCCTGTTATAACTGTGTTAGGGCACCAGGCACCGTGCCCACATAAGCCAGGCCTCCTGCACCAGTCAAGTCTGAATGCAAAAGAAAAATTCCTGAAGGAAATTAAAAGTGCTACTCTGGGCCAAGTGTGGTGGCTCATGCCTATAATCCCAGCACTTTGAGAGGCTGAGGCAGGAGGACTGCTTGAGGCCAGGAGTTCCAGACCAGCCTGGGCAACACAGCGAGACCCTGTCTCTACAAAAAAATCAAAAAAATTAACGAGGCATCGTGGTGCACGCCTGTAGTCCCAGCTACTCGGGAGGCTGAAGCAGGATCACTTGAGCCCAGTGGTTGGAGGCTACAGTGAGCTATGATGATGCCACTGCACTCCAGCCAAGGCAACAGAGTGAGACTCTGCCTCTTAAAAAAAAAAAAAAAGTGCTACTCCAGTGAACACACGAATGGTAAGAAAGCAAAACCTTCTTTATTGCTGCTATGGAGAGAGTTTGAGTGATCTGGATAGAAGATCAAACCAGCGACAATTCCCATTAAGCCAAAGCCTCAGCCAGAGCAAGGCCCTGACTCTCTTCAATTCTGTAAAGGCTGAGAGAGGCGAGGAAGCTGCAGAGAAAAGCTGGAGGCCGGCAGAGGTTGGCTCGTGAGGTTTAGGGAAGAAGCCGTCTCCACCACATGAACATGCAACAGCAAGCGCTGGCGTGGCGGCCGCAGCGAGTCATCCGGAAGATCAGCTAAGATCCCTGATGGAGGTGGCCGCACCAACCACAGGTTTTCGGCCCAGACCAGACAGCCTTCTGCTGAAAGAAGACGCCTTCTAGGACTGCCATAGCTCCAAAGGACAGGCTCACTCTATTAGGGCCCAGTGCAGCTGGTGACTTTACGTTGAAGCCACTGCTCATTTACCATTCTGAAAATCCCAGGGCCCCCCAGAATTAGGCCAAATCGACTCTGCCTGTGCTCTAGAGATGGAACAACAGAGCCTGGCTGACAGCACATCTGTTTCCAGCATGGCTTACTGAATATTTTAAGACTCGCTGTTGAGACCTACTGCTCAGAAAAAAAAATTTCCTTTCAAAATATGACTGCTCATTGACAACGCACCTGGTCGCCCAAGAGCTCAGAAGGGGACGTGCAAGGAGATGACTGCTGTTTTCGTGCCTCTAACACAACGTCCACTCTGCAGCCCACGGGCCAAGGAGAGTTCTGACTTTCAATCTTATTGTTACGTCATACATTTCATGAGGCCACGGCTGCCACAGACAGTGCCTATGATGGGGCTGGGCAAGGTTCACTGAAAACGTTCCGGAAAGGATTCACCATTCTGGATACTAAGAACATTGGTGATTCATGGGAGCAGGTAACAACATCAACACTAACAGGGGTTTGGAAGAAGTGGATTCCAGCCCTCATGGATGACTTTGAGGGGTTCAAGCCGTCAGTGGAGGAAGTCGCTGCAGACGTGGTGGAAACAGCAAGAGAACTAGAATCCGAGGTGGAGCCTGAGGATGGGACTGAAGTGCTGCAATCTCACGATAAAACCTGAACGCATGAGGAGTTGCTTCTTACGGATGAGCAAAGAAAGTGGTTTCTTGAGATGGAATCGACTCCTGGTGAGGACGCTGTGAACATTGTTGAGATGACAACAGAGGATTTAGAATATTCCACAAACGCAGTAGGTAAAGCAGCAGCAGGGGTTGAGGGGACTGACGCCAATTGTGAAAGAAGTTCTACTGTGAGTAAAATGCTGCCAAACAGCATCGCCTGCTACAGAGAAATCTCAGGTGGAAGGGAGAGTCAGTCGATGCGGCTGACTTCACTGTTGTCTTACTGTAAGAAACTGCCACAGCCACCAGCCCTCAGCCGCCACCACCTGATCAGTCAACAGACATCAACATGGCAACGAGACCGTCCACCAGCAAGAAGATTACAACTTGTTGGATGCTCAGATGATCGTTAGCAATTTTGGGCAATAAAGTACTTTTTCCACCCTTATCCGCTGTGATTGCAGCAAGAAAGCATTTTTAAAGCGTGTGCACCGTTGTAGACACACGCTACTGCACACTTAATGCACAGCAGTACGGTGTCCACGTAACGGGTACACACCCTGGGAAACAAAAAATTCAGACTCGCTTTACGGCAGCATTTGCCTTATTTCGGTGGTCCGGATCCCATGCTATCTCCGAGGTAGGCACTGTATTTTCAACACAATCCCAGCCAGTCAAAATGCCACTATTTTTTTTTGTTTGTTTGTGTTTTGTTTTATAGAAATCAACAAGCCAATCCTAAACTCTATAAAGTAAAAACCAAGCAACTAAAACAGGTTAAATAAACAATTTGGAAAAAGAACAAAGTTGGAGGATTCACACTACCTGATTCCAGGAATTACTGTAAAGCCACCGTAACCAAGACAACATGAACTGGCAAAAGTAGACATGTAGATCGATGGAAAAGTACAGAGCCACGAATACATCGCAAATTGATTTTTGACAAAGGCGCCAAGATAATTCAATGGAGCAATGCAAGTCTTTTCATTTTATTTTTTTTTTTAGAGACTGGGTCTCACTATGTTGCCCAGGCAGGACTCGCGCTCCTGGGCTCCTGCAATCCTCCCGCCTCAGCCCCCCAAATAGCCGGGATCGCAGGCGCACACCGCCGAGCCCAGCACGGAGAAACGACAGTCTTTGTAACAAACGACAAGGGAACAGCTGGACACGTGTGCACAAAAACAAAACATCTTAACCTTTACTCTCACACAAAAACTTAAAATGCATCATAAACTTAAAACCCAACACTATAAAAATTCTGTAGCAAAACAGGATCAAGTCTTTGTGATCTTGAGTAAAGCAGATTTCTTAGATACACAAAATTCGCAAATTATAAAAGAAAAATTTGCAAAACGCTTATCTGATAAAAGACTGAAATCTAGAATATAAAACACTCACAATCCAACAATAACAAAACAATAATGAAATTTAAATAAATGGGCAAAAGATCTGTGTAGATGCTCCCCTGAGGACCTATGAATGGCAAACACATGAGAAGATGCTCAACCTCATCTGTCATTAGGAAAATGCAAATTAAAATCCAGTGAGATGCCCAGCATGCCTATTAGACCACGGCACACAAATAAAAACCGACAAGATCAAGTGTGAGGAGGAGACGGAGCAACCGGAATTCTCACTCGTTCCTGAAGGCAGGAATGCAAAATGGCACAGCCACTTTGGAAGATAATTTGTCCACTTCTTACACTGTTAAACACAGGCTTACCATTCAACCTACCTTGGCTAGGTTGGGCATTTTAACCAAGAGAAATAAGAACACATGTCCGTATACAAATCTGAGCACAAGCCAGGTGTGGTGGTGCCCACCTGTAGTCCCAGCCACTTGGGGGGCTGAGGTAGGAAGATCATTTGAGCCCAGGAGTTCAAGGACAGCCTAGGCAACAAAGCGAGACCCTTGCCTCTTAAAAAAAATATTGAGCAGAGATGTTTATAGTGACTTTTCTCATAGTCCCCCCAAACTGGGAATAACCAAAACCGTCTGTCAACCGGGGAACAAACTGTGGTCCATCCACACAATGAAAGACTATTCAGCAAGAATAGAAAATGAAGTCTTGACACTTGGGTAATTCTCAAACGCATTACACTCCGTGAACGGAGCCAGACGGCTCCACGCTGTGCAACTCCATTTACGAGACACCCTGGGCAACAGGCAGCCGTGGGACAGAAACGGTGGGTGTGCTGGGCGCCGGGGCTCCCCGCCATCTGCGGGGCTGCGGGGCTGTTCTGCAGAGCTGCACTGGTCACACAGCTGCGCACGTTTGTCCAGAACCACAGAACGTCACACGCAGACGGTTTGCTGTTTGTGGAGCACACTCCATAAGCCTGACCGTAGGGCAAACACACAGAGGCCACGCTCCCTGTGGCGGCGACTGTGTTCTACAAAGTCACCACCAATGCTGAATTTACCCAATTGCTCCGAGGGGACACACCCCTGTAGCAGGTTCCTGTGAGCCCCTGGCCCACGTCTTTGCCAGCCAATCAACACGCGGCGACCTTGCTTGTGCTTCTGTGTAAAGACGCCTTCTCTGACACCCGCCCGCCCACGGCCAGGGCTGCCGTGGTCAGAGACAGGCACAGGAAGAGCAAACAGGGCTCTCCTCCTTCTTCCCCCTTGGGGACGGAGTCAAGAGCAACAGACGCAGTCTGCAGGGGAGCCTCGGCGCCCCGGCCCCTCCCCTGCCCGGCACCCGGTGCCTCCACCTGCCACACCTGGGCAGTCCTGCAGGCCGCGAGCCTGGCCCGTCCGCACGGGGCCTCCGCCTCCTCTGTGGCTCCAAGTCCCCTGCCAGGCCTCCCACCCACACACCCCCCCGACCAGGGGACCCCAGAAGCCCCCTGGGAACGTGGTGACAGCCTGGGAGGGCAGCCAGCACCAAGGCCCACCTCACTGTCCCCACAGAAGTCCAGGAAGGGACAGACCAGAACCCCCAGGCTGGGGGCACGGTGGCCCTTGAAGGCTGCAAGCTGATGTCCGCAGGTGACATGGCATCTGCTACATGAAGGGCCACGTGCCACGGTCCCCTCATTCTCCTCTGAAGGTGAGGACGAGCCGGGGTACACCTGGCTCTGGCTGACCAACTCGGACAGGCCTGCAGGCTCCTTTTCAAGTGGGCGTGGCTCACACGGGGTGGGCGTGGCTTGCCTGGCACCGCCCACCCCACACCTATGTCCACGGACGACTCAGGCCTTATCTGGGGGGGTCCTGAGCCTGACCCAGCTCCCCCTGTGGAGCTAAAGCAGCAGGCCAGGACCCCCTTGCAAGGGCTTGGGGGGCCCTGAGGCACACCCCAAGCTCCCCAGGCCTCCAGGGCTGCCCAGGCTGGGAGAAGAGCAAAGCCCAAAAGCACCAGGCGGATTACAGGTGACCCCTGACACCGGGGAGGCTGCTAAGCGGTTTTAGGCAGGAGATGGAGCAGATCCCCGTCTCAGAAGGATCATCTCCGGAGACGGGTCACCCGACGGTGACGGCTCAGCCGGGTGGGGGCAGACGCAGCCTCGGGCGGCTGCGAGGCCCAGGGAGGCAGGATGCTGCGGGGAGAGTCGGGCACCCCTGGAGAAGACGCTGCCCTGGCAAACCCAGGCTGGGGGGGGGAGCCAGGGCCGTGCGGGACGCAGAGGGCATCCCGTGGGCACGGGAGCGCAGCGCACAGCAGCCTGGCCGCCGCGGGCACAGGCAAGGTGCAGGGGCCGCACCTGACGTGGCACACAGGTGGGCGCCGCACCCAGCCCAGACCCCTGCAGCTGGGCCCGCAGCCCCAGCACCAGGGGCCCAAGGCCTTGCCCCACTGACGTTAAGGGACCCCTGTCTGGAGGGCTCAGGCTTGGGGACGCCACAGAGAGCCACAGTAGCCCAGGAGACAGCGAGCCCTGGGCAGGGAGACAAAGAGCGACACTTATTAGACTATTAAATTCCCAGGAGAAGGCTCGCCTGTGCCGTAGTCTAGCAGAGGGTCCCGGGGTGGGCTCCCCGGGGAGTGGGAGCACCTCGTGGTCAGCTGGAGGCGGCCTGAGGCAGAGGGAGAACGGAGGCCGGGCCTCACCCAAGCCGCCCCCGGGGACGGTAGAGGCAGGCGGAGGGCCAGGCCTGAGAGATTCGCTCCTTTGGACCATTCTCTCCAACAGCCCACATTGAAAGCTGCTTTTTTATTAATCTGAGAATTTAGTGGCCAAACTTTCTCTCAAAACAATATGGAAGGCCAAAGGCAGGCACCAAACCCGCCCCACCCTGGCGCAGGCCTGGGCCTCCCTGGCGGGGTGGGCACCCCAGTGCCGGTGCGGGTGGCGCTACAGCAGCAGCCCTCTCAGAGGCCGTGCGGGACAGCCCCAGGACGTCACCCCCACCAACAGCAGCCTTGCATCCCTGGGCCCACGATCCGCTCCCAGAATGCCTGCTGCAGGCCTGCCCCGTCCCCATGGACAAGCAACCTGCTCTCACAGCTCTCCCCCCACCGCTGTTGCTTCCTGCTTGTTTAGGAGACGGGGTCTCCCTCTGTCACCCAGGCTGGCGTGCAGTGGTGCAATCACAGCTCACTGCAGCCTCCACCTCCTGGGCTCAAGCAATCCTCCTGCCTCAGCCTCCTGAGTAGCTGGGACTACAGGTGTGTGCCATCACGCCCGGCTAAGTTTTTAAAAAATTTTTTGTTTAGACAGCGGTCTCGCTGTGCTGCCCAGGCTGGCCCTGTGGCATGGGGTGTGACGTAGGACAACGGGCAGTACCCGAGTGCCTGTCCACGGGGCGGTGGGCGGCTGGGCCCGCAGCTCCCGAGCAGCGTGTGCCTGGGGGAGCCCATGCGCTCGCCCCGAGGGGCTTGGTGTGGGCACCGTCCCGGGAGCTTCTCTGCCACCCTTCATGTCCGAATGTCCACCCATGGAAACGTCTTGGCCAAAAAGTTTAAATTAAAAAAAACCACTAAAACAAAAAAATCAAATAAGCATTTTTAACAACACGATAGGACATTTATGATGCTATAAACAAAAAAGGCAGAGCGCAGATTCCATAGAGTACGATCTCAGGTACGCAAAACGCTGCGCCAAAAAGCGCAGCCGCCTCGCCAAGCGGCCCTGCGGGGCCCCAGGGATTTCTGTCATCTTTTCGAAGTATGTTAAAATGAAAACAAAAAGCCATCCAAAAGAATGGGTGTTAACTTCTTGCAATGAAAGGGAAAAACCCGGGGGAAATGGCAACAGTCCCTCCATCTATAAAAACCCCACACACGAGGCCGGGGGTGCTGGTTTTGCTGCTCTGTCTTGAATGCCACCTAACGTCTTCGCACTAAGGGGACACACAGAAGACACACTGCCATCGCCCTGGGCGCCCGCAGCCCACGATGGTTCCGGAAGCCCCCGGCCCCTCGGGAGGGCAGAGCCCAGAGGAGCAGAGATGGTGGAACCCTGACCCCGCCACCAGGCCTGGCCCGCCCGCCACGCTCGCAGGCACAGACAGACGGCCTCTGTGCACGGCCAGGTCACCTCCCGGGGAAGAAACGGGCCCTGCTGCCTCCCGGGCTGACCACCGCACCCAGCCGGGCGGCTGGCACACACCGCCACCGCGGGCCACACCGTCTGCCCGCCCAGCCCCTCCCGGCAGGGCCTCAGGACAGCCTGAGGGCAAAATAACGGGCGCCCGGAGAACCGAACTCCACAGGAAGATTTTCTAGTGTCCCGAGTGGCACTGGGGACGCACACCAAGAAATGACTGTTTATCTGAAGTTCCCATCTGCCTGGGCGTCCTGTACTGTTCCCTGCTAGTTCTGCGCCTCTACAAGAAGGTCCCTGCGAGACCAGGTCGCCCTCCAGACGAGTGCAGACACCCCCTCCCCAGGCAAGCAGTCCACGCGGCCCACGGGACCGGCCCAGGGGACCGTGCGGCCCCGCAGGCCCCACGGGATGCACCTGGGGTCCCACCCAGAAACCAGAGACAACCTTGCAGTGTCTTCTGGGGGCAGAGACAGAGTTGAGAGGAGGTGGCCTGCTGTCACAGCCGCAGGGCGGGCGCTTGGCGGCCCCACAAGTGCCCCCGCCACAGACTCCGCCGCAGCACAGCTGGCGGTGAAGCCAGGGCCATGGCCCAAGGCAACACGCACAACCCTGCGGGTGCCGGGGCCGAGGGACAGGCGTCCTAACCTTTCTCTAGTTCCTCCATCACAGAAAAAGAAAACAGGTCCACCTCTGTCTGGCACTGCTGGTTCAACCAAGTAGCCGCGGGGTCCAAGCCACTGCGCCCTCACAGCACCCCCGAGGGCCTGGGCCACCGAGGGGTTCCGGGAGAGCCGCGCAGCCCCAGGCAGGACTCCTCCCAAATCTGTGCGGGCCCAGAGAAGCCTCACCTCCAGAGGTGGGGCAGGGAGCGGAGTCGCGGACAGCACGTCCAGGTGGGCACGAGGCATACCCTGGGGGAGCCGCCACAGGACACAGGAGGGCAGACAGACAGAGATCCTCTCCACACCACACGGGGACTGAGGCACGGGACAGTCTGGGGGTGGCCAGGGCCACACCACGTCCGCAGCAGGCAGGCCTGAAGGCCAAGCAACGCAGCCCACTTGCCATGGAGAATGTGAGTTGGGGTCCAGGCCTCCCTCCCCCGCTCCAGACTGGGACCAATCCAAAAATCCACGTGCAGAGGGGCCCTGCCGGAGCCCCCAGGGGCCGGGTGCCCTCCGTGCCAGGGTGGGGCTGGAGGCAGGGCCTGGGGAGAAACCAGGGTCCCTGGGGTTGGGAGACAGACCTCACCTCACAGAGCCCCTGCACCCCCGGCTGCCCCCTGCGTGTGGAAGCAGTCCACCTGTGTCCACACAACGTGGCAAGGAGCAAGCTGTGACCCTGGTGAGGGGCTGCCGGCGCCATGCCGGTGAGGTGGCAGGAGAGGCCCGCAGCCTCTGCTCAGGCCGACGACCCATTTCACAGACGGGTACGGCTCTGTGCCAAGGGCACAGGGCCGGCGTCACCAGACCATGCAGGCGTCAAAGGCACCAGAGGCCATGCTCAGTGGAGACGCAGGGTCCCGGGCACTCAGATTCGGGGAGCAGGCCAGTGGGGGCAGCGAGGACAGAGGTGACTTCTGGCCAACGGTGCAGCCAAGCCCACCATGCAGGTGGGGCGGGGAGGGGCTGGGCCTGGAGTTCACGCGCACAGAGGGACCAGAGGCCCTGTGGCCCGAGGAGGGGTCTCGCGGTCCCAGGGAGGGCCAGGCTCTGGAGGAATGAGACGGAGGCACACACAAGGCCACCGCACCACCCTGAGACACCGTCAACCGAGGACCAGCCGGCCCCCAGGAACCTCCCCGCCCCCAACAAACTAGGGCAAGGCCAAGCCACAGGCTCCCTGGGGCCTAAGCAGCAAGAGAAAGGGGAGAAGCCCCCAAGCCCCAGCCCAGGGGGGCCCTCCTGTCTCTCCCAGTCCTTGCAAAGCAGCTCCCTGGGGGGCTGGGGTGAGGGGGAGGCAGTGAAAAGTTTGGGGTGACTTAGAGGCATGCTTGGGATGATGGCTCCCGCTGAAGACCCCGCAAGGGAACCCCGCTGGGAAGCCCCTGGGCCCAGGCTGCAGGAGGGGCTGGAAGGAACCGGGCCCCCTGGCATCGGGCTCCCCACCCCTGGAGGAGACGCACCCCGGGCCCGGGACATGGGCGCTGGCCCCGGCGGGGACCCCACACCCTCCACAGCCCCCGAACTCCTGCTCCCTTGCGCCCCCCAAGACCACGTGCTCCTCAGGCTCCCCGCCCCGGGCCGGTCGGGCCCAGCGCCCCCGGCCCGGCCCCTGGGATGCTCCCGCGCCCCCGAGTCCCCCGCGCGCCCCGGCGGGCCGCCCCCGGCCCCAACAGGTGGGCAGAGCCCCCGCCCCCCGCGCCCACCGCCCGCCCGCCCGGCGGGGCCGCCCGAGGGGCCATTTTGGGCAGGGGCGGCTCGGCGGGTGCGGTGCGGGTGCGGCGCGCGGGGCTGGGCCGGGCGGCGGCGGCGGCCCGCGGCGCATAAAGGCGGACGCGGCCTTACCTCCGACCCTGTACATGTTGGCGGCCATGTCCGGGCCGGGGCGGCGGAGGGCCGCGGGGCGGCGGCGCCGGGCGCGGGCGGCCGGGAAAATGGAGGCGCGATGGCGGGGGCGGGCGCGGGGCTTAAAGGGGCCGCTGCTGCCGCCGCCGCCGCCGCCGCCGAGGCCGCCGAGGCCGCGCAGGGACGGGAGGGCCGCGGCGCGGGCGGGAGAGGAAGAGGAGGAGCGGCCGCGGGCGGGGAGGGGCCTCGGGCGCCGCCGCCCACCGCGCGGGCCGTTACCCGACCCCGCGCCGCCGCCCGCGCGCCCCTGCCCGGCGGGCTGCCCGCGCCGCGGGGCCTCCCCGCGCCCCGGTCTCCGGTCGCCCTCCGCGGGGCCTCCCCGCGCCCCGGGCCTCCGGTCACCCTCCGCGGGGCCTCCCCGCGCCCCGGTCTCCGGTCGCCCTCCGCGGGGCCTCCCCGCGCCTCGGGCCTCCGGTCACCCTCCGCGGGGCCTCCCCGCGCCCCTTTCCTGGCAGGCCCTGCCGGCACCCGGGGGGCGGGGGGAGGCCTTTCAACACCACAGGTGGTCCCCCCACCCCCGCGCCCCTGCCCTGGTGGGCACTCCCGGAGTCCCCGTAACCCTCCCAAGCGCCCGGGGGTGGGGGCCCCTCCACCAGGGCCTCTCCCTCGTGAGCCCTCCCTGCGCCCCGCAGAGGACCCTCCCCTCGCTCTCCAAGGGGCCCCCCTGGCTGCCCAGCCTGGCAGCGGCCCTGGCCTAGAGGCCCAGCCCACACCTGCCTTCCAGGCCTAACCCTTGCCGCCCAGCACAAGGTGGTCGGTGGCCCTGCCCCCATGTCATCCCTGGCTGTGGTGGCCTCCCAGAACTGTGACCTGGAGAGAGGGCCACCCTCCGAGGTGCCCCTGAGGCTGGAGTGCAGCAGGCCTGCCGGCCCCAGCCCAGACCCACCCGGTGGGGCGCTGGGAGGGCTGCAGCCTGGCTGCGTGAGGCACCTGCCATGGGTCAGTCTGTGTTTGCTTTTGTGCTTATCAAGGTCTAAGGAGAGTGGCGAGTCCAGCGGCCCAGATGCCCCGTCAGGAAGAGGAGAGGACGTGGCGTCCCGGATGGTCCCAGCCAGAGTTTGGAGGCAGGTTTGCTATCAGTGTCCCGGAGGTGTGCTGGGGGGCCCCAGGTTGCTGGTCTGTGCAGCACCTGGGTGACTGCCTGGTGTGGCCACGTGGAGGTCCGTGGCTGAGGATGCTGCTGTCCAGTTAGAGGGAGGTCCCTGTGGGATATGGGGGGCAGGCAGGGCAGCTGGAACGCAGGAGAGAGCCCAGGGGCTGCAGTGCAGGTTGTGGGCAGGTGGGGTGGAGCACTGAGGAACCGCCGCCGTGCTCCACACCAGACCCCAGCCAGGTGGGCAGGAGACCAGCGCCTGCCGGATGGAAGCTCAGTGGGGAGCCAGGAGGGCTGTGGCCACACCCTCGTGCTGCAGACCACACCAAAAAGGGAGTCCCTCCTGGTGAGCAGGGGACCAGGGGCAGAGGGTGCCCGGAACCGGTCACGTTTGCTCGAGATGGCAGGGGAAGAGGAGAGCGAGCAGCTCACGTCCAGGAGAGGGTGGTGATGTACAGGCAGTTTCCCCAAGAAGGGCCTCTCTCCCTCCCGCCGGCCCCGCCCTTAACCTGGGGCCTACATCTGCCTCCGCTTCCCGAATGAAGCTATAGCGTGAGATCTCCCGCCAGCACCTAACAGACTCGCCAAACAGTTATCATAAATGCCGAAAGATGCCCAGGCAGCTGTTAGGTATGGAGAGAACATAGGAACTTCATGCCTGTAGTGTCTTGCTTCTGCCTCCATCCTTGAAACGGACAGGCCTCAACCCGAGCACCCGACCACATCACGAGACATCATGGCAACATGAGGATTCTCCCCTGCCCCCAGCCCGGAGAGAAGCCCACGGAAGGACTCGTCCGCGGGGGGTGGGAGAGGAGCGCTAACTGCTGGAGCGCGGACAGGCAAGGCTGACCTGCGGGAAGCAGGCGTGGGGTCCGGCGTCCCAGGGAGGTGATCCCAACACCTAGCTAGTCCCCGTGAGAGTGAGGACGTGGCCCTCACAACGCACAGTGATGTAAGTCACAAAAAAGAAAAAATTGAGAAGAATTCATCCATGTAGTAGCAGAGTGAACAGAGCGGCTTATGTCAGAAAAGGAGTGACTTGCAGAGAAGTCGAATGCTGACCACACCTGACAACAGAAAAACGGGGTCAGGGAGGGCGTGTGGGCCGATGAAAAACCCAGACTAGAGGAAAACACAACTGAAGAAACAGAAGACAACTCCACAGGAGTGCAGTACGTTCTAGGGTCTTAAGAGGAACGTGCTAGGTGATAAAATCGCAGAATGAGGGGAAGATTCCAGAGCCAAGGAAACACACTAAGGACCAAAATCACACCTTCCCTGGAATAAGTCAGCAACAGCAAGGGGCAGAATATCAAATTACTAAGAGAGGAAAGGCTTGAGATAATTTCAGGGCAAGACAGAGGGATTAAAGCAATAATTTATTCATTCAACCATTATTTGCTAAACACCCACTCCAAGCCACACACCATTTTAGTAAGGAGACAAAGTCTGCCCTCAGATAGTTTACAGTCTAGCAGGGGAGAGAGGATGATGAATAATATATAAAGTCATGAGTTGTTAAGTGCTTTGTAGACAAAATTGGCCAGGCGTGGTGGTGGCACCTGCAGTTCCAGCTTCTTGGGAGGCTGAGGCAGGAGGATCCCGCTTGAGCCCAGGAGTTTGAGGTTGCTGTGAGCTGTGATGACGCCACTGCATTCTTGCCTGGGCAACAGGGCGACACTCTGTCTCAAAATAAAAGTGCTTTGTGGACAAAATGACGAGCATAAGGAGACAGGGTGGTAACAGTGAGGGCACCATTTGGGAGGTCAGAGGAGGGTTGCAGGAGGTGGGGTAAGAGGCCAGGAGCCACGTAGGCCGGTGAGAGGCCTGTGGGGACTTTGGCTTTGCCATTGGAGGGCTCTGAGTGGCCTGAGCTGACTGACCTTTGTCAGAAGGACCCCGGAGGCTGCAGGGAGGGTGGGAGCCGGCAGTGGTTTATGGCCAGAGACCGCCTCAGGCACAGGGCACCGGGAGCGGAGGGTCAGGAAAGTATTCAAAGATCTGCTGCAAGGAAGTGTCCCTGGAATAACAGGAGGGCCTGCGTATCATAGGGCCACTCCCGTCCCCGAGAAGCCCACACAGCATGGTTTAGAGAGACCCACCTTGCCCGTTACTAAACTTCAGGGACTAATGTAGCCGTTTCTCAGGAAGAGCGTACCGCATACAAGGACAAGAAGATCCACTGACCTCTGGTTTCTCCAGCACCATTCTGGGCTTGAAGGCAGAGTCCTTAGGGAAAGAAAGCGCAGCCGTAAGCGTCCTTTCCCCAGCAGGTTCTCACGCAAGTCTAGCAGCCTCAGGGAAACAGTTTTAAACATACAAGAGCCCAAGCAGTAAAAGTCTTTAAAAATTTTAAAACTGACCTTAAGTCTAGCCAACAAAGATGTAAATGCAAATGAAGACTTTGGTCTAAGTACTGGCACCGCACGGCCCGGTCCGAAGGGGAGTGCGCAGGTCGCAGGGCGGAAGGTCCCCGTCAACCTTGCCGAGGAGAAGGACGCGCGTGAAGGTGGCGTCGGTGCAGGTGCTCCCCGTCCAGAGCCAGCGTCGGGCAGGTGCTCCCCGTCCAGAGCCAGCGTCGGGCAGGTGCTCCCCGTCCAGAGCCAGCGTCGGGCAGGTGCTCCCCGTTCAGAGCCAGCGTCGGGCAGGTGCTCCCCGTCCAGAGCCAGTGTCGGCACTGCTGTCCGCGCCGAAGCAGCCTGCTGAGAACTGACGCCTCTCAACGTCTTGGTGATTGCTAAAAACAGTCGTAGGACAATCTTCAGTTTGGGGTGAAGAAGCATTTCTCTGATTTCAGCAATAATTTTTTCTCTCAAATATTTTAAAATTTATAAGGAGTAGCTCTACACTTATTTTATGTTTCCATATGTCCTTCATCCCTGCATATCCATTTAGAAATATCTGGAATAACTTACACCAAGTGTTAACAGCTGTTAGTTCAGTGATCAGATTGTGGGCGAGTTTTTAAAAACTGCATTCTTTGTTGTACTGCAAGTATTTTTGCAAAGCCAATGAAGTCATTTTTTTAAAATGGGGGCCGTGTTGGGCACCGTCGGGTGGCACTCAGCAAGGCCACGAAGTACGTCTCCCAGGCGCCGGCCAGTCCTCCGTGGCCAGGCTGTCCCCGCCGAGGTCTCTGAGCTGCTGGCCCCTTCCTGCTTGAGGTGTCGGAGCTGGCCAGCGTCACAAGCTGGAAAGGGTGCCAGGGGCCTGGGAAGACACACGGCCAGCCCTGGGTGAGCCTGTGAGCGGGAGACTGCCCCCTGCCCCCCACTGCCCCTGCCCCACGGGAGCACGGGAGCCGCTCCCCTTTCCAGGGCACCCCTAGTGCTGGGAGGCCAGCTGTGCTGCGGAGTGGGGAGGGACTCACCCGTCGGGGAGACCGAGTGAAGGCGCACGCGGTTCCGATACGGGCAGTCACACTGCAGTGTCTGCTGGCAGTGGAGGCTGGGTTGAGTGAGTCCTGCCACGTTGGAGCTGTGGCACTCTAGATGGGTCCCCACGGCTGCTCGCAGGGCCCTTCCCACTCCCAAGCCTGCTTCCCCGGCCTCTCCTTGATTTCACGTGCCTCGGCGACCCCCCCAGGACGAGCCCACCCTGTCTGCTGTGCAGATTCCCCCCAGGGGTTTTGCAGCTGGGGCACCATTGACATCAGGGCCAGGTCACTGCGGGGCGGGGGGGGGGGTGCTGCCCTGCGCATGTGGGTCTCGAGCAGCACCCCAGCCTCTCCCCACTGGACGACAGCAGCGCCCGGGGGGAGGCAGAGTGCTCCTCCCCAAGGATGTCCTCATCTTAATCCCCAAAACCTATGGACGAGCTCGGTTACGTGGCGGAAGGTGATTAAAGTGGCAGACCCGTTGACCACAAAAAGGGAGCGTGTCCTGCATTACCTGGTGGGCCCAGGGTAATCACAAGGTCCTTAAATGTGGAAGGGGGAGGCAGAGGAGGCGGTGGGGGCTCAGAGGCAGGGCCCCAGAGGTGCCCCGCCAGGCGGAGCCAAGGCATGAGGACAGCTGCCTGATGCTGGAAAGACCAGGGGAGGGGTTCTGCCCTGGAGCCTCCAGAAGGAGCACAGCTCTGCCAACACTGCCGCAGCCCAGCGAGACCCCACTCGTACTTCTGCCTCCTGCTGTGAGGCCCGTCCACGGACAGGGCGGGGGCTCAGGTGGTGCTGCGGGCATTGCTCCTAACAAGCCGTGGACCCGGGCTGGGGACAGGCAGCAACCAGAGCTGCACAGCTCTGCACACCCCCTGGCAACTGTCGACACTTCAGCCCCCACTCTGCACCAGGAGGCCTGGGGGCGGGAAGACTCCGCATGGAGCCAGGCCCAGGGCACCCCACCCCCACCCACCACCAGCGGCCTGAGGAGGGGGGCAGGGCCCTGAGGGCCCCCAGGGCTGCCCTCCACCACCCTCTGGATCCTGAGAAGGGCAGAGGATCCCTAGGGTGGACAAAACTAAGTTCAGGGGACTCCAGAGAGGATCGGGGCAGGGGGGCACCCAGCTGTGTGATCTTGAAGGCTTCCTGGAGGAGAGGGGAACTTCACTGAGTCCTACAGAAAGGAGGGGCAGGGAGGCAGGGGCAGCAGGGGGCCGGCAGGGTGGTCAGGTCTGCATCAGCCACAAGCTCTGGGAGGGAGCCAGGCTGGCGCCAGCACGGCCACCTTGCTGGAGTCCCCATGGCTGTGCAGACCTGTTCCTGCCCTCACCCAGGGCTCGGGGGAGATGGATTCATCTTGCCCCAAAGCCCCACCCAGCCCTCCCCACAGAAGCCCAGTCAGGGATCTAACAGTCGCCGAGTCCAGGGCGCTTCACCCACCCTCACCCCCGCTGCAGTCCTGCCTGCCCCCCACCCCCGAGGGCTGGGACCCGAGACCACCCTCCTCCGTCGCCCCATTCCAGGCCCCCTCCAACTTGGCCTGCCCAGAATGCAGCCCTGCCTGGTCACCTCCAGCTCAGAGCCCTCCTGCCGGCTTGAGAAAAAGGCAGTCACCACCGCAGGCCTGGGGACCACCTCCCCAGCCACCTCCCCAACCATGTCCCCAGCCGGCTCCCCACAGCTTCCCAGGCCCTCTGCCCACTGCCTTCTTGGCCCTCGTCACCAAGTCTCCACGGCGCCTCCCTCTGTCTGGCACCTCTCTGGACCCCTGACTCCTGCCACTCCTGCCACTGCACCCCACTGGCTCACGCACGCCCATCTGGGCCGTCAGAGGCAGGACCCAGTGGGACCCCTCAGTGCCCATGACATGGAAACACCCGCCCCCCCCCCCCCCCCCCGGGGACCTCTGGCCTCAGCCCATAGCTTGGCCTCAAGTGGGCAGGTCCCCAGTGTCCCAGGGGAGCCCTTGCCCCAGCCGCCAAAGGAGCCAGGTCCTGAGCCAGCGCTGTTTGGACACCAGTGCACCCCACTCAGGCCCAGGTGGCTGCAACCCGGAGGGCAAGCCCCCCAGGCCCCTCCAGCAGCCTCCTCAGGCCAGCCTGGGGCAGGGCAGCCACCCAGGCCCCCTGGTCAGGCCTCCAAGGCCTCAGGAGGGGGCAGCTGGCCTGAGAGGGTCCTGGGCCTGCTTTCTCACTGGTGGGTGGGCCATGACCCCCGTCCTGCCCGTGGACCCCCAAGGAAAGGCGCTAGAGGACAGACACTGGGTTGAGCTGGTTCTTAAGAGGGAGGTGACCTCGAAGTCGCCTTGCGCCAGAAAGCTGCGCTCCGGGACAGGAAGGCGCGGAAGGCGCTGGTGGACTCGGCAGAGTCCGGTGGGTGGGAGAAGAGCACGTCCCTGTCGACGTCCTCAGACACCAGCTGGGCCACGATCTGCATGATGTCCTGCAGGCGACCGCAGGGTCAGGGAGCCACGGGCGGGGGGAGGGGACGGTCCCAGATGGGGCTGAAGAGGCCCGCGCCCGCTCACCCTGCCGTGGGAGGGGGTCCCTGCGCCCGGCCTCTCCGGGCAGCCCAGCATGGCCAGCCGCCGGCGCTCGTCGATGCTGACGCTCCAGTGGCGGCCCGGGCGCCGGCGCTCCGGCGGCTCGCACACCTGCGGGGACAGGGCAACGGGTCGCGTGAGGCCACCGGGCCGCGCCCCTGCGCCGCCGCCTCCCACCACCCGCCCCCCCTGCCCCCTCCGCGAGCTCCCAGCGGGGCCGCCGGCCGTGTGGCCTCTGTGGCTTTGCGCAGTGGCTGTGCGCCCCGACCGCGGCCGCCCGCACCTGCCCGCCTCGCTGCGCAGCCCGTCTGCCCCGTCTGCCCCGCTGGAGGCCGTTCGGCGCACTGGGGGAGGGGGAGGGGGAGGCTGAAAGGCAGGACTCAGGGGTCAAATCCACGACTCCCTCCTCCCCAAGCCCCCTCTAAAATGATCACAAACAGATTCAGGGGAAAAAAATAATGCTCATTAATCCATTAGGATAAAAGACCAGGCTCCAGGGCAGGAGGGCCACCAGCAGGGTACAGGGAGTGGGAGGTGGGGGTCCCAGGAACGCCAGGACCAGGTGGGGCCAGGATGACCTCCTCCCCCAGGTGGACTTCTCAGGCGGGCTGTCTGTGCAGTCCCTCCAGACTCTTGCCGGGCCAGAAGCCCCCAGTACTGCCACCTCCCACCCAGCTGCAAGGGGCTGTGATGCTAAACGCAGGGGATTCATACAAACTCAAAGTTTAGTCCCATTCCCAAAACAATTACAAATAGAATTATGCAATCCCGCAATCCCACTTCTGGGTATAGACCCAAGAGAACCGAAAGCACCTGACGAAAGTGTCACTCAAGTGTAGGGGCAGAATAAAGACACTGTCACGTCTTTATAGAGTCTTCAAAATCTCGAAAATTTTAACATCCTCTGAGCCCTTTCAGAGGAAGCAGCTAGATGATGTCTCCCACCAAAACAAGGCAGTAAACCGAGAAACAACAGGGCCCAGGACACGGGATCCTGCATGCAGAGGGCGGGCAGGAGGGCAGGCCAGGCGGGCCTCGTGGTGGCCGCGTGGGCAGCAGGGGCTCGGGGCTCCAGGGGGTCGCTACCCAGGGAAAAGCAGAGCTCCCAGGTGACCCGACATGCTTAGGCCTGTGAGAGGAGTGTCACAGATTTGCTGGAAAGTTTGGGAAAGAACTAATAATCACCGAAAACGGAAAAGAGGGCCAGGCGCAGTGGCTCACGCCTGTGATCCCAGCACTTTGGGAGGCCGAGGCAGAGGACCACTTGAGGTCAGGAGTTCAAGACCAGCGTGAGCAACATAGCGAGACCCCGTCTCCACAGAAAATACAAAAATCAGCCAGGTGTGGTGGCACGTGCCCACAGTCCTAGCCACTCGGGAGGCTGAGGCGAGAGGATCGCCTGAGCCCAGGAGTTGGAGGCTGCGGTGAGCTGTGATCACACCACTGCTCTCCCGCCTGGGCAATACAGCAAGACCTTCTCAAAGAGAAAAGAGAAGAGAAGAGAGAAAATGAGGTGGGAAAGGAGACAATGATGACCTCCATGGAAAACAAAAAGCCACATAAGAAAGGTCACCTGGTGACAGCAGGCCCACATCTCGGCCGTGGACAGGGCCACACAGTCACTACAAAGCCAGTGCGGGAGCAGATGTGAAGAAAATACGGCCGAGCGCTGTGGAGCGCGGGAAGGGGAGTGCGGTGGGAGGCGAGGGTGCTCAGCCGCGGTGTCTGGCGTGCGGCGCGGGATGAAACCGAGAAGTAACAGCACGAGCGCAGCAGCTTCTTGTAACTGAATGTGCGGTGGGACACCTGCGGGGGCCGGCACGGTGGGCTCCGGGGACGCTGCTCTCAGGTATGTACACACACGTTTAACAAGGGCGACACGGAACTTCAGAAATCGAGATTGCGTGACTGAGACTGACCCAACAGACACGGGAGACCTTGCACAGAACCCAAACCCACCGAGAGCCCGTGTTCTCACCAAACGACGCACCACGCACGCAGACGGGCCACGCGTCGGGCCACACGCAAATCAGATCCCCGACACACGGCAGGTGCCCAAACGCCGGGTGCTGCAACTGCGAAGCGATGCAATTAAAAATTAATAACCAACGGACAACAAACACGCCCGCTGACATGACGTTCCACAACACCCTTCTAATTAACTCCTGAGTGAAAAAGACAATCAAGACTGAGATGCCAATTTATTTAGAAACGGGCAACAATGAGGTCCCAAACCCCAGCTGAAGTCAATCTACAGCTTCAAGCGCATCATTAGAGCAAAGCCCAAAACAATGCCCAAGGAAATCACTGGAGAAGCCAGAAAAAGAATAAAAGAAATTCACTGAGAGCTTAAAGATCGAATTAGGAAAGATTAATGAATAAATTAAAATGAAAAAAAAAAGTGAATAATGATCACAAATGAGTTCTCTGAAAAACCAACAAAAGACTTGATCCTTTCCTTCCAATCTTCCCAACTTCAAGCAGATCCATCCGTGTTAGTTTTTTTTTTTTTTTGAGACAGAGTCTCACTCTGTTGCCTGGGCTAGAGTGAGTGCCATGGCGTCAGCCTAGCTCACAGCAACCTCAAACTCCTGCGCTCAAGCGATCCTCCTGCCTCAGCCTCCCAAGTAGCTGGGACTACAGGCATGCGCCACCATGCCCAGCTAATTTCTTCTGTATTTTCAGTTGTCCAACTAATTTCTTTCTATTTTTTTAGTAGAGACAGGGTCTTGCTCTTGCTCAGGCTGGTCTCAAACTCCTGAGCTCAAACAATCCACCCGCCTCGGCCTCCCAGACTGCTAGGATTACAGGCGTGAGCCACCGCGCCCGGCCCATCCGTGTTGTTTTTGCCAACTTTTTCATGTTTAGCATACATTTACTGTCTTTCTTTTTGGATCTGCAAGTCCATAGACTTTATCCCTTTTCTATTCAGTTTCCAAAATAGTTTTCTCTTTGCTTTTAAGCATCTCCTCCTAGATTCTGGCTGGTAAATATTTGAATGTTATAAATATTACAAGTGTTTTCTTCTAGACTGTTGTTTAACATTTTTGTGTTGTTGCACCAAACTTATAAAAATTCCGCAGTCAGATTTGTTAGGCTTTTCCTTCAAGGATTTTATGTTTGGCTTAAGAAAGGCATTTCTCTCTCCCAGATTCTAAATGTTGCTCTTGTACATTCTCCCAGTGCTTACGAGGTTTGGGTTTAAAATTTAGTGTGTGTGAGCTCGTGCGCTTTGTGAGAGGTGGGGCTGCACCCTACCGCCCTGTGCGTGGACAGCCCTTACCCAACCCCGTCACTGAGAGGTCCCTTCCCCCGCCACTTTGAAATGCCATGCTCAGCATACACTAAATCCCAAGACTTGTGCAAGGGGCGATTTCTGGACTACTTGTCCTAGGTCGTGGATGTGTTTGCTACCTTCTGTCTCAGCACCACACAATTTTTTTTTTTTTTGGCAAAGTCCTGCTCTGTCACCTGGGCTAGAGTGCCGTGGCATCAGCCTAGCTCACGGCAACCTCAAACTCCCGGGCTCAAATGATCCTCCTGCCTCAGCCTCCTGAGTAGCTGGGACTACAGGCATGCGCCACCATGCCCAGCCAAATTTTTTTTCCATATATTTTTAGTCGTCCTGCTAATTTCTTTCTATTTTTTAGTAGAGACGGGGTCTCGCTCTTGCTCAGGCTGGTCTCGAACTCCTGAACTCAAACCATCCGCCCGCCTCGGCCTCCCAGAGTGCTGGGATCACAGGCTGAGCCGCCGCGCCGGCCGACACCACACAATTTTAGTTGTCAGAGCCTAGAGCAGAGCTTTACAAAGGTGTGCATGGCTCCTTTCCAAGTAAAATCTAAAAATCTTTATTTTTTTCAGATTATATTTTTTATGAAGATATTAGCAATATATTGTTTACTTTTGCATGTCTTCCAACTCTGAATAAGCAAAGCCCCATGGCACAATTCTGTGACTTGCGGATTTCACTCAAGGGCAGGCCCGTCAGACCCGCACTAGCTGGGCATGCAGCAGGCGGCCACGCGGTCCAGCTCCACAAGCCCAGGCAACCCTGCCGAGGCTGACAGCAAAGCATGCCGTGAACTGACGCCAGGCTTTCGGGCATCCACCTCCGCCCCCAGGCGGGATGTTCCCCCTTCCATTCCGCACACGTTCATGCTCGCGTGCCGGACGGGTTGTTTTCATCACTCTGACGACGTCTTTTAACGAGCACACTCGGTCCGTTTCCATTGGTTGAATTAAATGACATGCTGGTAATTCTATCTGCCGCCTTCCCCCGCGCTGTTCGTCTTGCCTGCCCCACGTGTCCCTCTCTGTCCTCTCCCGCTTTCTTCTGGACCGATCGTGTGGCGTTTCTATCCCGCTCTCCCACCACTGTTCAAGTGTGGTTCTCTTTCTGCTCGTCGGTGTAATCATAACGTGCGTGCAAGCCCACCAAAGTCTCAAGTTGACAAACATCTCCGTCCTCTTCTCAAAGAACATGAAGCCAGACCCCTTTAGCTCACTCGCAGGCACCGTTCTGACATCATGGCCCTGCAAGGGGACACTGACTCCACCCCTGCTTCTCTGCGGGCGAGAGGTGCCCAGTGACCCGTCCATACCAGTCCCAGTTCACCCACGCACTTCCCTCCTTTGCACCTGTCATGGCGTAGCCATTTCAGGCCTTCTGACATCACTTTTGTGTTGTTTGAAGTCTGTTCTTCAAAACCGAGGTGAGTCTGCAGGGGGGGGGGAATTCTCTGTTGTTAGTTATCATTTTTTAAATGTATTTATTTAGCCCTCTTCGTAAACGATGTTTTTGGTGGGTATAACGTCCAGGGGTGACCACGGTTCTCTCAGCACGCACGTGTGTGACATTCTCGTCTAACAGCTTCCACAGCCGTTAATGAGAAGGCACCTGCCAGTCTCACTCTCGTTCCTTGGACGGTTCTCTGTCCTTCCTCTCTCACTGCTTCTGAGATCTCTGTCCCTGGCTTTCTGCAGTTTCACTGTGCCGGGTCTAGGTGGATAATCCTCTTACCTGTGCTGCTTAGGATCTGCTGGGCCCTCAACACTACAGTCTAAATTACTGCCTATAGTGGCCAGCCTCCAAGATGGCACCCTGTGACCCCCACACCTCCTGGTGGGCCTGGCCTTGTGTTGTCCCTCCCACATTAGATAGGGATGACCAGTGTAGCCAGAACACTGCAGAAATGATGGGGTGTGGCTTCCAAGGCTAAGTCACGGGAGCCATTGCAGCGTCCACCTCACTCTCTGCACTCGCTCACCCTGGAGGATGCCAGCCCCGTGTTGAGGACACTCAAGCTGTCCCTGGTGAGGAGCTGGGACTTCCCGCCAGCATCCAGCGCTGACTGGCCAGCCGTGTGAGTCAGTCTCCCGCCTTACTTGAGCTTTCAGATGACTGTCACTCTGACATCGTGACTACAACCTCCTCAGACTCCCCAAGCCAAAGCCAACCAGCTAAACAGCTACCAAATTCCTGACCTATGAAAACCGAGATAAAAATACTTATTATTCTTTTAAGCTGCTAAGCTTCGGGGAAATTTGTTACGCAGCAATGGATAACTAATACATTTCCAGAACACTACATTTAGAATAAAATTTTCAAGATTCACGAAAAGTTTATTTTTTAAAAAACAGAGACTGCACTGAATTATACGTGGGAAACCCGGCAGGTTTAAAATATTACATCTGCCCAAACAATGACATGGTACACGTTTCCACAAGGTGTTACACATGTTGTTCAGTAACATTTTTATAGTGTTCTCCATATAGGTATAACAAGAACAGACTCATTTCTAAGGACGTCATAGTTTCTGTGCCTAAAGTGAATGGGATCATCTTTCCATTCCATTCTCTGGTTCCTTATGTTTAGTGTATTAAAAAACTATTGAGTTTTTAATGGTAACTACATCCAAACTCCCACTTTTATTCATGTTCCTATTTTTTTAATTGGCTTAAGTAGATTTTCTAGGTAGACATCAGCTGCAGGCAGCAATCACGTTAACTTTTGAGACATTTGTGCCATATTTCATTTTCTCGGCTTCCTGTAAGGCTGTAATTGCCAGCATAGTGTTCAATCGTCACGGCGATGCTGCGCACACCTGTCTGCTTCCTGCGCCTGATGGAAACACGCCCGGCGAGGTGCACGGCGCTCTCGAGACCTCCTCTTTGTCAGGTTTCCGAGACGTCCACCTCTCACTGCCTCATCCGGAACCTAGACTTTCACGTTTCTTTGGTTTTTAAGGAGAGATACTGGACTTTATTAACAATATTTTTCAACATCTATTGAGATAATCACATGGCTTTCCACCTTTTGTTAATGAACTTTATTTAGAGATTTCAAAATTCCTTCATCTTTGGTTACAATTTTCTTTTATTTATATGCAACTTCATTTATTCAATGTATAGTCTGGGAGCACTCAGTAGGTGCCAGGCGGTGTCCTACGCACTGGGGACAGAGCTGTGAGCGACGGAGACACGTTCCTGCTCCTGGCAGGCGCCTGCGTGCCCGTGAGGCCACCATCCGGTTGGGAGTTCAGCCCGTCAGATGCCGCTAGACGCGCTTTACTATTTATTCACGATTTTCAACCTAGGCACGCTGTTTCCTTTTTCCCTTTTCTCCTGTCCTCCCTCCCCCAGCACTGGTGTTAGGGTGATGCCAGGGCCACACAGGAAGTGGCTCAGGGCAGCTCAGGCCTTGTCAGTGGGCTGCTTATTCCCTCCTCGTTTGGGAGTGCCCACCTGCGCTCTCATCTGGGCTCCCACACTTTTTAGGGAAGATCTGGGACCACTTTAGAGTTTCTTTTGTTGTTACTGGTTGCTTGAGGTTTTTTGGGTTTTTTAAATCAAACTTGGTAACACAAATGCAGACATTCACTTTTCAGGGTCTTTATCCCCAACATTGTGACATTTCACAGTGAAAGGCCCGTTCTGCCCTCTCACTAGGGACCCTGCAGCGATCTCCCCGCAGAACCCGGGTCATCGTCCCTTGTTTCTCCTGCCGTTTTGTTCCCCTCTCTCCACTGGCGATGCTTCTTCTAAGCTTATGATTTTCTCTCCTACTTTCCATTTTCCAGGTGATTTCCTTAACTTTATATTCCAACCCTTTACTGAACATTCCAGTGCTGCTATGTTAATTTTTTACGAGCTCTTTTAAGATTTTTCCAGATGTTCCTTTTTACACAGAATCCTTCCCTTGCTTTATGCATGGAACGTCTTGCTTTTCCTTTTCGGAGGATTTCACTCTCATGTCCTGGAGGGATTTCTTCCCTTCCTTACCTGTCCCTTCCATCTCCAGGTCCTTGCTCTGTGGTCACAGGAAATGGGAGAAGCTACAGTGCTACCGGAAGCTCCAAGGACCGGGCGAGGCCAGTTGAATGTGATTTGAGCCGGGCGGGTGCAGTGGGCAGGGCTGCGTCTTGAGATCTGACCTCCAGCATCTTCAGGTCTTTCCTCGGGGACCAGTCGCGCTCCGCAACGGCTGCCTGTGCACCTCTCCCTGAGAGGCAGCCAAGTCCAGGGGCCAAGGTCATCGTTTCGCAGTTGGATTTCCACTCCTCCAGCATCACTGGCTGACCATCAGACGGCCCTGCCACACTCATCTACCCTTTTTGTTGTTTAGAGACAGAGTCTCACTCTGTCACCCTGGCTGGAGCACAGTAGCACGATCACAGCTCACTGCAGCCCCAATTCTCTCGACTTTGCTAATGGTGTGTGTGTTGCCTCAGTAGTTGTTTTCACACGGGGCTAAATGTATCCATCTTTTCTTTTTATCGCTTGGTTCAAAAGGCCATTGCTACCCTGTGGTTATAAAGGAACTTGCCTAGTGTTTCTTCTGGTACTTTTATGGTTTTATTTTTCTACACTGAAACTTTTTTTTTTTTTGAGACGGAGTCTCGCTCTGTTGCCCAGGCTAGAGAGCCGTGGCGTCAGCCTAGTTCACAGCAACCTCAAACTCCTGGGCTCAAGCGATCCTCCTGCCTCAGCCTCCCGAGCAGCTGGGACTACAGGCATGCGTCACCATGCCCAGCTAATTTTTTCTATATATTTTTAGTTGTTAGGCTGATTTCTTTCTATTTTTAGTAGAGATGGTGTCTCACTCTTGCTCAGGCTGGTCTTGAACTCCTGAGCTCAAACGATCCTCCCGCCTCGGCCTCCCAGAGTGCTAGGATTACAGGCGTGAGCCACCACACAGGACTTGCTTGTTTTTCCTTGATCTTTGACCAGTTTGCTGGATGGAAAGAGAAGACAACCTTCATTGTGATTACACTAAACTGCAGAAGCCGCTGGGAGAACTGGCCATGCTGGTGAGTGCTCCTCTCCAAGAACACAGCGTCCCCACACGCTGTTTGAGTCTCTCTGTAATTCTTTGGGGGTGTTTTAAAGTTTCCCTCAAACCGGTTTTGTGTATTAAGTTTATTCCTGTTGTCAAGTGCAGACTGGCCTTTTCCATTTGTTTATCTTCCAGCCTGTCGTTTGTATCATACGATCTGCTGATTCCTGTGCGGGCACCGGTGCCCTCTTCCCGACCCCTCTGTGGATGGATCCCAGGCCATCATCCCGGAGGGACGGGGACAGACGGCGGCATCGTCTCCAGGTGGTGCTGGCTTCTGTCTGGCGCCCCTGGGCTGCTCACTCATATTTAGAGGGGCTTGGCACGTGGGGCGTCGGGTGCTTGACGGCTGCTCCTGCCGCTCCCACTGGGGCTCCCGCTGCAGCTCAGAGCTGGCCTCCTCCGCTCCGTCCCCTGTGGTCGCCACCTCCTGTTGGCCGAGCTCTTCCCCAGTTCTCCGTCCTGTGGTTCCTGCCATCTTGGGAGCCTGTGGTCACCTCGGCAGGACTGTCAGGAAGCACAAGTGCCCATGGCTGGACATTGGGGGCGGTCTCCTCCTTGGCCTCAGCCCAGGCCACCGAGCTCTGGAAGCATGTGTCTGCTGGCAGGTGGCACAGACAAGCTCACCTCTCCTGGGCTCAGGCTGGGAAGAGGGAGGGACAAAGGACTGATGTTAGCCAGGTCAAGGGCTCCCTGGGAGGTGACACCTGAGAAGGGGCTGTGGGAAGATCTGGAGAAGAGCATTCCATGCCAAGGGGGTCACAAGGTGGACAAAGAGGCAAAACACCATGCAGGATAAGGTCAGAGAGAGGGTGACCCAGTGCATCCCTTGGGACCACAGCCAGCAGCTAGCTTGTCCCCCACGGGCTGGAGAGCAGAGAGGGAGGAGGCAGAGGAGCTTCACACAGGGGACCAATGCCCACGGGTGCCAATTCCCTGTCCTCAAACCAGAAATCTGCACGTCAGCAAACACACATCAATGCCCCCTTCCCACCCTCAGCCACCAACCTCTCCCCTCTACTGCCCACCACCTCACTGGGTCCTTCACCCCCGCTGTCCTGCCTCCCAGCTTGTCCTCCACTCCCCCATTACCCGTAGCCCCCCGGTCCATCTCTTAGGGCTGCAAATGTGGCCCAGCTGCCCCTGCCTAAGAGCCACGGGGTGGCTGCGTACCTGCAGAGTGTGGGTCCAATGCATCCCGACATCCCTGCCCCTCGGACACAGGGCCCTGCAGCTCTGCCCCAGCCCTGTCCAGAATGGAAGCCCCGTACCCGTCCCTCCTCCTGAGCATCCCCAGCCCCTGACATGTGCCACATGTGTGCATAGTCTGGATTGCCTGACATGAGACGTAGGCCTCACAAAAGCTGTGGGGCCTGCTGATTTGGTCTCCACTCATGTCCCCGGCACTCGGCACCCTCGTAGGGGCTTAAGGCACGTGGGCCTGAAGGATGCGACTGGGAAGCCACAAGGTGGCCGTGGCAGGCCGCTCTGGGAGCCCACTTTCTTTTCCCACTGCATTTTCACGTAAATCTGTGACCTCAGCAAACACACATGCAGATGGACACACACCTGAGTGTGTGGCCCGACCCCTCCCCACACCGACCTGACTGCAGGACCAGCACCCAGACCCAGAAGGCCCACCAGTGCCCAGAAGCCCTCGGGTTCAACTCATCACAGCCCAAACCCACCTCTGAACCTCCCAAAAGTGGAACCACACAGGTGGGAGTCGGGCTTCCTTTGCTCATGGAGTGTCCCCTAGGGCTGCGGCAGCTGTGTCTGTCCCTGCTCATCACTGCCGTGGAGCAAGCTTACTGCTCACCGTCCAGTGACAGGTGGACAGGAAAGTTGCTTCCAGTTTGGGGCCGTCATAAGCAGAGCTCCTATGAGGACGCTGGTCATGACTTTCACTGACAAATCCTCCTCCTGACAGCTGATCTAGCTGGCTGGGAGGGCACTGTCCCTGCGGTGACGGTCTTGTTCTCTGCCCCTCCTTGTGCCACCCTCTATGGTGGGGGTGCTGAGCACTCTGACTGGGCCCAGGGGAGGGCCGAGGCAGGTGTGCCCTGCACCCTCTTCCTGGCCTCAGGTGGCCCCTCTGCCTGCGCAGCAGAGGCAGATGACCCACAGGCCTGAGAGGCCAGAGAGATGCAGGTCCACCCTGGTGCTCACCCAGGGCCACGGGGCAGAGAGCCCCTCCCAGGTCCAGTGTCGGCTTCTCGTGAGTCCCGATTCAGCCTTCCCCTGAGGCCCAAGAGGCCCCTTCTCCACACCCACCACAACCAGCCCACCCCAATGCCAGCTCCTGGGGTTTCCAGACAAGAGCCTCAGGTGGGGTGAAGAGGGGAGGGTGGTTTTGGCTGGGGCTTCCTTCTGCTTACCCAGTCTTGGGTCTGCAGTCCCTGCTGAGTGCTGCTCTGGGCACTGGGCTGGCCTCGGGTGGCTGTCGGGCCCAGTGGGGGAAAGGGCTGCCTGTGCTCTTGGGACAGCTGCGACTCCGGTGTCTTTCTCTGGGAAGGCAGCTTCTGGCTATCCATCGCTACCCCTAGCAGGCAGCTTGTCTGCACCTCCGGGACTCCGAGGGAAGGCGCAGGACCGGGCGGGCGCCCTGGGCAGAGGGCGGAAGCGGGGTACACGGCACTGACTGGTGGGCCTCGGGCCAGTGCGCCCCGCGGCCGGTCCTGCGGGCGGCGTGGTTACCCCAGCTCCCCCTGCCGCCCTTCTCCAGGGGAGCCGCTCTCTGCCCCTGCCGGCCCCGCCAGGCTGCCCGCTCAGCCTCCCCCGGGGCTCCCCGGCCCCCTGCCCGGCCGGCCCCTGGGCCCACACCGCGGGTACGTCTCAGGACCCCGCGGCGCTCGGCGCAGGGGGGCGCGGGCGAGCGAGAGGCCGGAGCTCTCCCCGCGTCGGTGTTCCCCGCCCCTGTGACCTCACCTCGACGCGGCCGGACCACGCCCAGTCCCCGGGGCGAACCCCTGGGGCCCGCGCTCCGCGGGGTCTGAGCGGGGAGGGGGGAAGCAGGGCACACGCGGTCCCGAGGCGGGGCGGGGTCCGCAGACGGCGCGGGGCCGGGCGCGGAGCCTCCGTGCTCCGGGGAGGCAGGGGGCGGAGCCTCGCGCCGGGACTTCCGCTCAGGCAGGGCCCGCCCCGCTAGTTCCGCTTCCGGCTGCGCGGCGCGTGTGCCCTGCGCTCTGCCTCGCGGGCGGGCGGGGCGCTGGGTCCTCCCCGGCGTCTCTGCGGGCCCGGGCGGGAGGAAGCGCCTGGCAGGGGCGCGGCCCGGGGAGGGCCCTCGGGTTTGTCTTGTGGCATCAGCACCTACGGTGGCCCCGCGGTCCCGAGCGTGGCAGACGAGAGTCTGCTCCCCGAACAGCTGCTCACGTCCATCTTGTTTTGCAGCCGAAAAGAAAACGAGCAGCACGTGCTCTAGAAGCCGAACGTGCACAGCGAGCCGCGCCGGGCCGCGTGGTCGGGTCCCCTGGGAGCGACAGCCCAGCAGAGCCGCAGCCCCGCGGCTGGCCCGGGGACCAGCGGAGGGGAGGGCGGCAGTGGGCCGGGCTGCAGGGTGGGGTGGCCCCGCGTTGTCTTGGACAGTGGCCGCCAGGCCATGACTGGGGACCGAGAGCCCCTGCCCCAAGAGGGCTGGCTGCTCCAGGACCGAGGTCCGAGGAATGCACACACCTCACACACATGCACCACTCGCCACCTCATGGCCACAGGCTGTCACATAGCTTTGGCTTCTAGTCATCCTTTAAGGGGACAAAGTGCTTTTCCATGTACCCTCAGAACAGCTCCGTGAGGTAGGTAGCAGAAATGCCACCGCCCTGTTTAACCAGTGGAGAAACTGAGGCACAGGGGGTGAGCACAGCCCAGGTCTATGTCTGCCTGACTGCCCTGGCGCGAGGTATGGTGTGGTGGGTGGGCCATGTGGCTCTCAGCTGCAGGACAGACGGACAGCTGGGCTCTGCAGGCTGGGGGTGCACGGGGACCCCCAGCTGCTGCCTGGAGGCTCTGCCCATGTTCTCCCCTCACGTGGGCAAGGATGGAGCCATGGAACCCAGTGGGGCACGTGTGGGCCAGGGCTCCAGAAAAGGGGCCTCCCACAGCCCCACGGGGGCCCCTTCCTCTAAAAGCTTCTCCAAGGCTAAAGCCAAGTCAAGGGAGTTTTCACCATCTCTTTTCTACCAAGTGTGACCTTTGGGAAAGAAACCAGATGAGCAGAAAAACAGGCCCTGCTGCCCAGCAGAAGGGCCTGCAGGGATGAGAGGGCAGGGCGCTTGTTTGTGAGCACAGCGGCAGGTGGTGGCCATAAACCCGGCCTGGACCCCTACCCAGGCCCTTCTCGGGACAGGGGCAGGGCCTGGAGCCAGGATTCAGAGGGGCCTTCCCTCCAGGTGGGGCCTCAGGCCTCCAGTCCCAGGTGGAGCAACGAGTGTGACAAGGAGGGCCCTTTGCTGGGGTCCTGCTCTCGCCCTAGGAGGCCTCACCATGGACACAATGACTCTGTCCAGCCATGGGGGGGGGGCGGGAGAGCAGGTAGGTCGCAGGTGAGAAAAGTGGGCCGTCTCTCACCCCAGAGGGTGGGCACTCATCGGTGGCCGCCTGTTCTCAGCCTGCCCTGCATGTGGCACTGTTTTCTGAGCGCAGCCTCGTGCAGCTCTCCATCCTGGGAAACTAGGCCGGCCCAGAAGCCCCCAGGTGAGCCACCAGTGTCCCTGACGGCCACAGCTCTCAAGGGGATAAGAGCGGGGCAGGCTCTTCACATGGAGACCCGGGGTGCAGGCTTGCCAGGGAGGCAGGACTGAGGAAGCGCCCCTCCCCCGTGGGTTGGTGGGGGCAGCACATCCGGCGGTCAGGATGCCCCTCCCCCACTGTGTGGGAAGGCAGGTGCCACCCAGGATGTGACGCAAAGCAAAACAATGCTCTGAGGAGTGAGACCTGGCAAGGGGGTACGTGGCTGCAAGCCTGCTCTAAAGTGCCAGCCTCTCTGCTCAGGCCACCCTGCTCAAGCCGTCCCTGGCCACATCATTCCTGCAGATGACACACACACACCTGGTGCACACACATGCACCACAACCCCGAACCTCAACCCACACGGCCAGCCCTGGACGTTCCCAGAGAGCAGTGGGGCCGAGGGTAGCACGGGAGGACTCGGCCGGGTGCGGGGCCTCCACCTGCGCCAGCTGCCTGTTTCCTGGGCTGGACTCTGGGACACTTGCTGGGGCCACCTAGGGCCTTGGAGGCCCTGAGCTTGTTAAACCAGGCAGCGTGGAAGCATTAAGCACAGCCAGAAGGCGCCGGAAGGTGTGAGGCTGGTGGGCAGGCGTCTGCTGGCTCTGCCCAGCCCCAAGCGGACTTCAGAAGAGCAACATGTTTGGCAGCTACATTATAACATGTATTTAAAAGCATTAAAAATATCTGCTACTATAAAACCTCCGCCACGAGGCTGGAGTTTATTGGGAACCACGAGTGGGCGGTGCTGGGGGCATCTCTCAGGCGGGCAGGGGCCCGGGGCCCAGGGCTGGGCTGACTGGCCTCCGAGGCTTACTCAGGACGTCCCCCATCAGGGGACTGAGTGGGCCCTGGGCTCCTCGGCATCTGGCCACCGAGCTCCAGGGCCGGTGCCTGAGCCGGGCCCCCTGAGGAAGTAGCGTCTTGGCTTCCAGGAAGGGCAGGACAGGCAGGCAAGACCCCCAGGCTGGTGGGGCTCTGGTGGCTCCTGAGGCCAGCACACCTGCCACGACTCAAGCTCGGCACTGTCCGTCTGGCCTCCCGGCCCCCGCTGGAGCTTTCTGGTTAACAAGCAGAGCGGTCACTCGGCTCCCAGCAGGGAGCTCCCCGTTAGTTTCCAGGTTGTGAGCACATTCAGACTTAAGACTGTTTGTCTTTGTGTTTTTAAGTGTTTGTCTCTGTTGTAAACTGAAATGTTAGCAGAAACGCAGCTGGGCCCTCCTGGTGCAGCGGCCGCCTTGGGGCCGAACTCGGGCCCCTCGGCCGTCTTGCGCGGGCCCCTCGGTGGGCGGAGCTAGACAGTGGCCTTGGAGTGTCCGAAGATGCAGATGGGGAAGTGCTTCACGTGGGAGGACCACTGGGCGGCCAGCTGGAAGAACTTGACGTCGCTGCACTCCACACCGTCGATGAGGACTGCGGGAGAGGGCTGCCTGACCGCCCGCCCGCCAGACCTGCCCGGCCACCTGGCAGGGTAGCACCTGGATGGGTGGGCGTGCCAGCTGGGGCGCAGGGTGAGGAGGAGCCCGCTGCCAGAGGCACCAACACCCTCGGGGGTGCCCTGCCCCCCCACTTCTCAGCCACGGTGGGCCTGGGTCCCAGGGCTGCTTGTCCACATCCACCCCCCGCGCTCGGCAGGTGCCGGGATGAGGCACCACACACCCAAACGCTCTCACTTAAAACAGAGTCCGCCTGGGGAGGCCAGGCAGCCTCCACCTTGAGGGCATCAGACTTGAGCTCATAATAAAAGGAGAACCCCGAGAGCTCCATTTCTGAATCAATTGCCTGCAGAACAGCTTCTCTACAAACACTGAAACACACAAATCAATCTTTTAGAAAAGCAGAAAGGATTGAGAAATTCTTTCTCGGAATGTGAAAAGCTGCTGGCTGCACACCAGTGCCGTAGCAGGGTGTGCCGAGGCCGTCAGCACCACACACAGCGGCAGCTCCTGTGGGGGTTTTGTGTTTTTTTGTTTTTTGAGAAAAGGTCTCTGTCGTCCCCCAGGCTGGAGTGCAGTGGTGTGATCATAGCTCACTGCAGCCTCCAACTCCTGAACTCAACTGATCCTCCTGCCTCGGTCTCCTAGTCCCCTGGGACTACAGGTGCTGTCAGTGCACCCAGCTAGTTTTTTAAGGTTTGTAGAGATGAGCTCTTGCTATGTTGCCCAGGTGGTCTCAGACTCCTGGCCTCAGTGGTCCTCCTGCCTCGGCCTCCCAAAGCGCTGGGATTACAAGCATGAACCACTGTGCCTGGCTGTGTGGGAAATTTTTAAAAGCACCTCAAGTCTGCTCTGGTCTCCTTTTGTATCTTACAGACAGAACGCAGGGGCCCCGGGTGGAGGGCCCATGCTCGCGTGGGCCCCGTGCTCACCCCGCAGCATGTTCTGCTGGTGCTTGGCCGTGCATATCAGGCGGCTGATGCCCTCGATGCACTGGCTTTTGGACTCCACGTCCTTGTCCTTTGTCTTCTTGGGCAGAAACATCACTAGGAGGAAAAGGCCTGGCCGTCGTCTCGTTGCTCCTGCGGGGCCAGGCTGGCCAGAGCCCCTGTGCGGCACGGGGGCAGCGCAGCGGCCCGAGGGGGAGGGAGAGCTGCAGGGGCTCTGCCAGCCGCAGCCTCGGACCCCCGCTCATGGGGGAGCTGCCCTCTTGCCGGGGCCCTGGCTGGAAGTGGCCCCAGACCCTCAGCGCCCTGGGGGCTCGTACTTCCTGCTGCTGCCTGCACTGGGCCCGCCCATCCGCCCCCACCTGCCACTCCGCCGGCCTGCCTCACCCTTCTTGTTCTTCTCCTTGGTGACCACGGTCATGGACATGGTGGGCGTGGCCGTGGCCTCGCCACTGCTGGGCAGCCGGCTGACCTGGAGGGACCGGAAGGTGCACTTGAGTGTGCTTTTGGCAGCGGGCAGGTCCTTCTTCTCCGCATCTCTCTTCCTGTCTGCGGGCTGCGCGGCCGTCCAGTAGTCCACCTGCAGCCCCATCAGCTCGGCACCGACACCCTGGCTGGGAAGGCAGAGGGGGGTGCTCACAGATGCTCCCCAGTCGCTGGTCCTGAGGATGCGGTGTCACTGTCCCTGTCACAGGCCACAAGTGACAGCCAGCACCCAGCCCAACTTCCCAGTCTGCCGAGGGGAGTCAGGTGCTTAGAGCAGGCTCTGTGGAGCCACCTGCATGTCCGGGTCACCCAGGAGTGTCCCGCACAAATTGCAGGGTGCCTGGAGGCAGAGTGGCAGCTTAGGGGCCGCCCACAAGCTCCCAAGCTGCCCCTGGGAGTCTGGGGGGCCCAGGTGATCCAGCCCCTCGAGAGGCACAGCCTGGTGCGAGCCCTGGACGTGCACGGCTTGGCTTAGTTTCGGTCAGTTCTGCTGCAGAGGCCTGGGGGCCTGGGGGGGGCCTGAGCACGGCTGTCAAGGCTGAGGACTGGAGACCCCATCTCCTGTACCTCTCGCCCTCGACCCCTTCTTTAAAAGCCCCGACTGGTGGTTTCTGTGCCCAGCGCTGCTCAGTGGGAGGCACCTGAGCCCACCTGGCTGTGTGGCAGGAGACGGCTGGCCGGGCCAGGCCATCCTGCAAAGCCCAGGCAGCACCTCCGCCTGCCCATGCCCCGGGGCCGACAGCCAGGTGCCTCGGGGCGGGGGGCCGTGACTTGGGGACTGGATGACAGGCAGGCAGCAGCACGGGGTGGGGGGTCGGGCGAGTAAAGAGAACTGAGCCCCCTCCGGGTCCTTTACCTGGGGGAGGACAGGCCCCCGCTCACCGACGGGGAGGAAGGCGGGGTGGGCGAGGCCTCCTTGGCCGCGGGAGAGGTGGACGGTGGGGTGGAGGACAGCACGCCAGGGCCCGAGGGGGCTGCATCGTCCGAGTCTCCTTTGGGAGGAGTCACAGGGGAGGGGTGAGCCCACCCACTGCTCTGCCCAGGCAGCCCCAGGCCCTCGGGACCAGGAGGGGACAGGGAGGCCAGGCAGCCCCTCAGGCTGGCAAGGCAGGTCCCCAGGTGGCCCGTGTGGAGGCGCGAGTCTCACATTCTCCTCCTCGGCCTGGGAAAGCTGCCCGGCCTGCCTTGGCGCGGGGGCCTCGTGAGGACGGCGGCTGCTCCCCGCAGGGCCACCCCCCGCAGGGCCACCCCCCTCACCACGGGAGCCACTCCCCCCCAGAGCAGGCCCCCCCGATGGGCCACTGCCACCAGGGGCTGCTGCCCCGTGCTGAGCAAAAGCACCACGGCGAGGCCAGGGACGGGGCTGCTGTCGGGCCACAGGGCCAGGCTAGTCCTCAGGACAAGAGGACAGTGCTCCCAGGGCTCAGGGCACCCACGAGGGCGCTGGGACCACCCGACCCGAGGGCCTCAGGGTGGGACGGGGTTACCTGACGTGGCCGAGGACGGCTCCACAATTCCAACCTTCACAACCTAGAAAGCAACAGGCGCCAGCTGGTGGCAGCCTCGGGGGTGTCAGCCAGCCCCCACGCCCTACCCGGCTGGGCTCCAGCCTCGGGGCGCAGACGCAGGCAGGCTCCTGCCTCCCCACAGCTGCCCGGCCACCATGCCCACGACACAGGTGCTGCCGGCGTGGAGCCGGTCCCACCCCCTCCGTCCAGCTCAGGCCAGCACGAGGGGTAGACCAGGCTCAGGACGCTCGGTCTCAGCAGGAGGGACTGTCCTCTCCCAGTGGCAGACCATGTGCCCGTGTGACTGGGCAGGCCCAGCTGTCCAGCAAGACCAGGACGCTGGCAGGAGGGACAGGCACAGCCAAGGCCCGGCTCAGAGGCAGGTGCCACTCCAAAAGCTGTGGGCCAGTGGGGACAGGGCCCCAGACCTGCCAGGTGCAGTGTGGGAGCCGCTGGCCACAGGTGGCTGTGCGAATTTCAGGTGAGCTACAAAGACAAGCTGGACCTTGCCCCATGGTGATGTCTTGAGAGCCCGAGAGCACAGGCGCTGGCACCGCACAAGCTCCCTGGGCCAGGCTGCCCTTGATGGGCTCACCCCTCCCAGAGGCCAGCAGACCCTGCACCAGGGACTCGACCATGGCACGGTGCACAGAAGACCCCTGTGCACTGATGGGGACACTAAGGCCCTAAGTCCCTGCCCCCACCTGGTGGCCTGTCGGCCGGGCTGCCTGATGGGCTCCACAGCCCACACCTTAGCTGAACAAAAGACACACAACAGGACAAAAAGACGGGCAGGAGACGGGCTGTGGACACTCAGCTGGCAAGAAAGGAGCCCTGAAGCCCCCGCAGGGCCGGAACCGAAGCCTCCAGATTTAAGGCCACGACCCCAGACGGGGCAACTGGCCAGGCAGCTGCGCCCGGCCCTGCAGCCCCTGCAGGACACCCCAGCACGAGGCAGCGGAGGGAGGTCTCCTCTCCTGAGGGGCTGGGCCAGGAGCCCCACGCCCAGGGCCGTGCTGAGACCCATACCCTCACCCCTAACCCGATGGGGTCTCTGTTCCCACGTGTCGGCCGCCCGGGCAGAGCTGGGGGCTTCAACGACCCCTGGGCCCACGCTCCATGCAGAGAAGGAAGCCAACTTGAAGACGGAAGCTCAAATTCGTGAGGAAGCTCCTGGAATCCTTCAAGTCAGCACGAAAACATGCTGCTTACAAAAGCCGTCTGGCAGGTTAGTGGTTTCCCGAGCAAGGAGAGCCGCAGTACTCACCCCGACGAAGGGAATGAACTTCTGCGAGGACTCTTCGTCAGGGCTGCGAGAAAGAAACAGAGGTTACACTCTCCATGCGCACCCACCGCAAGCTCTCAGCGTCCTGGGGCGCAGCGCTCTCCCGGCCTGAGGGCTCGCCAGGGGCCCAGCGGCCCAGCCCTCCCCACCCACGGCCTGGCCTGGCCGGGCGTCCCGACCGACACCTGGATCCTTCCAACACACTGCCGTACGGGACACGGGACCCAGGGAGGCCGGCAGCTGGGGGCCGGGGGAGGGGGCGGGAAGGAATTGCGTCTCCCTGCTCCCTGAGGCTCAGGGCCACTGCTTGGGCCCCACCAGCCCGTCACTCCCTGCACAGCAGGGAGAAGGGCCCGGTGCCTGCGCCCCTCGGACTCCTGGAACAGTCTGGGCCTTCTGCAGTGCCTGAGGTTGGCCGCCCCAAAGCCGGGACGTGGAGGTTTTCTCCCAGACGATCTGGGTAACGTCAGCGCCAGTGTGAGAGGTCAGGCCTTTGGCCTTGGTGACAGGGTGGCTGCTACGATCTAACAGAGCGACACCCAAGTGCAGCCTGCAGGCAGGCCCTGCCTGAATGAGCCACCGTGCTCAGCACTGGTGGAGGCTCTGTCTGGACTTGGCAGCCTGTCACAGCTGTCCTGGGAGTGCCGCCCAGGGCCCAAGGCAGGGGGCAAGAACTTCAGAGAGGACGGGTCTGTCTTCCTTCTCTGGTGCACACGGCCCAAGCAGGGCTAGCCCGCGGTCCACGTGCACGGCCCCCATGACCAGTCCTCACTGCGGCCTGGGCAGCTCTCCCACGAGACAAGGGCCCTGCTCTGAGCAGAAGGCTCCATCCGCGGCTCAAGAGCATCTCCCTCCAGGCCCCCGGAAACGTCCACAGGGCAAGGCCGGTCCCGGGCAGTGGCTGGGCAGCTTCCTCCACCTTCTTCCCCTCCTGGGCCTTGGAGGCCCCCCGTGGCCTGCACTTGGGGACAGAGGTGCCTGCCGCCCTCCGTCCTTGGGCAGACCGTGTTGGCAGCTGGCACTGTCTCCAGGGGCAGTTCTGCCAGGCCCATTTCTTCTGTCTCATTTCCCCAAGCTGTGGACTCTGAGCAGCGAGTGGCGCTCCTGCAGACGGGGACTCTGGCACCTGCACACAGTGCCACCAGAGCTGGCAGAGGGCCAAGGGACTGTGTGCACACCAGAGCTGGCAGAGGGCCAAGGGACGGGGCTTCTCCTGGGTCCCAGGCCACAGGCGCCACTCTGGGACAGTCTTGCTCTGGGACAGTCCTGGGCCGGGCACAGAGTGTGGTCAGGGCGTCCCCTGCAGGAAGTCGGCCTGAGGAGGGCACGGTGGGCCGAGCGTGGCCGCCTGCCTGGGCACCGGCTCCCAGGACCAGCAGCCCCGTGGGGCAGAGGCTGTGGCCACAAGCTAAACAAGTGGCCTTCACCCCAGGACCGGCCCAGAACACACGCCCAGCGTGCAGCCCTCCGAGGCTGATGCTAGCAGGGGTTCCCATCCTACGGCAGCCAGCAGGGCCTGCCCTCCTCGGGCGCCCGGGACTCCAGACCCGTAGCGGAGCCCCGGCTCCTCCCGCTCCCCGTCCGGAAGCCAGTGCCCTTGGGGGAAGCCAGTGCCCTTGGCGGCAGCCGCGTGTGGATCCTGTCCGTGCCGCCGTAGAGGCCCAGACCCAGCCTCCCTTCGCTGCTGGGAGAACAGAGTTGAAAGACGTTCTCCTCCTCCATTTCAAATGACGTGACAGGCTGTGAACCCCGACCCCACGCCCACCCTGGCCGTGCCCAGGGAGGCTGGCAGGAGTGCTCCGGCGAGGCCATCGACGTGGGGTCCCACTGTCCTCGTCAGGCAGTTCTGGCCTGAGCCCCTCCAGCCACAAGAGGTCACAGAGGGCAGGTAGGCAGCTGCCGGTCCCCAGTGGATGGGCAGCCCCGACCCCCCGGGGCCACCACCCTCTGCCGAGCCAGACCCCCCAACACACAGCAGAGCGGCCCCCCGTCCATGCTCTGCTCTGCGGGCCGATTCGGGAGCCGCACGACACAGGACGCTGCTGGGACTCCAAAGCCAAGCTGTGCCTCGGGCCATGCAGACAGCACCCAGCACTGGACACGGGACGGCGTGACAGGGGTGACACCGCTGGCTTTGAGACCCCCACCCGGAACCTGGGCGCGGGGAGGGGCTGCCAAGGCCTCCGCGTGCCCGAGGGGGGCAGGGCAGTCGGAAGTCTGGCTCGAGGGAACCCCGGGCAAGGAGGGCACAGACGCCGGGGCTGCTCTGCGTGGCCCAGGGGCACGGCCCAGACACCCGAGAGGCCCTTCCGCCTCCTCGAACCGGCCCTGACCTCAGTCCCGGGCAGTCTGTGCTGGGGGCGGGTGGGGTGGGGACGCCCTGCAGATGCTCCCAGGGCTGAGCCCAGGCCAGAGAGGGGCCGGCAGGTGCCAGCTGGGACTCTGCACAGGCTCCCTGCCACGAGGGCTGAGCCCTCTGCCCACCCTCTCCCGGTGCCCGGCTGAGCACTCCGGGTGGACGGAGGCGTTTCCCAAACCCGGCAATGGCTGCCACTGCCCCTCTGGCACCCTGGGCCTTCACCCGGCTCTGTCCGGTGCTCCCGCCCACCACCACCCGGGGCGCTGGTGTCACCACTGTCACGCGGAGGCAGGGGTGGGGACACGGGGGAGCAGATGCCAGGGTCCCCTGCAGCCCTGGCTTGCCACTCGGAGGGCGAGAAGCGGCGGCCTGGGCACCCAGGCATGCTGCAGGCTGACGGGCGGGGTGGGGCGCGGAGCCCCCCGGGCTGGTCTTTCTCCCACCTGCCGAGGCTTGTTTAGCAGGACTGACGGGGCCCAGGCAGCTCCGCAGCTGCGACAGCCCGGCCGGCAGCACGTCCAGCGAGGAGCCCCCAGACCCAACTACCCTGTGCTGGGGGGCGGGGGGGCAGCTCTTCCCAGGACAGCGAGCGACTTGGGACACGGAGCAGGGACACAGGGCAGAGAACGAGCCCCAGGTAGGGCGGGCGCTGGCTGCACGTGTGGCAGGACACACCTGGCCAAGGAACAGGGGGCTCCTGTGTGAACGGACAGCTGAGAGCTGGGGCGGCTGCACGCGGCTCGAAACACACGAGCTTCGGAGGGCAGAGCCGTCTCAGGGCGAGAGCACTCCGCCCGTTGGCGAGTCTCAGGGGTCTGCCCGCCCCCCGGGTAACCACCAAGGACGCTGGAGAGGGCTCCCGGGCCCCATGTGCCTGGGGGAGGCCCCTCTGTGGGGTGGCAGGTGGCTTGAGGGACAGCCACCGACCGATGCCTCTCCCTGGACCGGGGCCTCAGCCCCTCGCCTCGACGTCCCCGTGTGTCCCCTCCCGGGGCTGCCGGCAGGCTGGCAGGGTGAGGCGCTGGGAGCACAGCTGGTGGTTGGCAGCTCCCTGTGAGAGGAGGCGGCACGGCCTGGCCTCCAGACACAGGGACTCGCTGAGGGGCTGGCGCTGGCCACCGCTCGGACGGAAGCCCTGGGTGGAAATGGGAGGCCTGCGCGGCCACCCCGGGCTGCAGGGCCCAGCCAGCACACGGCCCGGCACGGGGACAGAGGGCCCACCCGCAGCTCTGCCTCAGCGCGAGGGGCGGGACCCCAGGAAAAGGGTCTGCGTCTACTGTTCAGGGCACGGGGACCCTCGCCTGACAGGGCCACCTCTCCTGCTGCCCTCGTGGCTCCCAAGGCCTGAGTCCCAGCTCGGAGAAAGGTGTCGGAGGAGGGACGCGGGCGGTGACTGCTAAACAAGCCCCAAAGACCAGCCTGGGACAGACAGGGCGGGAGCAGACCAGAGCCGTACCTTAGGGTAAAGTCAAAATGAAAATGCTTTTTCCTTTTCAGAAAGCCACCAAAAGAGAAAACACAGACACGTTACGAACGCTCTCAGGAGTAGCAAGGGGCCCCAGGCGTCATCGTGGGAGCACCATGGCTCCCGGCCTCCCGGTCTCGGCGACTCTCCACCCGCCTGTTCTGGGGCAGCAGCTGCGAGCCCCCCAAAGTCCCCGTGCGGGGCTGGCACAGCCCCCTCTGCCAGGGAGCACCCCGGAGAGCCAGGCCCACCAGGGAGCTGGACAGCCGTCCCTGTCCCTGTCCCTGCCGACAGAGGCTTAGTTGTGTGTCTCCGTCCAGGGACGACTTGGAGGGTGGATGCCTGGCTACTGGGGGGGGGGGGGGGCCGGGCACCAGGGCGGGACGGGGGGCCTCCAGTCCAGGCTTCCGGCTCTGGAGCACCGTGCTGGCGGGAACGCGAGCTCACCACTCACCAACAGGCTCACGGCCACGGGACCCCCCGGCGCCCCAGCCCAGGAAGCCCGAGTAGTGGGAGGGACGTGCTCAGGCTGGGGGCTGGGCCACTGCCGCCTGGGGGCCCCCGACAGCTGCCGACTTTTCATCGCCAGAGACCTCAACGTGCACAGAAACAGGGAGAGCCCTGCACACACCCTGCCTGTCTTAACTCCGATTCGGGGTGAGCGAGCACGCGGCTTGCTCGGGGCTTCTCCAGGCCGGCACAGGCCTCTGTCCACAGCCCTCCTGGGCCGAGACTGGCCGTGGGGAGGCCACAGAGGGTGGGGGGCTGGCGCCTGCCCTGTGCCCAGCCCGGGCCCACCGCGTTACCTCTTCTGCTTGTAGGTCAGCATGGCCTCGGCGATGGGCAGCTGGTGCGCGCAGTTGGCCCCCGCGATGTACTGCGTGATGCGCGACACGATGTCCGGCGTGTCCTGCGCTGCAGGAGGAGGGGGTGGTGGGGGTTGGCCGCAGCCACTGGGCACGGCGCCAGCCAGGGCTCTGGGAGGGTCGGGGACACCACGAGCACCTCTGCCTCCCAGGGGCCAGCTCAGGGATCCTCTGCCCTCCACCCTCAAGGTGGTCCCACGGCCAGGGCGGCAGGGCCCCCTCCCCCTCCCCAAACAGGCCCCACTTTCTCCAACGAGCTCTGAGGCTCAGACAGGGGAGAGGGAGGTGTCCCGGCTGGGGACCCCCCAGCCCATATGCCATGGCTTCCCTGAGGCAGCAGAGAGTCCGGGGGATGAGGGGCCCCGCAGTGGAGGTGCGGAGGGTGAACGGAGGGTCGGCCCCGCCCTGGCCGGTCCCGGCCTCACCGGCACTCTGGGCCTCCAGCTTGCTGAACAGGTCCCTCCAGGCCAGGTCCTGGAAGAAGTTGTTGTAGCGGTAGTCCACGGAGCCCAGGTACCTCGCCACGGGGTGGGAGCCTGCGTGCCCAGGGAGCGCCGTCACCACGTGTGGGACCCAGAGCCGTGTGGCCCGTCCCCACCACACAGCCGTGGCGCTGTGCCACTGCCCCCGCCTGCCCCCTCGCCTCCCAGACCAGCCCACCCCCTGCTCCTGCGCCTCTCTGCCCTCCTGGGAGGCCGAGCCCGCCCTGCTGAAGGAGCTGCCGCTGGGGCCCACCCGACGTGCTCCCCTGCGGAAGGTCCACCCAGCACCGCCGGCCACATGGGACCGCGAGGCGCCCCAGCCGCACACGGGGCCTTTGATGCCAGCATCTCAGGGGCACACGCGGGTGAGGTGTCGCCTCTGGTCCTCGCTACTTGTCAACAGGTGAAGGCTGGATAGGTTTGTTTCACCCGTAATAAAATGAATTGTATAAACCAAAAAAAATTAATAGGGTTCGACTACACAAGACCTTGGCAATTGGAAAGTTGATCGCCGGCCCCTGCCCTGTGTTTCTGATGCTGGAAACCCAAACGGGCCCTGACCCAGTCGTCCCGGGGAGGGACAGACACTGGCTGGGGCCACCGCGGAGGGCGAGGCCTTGCCTCGGCCCCAGGACGGTGTGAGGACATCGTGCCGCTGCTTTCCACGTGGTTCAGGCCGACGAGCCGGCAGCCATAGCGCGCAAGAAGGTGGCGCGGAGCGTGACCCCGACCGCCCACGCGCCCCTGTGGCCTCACCCAGCGGGATGACGAGGAAGCGCATGTAGCCGAGCCAGTCGGGGGTCTTGTGTGACAGCTGCTCCACGAAGAGCCGCAGGACGGCGCTGAGGTAGTGCTGTGCCCCCGCCACGGCGATCTTCACGGGCGTCGGGGGCTGCGAGTTGCAGTTGCAGCTGCGTCCCCGGCGGGCGGCACAGAGAGGGACAGCGCCTCAGGGGAGCTGTCCCGGCCCAGGGGCAGCCGCCAGGGGCCGAGAGAAGACTGGCGGCCCGCGGGCGGAGCCGCGAGTGTGCACACCTCCCGCAGCCCTGCGCCCCAGGGCGTCCCCGTCCCACGCGGCGGCAGGGCCGGGCGGGCGGCCCAGGACTCACTATCGCTGTATCCGGGAGACGATGGTGCTGAAGGCGGCCTGCACGTCGGCGGCGGAGCAGGTGCACACCACGGGCAGCGTGTGCCTCTGCAGCACGTCCGAGAGGAACTGCGCGGGGGACGGGCCGGCGCTGACCTCGGCACGACCGCCAGGGCTCCCCCCACGCCTCGCTCTCGGGGGCTCCCGCTCAGGGCCGGGCAGGTGCACGGGGGCCTCCCACCCTGCGGGCGGAGCCCGACCCGCCGCCACAGGCTGCCGCCTACCTGCCCCTGCCAGTCGGCCGTGTTGACCAGGATGATGTTCTCGGGAAGCTGGTCGTCAGAGACCAGGATGTGGTTCAGCTGGTCGTACACGGTCTTCCTGGGGATCTGCGGACACGAGGCCGTCCACACCCGGGCAGGAGAAGGGGCACCGCTGCCGCCCCCACTTCCCGTGACCCCGCCGGCCCCGCACCTGCAGCTGGCTCCGCGAGTCCGGGCAGCGCTCGTTGTCCAGGCTGTTGGCCCGCTCGCTCTGGGGCCGTGCCGGCTGCCGCTCCTTCAGGGACGTGCTCCGGCCCCGGCGGCCGGCCTGCTTCCCCTCGGACCTGTCGGGGACCAAGACAGGCTGGGGTGGCAGGGCCGGGCCAGGGGCTCGCTGTAGCTACACATCGCAGCAGCTCCGGGGGCAGAGCCGCTGGGCACTGGGGGACGGAAGGACACCACAGAGTCCCCTGCCCGGCAGTGGGTCCGTGGGCCTCCTGGAGAGGCCACCACTGCCCGGAGAGGCCCCGGGAGCCCCTGAGCCGAGCTGGCCCTGCCCTCCAGGTCAGCAGCTGGGCGGAACTGGCTGTAGCCAGGACTGGGCACCGGGCTGTCAGGGTGACCCTCCGCGGCCCCTGGGTAAATGCCAGGGGCCAAACACCACGGAAACATGAAATCGAGACCCTGCAGGAACAACTGGCCGACGGGCCTCTCTGGCCGGGCAGGGGCGCTGGTGGGGGCAGGGGCGGGACCTGTGGGGAGGACGCAGGTCCGGCTGCCCAAGCCCCGACAGGAGACCTGGGACCCAGGGCTGCAGGCTTCCCGTCTCCGCAGCGAGCGGGGGGAGGGGCAGGCCATGCCAGGCTGGGGCTTACGAGGCACCCCCAGGACACCTGATGTGACATGACACTTTAAAACTGACGCCATCGCCAGACAGGAGGCCGGAGTGGGGGTGGGGGGACACCCAGGCAGCGGCTGCTGTCCCTGGAGGGGCCCAGCCCCAGGGGAGGCAACGGGGCCTGCAGGGGGACAAGCCCCAAGGCGCAGGTGGGGTGGGTCCTGTGTAGGTGCCCAGGGGGTGGGGAGGGTCGGTGGGAGCCCAGAGGGGTGGCCGGGACTCGAAGACCTGGTCTGAGACGGCGGTGAGCGGGGAGGCGTATGCGAGACTCTGGGGGTGCCCCCATCAGGAACCACCGCGGGCCCCTCACCTCAGCCACCCCACTGCGTGTCTCGGCCCCCATACCCGGCCCTGGGACCTGGTGCTGCCCCTGCCCTCCTGGGGCCGGCCCCCCGCAGCTGCCCCCGCCCGACCCCCAGCTCTCCGCAAGGACCCAACGGCCAGAGCTGCCGGCAGCAGGTCAGACACGCGTGGTCTCATCCAGAGCTCCTGGAGGCCGTGAATCTGCCGTCCCCTCCCCCCCCCCAGCGACTCGTCCCACCCTCAACTGATGCCCCTGGACTGCCATTCCCTCCGGCTGGGGCTGCACCACCCTGGCCCGCCCGCCCGGCGCAGAGCCCCCGTCACCTGGTGGAGGGGATGACCAGGGACTCCGTCTTGGTGATCCTCCCGCTGGGCGGCAGCTTCTCGGTGAACAGGTCCAGGGTGGAGGGCTCCACCTCGGGGCTGTCCTCGGGCTGCCCTGGCGGCTCCCGCGGGGCCGAGGCGCCCTGGCGGCAGAGATAGACGCCTGTGCACCTCCCGCCGCGGAAACACACGCCCACGACGGGCCTTCTCCACCCCCTGTGGTCCCTGGTTTGGGTGAGGGCTTTGGCCTCTCGGGGCCCTGGGAGCTGCTTACGAGGGCCACCGTGTCGGAGATGCTGTCACTTGGCCGCTTGCCTCCCAGGGACCGCGTCTTCTCGGGCACGTCAGCCTGGGGGACGAGACGGGCTCAGTGGCTGGTGCCGAGGCCGCCTCACTCCCGGCAGGGGTGCCGGGCCCCGAGGCGGCCAGGCGGGTGGGGCAGGAGTGTCCTGGGCGGGGCACAGGGGCTTCAGGACAGTGGTGATGGGAGACGGGGCCACACCACAACCCAGCCGGGACCACCCACTCCACGGGTGCCGCACACCCACTGCGCCTCCTGAGGACGGGACGGGCGGGACTCACCGGGCTGGGCGGCTCCCTGTGGCTCCGGGCGCTGTGAATGCTCCCTATCTCCGTCTGCGAGCTGGAGTGCGACAGGCCTTCGAAGTACGGCCTGGCCGGGGGAGGGCACGTTACCTCCCAGGACGCCCCCACCGCGCCTGGGGGTCAGCCTGGGGGGCCCGGCGGCGGAGCAGAGCTGGCTCCGGAGAAAATCAGCCCTCACGAGCCTGTGTGGGCGTACGCCGCACGCCGTCCACAGCACGGGAGGGCAGGGGACGCGGGGAGGGCAGGGGACACGAGCTCTCTCGCCAGGCCACCTGGTGGCCGCCTCTCGGCTCCTCCCCCTGCTCTGAGGTCCGTCTCGGAAAACCCAGTCCCTGAAACCCTTTCCACCCCCGGTGTCGACTCAGGGCAGGGCTGCTGGCAACGCCTGCCGTCGTGCCAGGGCCAGGCCCCGACGGGAGCCGTGGGCCGCAGCCACTCGCAGATACAGTTGGGGGGAGGGGCCCTGTCAAGCCAGACACCCGGGCAGGTCTCACGCCCGGCGTGCCCCGCTCCCACCCGGGCGATGAAGCGTGTGAAACACGTTGCCACTGAGTGTGGCCACTCAGCGTCACGGCCCCCAAGAGCCCACGCCTCGAACCACGGTGGGCACACCGGCCGGCCAGGGGCTCTGACGTCATGGAGCTCGGGGGAGGGGAGCAGTCTGGATTACACAGGCGTGTCCAGTGCAATCACACGGCCGGGAAGACAGCACAAGGAGCCCCCCTGCTCGTGTACGCTCCCCTCCCGTGTTTAGGTCGAAAAGCATAAAAACACAACAAATCTTCCCCACTGCAATCTGGGTCTCCGGGCACCCCTCTCTTGTGGGCTATGTCCCCCCCTAGCAGGCCAGGGCCTCCCAACGGTCCACAGCCAAACCCAGGGGTGCACCTGCCTCTGCGCCTGCCCCTTGCCCCACCCTGCCCCGCCCTGCCCCCACCCTGCCCCGCCCTGCCCCACCCACCAGCCCCACCCACCAGCCCCACCCACCAGCCCCACCCACCAGCCCCACCCTGTCCTGCTAGAGGCGGGGGGGGGGGGGGGGGGGGGGGGGGGGGGCGGCCGGTGCCCGTCCTGGCATAGTGGCAGGGCCTCTGCAGCTCCCACGCGGTCCCTCCCCACTGACCCATCCCAGCCTCCCCCACCCTCGACGGGGCCATGCCCTCCCAGTAGCACCCCAGGGGATCCCTCTGCCCTCCCTGGCCCAGAGCTTGCGCCCCCAGCAGCACCGGCTTCTCCACAAACGCACCGTACTCGCCCATGACCAGATGGCTGCCCAGCCCATCCACCCCGTGGGACCACGGCACCGGCCCCCCAGCCACCCTGTAGGCTGGCCCCACCGGGACCTTCCAGGGAGCCCTGCCAACCGTGCCCAGGGCCGGGCATGTCTGCAGCCTGGGCGGGGCGTACACGAAGCCGCTGGGCTGCTCGCCGTCCCTGGGGCGGGACGCACCCACCAGCAAGCGCAGCCCTGGCTGAGGCTCACCTGAGCTTCGGCTTGGGGGTGCTGAGGACGCTGTCGTCGTCCTCCATGTCGGGGCCACTGTCGCTGGGGTTCTCCATGTCCAGTGTGTCGTACAGAAGGTCCAGGTCCTCCTCCGCCTCGGGGACATGCTCCGCAGGGTCCTGCTCCGAGTCCAGGACCTGCAGGGATGCCAGACTGCGTGAGGGCCGGGCAAGGGCGGTCCTCGCAGACGCTGCGTGGCCGCACGGCAGCTGGAGCGAGCCGCCCAAGGCCCACACAGAGGTGTCGGTAGGGACAAGATGAGGAGGGCACCCAGAGCCACCAAACCCTTTGCTGCCAGCATGTTCTGAGTCCAGTTAGTCTGTTTTGGAGACCCCACGTGCTGGCCCAGCTCTCGCCTGCTCTCGTGGCTCAGGTGCCGGGGGTGTGGTGGGAACTCGGTGTGCGGGCGGGGCGCCCGGCGGGTGCACAGTTGTGGGGGCAGGGCGCCCGGCAGGTGCACAGTTGTGGGGGCGGGGCGCCCGGCAGGTGCACACAGTTGTGTGGGCGGGGCGCCCGGCAGGTGCACAGTTGTGGGGGCGGGGCGCCCGGCAGGTGCACAGTTGTGGGGGCGGGGCGCCCGGCAGGTGCACACAGTTGTGGGGGCGGGGCGCCCGGCAGGTGCACAGTTGTGGGGGCGGGGCGCCCGGCAGGTGCACAGTTGTGGGGGCGGGGCGCCCGGCAGGTGCACACAGTTGTGGGGGCGGGGCGCCCGGCAGGTGCACAGTTATGGGGGCGGGGCGCCCGGCAGGTGCACAGTTGTGGGGGGCGGGGCGCCCGGCAGGTGCGCACAGTTGTGGGGGCGGGGCGCCCGGCAGGTGCGCACAGTTGTGGGGGCGGGGCGCCCGGCAGGTGCACAGTTGTGGGGGCAGGGCGCCCGGCAGGTGCGCACAGTTGTGGGGGCGGGGCGCCCGGCAGGTGCACACAGTTGTCGGGGCGGGGCGCCCGGCAGGTGCACAGTTGTGGGGGCGGGGCGCCCGGCAGGTGCGCACAGTTGTGGGGGCGGGGCGCCCGGCAGGTGCACACAGTTGTCGGGGCGGGGCGCCCGGCAGGTGCACACAGTTGTGGGGGCGGGGCACCCGGCAGGTGCACAGTTGTGGGGGCGGGGCGCCCGGCAGGTGCACAGTTGTAGGGGCGGGGCGCCCGGCAGGTGCAGTTGTGCAGCCACCAGTCAAGGCACGAAATGTTTCCCACACCTACAGAGACTCCCCTGGCCGTCTCGTAGTGAATCCCCTCACGCCCAGGCACTCCCGACCTGATTTCTGTGTCTTAAGTTTTGCACCTGCCAGAACGCCACACGACAGGAGTGGCACAGTGTGCAGCCTCGGGGGTCTGGCTCCTCTCACTGGGCGTCACGCACTGCAGCCTCACTCGCTCACTCACACTCCTTCTCCCTGCCCGGTGGCATCCCACCACACTGACAGGCCACTCTGTCCAGCAAGCCACCAGCAGGTGAGATCGGGGACGTGCCCGGTGTCGGGTAGCACAAGGAAGCCGACGGGAACATCTGCACGTTGGTCTCTGTGTGCGCAGATGTTTCCCCTCCCCGGTCACCACGCAAGAATGCAGCTGCGGGGTTTGGCGACTGTGCGCACGGCGGCTGCGTCACGTCACCTTCCCACGGCAGCTGTTACCCTCCACGGCGCGGCATTTCCTGTCTCCTCCAGCCACCCCGGGTGCCGCGCAGTCGCTCACTGCAGTTTGGGTTTAAATTCCCTAATGACCAGTGATGATAATCGTCACCAGCCACCTGTACACGGTCTTTGGAGAAGCTTCTCTCCAGATACATCCTTTGCCCGTTTTAATATTTTTAATTTTTTTTTAGTCTCGCTCTGTCGCCCAGGCCGGGGTGCAGTGGCATCATCACAGCTGCAGCCTCCAACTCCTGGACCCTGAGCTCACGCGATCTCCCGCCTCAGCCTCCCACATCGCCGGGACTGCAGGCCCCACCACACCCAGCTAACGGGGTCTCACTCCTGCCTGGGCTCGTTCTGAGATAACCTTGAGCCTGGTGTGAGGAAAGGGCCCAGCGTCCTTCTCCGGCGTGTGCATGTCCAGCGGTCCAAGCACCATTTGTTGAAGAGACTATTCTCTCCCCACAGAATGGCCTTGACGTCCTTGTCGAAAACCAAACGCCCCTAAACAGAACGGCTGACTTCAGGCTCTGGGACTCTCCCCGCTGGCCGGTGAGTCTGTCCTGGTGCCGGGGCCGCGCAGGCTGGGGAACCTGCAGCTTCCTGGTGAGGTCTGACCTTGGGAAGTGTCCAGTCCTCCAACTCTGTTCCTTTTCTAGACTGCTGGGCTCTCCACACACGTTAGCTGGTCAGTTTCTGCAAAAAGGCAGCTGGGAATGTAACAGGCATCATGTTGAATCCATAGATCAATCTGGGAGGTGCCGCCACCGTAACAGTATTCAGTCTCCATCCATGAACGCCGGTACCTTTCTACTTATTTGTAGATTCTTCAGTGTCTTTTAAAAATGTCTTGTGGTTTCAGTGTGCGAGTCTTACCCGTTTTTAAAGTTGGGTTGTCTTTCTTACTGGGTTTTAAGAGTTCTTTCTTCACGTACTGGACACAAATCTTCACCAGACATGTGATACTACGTCAACGTGTGGCTTGTCTTTCAGAAAGCAAACTTGTACTTTTCATTGTGGTAACATATATATAAAATGTAACGCTTGCCATCTTTTTTTGTTTTTTCATTTTATTGTTATGGGGGATACAGAATTGCAGGTTACATACGTTGCCCATGTACCGCCTTTCCCCCCAAGTCAGAGCTCCAGGCGTGTCTGTTCCCCAGGTAGTACGCGTTGCACCCATCATGTAGGTATATATCCCTCCCTTCCCCACCCCCCTTCCCGAGTCAGCACCTTCCAGCGTTACCATTCCCCAAACGATGCGCAATGCACTCATTGTGTAGGCATAGCCCCATCCCCTCCCCCACCCCCCACCTCAGTCTGATATCCGATTGGTGTCGTTCCTAGATGTGTATTTAGTGATGTTCAGGGAAACCAATTTTCTGGTGAGTACATGTGATGCTTGTTTTTCCATTCTTGGGATACTTCACTTAATATAATGGGTTCCAACTCTCTCCAGGAGAACCATAGAGATGTCGTATCTTCATCATTCCTTATAGCTGAGTAATATTCCATGGTATACATATACCACAGCTTACTAATCCAGTCATGTATTGATGGGCATTTGGGTTGTTTCCACATCTTTGCGATTGTGAATTGTGCTGCTATAAACATTCGGGTACATGTGTCTTTGTTACAGAATGACCTTTTTTCCTTTGGGTATATGCCCAGTAATGGGATTGCTGGATCAGATGGCAGGTCTACTTGAATCTGTTTAAGATACCTCCATAATGCTTTCCACAGGGGTTGCACTAGTTTGCAGTCCCACCAGCAGTGTATGAGTGTTCCTGTCTCTCCACATCCATGCCAACATGTGTTGTTTTGGGTTTTTTTGATAAAGGCCATTCTCAAAAACCACAATGAGATATCACGCTTGCCATCTTGACCCCTTTACATGCCCAGGGCAGCGGCGTCTGCTGCACCCACACAGCGGCCCCCTGCGGACTCGCCCCGCCCCAGAGGCAGCCCCGCCCCCAGACACGCCCACCTGCCCAGCACCCCGCCCTGCCTTCTGTCTCTATGAACCTGACCACTCCAGGGACCTCCCATGAGTGGGCCACACAGCATTTATTATTTTGTCTGGCTTATCTCACAGTTCTTATTTTTCATGACGTCCTGTATATCAATTTCTTCTGTTATAATCATGCTTTTTGGGTCCCAATAAATCTTTCCTTAACCCAAGTTCACAACATTTTTCCTATCTATTCTAGAATTTTCATAGGCTTTAAATTTATGGGTTTTGGGCCGGGCGCGGTGGCTCACGCCTGTAATCCCAGCACTCCGGGAGGCCGAGGCGGGAGGATGGTTTGAGCTCAGGAGTTCGAGACCAGCCTGAGCAAGAGTGAGACCCCGTCTCTACTAAAAATAGAAAGAAATTATATGGACAACTAAAAAAAAAAAAAAACATATATATATATACACACACACACACACACACACACACTAGCCGGGCATGGTGGCACATGCCTGTAGTCCCAGCTACTCGGGGACTGAGGCAGGAGGATCACTTGAGCCCAGGAGTTTGAGGTTGCTGTGAGCTAGGCTGACGCCATGGCACTCTAGCCCAGGTGCCAGAGCAAGACTCTTGTCTCAAAAACAAACAAACAAACAAAAAAAAAACAGAATGGCAACTGTTTTTCCTGGTGTACCAGTACTCATTAAAAAAATTTTTTTTCAAATAATTTTTTAGAAGTTTTAGGTTTTCAATTCAGAAATATGATCCACTTCAGTTCACTTTTGCATATGGTGTGCGCTATGTGTCAAGGCAACTTTGCTGAAATCAACTGACCGTGCAGGTGCAACACCTATGCTCATAAAATGAAAAGTATAAGATATTAAGCTGAAGCTGAGGGTTCCAACAAACACACTTGACCCCAAATTCACTCCTGCAGCAGGGAGCCCTGACCAGAGGCTCCGCTCAGTCCTCACGGGACAGACCTCCGCTCGGGCCCCGGCGGGGCGGGAGGCAGCCTGGCCTGCTCTGCAGTCAGCCCGGAGCTCCCCGAGGTTAGAGCATCCGCCTCCCCAAAACTCCGATGTGGGAACCTAACTGGCGTGAGGAGGTGATGGCCCTGAGGGCTCTGCCGCTGGGAAAGGGGCTGCAGGGAGCCTGTTGGCACCTCCCCCCACGCGAAGACACCTGAAGGCGCCATCTCCGAGGAACGGGCCCTCACCTGACAGCGACTCTGTTGGCACCTTGACCCTGGACTCCCGGCCTCCAGAACCGCGAGCAATAAATTTTGGCTGTTTATAAATTTCCCAGTCTAAGGTATTTTGTCACAGCAGCAAATGGTCTGAGACAGGCTGGACCCAGGCAGGCAACCGCACCTCACTGGGCCTCTCCGGCCCGCCCGAAGGCTGCGGACGGCCGTGTGTGGGCGGCACGCTGCCCTGACCACGCTGCTCCGAGGCCTGGCCACACACATGCTGCCTCTCCACGGGGTGTCCAGAGCGGCAGCACTAATTTTCTTCTGACCATGTAAAAAGAAACCCCCAAAAACCAAGACGTTTTTCTTCTCATGATGAAAGTTATGCAAGCAAGTAGAGAAAAGCTAAAAGAAGAAAACTTAAAACCCAAGGAATGCCGGCAGCGGGGCCTGTGTGGGCAGGGATGCGTGGGGTCTCTGCACCACCTGCTCAGCTCCGCTCTAAAGCATCCAGTCTATTCATAGAAACACGCACACGCACGCGCACACACACACCACACACACACACACACACACACACACACACGCGATCCCGTGGCCACACCCCAAGACGACGTCCTGTCTTCCTCCTTGTGTGCCGGCAACTCGGAGCTCAGCAGAGACCCAGCGGGGGATCCCAGGGCCCCTGCTGGGTCCTCCAGGTGGCCCTGGAGGGCGACACGGCCACTGAGCCGCCTGACAGGGCAGCACGGGAGCAGGCGGCAGAGGCAGGACCCCGGCCGGGCTTGGCTCACTCACCTCATCCGACACCTTGAACCTCCGCAGCAGCGCCACGACCTTCTGCTTGAAGTTCTGTTGCTGCAAGACAAGGGCAGAGTCAGGAGCTGCGTGGGAGCCGCTGCCTCCAGAGGAGACAGCTGGGCAGCGCAGGGCGGCGCGACGCACCCAAAAGCAGTCCCAGCACCTCAGCCTCCAGCAAGTTCATGGGCATCTAGAACCACAAGCCAAGGTCCAACGGTCCCAGGCCCAGTGAAGGGGAACCTAGGGAGGGACTGTGCTGACACTACCGTTCTTCCAGAAGACTCCACAGCCCTTCCCAGGCCAACTCCAGAAGGAGGGTGCTGTGCCCCACATGGGGGTGGACACGCGGGCTGGCTGCCGGGAGGCGCTCGGGTGGGTGTCCTCGGCGGTCAGTCCCAGCCCCCTCCACCCTCATGGGCCCTGGGACCAAGGCCCAGACTGGTCTCTGTGCGGCGTGGGGTGCTGTGGTCCAGAGACACGGCTTCGCCCATGTCGGGAGCCACCCGCCCGTCTCCCTGCCAAGGCCACAGTGGTGTCTGCGGCCAGACTGTGTCTGTGCCCCTCGGCACTGGGCAAGGGCTTCCCTGGCCACCGCGCTGGCCCGGCCTGGGGAGGCATGGCCGGTGCTGCCAGTTCTCTACGGGGCTCTGGGTGCCGGTTCTGGCAGGGCCACCCCAAGCTGTCCTCCGGGAGGAAATGCCTGGCAGCTCTTCCCAAGCTCCTGGGGCCATAGCGCCGGGCAGGCCAGATGCTGAACAAAAGCAGGAGAACTGGCCACACCCAGGTGCATCTGGTGCTGGACCAAGGAGAGAGCAGCCTCCCCCAGCCTGGGTCACGCCCTGAGCCTTGGAGACAGCAGCACCCGGCGGGGCCCAGGAGCAGGGCTTGGCCCGGGATGCCCCCGCCTGGCTCACGCCCGCTTGAGCTAACAGAACCAGGCGCCCCGCACCCGGCCGCAGAGGCTGAGGCTGCAGCGTCTGGGGCAGAGGGTCCCGCCCAGCCCCAGGAGGCGCTGTCAGCAAGCTGCGGGCTGTGTGCGCCGCGCTCTTCCAGTCCCACGCCCTCCCCAGGACTCCGCCGCCATGTCCCCGCCGCCCTGTCCCCCGCCCCCCGCCCCTTCCCCGGGGTTGGTAAACCCAGTCTCCACCGACCCTGGTCATGGATGTCGTCCTCACTATCGGTCGCCGCTGCTTCTTCGGCTTCCCCACGTCGAAGTCATCCTCGTCCAGGTCCTGCAGGGACAAGCATGGTGCCTGGGCCGCGAGGTGGGACCCCCAGCAGCGCACGTGGGCCGGGGTGGGGCCCGCCGCCAACAGCCCCCCCCACCCAGTGAGCACCGTCCCCCACCAGGGCCCGGGACTGGCGGGGCCACCCCCCGTCCCCAGCGAGGCCGGCGCCCCGCGCAGCCCCACGCGGTCACCTGCCCCTGCACGGCGTCGTCGCTGGCCTCCTGCTCGGAGGAGAAGCTCTCGTACTCCTCCTCGGAATAGTTGTCTGTGGAAGGGGCAGAAGGAGGCACCTCGGGTTCCACCAGCCGGAACGAGCGGCCACCGAACCGCAGACCCCGATGCCGAGGGGCTGCGAGGACACGGCCCCTGCGGAGCCCAGCGCCCCGGGTGCAGGTGCAGTGGCCCGAGGCCCAGGGGCCCGATGGCGGCAGCCCGAGAGGCGTAGGGCTCGGGGAAGTGGGGGAGGGCTGTGAGGACGGGGGCTCCACACTGACCGCCTTGGACCCCCGCAGCCCCTCCGGCCGTGTTTCAGCCTGGACTTACACTGGCTGGGCCCCCCGCCCACCCTGGGGTCGGGGTGGGGACACGGACCCCAATTGTGATGGTGGCAACAGCCGGCGGCCAGACACAGCCACACTCACCCGCGGACTTGGCCTTGGGGCCGGCCTGCATGGCGCTGTCCTCGTGGTCGATGGGCTGGCTGGACAGGGACACGATCCAGATCTCGGCCACCTTGACGGGGGCCTCCTTGATGCTGCTGCAGAGGCTGAGCACCTGGCCGCCCTCCGCGGGGTGCTGCATCACCTGCAGGCAGAGCACGGGTCCGGCAGGGCCACGGACGGCACCGCCACCGCAGCCGCCACCTGGCTGAGGCCGGGGCTCCGGGAGGACGGATGAGAGGCCGCGGGCCTCCCAGGGGCGCCAGGGAGAGAGGGCAGGGCTGTGCGGGGCAGGTCGGGGCCAGGCAGGGCCACGACAGACTGCGGTGGGCGCGGAGGCTGCTCTTGGCCTCGGGCACTCCCGCTGTCCCTGCAGAGCCACCCAGGCGGGTCCCAGGTCTGCTCAGACTCTGCCTCCGCCCGCAGCAGCTAAGTCGCATGTAAAGCCGGTCCCCGACCCGCAGGGTCCAGCGCCGGGGACCTGGTCTGTGGCGGAGGGGGGGCTCCCACAGCAGAGACACCTGGCAGGCCCGGCCCCCTCTTGTGAGAGATTCTGACCAGGGAGCAGCACAGGGGGCCCCGGCGCCCCCCACCCCCGCCACCACCTCCCCCGCCACCGCTTGGGCGTGCCCCACCCAGCCCCGCAGACGCACGACAGTGTCCAGGCGCTCGCCGACATGGGGCCTTCGCTCCAGCCGCTGCCCCGGGGGCCGTGTGCTCCCACCCAGATACCAGGATTCTATGCACCGGATTTTTTAAACCATTTGGGGGCCTGATTCTGGGTGCCAATTTTTTTCATCCATCAGTCAAATAAGAAAGTACAATGTTTAAGCACGCGTACATCTGCTTCCACCTGCACTTCAGAAACCAAACGAGGAAGGGCAGCGGCAGCTTCACGCCAGCACGCACGCCCTTCCGACGCCTGCGTGTGCGTGTGCGTGTGCGTGTGCGGGACACACCTGCACCCCCGCGCCTGCAGCTCCACTGTGTGGGCCGCCGGGCGCGGTTCTGGGAGGAGCAGGCGAGGGCCCGGGCAGGGCACGTGGGGGTGGGCGGCCCACGCTCTGACAGCCGGGCAGGAGCTCGCGCCCAGCGCCAGGGGACCCACGTGGGGCCGGGGCCTCCCCCACAAAGGAAACCCTGCCCTTTCCTTCCTTCAGGGGGGAGCACGGGAGAGAAACTGGGCTCTTAACAAATTTTAATGACAGAATGACAGGCTTAATAAGAAATACAATAACTTAAATAGAATAGAATATTTAAAATAGGATAATTAAATAAATAGAATAATCAAAATTTTGCAAAAACAGGCCGAGCACAGGGGCACACGCCATAACCCCAGCACTTGGGGAGGCCAAGACAGGAGGATCACTTGAGGCCAGGAGTTAGAGACTGGCCTGGGCAGCACAGCCAGACGCCGTCTCTATGGAAACATCTTAACAAGCAGCTGGGCGTGGCGGCGCCTGCAGCCCCAGCTTCTTGTGTCCCGGCGCCGTCTTCCCAACAGCACCTGCTGTGCGTGTCTGTGTCACATTTTGGAAATTCTCACATTATTTCATCGTTTTCCATTATGATTGTATCTGCTGCGGTGATCTGCGATCAGTGACCTGTGATGTCACCACTGTCATTGTTTTGGGGCACCACAAACCGTGCCTATGGAAGACGGCAAACCTCGGTCCCCTGTCTCCCTCTCCTCGAGCCTTCCTCTTCCCTGAGACACAACAAGATTGAAATTAGGCCAATTAATAACCTTACAATGGCTTCTAAGTGTTCAAGTGAAAGGAAGAGTCATGTGTCTCTCACTCTAAATCTAAAACTATAGATGATCAAGCTTAGTGGGGAAGGCATGCCAAAAGCCATGACAAACTGAATGCTAGAGCCTCCTGTAGTTGTGAATGCAAAGGAAAAGCTCCTGAAAAAAATTAAAAATGATTCTCCAGTGAACAGAGAAATGATAAGAAAGTGAAACAGCCTTATTGCTGATATGGAGCCTCAGCCTCAGCCAGAGCAAGGCCCTAACTCTCTTCAATTCTATGAAAGCTGAGAGAGGTGAGGAAGCTGCAGAGAAAAGCTGGAGGCCGGCAGAGGTTGGCTCGTGAGGTTTAAGGAAAGAAGCCATCTCCACCACATGAACATGCACAGTGAAGCAACAAGGGCTGATGGACAAGCTGCGGCTACGATCACTGATGAAGGTGGCTACCCTAAGCAACAGATTTTCAATGTAGATGAAACAGTTTTATATTGGAAGAAGATGCCACCTAGGACTTTCATAGCTAGAGAGGAGAAGTCAATGCCTGGCTCCAAAGCTTCAAAGGACAAGCTGACTCTTTTGATAGGGACTAATGCAGTTGGTCACTTTAAGTTGAAGCCACTGCTCATTTACCATTCTGAAAATCTCAGGGCCCTCCAGAATTAGGCTAAATCTACTCTGCCTGTGCTCTAGAAATGGAACAACAGAGCCTGGATGACAGCACATCTGTTTACAGCATGGCCTACTGAATATTTTAAACCCACTGCTGAGACCGACTGCTCAGAAAAAGATTCCTTTCAAAACATGACTGCTCACTGACAATGCACCCTAACAGCAAGAGAACTAGAATCCGAAGTGGAGCCTGAGGATGGGACTGAAGTGCTGCAATCTCACGATGAAACCTGAACGCATGAGGAGTTGCTTCTTATGGATGAGCAAAGAAAGTGGTTTCTTGAGATGGAATCGACTCCTGGTGAGGACGCTGTGAACATTGTTGAGATGACAACAGAGGATTTAGAATATTCCACAAACGCAGTAGGTAAAGCAGCAGCAGGGGTTGAGAGGATTGAATCCTATTTGAAAGAAGTTCTACTGTGACCAAAATGCTGCCAAACAGCATCGCCTGCTACAGAGAAATCGTTCATGAAAGGAAGTCAATCAATGCAGCAAACTTCATTGTTGTCGTATTTTAAGAAATTGCCACAGCCACCCCAGCCTGCAGCAGCCACCACCTGGTCAGTCAACAGACACTAACACTGAGACAAGACCTTCCACCAGCAACGAGATCACAGCCTGTGGACGGCTCAGGTGATTTTAGCATTTTTAGCAATAAAGTACTGTTTAACTAAGGCATAATGCTATCATACCTAGTAGACAACAGTATAGCGTAAACATGATGTTATCAGTGCTGGAAACAAAATCATTCGTGTGACCCTCTTTACTGCAACACTCGCTCTGCCCGGCTGGTGCGGCGCCCGCCGGGCCACAGTGTCTGCCGGGGCTGCCCGTGCCCGCGGCCCACGGCCCTCGGCCACACGCACAGCACGTCGCGTGCTGAACACTGCAGGCAGCCCTGACACTGTGGCAGGTGCTTGTGCAGCCAAACATTTCTAAAAATAGAAAAGGTGCAGTAAAAATACGGCATAAAAGACAAAATGGCACACCTGTGCAGGGCACCTAGCACGACGGAGCCTGCAGGACGGGATGCCACCCTGGGCGAGTGGGCGGGCGAGTGGGGGGGCCGGTAGAGGGGCGGGGGAGGGGGCGAGGGGCGGGCGAGGGGCAGGTGAGAGGGGCGAGTGGGGGGCGGGGGGGCAGGGGAGGGGGTGGGGGAGGGGCGGGATGAAGGGGCAGGTGAGGGGCGGGGCGGGGGAGGGGGAGGGTGGGGCAGCGGGTGAGTGGGCAAGTGGGGGGCGGGGGAGGGGCCGGGGGAGGGGCGGGTGAGTGGGCAAGTGGGGGGCCGGGGGAGGGGCAGGGGAGGGGCGGGGGAGGGGCGGGGGAGAGGGCGAGTGGGGGGTGGGGGGGCAGGTGAGGGGGGTGGGGGAGGGGCCGGGGGAGGGGCAGGGGAGGGGCAGGGGAGGAGCGGGGGAGGGGGCGAGTGGGGGGTGGGGGGGCAGGGGAGGGGGGTGGGGGGCAGGGGAGGGGGGTGGGGGAGGGGCGAGGGAGGGGCGAGTGAACGTGACGGCGAGGACGTCCCTGCTCTCTGCTGTAGACATCACGAGCCAGTGCAGTGCACTCAGGCTACACTGACCTGACAGAGTAACAAAGCAGTCGTGCCACAAGGTGGGGACAGCTACAAGGTCACTCGTGACAGGAATCCTCCTTACTCGGTTATAACCTCATGGGACTCCTGTTGGATTCCATCTGTCGTCCCCTGAAATCACTCTCGAGTGGCGCGTGGCCGTCAGGCCCCCACGGGACAGACCACGGGGAAACGCAGCACGCAGACGGGGTCAGCCGGGCCACGGCTCCCGTGCTGTCCTCACCCTGCCATCTTCCCAGTGCCCCACCCAGAGCCGCCCGTCCCTGGACACCTGGGCCCCCAGGTCTCCTGGGCTGGACCTGGCCCGAGTGCTGTGTGCGGCGCGGGCGGAGGACCCGGGGGCAGGGTGGCATCACGAGGACAGCTTCCCCGGCCACTACCACGCTTCCAGGTCACCCAGAGGCGCCCACTGCGCTCCTGCAGCCTGGTCTCAGGCCAGCCGACCCCCTGGGTGTCACTGAGGAGCCCGACTGGCCGGGGCTCCTGCGTCCCCCAGGCCAGGTCCGCAGGCCCACAAGCCCACCACACGCGCTCCCGTCCCTAGGTGCAGGGGGCTCCCATCGCTGAGACCAGAGCCCTCGGTCTCCTGCCGGTCAGCTCGGTCACCCCGGGAGCTGTGAGAAAGAGGCAGCCGGTGGCAGAGGCGGCCCTGGACGCAGGGCCCAGCAGGGTGGTGGGCGCCGGTCCCTCCCAGACAGCTCAGCTGGGGGTCCGCACCAGAGAAGAACTGGGTCACCCCCCAGAGCGGAGCTGCCCCTCACCAACGTCCCGCTGGGCACCCACTTGGGCCCAGGCCCTCCGCCCCGCTTCTCGGCGCCTCAAGTGAGGGCGCAGGGGCCGGGCCATGAGCCCTGCGGGGCAGCGCTTGGGTGGTGGGGCCCAGGCCGCTCGAGAGGAGGTGACACCCGAGTGTCCTCGTGAGGCCTGCACGACTCTTCTCCCCACACACCCGAGGTCCCGCTCAGGGCCTGCCGCAGCCCTGCCTGTGTCTGGAGGGCCAGCAGGGGAGGGCGCGACTGCTCCAGGCCCCGGCCCTGCTCGGCTGCCCGGCCACGTCCACTGGCCCCGCGCTGCGCCCTCAGGACCCTTCCCTCCCGCTGGGGCCATGTCCGCTAGCCCCACCCCGTCCACTAACCCTGACCTGGGGCCCCACGGCCAGGCCTGGAGCCCACCTGGCGGAGCGGCCTTCACACCCGCGCCCACCTGTGCCTGCCGGGGCTGACACGGGCCTGGGGCTGCCCCAGACCTCACGGAACGACAAGCCCACAGCGGCTCACGGGTGGGAAACAGCCGCTGCAAGACGTAGGACACAGGACCAGAACTGCCCCAGTGCTCGGGGACACAAAGGGCCCCATCGGGTCCCGGGTCAGAGGCTGCCCTTAGGAGGAGATGCCTGAAGAGGCTGGAGGAGGGGAGCGCTGGGGAAGCGTGAGGGGCGGTCATGTGACCATGGCTTTGGGGGTGAAGGGGAGGGAGCTTTGGAGGTGACAGGCAGTGGGGCAGGGTCACACCCAGGGATGGGCCTTTCTCCAAGGACAGAGAGAAGGTGAGGGGCCATAAAGCAGCAGGTGACGTGCCAGGTGTGCCCCTTGGGAAGGTGACTCCGGCATCTCCCAGGGGTCGGCGGAGAGAGCGGAAGGTGGGGCAGGCAGGGGACGTTCCAGCAGAGACAGGACGGGGCCAGGCCCGTGCAGACGGCGTTCAGAGCATGGGCACCGCGCAAGGCGGCTAAGACGGGGCTGACAAGACAGGGGCCCTGCGCAGAGACCGGGTGCAGGGCGGGCACAGCCCACGTCACCAGGAGACACCAAGCACCCCAAGGCTTCTGCTCGACCACAGAAGTGACGGCTCCAGGGCAGGCCCTGTGGCCCCCAGAGCACCTCTGGCCTCTTGCGCACCCGATCCAGCCTGGGGGCAGGAGGGCCACGTGACTGGCGGCCTCAGGCCTGTGGAGGGGCCGCGGGCTTGTTCCCCCAGACGCCTGCTCCGCCCTGTGCCCTGCTGCAGGGACCCCCGGCCACCGAGGCTGGCCTGAGGCTCGGTTCCCACAGGGACAGAAGCCTTGGGTGGTGGCTCGCGCTCTCCACACCCTTCACGCGCAGGGGGAGGGGCTGAGCCCAGGGCTGTGCCAGTGCTTGTCCCGGACACAGGGGTGGGGGAGACAGGAGGGTGGGGGCGCGGGAGGGTGGGGGCGACAGGAGGGTGGGGGCGCGGGAGGGTGGGGGAGACAGGAGGGTGGGGGCGCAGGAGGGTGGGGGCGCAGGAGGGTGGGGGAGACAGGAGGGTGGGGGAGACAGGAGGGTGGGGGCGCAGGAGGGTGGGGGCGCAGGAGGGTGGGGGAGACAGGAGGGTGGGGGAGACAGGAGGGTGGGGGCGCGGGAGGGTGGGGGCGCAGGAGGGTGGGGGAGACAGGAGGGTGGGGGAGACAGGAGGGTGGGGGCGCGGGAGGGTGGGAGAGACAGGAGGGTGGGGGAGACAGGAGGGTGGGGGAGACAGGAGGGTGGGGGAGACAGGAGGGTGGGGGCGCAGGAGGGTGGGGGCGCAGGAGGGTGGGGGCGCAGGAGGGTGGGGGAGACAGGAGGGTGGGGGAGACAGGAGGGTGGGGGCGCGGGAGGGTGGGGGAGACAGGAGGGTGGGGGAGACAGGAGGGTGGGGGCGCGGGAGGGTGGGGGAGACAGGAGGGTGGGGGCGCGGGAGGGTGGGGGCGCGGGAGGGTGGGGGAGACAGGAGGGTGGGGGCGCGGGAGGGTGGGGGCGCGGGAGGGTGGGGGAGACAGGAGGGTGGGGGAGACAGGAGGGTGGGGGCGCGGGAGGGTGGGGGAGACAGGAGGGTGGGGGAGACAGGAGGGTGGGGGAGACAGGAGGGTGGGGGCGCGGGAGGGTGGGGGAGACAGGAGGGTGGGGGCGCAGGAGGGTGGGGGCGACAGGAGGGTGGGGGAGACAGGAGGGTGGGGGAGACAGGAGGGTGGGGGCGCGGGAGGGTGGGGGAGACAGGAGGGTGGGGGAGACAGGAGGGTGGGGGCGCGGGAGGGTGGGGGAGACAGGAGGGTGGGGGCGCAGGAGGGTGGGGGAGACAGGAGGGTGGGGGAGACAGGAGGGTGGGGGCGCAGGAGGGTGGGGGAGACAGGAGGGTGGGGGAGACAGGAGGGTGGGGGCGCGGGAGGGTGGGGGAGACGGGAGGGTGGGGGCGCGGGAGGGTGGGGGAGACAGGAGGGTGGGGGCGCGGGAGGGTGGGGGCGCGGGAGGGTGGGGGAGACAGGAGGGTGGGGGAGCGGGAGGGTGGGGGAGACAGGAGGGTGGGGGAGACAGGAGGGTGGGGGCGCGGGAGGGTGGGGGAGACAGGAGGGTGGGGGAGACAGGAGGGTGGGGGAGACAGGAGGGTGGGGGCGCGGGAGGGTGGGGCCGCGGGAGGGTGGGGGCGCGGGAGGGTGGGGGCGCGGGAGGGTGAGGGCGCGGGAGGGTGGGGGCGCGGGAGGGTGGGGGCGCAGGAGGCCTCAGACTCAAGCAGTGTGTGGGGGAGGCTGCGGACACCCCCACGGTTCAAGCTCTGCACTGAGACACAGGCATGGGACGAGACACGCGGACACGGGAACCAGGGAACCGGCCGGGGGTACACTTGTAGCGACGCCTCCTGGAATGGGCTCCAGAACAGCCCCACCCCGCCAGAATCCGCCCCCCTGAGGGCAAGACAGGCCGCTAGCGGGGCCCAGGGACACGCAGGCACGAGGGAGCCACGCCGAGTGGCGGGTGGGTGGCAGGAAGCCCCACTCAGGGCCCACATTCTGCCCCCACAGCGGCACCAGCCTCGAGGCGCCTCTGGGCATCGAGAGAAAAGTGGACGTTTGGAGCCGGGAGAGAACCCGCCCGGGCGCCCATGAGGCCCAGCCGGCCGCGGCGGCTGCCTGGCGCAGCACTCACCTCGGCCATGCTGACGGAGCCCGCGGCCAGCGTCTTGTAGCCCAGGATGGTCCGGTTCTTGTACCGCTTTCTGCGCTGCAGCATGATCTGAAGCTTGTTGCCTTCTCGCTTGAGGAAGTGAGGGTACTGGGGAGCGAGCGGGGGGCGCGGCCTGAGCATGTGCCCTCCGCGGCCCCAGGCAGCCCCCTCGGCCTCTGGCGTCCCTGCGGCACGTGGTAGGGTCAACCCGGCCAGCGAGGCGTGTGGAGACCAAGTGCCGACACGGCCCCGAGGGCAGGGTCACCGGGACCCTTCCTGCAGCCGACGGCAGCAAGAACGAGCGGGTGGCCACGCCCACTGCACCAGGCGGCCACGCGGCCTGGTCTCTGCGTTGGCAGCCACAGCGGCGGAGGGAGCTATCGTCCAGACGGTTGGGAACAGCTGTGGACGCCCAGACAGACCCGCAGCTCCCCTGCCCAGGAGGCCGAGCACGCGGTTCGGCCCACGCCGTGTGTGGCAGGGGCTCCACCAGCGGCACCCGCCCTCGAGGCCCACCCGAGGGTGCCGTGCGCGCGGCCCAGGTCGCCCGTGCGTCGTACGACGGCGGCTTCTGCAGCGCAGCAGCCTGTGTGCACGGAGCTCACGCTCACAAGCTTTTTCTTGAGAGTTCACAAAAACCGATTTAAAAAACTGTGGGAAATGGGACTGTTCGCTGCCCGACTGCGGTGGTCACAAGCCCGTGGGCAGGTTTCAAAGCCCGGGGACCCCTGCACTGCAACAGGGCGAACTACGTTTCGTAAATCACACTTCAATAAACCTGATGCCCCAAAGGAAAGAATCAGACACAGAACCCAGACGCTGCTTTGCTGGGTGTCGGCTCCCACACGCAGGCCCCGTGTAACCTGCACACGGGGAGAGACGGCTGGGGAGGGTCCCGCCACCCGGGGACACCCACGAGGATGGTCCTGCCGCCCAGGTGCAGGGACCCACCTGCAGTGAGAAGGTCAGGGCCAGGTCCGTCTCCACCTGCCCGCTGGGGGGCAGCACAATCTCGTGGGACCGCAGGATCCGCTTGGAGCCCTGTGAGGGGACAAGGAGAGCAGCCAAAGGCACGGTCACGTGCTGTCGGGCAGGCGGAGTCGCGGAGGCGCCCTGGGTGCTCAGCAGGGGCCTCCGGAGTGTCCGAATCCTGCAGCCGCAGCAGCACCTCTCGGAGCCGTCCTGGGACCCCAGAGAGATCAGGATGGGTCCCGCCAACCACAGCGCGGTGACCCCAGAGACGCAGTGAAGGGGACAGAGGTCCCTGGACAACCCGAAGCCCAAGTCTGTCTGCACGAGCAGCCGCTCGGGACACGGAGCAGTCGTGTGAAAACTAGAATGACCAGGACTGACTGGTCCTCACAGAGAATGACCCGTAAAATCCGGAGACGCTGTCACAGGACAGGGAGCTGAGGAGCCTAGAGACAGACCCAGAAAGTGCACAGCTGGACACACACGCACTCGGTGCCCAGTGAGTGACGCCTCGGGACAGGAGGGACACTGGCCAGCAGGCGGTCGTGGTGCGTGGAGAACGGATCCCTCTGTGTGATAAAGCAGGATCCCAGCCCCAGACTGCACACTGGAACACGCCCCACGCGGGTCACACGGCTCCTCACACAACTGCTGAAAAGCAGCTGGCCAGGCAGGGACGGGCCTCGAGGACTTCACGCCAAGTGCCGCGGCACCCGGGACGCCAGGTTCCAGGAGTGGGTCGGAGGTTACGGGGCGTGAAGAGTGGGGGCTGGAGGGGTGGGGGGCGATGAGGGCTGCAGAGAAACGGGGGGGGGGTCCAGGACGGACGGAAGCCAGGCGGAGGCCCACGTTCGGGTGGGAGCAGAGAGGTGGCAGGGACAGCGGGGGTGGCACGCGGAGGCTCGGCTTGGCCGTCCCGCTGCCCAGCTCTGGGCCACACGTCACACGCTGCGGCTGAGGCAGCACTGCAGCCCCCGCCAGTCCCAAGCCCCCCTTCCAGGCCCCGCTGCCGTCTGGGCTCTCCCTGCCCCTCCCCAGGGCCTCACAGACGTGTCCCCCAAACCCCTGCGCCAAGGCCACCTCAGCACCTGCTGCTCAGAGGACACGGACGGACCCGGCCACACGGAGCACCGAGGACAGAGGACACCCCAGAGGGCCGAGTGCTCAGTCAGGACAGGGCCTGGGGCGGCACCACAGGGACAGACGGTGGCCGGGGGAGGGGCCCAGGAACAGGGTCAGCGTGGGTGGGTCAGCAGTGTCAGGGTGACAGCACCAGGTCCAGAAGCCACCGACGGGCCAAGTCCGCCTCCTAGACTTTCTGCAGGGCTCTGAAGACCTGGTGAGACCTGACCCCTCCCCAGCCAGGAGGCCCGGACACGGCCTTGTGTGGCCTGGTGGCCGCCCCTGAGAGGGCTCCCACGGGCCCAGGATGGCCCGTGCCCACAGCACCTGCGCCGGGGGAGGGCTGGGCGGGGCCGGATACCCGTCACCTCCGCCTGCCCACGAGCCCCCGGGTGTCCTGGCTCCGTGGTCCCAGCAAGTGCCACGCACGCAGCACTCGCCTGGCCTGGGTGGAGCATTTTCTCCAGTCGTTATCTAAAAATGTTATTTTCTGGGAGGGGGGGAGCTGCCCGGGGAGGCGCCGCGGGGCCCCCACACGCCAGACCCCAGCCTCAGCACAGAGGACAGCCCGGCTGCGGGCGCGTCACGCTGGCCCAAGGCTCCGGGCGCTGCTCCCCTGGGCCCAGCAGGTCCTCAAGACCCCGAATCAGAGCAACCGCAGGTGTCGTGCTGCAGGGCAGGGACCGGCCACGAGCTCCATCAACAGGACACTGTCCCCACGGGGCTGACAGGCTGGGGGCAAGACCTGCTCTTGCTACACTTCGATGGCCACACAGAAGGGCAATCCCCCCTCCGAGGATGCAGGGCAGAGCGGCGCAGTCGGGCACACAGGCCACCTGAGAGCCTGGTGCTGGCTGGGGAGGGGCTGCCAGAGGCCAGCCCTGCACACTCCGCACCGGGACTGCTGGGCAGCGAGGGTGGCAGCCACCTCCCATTCCCTAGGGTGGGCCTGGAGCCCAGCGGCAGCCCACGCGGCTGGGGGGACACCAGAGAAGCCAGAGAAGCAGGCAGCACCGGGGCCAGGCGTGGGCAGGAGGCCAGCATGACCCCTTCTGAAACAGCGACTTGTTCAGAGCCTCGAACAAAACGAAACTGAAGCCTGTGACAGGTTTGACTAAGGAAGCTGTGCAAGGTTGGAGGGCCAGCTGGGGTCAGCGGGGAGGGCCGGCTGGGGTCAACGGGGAGGCCCGGGGACCAGGGGCCGGGAGTCCTGGTCCAGCGCTTGTCCCCTCTGCCCCGCCCCCGCCGGGAGCTTCCTGCTTCCCCCTCCCCCCAGGCCTCTTACCCACGGAAGGCGGGCGGGAGGGTGCGGGCGCCGAGTGCAGCCCACCTCCAGGCACCCTCCGGCCTGCCCTGCAAGTGACCTCCAAGTCCTGAAGGCTGGGCCCGCCTCTCCTGGGGGGGACAGGACTGTGCCTGGGAGTTTCCAGCCCTGTGGTCCCAGATCCCCGGTTCCCCGAGACGGCGCCGGCCACCCACTGTTGCGTGTGGGACTCACGTTTGTGCACCGGGCCGACGCACCCCCTGCGCGTGGGACGGGGACGGGGACGGGGACGGCCTGCCCAGCGCCCTGCAGCAGCCGCAGGGGGCGGGAGAGCCTCACCTGCATCTTGACAGCGATCACCACGGAGATGAGCTCCTTCTCCAGCTCCTTGAAGACCACCAGCTTCTTCAGGGTCAGGCTGCACAACCTGCAAGGGCGGGGCGGGGCTCAGGCCTCAGGACGGCCTCTGGGGCGCGCGCCCTCCACCCGGCCCTCCCTGTCCTGCGTCTTCCCAGCGCCCCGGTCACCCCTGCAGACCAGAGGTCTCACCCCCAAGAGCCCTTCCCTGGGCCTGGTCAGGCTGCAGCCACCCTCCGAGTCCCTGCACGTGGCAGGCACCCGCTCAGCACCCCTCGGCTGTGGGGCCTGGGATCCCCTGTCCTGAGGTCCCCTGAGAGCGGGTGTCCCCTCCAGTGGAGGTGGCTCAGTGTGGGTCTGTGGACAGACAGGCAATCTGAGAGCTGCGCGTTCAAGACCACAGAACAAGGAGGCCCACCGGCCCAGCTCCAGCTGAGAGGGCACGGCCTGCCCGCCCCCACCAGCCACCCTGGGCCGGTCAGGGCGTTCCTCTCACCCTCCTCCCACTCTTTACCCGCCACCATGCTGTGCCGAGGCCAGGTGTCACGGAGGTGCCTGCTGCCCCAGCTGGGACAGTCTCGGGGACATGCCCGGCGACCAGTGGTTCCGCCCCTGGGGAACAAAGACGGCGCAGTCCCGGCTGCCCAGGCGGAGCCCGGCGTGCGTGACTGCTGCCCTGTGCTGACACGTGTCTTCTGCAGGCACCTGCCACACACGCCGGGTCCCTGGACCACCCCAGTGAAGATGCCCACGGCTGCCGCCCCTCCCAGGACATGTGGGAGCGCAATGGAATCCGCACACTTTCCAGAAACTCCTCCTTAGCTCTTTCAAATCCAGCTCATTCTCTGCTCCCACAGGGACAAAGTAAGGGAGAAGGCGCAACTGTCCACACCGACTGGACAGCACGGCTTCACAGCCCAGACAGACGCGCTCCCGAGTGTCTGCGTGAGGTCCCGCGTGGGGAAGCTGGGCTCTTGGTGCAGTCACGTGGCCAGCCTCGGACAATGCCACCACGTGCCCAGGAACTGTGTGTGGGGACACCGCGGCAGGAAGGCAGGCCTCGGCCCCTCCAACGCCCTCTACTGGAAGAACCCAGGCAGCAGATACAGGATCTGGTGGCCCCAGGATGTCACGGGGTCCCTGTGTACCCATCAACCGACCTGACAGATGGAGGCCCAGCCCCTGCGCTGGCTTAAGATGGAGTCCAGCTCCCCGTCCTGGGATAAACGAGCCCCCGCCTGGTGTGGGCTGAAGACGGAGACCCCATTCCTATCCTGGCCCCGTAGGTGACGACGGTGACACTGCACTCCGCTGAGCTCAGAAGGCCGAAGGTCAGACACAGGGGCTCCCAGGCAGGACATGCCTGACACACAGTGGGCGTGGCAGGCTGGTGGCCAAGGAAACTGCCCGACAGCACCTGGCACACGAGAGGACTGAGGCCGAGCCCAGCGGGGGCCTTGTCAGTACACAGCCCCCACAAGGCAAGACAGGGCTGCAGACTCCAGGGGCCCCGGACAGGTCGGGCTGCGCGACACCTGCAGGGGACCCGACTCAGGGACGAGCACCGTGTTCCAGACAAGACCACGGAAGCACAGACCAACCCGGCAGGGGTCTGCTTTTCCAAACTGTATATAGACCTGCCCAGCTCAGAACATGTTTGAATTTTTTTAAGAGTTCCAAGTGAGATGTCTGTAAGTCCAGTCTTTAAGATAAGCTGGCATGGAGCTTGAAGAACCAGAATGAAAACCAAACACAGAAACCTGTCGGAGTCCCAGAAGTCACTGTCCTGTGCCGGCGTCGGGCCAGCTCCACTGCCCCTCAGTCTCTGTGTGCACGCCAGGCGTACTGAGCCGCCCGAGGGCTTACGGTCCCCCTCACGCCCACCTGTGACAACAGGAGAATGCCGGGAATCAAGTCAGAGTCTCAGGGACTCGGCAGCTGGTGCCCTGACTGTGTCTGGGAGCTGAGCAGGCAAATTCAACCAAATATTAAAGGAAGAAATAACACCAATTCTACATAATATCTTGCACAAAACCTAAGAGGAAGGAACACTTCCCAAGTCACTTTATGAGATCTGTATCACCCTAAAACCAACACCAGACAAAATCAGTACAAAAAAGAAAACTAAACACCAATATCCCTCATGGACATAGATGTAAAAATTGTCAATAAAATATTAGGAAACTGAATCTGCCAATATAGAAAAATAGTAATTAAAATATCACGATTAACTGGGGTTGCTTCAGGAATGCAAGGCTGGTTCAACACCTGAAAATTGTGATTTGCCATACCAACAAGCTAAGTCAGAAAAAATATATAATCACCTCAATCAACTCAGAAAACCTTTTGAAAAAATTCAATATCCACTTGTAATAAAAACTCTCAGCAAACAAGAAAGTGAATGGAACTTCCTCAACCTGATAAAAAGCATCTATAGGCCACAGGCAGTGGCACACTCCTGTAGTCCCAGCCCTTTGGGAGGCCGAGCGAGAGGATCCCTTGAGGCCTGGAGCAACAGAGTGACACTCAGTCTCTACAAAAAATAAAAAATTAACCAGGCATGGTGGCGCACGCCCATAGTCCCAGATACTCGGGAGGCTAAGATGAAAAGGTAGTTTGAGCCCAGGAGTTTGAGGCTGCAGTGAGCTATCATGGGGCCACCGAATTCTAGCTTGGGCAACTGAGCTGTCTCAAAAAATGATAAATAAATAAATGAACGCTCAGAACAACAGGAAAACAAACAACCTCATAAAAAGTGAGCAAAATATTTGAACAGACATTTCAAACGAAAAAAACAGACATTTCAAAAAAAGAAAACAATCACCACAAAGAAAAACTCAGAGTTGCATATAAAAAAAGGGGAGAGGTGGGAGTAGGGGACAAAACTCTACTATATGATCATTTTTATTTTTTAAATTTTGCTTATATTTTTGGAGACAGAGTCTTACTCTGTTACCTCGGCTTAGAGTGCAGTGGAGTCATGATAGCTCACTGCAACCTCCAACTCCAGAGCTTAAAGCAATCCTCCTGCCTCAGCCTCCCGAGTAGCTGAGACTACAGGCGCAGACCACTGTGCCTGGCCCTATGTGATCATTTTTAAAGATTTCAAAAAGGCAGGGCGCAGTGGCTCATGCCTGTAATCCCAGCACTCTGGGAGGCCGGGGTGGGTGGATCGTTTGAGCTCAGGAGTTTGAGATCAGCCTGAGCAACAGTGAGACCCTGTTGCTACCAAAAATAGAAAGAAATTAACCGGACAACTGAAAATATACAGAAAAAATTAGCCAGGCATGGTGGCGCATGCCTGTAGGCCCAGCTACTTAGGAGGCTGAGGCAGGAGGATCACTTGAGCCCAGGAGTTTGAGGTTGCTGTGAGCTAGGCTGACGCCACAGCACTCTAGCCAGGACAACAGAGCAAGACTCTTGTTTCAAAAAAAAAAAAAAAAAAAATTAAAAATTAAAGAAAAAAAAGAGCAGACCTCAGAGACTATCAACCAATTGCAAACAAGCAGCTCTGCTTGGATCCTGCTTCGGATGAACTAACTATAAACAAACCACAGACGATACTTATCTGGGGGCAGGTTTTAAGACCTGTCCAAATTCCCTCCTCCCCGTTGCTACCACAGCCCTTGTTTCTAGAAGTCCACATTCCTCGCCATTCGTCTTGACCCGGGGCTGGGGGGAGCCTAGCGTTTACTGTCCGCGTGGCGCAGCCCAGCGGCTCTGCACGCTCCTGTCCCAGAACCAGCAGGAGGCCAGAGCCAGCTGCCGAGGGAGGGGCTCCTCCGCAGACGCGCGCGGGAACAGCCAGGGCCCGCTGGTGAGCACGGGGGGAGCGGGGGACACGCCTGCTCCTCTGAGGCACAGCTCTGCCACCACCACGCACACCTACGGCCATTTGGATTCTTCCCCAGTATTCTAAGGTACGTTCAAGCTGATGCTATTTGTGCAAATAACATTAAAAGCATAAAAGAATCATTAGCACACAGAAACCGAGCAGATAAACAACAAACATCACTGGTTTATTATCCGAGGCTGGTCGATTAGACAGCCAGGCAAGACTTGTCACATTATACTTGGCCCTCAAGGAAATCATGGACAAACACAGTGAAAAAATCTACAAAAGAAGGTGATTCATCACGAACCTGCAACTTAATCAAACACCTTCCAATGTCACAGATTCAGTAGTAACAAAAATAAAACAAAGCATATTTTAAAGGCATCTATGTAAAATACACAGGCAGCCCTGGGCTGGGGACAAGCCGCATTGCTGTCTTCAGGTGGGGTCCGCATGTGACTGGGGTCCCCGAGGAGCAGCGCGCTGAGCCATGACAACGCCACGATGACGCGTGTGTAACAGTACCATAAAAATAACACCCCTGTGCTGTGGTACGAAGCTACGGGAACCACTGTGCTCTTTAATTCATACAGACAGAACATAAAGACAAACTCACACAAAAAGTTTAGACACGAGACATTTTTAAAAAGACTAGTAAAGGTTAACACTGCCCTAACGTTGCGTCGACGCTAGGTTAACAGGCATGTTTCGTGTACTTTGACCTTCTAACCGAATCAGTAACCACCTTTCCGGTTCAGCCGTCCGTGTAGCACACTGACGCGTGTCGCTGACGCGCCCACCGGGGCCTGCCTGGCACAGGTCCCCCCATGCCACCTCCCGCTTTGTGACGTTTGCACAGCGAGAGAACAGTGGCATCTGGCCTTTCTCCGAGCCCTGAATTATTTCCACCTCCGTTTCCGCCGTCGTCCCCTTTCTCTGCGCCCGGGCTCACCTGGGCCCGCCGTGGACTCTCGCCTCGGGGCGTGGTCGTCAGGGCAAACACAGACTCGCAAAATCAAAGGGAGAAGTTGAGGTGAAAGGGACGCTGGGCGCGCGTGGCCGTGTAGTCGAGTTGAGGCGCCAACGCACCCTGGACGCCACGTGGGCTGGTTTCCACGTGGGGAGAAACCGGTTCCCGAGTTGTTAACTGCGTTACCCCCGCGGGGAGCCTGGGGAGCCCACGCGTCATCACAGAACCGTGTAAGCCGGGTCATCCTTACCCCGGGGGCCGCGTGACACCCCACTGCCGGGCGAAACCTCCGTGCTCACAACAAAGACAACTTGCCGAACGCCCCGCGCTCCCTGCTGTGCTGCTGTGTCCGCGCAAAACAGGTGACCAAGAACCGGCGTTAACCCCAGTCCTACGGAGTGACGCTCCCCTCTCTGAAACGAGGCACGCAGGGACGCAGGAGAAGCCACGGAGCAGCCACAGAACACACGTGCCACCAGCAAGAGTTGACAGATGTTCTCTGTGCAGACTTATTCTTTTAAGGAAACAAAGGGGCCAGACCACAGAAACCCACTATGTCCTCTCCCCATCACCCTCCCTTCTTGCCCCCTGAAGGAACCACCATCCAGAGGACGGGCGTGCTAGGGCGGCCGAGATCACCAGCTGTCCCCAGACTCCGTCCTCCCCACCCTCCCTTGGCAGTGACCTCCCTCACGCTAGCTGTGTGGCGACGGCTCCCCCGACACAGCCCTGTGGCAGGACGGCTGCACAGGTGGCCCGGGCGGCGTGCGCCCACTTCCCGGAGAGGAGCCCCCTGCCTCTCTCTTCTCCCTGGCTTCAGCGGCAGGACCCAGAGGTGGGAGCCCAGCCCAGCAGAGCCACCTGGCCAGCCCTGGACCCGTCCCTGCCACGTCACAGCAGGCAGCAGACAGCACCAGCTTGTCAGCTCCAGTCCGGCTCCGTTACAGACACGGCGGCCGTGCCCCAGGCTACGAGGCACAGCACACGCTTACTACACGCACATGTGAGCGGCAAAGCGTGTGGCTCATTAGGGTGGGCCCTCATCCATGTGACCGACGTCCTTCTCCGAGGAGGAAATTCCAGCACCGGGAGGCCGTGCGGCCCAGGCAGGCGCCAGCCGCGGTGCCCCGTGAGCCGCCGGTCTGCACAGCCGCTGCCTACCCTGCTGCCGGGCTGACTTTCCCTGCTGATGGCTAAGAATCTTCATCCTGCATGTTAGTCATGGGACTGCGCGCTGCAAGCATCTCCCAGCTGCAGGATGGGACACGAATAAGGCCTTAAAACCTGTTTATCTGACCAAACACGGCTCTGTGACTCGTGTCCCCCTCCCAGCCCGCTGCGCCCCCTCCCTCAGTGCGGTCACTCCCCACGTGGGGCTGTTTGGGGTATGTGTGAGGCAGTGATCTGACTTTTCATTTCCCCTACGAACGTCCAGCTGTCCCCAACCTGTCTGCTCCACGTCCCCACTGATGAGTGGCGTCGCCCTGAAGCGCACCAGGGCCGTGTGTCTGAGCCTCTCTGCTCCCCGTACGTTTGTCCGTGCACCTGCCAAGCCCACGTTCTGTTACCTGGTACAGCTAATTTAAATAAACACGTATCTGCTAAGGAAGCCATTCCCTGCTGAGGACTTCCCTGTTCATGGCCCCCCCAAAATTCATGTGGAAATTCTAACCCGCAAGTGATGGTCCCAGGGGGTGGGGCCTTTTGGAGGCCACGAGGCCACGAGGTCAGGGCTGTCACGAATGGGACTAGTGCTCTTACAAACGACTCCCCGGAGAGCTCGCCTGCTCCTTCCGCCACGTGAGGACACGGCGAGCAGAGGGCTGTCCACCGCCCAGGGGTGGCCCTGCCCAGACACCAAGTCTGCACTGGGACCTCAGACTTCCAGCCTGCGTGACCGTGAGAAGCCAGCGTCCGTGGAATTCTGTCCCAGCAGCCCGGACAGATGAAAATTCCCTCAACCCAAACGCCTCCATTTCTCTTTAACGTTGCTTGTCTACTGCGTACGAATTTTAGAATTGTCTTGCCAAGTTTAATGGAAAATTCCTATACAGAATTTCATGGAACTGAACTGCATTTAGGGAAAGCTGACATCTTTGTGATGTTGAGTCTTTGCATCTCTTTACTCAAGAGTTTCATAACATTCTTGATAAAATGATTAGATGTTTCTCCTGTGAAAGGAGAAACCTTTATTCAATTTATTTCCGGATAGCTACTAGTTGCTTTTATGCATAGCATTTTATTCAAATTGATTACCACAGGTTTTCCAACACTGTTGACTCTACGTGTTGATTGCGTATCAGTCAGCCTTCTAAGACTCTTGTTGGTTCTCATAACTTGTATACTTTTTTTTCCCTATTTTTAAAAGACACGTTCTCACGCTTTGCTGAGATATCTATATACAGATATAGATATAGACATAGATAAAGACACAGATACAGGTATCTCGCTTAAGACATGGTGTCATACCTAAGAAACCATTGCCTAACCCAAGGTCCTAAAAGGTACTTCTGTTTTCTTTTAAGATTTTTACAGTTTTAGTTTACATTTATGTATGTCTGTGTTCATTTTGAGTTAATTATGGTGTGAGGTAAGGGGTCCATCTTCATTCTTGTGTGTCTGGATATCCAGGTATCTCAGCAACATTTGTTAAAAAGACTATACTTGTCTCATTGAATCATCACTCTGAGAACTCTCCAAGGGCCACACGGACCTGGAGGACCCAGAACCCTGAGCAGGCCCAGGGAGCCGGGAGGAGCCGGGCGCAGGGAGGCCGGGCCGTGGGGCTAGGCCATGGCGCCCCTGTGGGTCAGGGGAGATGGGAGGGGGGCGCTCTCTACCCCTCTGGATGCCCCGCAGTGACGCCAGGGAGGAGGGACGCACCACACACCCCTCACCTCTGGTTTTTGTGAGTTGCAAAATAAGTGACATTTCAGAAGGACCATAGAAACCTGACTCAGAAATGTCCCTACACACAAGGCCGAGGAGGCACTTCCATTTCAACACTTTCCAGGCCCAACTCCGCCCACCCCTCCCCAGTCACAGCCCACAGCAGCGGCCACTGGTCCCCTAGGAAGGCCAGGCCAGCACCAGCCCCAGGACAGGCCCCTCAGCCACCTGCCCACCGAGTGGGATGCAAGCCGGAGGCCAGGGGCCGGGGCGCTGCTGCCGCTGAGGAGCACACACAGGTGGTGGCTTAGGGGGCTGCCGTCCACGCACCCCAGGGGAGCGGGGCCGGACACCCCTTTAAACCACCCCATGCTGCGAGGCCGAGCCAGGGCTCTCAGGGCCGGGGCCGGGGCCGGGGCAGGTCCCACCCCTGGGGACTGGTCTTGGGGTTGGGGACCATGTCCACCCTGAACAGGAAGCCGAGAGCCACCCGAGGCCAGCCAGGCACAGCAAGGGGCACAGCCAACCCCAGACAGGTGCCCAACGCTGTCAGCACCGTGGCTTTGGGACTTAATTTTTTTTTCCTGGTAGGAGTGTCATTTGGGGGAACAGTTTGGCAATGTTGATTTCTTTCTCTTTTTTTATTGCGGTAAATACGTGTAACATAAAAGGTACCATTTAACCATTTTTAAGTGTATGTGTCAGTGGCCTTAACACATTCCCCGTGCCGTGTGACCATCACCACCTGCACAACCTTCTCACGTGGCACGTCTGAAACTGTCCCCGGTAGACAACAGCCCCCACCGCACACTTTCCTTCTCTCTGGTGTTGAGGCTGCAGGACGTCCTACGAGTGGAGTCCCACGGCACTCGTCCCTCTGCGACCGGGGTGTCACTCAGCACGGTGTCCTCAGGGCCCCCCGTGCTGCAGCTCCTGCCAGACTCCCCTTCCTTTCAAGGGTGGGAACACGCGGGCGCGCAGCTCTCGCCTTGCCTGTCGGTGGCTGCCCCGTGGCCTGGGGACCGGGAACGGTGCTGTGGACCTGGGAGCGCGGACACCCTCGAGACCTGCTTCCAGCCCCATGCAGTCTACACCCAGGGCGGTGCCCGGGTGCCGTGGTCACTCTGCTTAGTTTTCTGACGCACCTCTGCGCTGCCTTCCACGGCGGCTGCGCCACAGCACGCTCCCGCCAGCAGCGCCCAGGGGGCTGGCCGAGCTTCGAGCAAAAGCTTCTGTGGAGAGAGCTCCACTACAGTCGCCCCCGACACACAGGGCTCCGCAACCCCAGCGGGGAAGCAAGACCCTCACCCAGCAGCACCCTCGGCCCCCCGGAGCGTGGGGCGGGCATGCCCCCGTTCATGCATTCATTCACTGAGCAGGTCCCGATGAGGCAGGGGCGCTGGAGAAAGCTGAGCATGGCTGGTGGTAGCTGGCGGCCACCCAGGCGCGGGTGCTGGCGATGCAGGTGGCCCTGCAGGGCTCCCTTGTGAGAACCGCCCGTGCCCGGGTAGCCTCTGCAGCCTCGCCCCACAATGGTGCCCCGGCCCAGCTGCGAGGACAGCTGCAGGGGCACCCGGAGCCTGGGCAGGGTGCTGGCATGTGGCGTTCCTCTGCCCACAGGGCGGCGGGGCGTGGGGGACGCATGTGGCCAGCTGCCACCGCAGGCCCAGCGCCCACGCGGGGAGGCTCACGCCGTGTATGAGGGCAGCTCCAGGAAACAAAGGCTCCTCAGTTTTCCCTCCAAACAGGACAGCAGGGTTGGGACCCGGTGGCCAGGGCCTCTGCCATCTGTGCTCCCCGTGTGCCTGGAGGGAAGTGGGGAGGCCACGTTCCCCATCGAGGGCCTGCCAGGCTACTGCTGTGTCCTTCAGAAACCCACAAAATGCTCTTCTTGTCCTCCTCGGGCTCTGCCCTCGTGGGGGACGGCAGGGCCCAGGGCCAGGGGGACAGAGTTGGGCCCCCAGCCTGCTCGGGTGGCCTGGGGCCCAGTGTGCACGCGCTCTGCAGTGGCTAGGCGGTGGGGGTGCTGGTCCACGCCCCGCCTGGAGAGCGGGGTCCCCAGGTGACTAGTGTCCGTGGTGGGCAGCGGGGGCTTGGGGAGGAGCAGGCTGACGAGCGGCTGTGGCTGTCACCAGGCCGTGCGGTGGGCCCTGCTCAGGAAGAGGCGATGGTTCGTGTGCCCCTCAGGCAGCCCCACGCGTGCACCCCTGCACCCATGCTCAGGCTTCTCCTGGGAGCTGCCGCGCGGTCTTGGCAGCAGGTCTGGAGCCCAGAGGGTGGAGCAGCGTCCACACCGTCATCCCAGATGGCTGGCAGCCGCACAGTGACAGCCCTGGCCCCTTTTCCCTTCATCCCGAAGGTAAAGTTTCCCTTTTCTGGCACGAGGGCCACTTGCGCATCTAGAGGTGGGAGCGTGAGCCTTCCAGTGTCCCCAGGGGCCCCCAACACGGAGGGGACGGAGGGGACAAGCACCGCTGCCCAGGGAGGAAGCGGGTGGGAGCACCGGGACGGGGGCAGGCGCAGAGCGTGGCGTCCTGTAGGAAGAGGCTCCTGCGTGTGGGGCCGGGCGGGAGCGGGACGCCAGGGCCTGCGCTCTGCCGCCGGCAACCAGGGCGACTGCTCGTCCGTGAAGCAGGTACCACGTGACTCAGCAAATCCCTGTTCACAGGAGTTGAAACAGGTGCCCCGAAGCTCAGGCACACACGTTTCTGTGGAGCGCTGTTCGCAAGAGCCAGAGGCAGAAGCTACGCAAGTGTCCGTGGTCAGATGATGGGAGAACGGAAGTGCGGCCCGTCCGTGGGGAGCAGCTCAGCCACGCGGCGGGAGGCTCCGGCGCGGCGGCACACGCACGGGATGGAGGGCCATACGCCAAGGAAGAGCCAGACACAGAAAGGCTGTGTGATTCCATGACGTGACGCGTCCGGGACAGGCAAACCCACGGGGACAGGGACGTGGGCGCCAGGCTGGGGTGGGGAGTGAGCGCTCGCGGTGTCAGGGAGCCCTTTGGGGTGACGGAGAGATTCTAACGCTGGGTCGTGGTGAGGGCTGCACAACCCTGTGAATACACTAAATGCCACTGAATCCTACACTTCAAATTTTATCATGTATTTTATGACTTTTAAAAAGTTTGTTTTTTTTTTTAAAGGCAGGGATGGCTCTAGATTTGAGGCATGACAGGTAGGTGGGAGAGTGCAGGTGCCTGCTGGGGTGGTGGGCCGGGGTTGGGGGAGGCACGGGGGCTGCGGGGCCACCATTCGCACAGAGGACGCCCGCGGGCTGCTTGTGGCTGCTGCAGGATCGCGGTGGGCTGCAGGTGCTCACCCGGCGCGTGGCCTGTCCGTAGCGGGAAGGTGTGGGGGAGGACACGGCCACACGGCCGCAGGGCGTGAACCAGCCTGGCACGGGGGTCCCGGAGCCGCCCCCTGCAGCGGCCACCATCCTGCAGCGGGGGAGTCTGTGCCCTGCAAGGCCCGGAGCCACGCGGGGCTTGTCCAGCCTTCTTCTCCTCCTCTTCCTCCTCCTGCCGCGTCTTTCTTCCCGCGATCGCGCCCTTCCTCAGGACCTGGGCTGTGCCAGATCCATTCCAGCCCCAGATGCTGTGGTCCCGTTGTCATGGAAGGGACTTTCTGCTTAGCGAGATGGGGGGACCAGGACCCACACGGTCAGCTCCCTGCAGTAAGTGCCGGCAGGGTGGGCGGCGGGCAGGGCGTGGGGCAGAGGCCGGGGGACCTGGGCAGCCTGCACTGGCTGGGCTGTGTGGCCAGGCGTGGCTTGGGGCCAGGTGTCCATCCTGTTTTGGGGTGCAGGGAGGTCACTGGTGGGGCTAGACAGAGGCTGTCTTTGGGGTCTGCTAGCCAAGCAAGGTACCTGCCACCCACTGGTGCCCTGCGAACAGCAGGAGGTCACTCTACACGGGCAGCTGGGATGCGACTGGGGAGGGTGACGCGGAGCCGAGGGCCTGGGGTCGGCCCGGGGGTCAGGAGGGTGCTGGCTGCGCGTGGGACAGGGACCACAGGACGGGCCCAGCGAGCCGGCAGCCGCGTGACTGGGAAGCTGGGCTGGCTCTGCAGGCCCCAGACGACCCCACGCCGCGCTCCTCACCCTCGGCGCCGGACGCTGTGCGCACGTCCAGCGGGAGGGATGGGAAGAGAGGGGGTCGGCTCGGAGACACGTGCACAGGACAGGAGGCTCTGGGAGAGGAATGTTCTGGTGCAGACGAGAGCAAGAACCAAAAGCTGGCGGCAGACATGGAGAGCCCAGTCCAGGGACAGCAGGGTGAAATCGAACAGCTCTCTCAGAAAGTGGAGCAGGCACAGGGACAGGGACAGAAACCAGGGAGAAAGGGGCCTTCGCCGGGGGCCTGGTGTCCCGATAGCAGGTGCTGCAGGGTCGGTGCAGCCCGGGCCCTCGGCCTGCCCTCCTGCCTCCTGCCTGGGCCCTGGCCTCTGCCGAGCCCGCGGGGCGCCGAGAGGTCCCGTCCCTGGCCCGCAAGCAACTGTCGGGGTTGCCCAGCCTCCTTGGGCCTGGCTCCCTCCACCCCTGACCCTGCACCCCAGGCTCCTGGGTACGGATCTTCCCCTGGCTCTGTCGGGGCTCGTCCCCTGCCCCATAGGTCCCCCCAGACGCGTCTCGGTCTGTAGCCACCCTCAGGGCACGTGGTCCACAGAGAGAAGAAACTGCAACGCTGCCCACAGGAGCGGAGCCCGGGCAGGAGACAGAGGATGACAGAGAGGACAGACCGCTCCAGGTATCCCCACAAAACTTATTTTAGGAATCAGACCACTCACCTATGGGGGGGCGGGTCACAGGAGGGCGTTTACAACAGGAGGGACGGGGGGATGCAATCACTGTCCAGCAGGGGACTCAGACCTCAGAACCCACCTCCTGGGCCCCAGGACTGAGGACCACCCAGGAGAGGAGGAGGGCAGAGGCCCAAAGCCGGAGCCTGGGCTGTGGACCTTGAGTCCTACCAGCACCACTAGCCACGTTTGTGCCAAGTGGCAAGAAGCCGCCCAGTCGCCCGAGAACGGAGCTCACGCTTGGGAAGAAGCGGAACTGCGGCTCACCCCAGGCCCGTCCCCATCCTCACTCCCCGTGCCCCAGCGGCCACAGGCCTCGAATAGGATCAGCACAGGCAAGGTCCTCAGCCAACAGAATCCCCAAGCTTCTACTCGGGAGGCTCCCACGACCCCCACTGTGTGGCCCAGCTCAGGAGGGGCCAGTGCACAGGCCCTGAGCACAGCGGCCGAGCGCACCGGGCAAGTCTGGCCCGCCTGGTCCTCCTGCTCCTCACTTGAATCCACGGAGCCCAGAGGGCCTCGAAGACACAAGGACAGCTGGGAAACCCACCCATGCACCATGCTGAGGGTCTGGTGACCAATCAGTAACACTGTCACCCTTTGTGGGGGTAACAGCTCACAAGGCGGAGGACAACTGCACATAAATAGCTCAAAATGGGAGCTCGAAGGGCAGGTTCCTCGTGGATTCAGAAGCAGGAGCACGAAGGCACACCCAGCCTCGCAGCGAGACGCCCTGGCCTGAGCTCGCTGCAGGGCGCAGGCTCCTCAGAAGCGGCCCGGAAATAGAAGGGGGTGCCTGGGCAGTTTCTACCCAGTAAAGGAAAATGCAACGTCTGACCAGATGCTGGCTGAGAATTCTTCTATGAAGAAAGACGGAAATGCTCTTATTAAGCAAACACAAAGTCCCAAGAAGGATAAAAAATAATAACATTGACAATGAATTCACACCCATACACTCCAAATTAAAAGAAAAACTCAGTTGGACACAGTGCTCACGCCTATAATACCAGCACTTTGGGAGGCTGAGGCAGGAGGACTGCTTGAGGCCAAGAGTTCAAGACCAACCTGGGCAACATAGCAAGACCTTGTCTCCGCAAAAAATTATCCAGGTGTGGTGGCACACACCTGGAGTCCTAGCTATTTGGGAGGCTGAGGCAGGAGGACTGCTTGAGCCCAGGAGTTGGGGGCTGCAGTGAGTTGTGATCACACCACTGCACTCCAGCCTTGGCAACAGAGTGAGACCAGGTCTCAAAAAGAAAAAAAAAGGCAGCTATACAGAACACACGTTACCCACAAAGGAACGAGGAGCAGACTTACTGCAAACTTCTGAAAACCACAACAAAGGCCAGAAGACAATAAAACAGAATCATCAAAATACTGAGGAAACAAATTGTCAACTTAGAACTCTTCAATCCCCAAGTGTTAGAGAGACAAAACGTCATCTGCAGGTATTCAAAGACAAAGTTTCCACTCACAACCTTGACTGAAAGAGCTACTGAAGGATATGCTCCAGGAAAAAGAAAACTACCCTCAGGAGGGAGAACTGGGAGGCAAGAGACAAGAGGAGAGCAAAGAACCAGCAAACTTTCAAGTAAAATAAATTCCTAGCAAATTAAATTCAGCTACTCATCGTAACAAATAATCCAGCAAGACCAAGTGGGCTTCATCCCTGCAGACATGCAGGAATGGTTCAACATATGCAAATCTATAACGTAATTCACCACATAAATAAAAATAAAAACAAAGACCACATGATCCTCTCAATAGATGCAAAAAAAGCATTTGACAAAATTCAGCACCCTTTTTTGATAAGAACAATTAACAAAATAGGCATATATGGGACTTACCTTAAAATGATAAAAGCCATATATGCCAAGCCCACAGCCAACATCATACTGAACGGGTACAAATTAAAAGCATTTCCCCTTAGAACTGGAACCAGACAAGGTTGCCCTCTATCACCTCTTCTATTCAACATAGTGCTGGAAGTTCTAGTCAGAGCAATCAGACAAGAGAAGGAAATTAAGGGCATCCAACTGTGGGCTGAAGAGATCAAACTATCACTCTTTGCTGGCAATATAATTTATATCTAGAAAACCCCAAAGATTCTCAAGAGACTTGGAGATAAACAAGACCTGGAATTGATAAACAAGTTCAGCAAAGTCTCAGGTGACAAAATTACTGTACACAAATCAGTAGCATTCATTTACACCAATAACAGTCAAACTGAGAACCAAATCAAAGACGTAATACCTTTCACAATACCAACAAAGAAAACAAAATACCTAGGAATACATTTATCTAAGGAGGTTAAGGACCTCTACAGGGAGAACTGAGAAATACTAAGCAAGGAAATAGCAGAGGACATAAACAGATGGAAAACCATAACATGTTTATGGATCGGCAGAATCAACATTGTTTTTACCACCCAAAGTGACCTACAGGTTCAATGCAATCCCTACTAAAATACCATCACTTTTCATAAATCTAGAAAAATAATTCTACATTTTGTATGGAACCAGGGGAGACCCCGTATAGCCAAAGCAATCTTAAGCAAAAAGAACAATCCGGGAGGCATCGATTTACCAGACTTCAAGTTATACTACAAGGCCATAGTAACCAAAACAGCACAGTATTGGCACAAGAACACAGACATAGATTAATGGAACAGGACTGAGAACCCAGATATAAAACCACCCACATATAGCTATCTGATTTTTGACAAAGCAAACAAGAACATACACTGGGGAAAAGAATCAATATTCAGTAAATGGTTCTGGGAAAACAATAGCCACATGTAGAAGACTGGAACAGGATCTGTACCTCTCACTGTTAACTCACGGTGGATAACAGACTTAAACCTAAGAAACCTAGAATGAAACCGTAAGAATTCTAGAAGAAAATGTTGGAAAAACTCTTACAGGCATCAGCCTAGACAAAGAATTTATGCGTAAGACCCCAAAAGCAATCACAGCAACAACAAAAATAAATGGGACCTGATCTAATTAAACGCTTCTGCACAACCAAGGAAACTACCACTACAGCAAATAGACAATCTACAGAAAGTGAGAAAATATGTGCATGCTATACATCCGATAAAGGCTGATAATTAGAATCTATATAGAACTCTGGAAAAATCAGTAAGAAAAAATCAACCCCATTAAAAAGTAGGCAAAGGACATGAACAGAAACTTTTCAAAAGAAGACAGACTAATGGCCAAGAAACATATGAAAAAATGCTCAACATCTCTAATGATCAGGGAAATGCAAATCAAAACCACAATGAGGTACCACTCACCTCCAGTGAGAATGGCTTATATCAAACAGTCCCAAAACAGCAAATGCTGGCGTGGTTGCTCCTGCACGCACAGTTGCTCCTTAGCCACCGGCTCTGCAGACACAGCGCCAGGGACTGACCCAGCCAAGCCCGGGGCCTCGTGACAGGCCCAGAAGCTCGCGGGGCAGGGGGCACCGGGCCGGCCTCCAGCAGGGTCTGCCCCGGAATCCATCTCAGCACAGTCCCCAGCGCTGCCCGACTATGTCAGCTCCACAGCAAGGCGGAGAAGCGCAGCTCACGCCCGGGAACGCTTGCATTTTCCCTGCGGCTACGCCCCCCAGCCGCGGACTCTGGATCCCGACGGCCCTCTCTCCGGGCCAATGACACGCAAAACGGGGCTGCTGGGATATGTCTCTCACTGAAAAAAAGACTCATCGTTACTCCTTACTCGCAACGGTAACTGGAAAGACACCAGAGAGGAAATTCACTAGAACTGTTTAAATGCGTCTAATCAAGCAGGTATCGGCTTGGCTGGAGGTTCCGGTCACACTGCTGCCACTGGGCCCCGAGCGTTCATTTCAACAGGAAGGTGCTGTCACACCGCTAGCACCCCTCGGGACACGGAAGCAGAGGGAAGACCACCCCCATACACAGGGAGCCCCCAGGCCTGCTACCCTGGTGACAGCAGCTCAGGGCTCCTACTAAAGGCACAGCATGCTTGCAGAACATTCCGGCTTTCAGGTGACACTGACCCCAGAGCAGAACTGCTACCAGTGTCCAGAGAGCACTGTGCCCCACGTTCTCCGGCTGGCGGTGGCAGCTGTCCCTGCGGTCACGTGCCAAGTGCCCCACCTCAGGCCTCTGTGCGGTGGTGGCGGTCACACAGCTCCCCAGCAGCGGGAACGTCAGCGCGTCCGATCGGCCATGCGGCCGTCCTCTCCTGAGGGCCGCCCTGAGCCTGGGAAGGCAGGCGGGTGGTGGGTGTTTCCCACCAGGTCATTGCTGAGGGGACGTGCTCCCCGGGAGGCAAAACGCGGAAGAGGGAACACGGGTGAGGACAGCGTCTCTGCAGCCTCCTCTCCCTCAGTCAAAGGACAGCCAGCGCCTGGGAACGCCAGCCGCCCCGCTGGACGCACGCGAGGCAGCCCCCGCTCGCTCTCCCTTCCTCACACCCCCTGCAGGGACACCCCCCTCGCCTGGACCAAGAGCCACCCGCTGTCAGCGCGGGGAACTCTCCCAGAGAGCGACCCTCGGGCTCACTCCCAGCACCGGGGCCACCTGAAGGTCGAGGGGGTTTTCTGCCAGTATGACCAAGACCATGGGTGACCCCAGCCAAACCGCAGGGGGCTGGGCTGTCGAGGGTCCCACCCCCTGGCTGGGAGCCGCCAGAGCTGGAGGTCACAACCTCTGGCTGTCACGTTACCAGTTAAAGAAACGTGGAGACCTTCCACGATCTGCCAGGGCCACGCGGTGCTCTGAAATCCACAGGGCACGTCTGAGACCACCCCCCCGCCCCCCCACACCCTCCCTGGCGATGCGCAGGGAAGCAGGGCTGAGGCATGACGGGCGCCCACTCCGCCCCCGCACAGACCCCGACGTGCTCTCGGCCGGACCCCTGCCACCAGCACGATTAAGCCGGACAGCGGCAGCGAGAGCAAACCTGAGCCTCCATCCTCCGGTCGCGACTCGCCGAGGGCGTGGGAAGCAAGCGGCTGGTGGAGGAGCTGCCCACAGGAGCAATGACCCCACCCCGGCTCCCGGCCCACCCCTGCAACCCCCAGGGCCCTGGGCCGTGAGCACAGCCTCCCAGCCACCCGCCAGGCCCCGAGGGGGCAGCCTGTAGCTGGCACTGGCTCAGCCCGGACACACCCCTCTCCTGCCACCCTAGGCTGCCACCACTGCCGGCCTCTGGGCCCACCCGGCCCCCCTCTGCGAAGCCTGCCCTCCGTCCTCCTTGCGTCCCAGGGCTGGCTCTGTGCTGGGCAGCGCCAGGCATCCAGAGTGTGGCCCCCCGCCCAGCCGCCAGCTCTGCCCTGGGAGACGCGCCTCTGGCCCGCTGGCCCCCAGGCCTGCCCTGCGGCTCCCCCTCCACAGCTGCTCGTCCCAAAGCAAACGCCGCCCACGGAGTTCACCTCCTGCCTGGCAACACACACCATGCTCAGCTCCACTTCCTGCCAGAGCTGCGGGCGGAGGAGAGGAGAGAGCTGACGCGGGTGTGATGCCGTCTGCGTCACTCTCTACTGAACTTCCTAAAGGGTGACAATCTTTAAGTTACGTTGCAACCCAGAGCAGCTCGGCCGTCACAACAGGAGGCCCGAAGCCCAGGCTGGAGCCTGACGGCAGGCGCGGGCCAGAGGGCACAGGTCACCAGAGGGCACAAGTCACCAGAGGGCACAGGTCACACACCCGGACCAGGGCAGGTCTCCACAGCCAGGACTCCCGGCCCCTTCTGCCAGGGGCACCCCAGGCCCGAGGCGGGTGGGGACAGGGAGCCGCCAGCCGTGCGGAGGGGACTCATTGCACGCCACAGGGCCGCCCGAGGACGTGGAAGGGCCGCCCACCCCACTGTCCCGCTGGGAGCACCTCCAGGAGGCCCCAGCAGGGCCTGCGCCCAGCCGCCCCCTCAGCGTCACATGAAGACACAGAAACGGGTCCGACGCCCACCAAGGCAGCACAGGGCCGTGAGGGGCTGGCCTGGCAGCCGGGCGTCGGCCTCCAGCGAGGCGGCTTCCCACGGCATGCTCAGGGGCGACTCGGGAGCCACGCTGTGCCGCCGCCCAGGCACAGCTGTGACACCACCGGTGGGCGGGGAAGCCCCCGCCCCGTCCGTGTCCAGAACTCACAGGCGCTGTCACGAGGCCCAGCGTGGACCACCCGTGCCCCTGAGCCCAGGAATGCAAAGGTGATGGGAAACGTCATCCAATCCTTCTGCATCTAAAACTAGGGAAGTCCTGGCTGGGGGTGACGCAGTAAGAGGAAAATATCGCGGATGCCTCCTGCGAGGGCAGCTGCAGTTACGAGGCTCAGGTTAAACAAGAGATGCCGGTGGTGTCCCCAGCCGTCAACGGGTCCCTGGTCACCACTGTCCTGACGCAGACGTGGGCCCTGCAAAGGGCGGGGAGCAAAGCAGCTGGGGGGACACCGAGCAGCCCTCAGGCCCCTCTCACGGCTCACGTGAGAAGCAGGTCTGAGAGGGGATGAGCACCTGAGGCTGACCCCGCAGGCCATGCCCGGCTGAGTGGGGGACAGCGCGGGTTGACCCCACACGGACCAGGCGGTGCCCACGCACGATGCAGGACGTCCGGTGAAGGGTGGACCCACCGCGCGGCCACCTCGAGGGCTCCTGGGGCTGCCGACTCGGGCACACGCCCAGCTGCTCCGCGACAGCTGCCGCGGGACGGGCGGAATCCAGACGCGGAGACTGGAGCGGCGGAGCCGGACCCGGCCTGAGCCCGGTGAGGCCGTCTGAGCACAAGTCCTCATGCGTCCCGCCGAGCTTGCCCAAGGATGGAAGTCGGGAGGTTGTGGGAGGAGGGGTGCACGGGGCTAAAGCCCCCGACCCCAGAAAGTGCTCCCAGCCCAGCCCACCCTGTCCCCCCGAGCGGGGGCTCCTCATAACCCATCTGCCTCCACGATGGCCGTGCAAGCCAGGAGAGAGCCTGCCGCCGGGGGGCAGAACCCACTGCAGGCCACCCCAACCCCTCCCACAAGCTGCCTGTCCTGGCCCCCACCACCGCCACCTGACCCCTGCCACCCTGACGACGGGCCCTCAGAGCTGGGCTGCAGGGTCTCAGCAGCAGCCAGGTGCCGTCTGTGGCCAAGGGGTGCAGAGCAAAGGCAGGTTGGGGCCGTGGGGATGGGAGAAGTGGCCGCTGGCCCCAGGCCCGTGAGCACCTGCAGCGGGAAGGGCAGACCCACTCTCCTCAAGCGACGCCCACAACCTGTTTCCGCTCCTCGTGGTCCCAGACCCCTCTGTTTAGGGGCCCCGCCACCCCAGGGGATCCATCCTGGCCCCAACCATGCAGGAGACCCAGGCCACGGCCTGACCACCCTGGGCACGACAGCAGCAGCCGGGCACAGGAGCCCTGCTGCCCGGGATTCCCAGAGCGCCTGCGCCCCGTCTGCAGGGCACAGACACAGGGCACTGCCTTCCTCTGCAGCTGGAGTCCCGGGGTGACACGGACGAGCTCGAGCACTGTTGCTAGAAATTCAGCTTCTCAAGGCAGTGACACCCTCCCCGTTCTTACAGCCCTTTGCAAAGTCGGCCTCTGGTCAAGCACACATCAGCTCCAACCCACCTCCCGCGCAGAGGGGAGCTCAGCTGCTAAATTTGTTCACACGCTATTTTTAGGGCCTCTCCCAGTGCCACTGTCAAGCAATCCACCGAAGCCGACCAGGAGCTCATACACACTCACCGTGGAAAGGCCACGTGGCCCCATCTCTCCTGAGTGCCAGCAGGACGGCCACAGAGAGAGCCGGTTCCCACGAGACAGAGCAGCAGGGGGGCAGCGTCGGGAATGCTTGACCAGCAAGCCGGACCCAACCCCCTGGGCCGGGGAGGCGTCACACCCAGATCAGGGCCTGGGTGGAACCACAGCGCAGGGGCACAGACCCCCTCCTGCCACCACCATCCCACGTGCACCCGAGCACCCCCACCTCTGCGAGGGCCACTCTGGCCACACGACGTGACACTCGGGCTCCCAAAGGGCCCAAGACCCCCCTGAGCTGACACTGCCCTGCTGCCTCCACACACCCAGCCCGGGGTCCGAGACCCCGGTCGTCAAGATGGACTGCAGACCCACTCTCTGGAACAGTCTCGCCTCCTGCCAGCTGCACCCACGGGCACCTGCTCCGTCACACCCTCCTGGGGCACCGGGCTCACCCCCCACAGAGGGAAGGAGGGAACGGGCTCCGATGCCCGGGAAGGGAGAAGGGACGTCGGGCTGACACCAGGGCCTCCCCGTGCCCAGGGGCACCATACCCTGCACAGTCCTCTGCACAAAAGCCAATCCAGGAAAATAAAGGGGTTCACAGCACTGAGAACCGCTAGGTATGAGGTTGCAGAGTGCCGGCAGCGACCACGGGCAAGGCAGAGTGAGCGCCTGGTCCTGCGAGCAGACGGGGGCAGAGGGGACGTGCGCTGTGCTGGCCGTGGCAGTAGACCAGGCCCTCCTGCAAACCCCACCCAGGCCTGCGGGCGCCACCGCCCTGCCCCTCGGCCCCGCCCTAGGCCACGGGCTGCCCAGGTCAGCTCCTCGGTGCAGCCGTCCACCTCAGACCACAGCAAACCACCCGAGACTCCACCCCCACCCCCCTCATCTCCTCCTCCAGCGAACTCTCATCAGCGCAGCCTGCCACCCAACCTGCACCGCTCTCCCAAACACACACCCTCGGAATAGTCCAGTGACTTCCCCATAACTCAGAATGAAACCCACATTCCTAAGCTTGGCATCTCGGTTCAATTACAGGAATGTCCGCCAAGTAGCTACTCATGCAGGCTCTGGCCGTACCAGGCAGGACACGGTCCCCACCGCTGGAACCACAGCCAGCCGCGGCAATGCTACAGGCGGGGGGGAGGCAGCTGGCCGTGGACAGAAGCGAAGGGAGGGCTGAGCACAGGCTGCTGCTCCGGGGCTGTGCGAGGCCTGCCCAGCCGCTGCCCCCTGCTGACACCACCCTCCAGACAAGAGTGTCCTGGGGAGGAGCAGCATGTCCCAGAGGTGAGAGGAGAGAATGAGGCAGAGGCAACACCTGCAGAGAGAGCAGCTGAGAACGTTCCAGCACTAAGGAAAATCATCCATCCCAAAGTCAGAGTGCATGAACCCCCAACTCGGCCAATCACAATGGAACCTGCACCCAACACGCCAGCACACAGTCGACCACAAGGCCACCCAGACCTCCTTCAAATGTGCCACGGCCGCTGGCCGCTGACTTCTCAATTGCAACACTGGAAGCCAAAGCCAGCTGAGTTATGCCTTCGACGTGCGGAGCGAGGAACATGCCACCATGGGGCCACGACCAGCACACACCTTCCAAGAACAAGGGCATACGAAACACTCTGAAACACACAGCCTCGGCCAGCGAGCAGAGATCCCCACCGCAGGGAACCCTGAGGATGTCTTTCCCACAGGAGGAGGAAAACGATTCTTAGTTCTGAGATGCGAGAAGAACAAAAAAAGTGGTGAGTTTTAAAGCTAATCAAATGGTAAGAGTATAGAGTAATAACAATAATATCTTGTAGGCTTAAAAAGATAACGATTAAAATACATAATAACAAAGCACACAAATATGAAAGGATTGGAGTAGAATAAAAGGCTTTTAAAGGCCCACGTGGCTCAGGAGGAAACTAAAACACAATTAACTCTAAAACATGACAGCCAGTGTGCACATTAAAAGGTACAGGGTGACCACTAAAGAAATAAAAGTAGTGGCCAGGCGCGGTGGCTCACGGCTGTAATCCTAGCACTCTGGGAGGCCGAGGCGGGTGGATCGCTCAAGGTCAGGAGTTCGAGGCCAGCCTGAGCAAGAGCGAGACCCTGTCTCTACTAAAAATAGAAACAAATTATATGGACAACTAAAAATATATATAGAAAAAATTAGCCGGGCATGGTGGCGCGTGCCTATAGTCCCAGCTACTCGGGAGGCTGAGGCAGTAGGATCGCTTGAGCCCAGTAGTTTGAGGTTGCTGTGAGCTAGGCTGACGCCATGGCACTCACTCTAGCCCGGGCAACAAAGTGAGACTCTGTCTCAAAAAAAAAAAAAAAAAAGAAAGAAAGAAAGAAATAAAAGTAGTGATAAATTTCACCACTTATCAAGGGGAAAAACGAAATAAGGAAAAAATTAGCCAGGCATGGGTGACACGAGCCTGTAGTCCCAGCTACCGGGGAGGCTGAGGCAGGAGGATGCCTGAGCCCAGGAGTTGGAGGCTGCAGTGAGCTGTGATGATGCCACTGCACTCCAGCCTGGGAGACAGAGAGAGACCTTGTCTCTAAAAAAAAAAAAAAAACAAAGAAAACAAAAAACAAAAAAAACGGAAGACATATACGATAATAAAAAGCACAAAAATAGCATGCATAAATCCAAACATCAGCAATTTAGACAAAGACAACTATAAATGGAATGGATATTGCACTTAAAAAACAAAGACTGTCAGATGGAATGAAAACAAAATTGAGATACGTGCCAAAAAAACAGACACATCTAATATGTAAGGATATACAAACATTTAAAGGAAAAAAGGTAGAAAAATATATAACAGGCAAATACTATCCAAAAGAACACTCACATAGCTATACTGTCATCAAAGTCAATACTAAGACAAAAAGCACTACTGCGTAGAAAAATAGCCACACAGTAAGTAAGTTGTTACAATTCAAACATGTAGGTACCTAATAACATAGCCCCAAAATGTATAAAGCAGAAACTGACAAAACCACAAGAGAAACAGACAAATCTACCCCCAGATTAGAAGATTCTACCATACTTCTCAAGTAGACAAAAAAGAAAAAGGATTTGAAGATCACAATAAACCAGCCTTGAGCTAAGGGACAGATAGGGAACACCACCAACTGCCAAACACATATTCCTTTTAAGTACAAACAGAACGTTTACAAAGACTAACCTCATAAAGTGCCATGAAACAAGGTGCAAAAAATGTTAAGGACTTGGTGTCACACTTGACGTCTTCTCTGACCACATAATAAAATTGGAAATGAATAATGGGAAAAAAGAGAAGAAAATAATTGACAATGAAAAAATAACTAGAAAAAAATGTTTATATATTAAGAAACTTAAAAGTATTATATAAGTTTAAAGAAGCAACAATAAAAATTTAAAAATATTATAACTGAATGATACTACATATAAAAGCTTGTGAAATGTGGGTAAAGCACTACTCAGAAGAAACTCTGTAGCTATTGATGCTTGCACGAAAGGAAAGAAAGGAAAAATAAGGAGCTATGTCTTTATCTTAAGAAATTAGAAAAAGAACAGCAAAATAAACCCAAGGAGTGCAAATGGAAGAAAATAAAGAACGAATATTCGTTTTTAAAAACTGCGGGACCTTTGGAGGTGGAGAGCAGAATGACAGAGACCTGGGCCCAGGAGGGTGTGGGCAGGTGGGGCTTGAGGAGAGGTAAGTCAGGGTACAGACGCACAGGTAGGTAGAAGGTGTAGTTCTCATGTTTGATAGCGGAGTAGGGCAACTATAGTTAGCAACAGTGTATCGTAGATTTCTCAGTAGCTGGAAGAGAGAAGTTGAAATGTTACCAACAAGTGAGTGAGGTGGAGGTGAAGGATACCCCAATACCGACTTGTTTACACATTCTGTACGTCCAACCTTTTTTAAAATTGATACGTAATATTTTAGATCACATGTACCCCACAAATATGTAAAATATTAGGTATCAATTTTTAAAACCCGATGCCCGCTTGGGGGAGACAGTTGGCGACAGCGCCTGTCCACACACACAAATGGTCACTGTGAGCAATCAAAAGGGGACAGCACTACCGATCTCGGATTTTTTTTAAATGAAAGAATATTATAAAAAACTTTATGCCAATAAACTTGAAGATCTGGATGAAATGGACAAATTTTCAGAAAAATATAATTTTCCGAAACTAACTGAAAGGAGGGGGAGCGTCCTCCAACCATTACAGAAATTGAACTTTCCACAAAGAAATTCCGAGGTCAGGTTATTTTACAAGAGAATTCTGCCAAACATCTGAGGAACAAACAATTCCCATGTCACACGAGCCACGCCACGCCACGCCACGCCACGCCCAGCAAAGGAGGAACCGCGGCTGACGCACCCGATCGGGGCATCCTGGCACCGCAGTCCGACCAGGGCATGGAAGGGAGGAAGATCGCGGGCCCAAGACACCAACGCGAAAGCCCTAAGGACGGTACTGATAACCCAAACCCACCAACGCACAGAAAGGGCCATGTAAGAGGACCAAGCTGGTACTGTTCCAAGAATAGATGGTTAATGTTCGCAAATCAATTTATGTAAATTACCACACTAGCAATGGAAGGACAATCACATAATGCTTTTAATAAAAGCTTCCCGTTATGTTCAACACCCACTAATAACAACTTCTTAAACAAGTCTTAGCAAGCCATGAATAGGATGGGATTTTTTGCCTTCATAAAGTATCTACAAAAAGTTACAGCACACATCATACGTGACGGTGAAACACTGAAAATTTTCCTTAAGGTCAGAACAAAACAAGGGTATCCACACAACCTTGCAGTGTGACGGTCGGCAAGGCAAGAAAAAAAAGGCATGAAGATTAGATTAGAAAGAGACAAATCTGTCATTTGCGAAAGATGAAAATATACACTTAGAAAACGCAAAAAAAAAAATCTATAAATAAGCTGTTAGGTTAAAAAATAGTAAAATTACTGGCTTCAAAAATCAACTGAATTTCTATACCGCAGCAACTAACATAATGAAAAGATGACTTTTACTATGACATCTAAAATACAAACATCTAGGAATAAATCTAACAAAAAATACAGCATGCAGAATCTATACAACTCTCAAGATACGTTAAAGACCTAAGTAAATAGAGACAGAGCACAGTTCAAGGAACAGAACACTCAGTATCACACAAAATGTCAATTCTCTCCTACCTGCTCCGTAGAGTGAAAAAACTTCCAATTATAAACCAAACACGGTTTCTGTGGAACTTAAAAAGATAATTCTAGAAGTTGTAAAGGCATTTCGACCCCATCTCACACCATATTCAAGTTAATTCAAGATGAATAACAGACCTAAATATAAAAGTTAAGACCATAAAGTTTCTAGAAAAAAGCAGAAAAATACCTTCATGAGCTTGAGATTTCTTAGATAGGATACCAAAACAACTAACCAAAAAGTAAATAAAGTGGATTTCATCAAAATTAAAAATTTCTCATCAAAAAACACCATCGAGAAATGAAAAGGCAAACCACAGACTGGGAGGAAATGTTTATAATCCGTGTATCTGACAAAAGACATCCACCTAAACTGCATAGAAAACTCCCACAACTTGGCCGGGTGCTTCGGCTCATGCCTGTAGTCTCAGCGCTTCGGGGGGCCGAGGCGGAAGGATCCCCTGAAGCCAGGAGTTCGACACCAGCCTGAGTAACACAGCAAGATCTCACCTCTACCAAAAATTTTTAAATATTGGCCAGGTATGGTGGCATGCGCCTGGAGTCCCAGCTACTCAGGAGGCTGAGGCAGGAGGATCACTTGAGCCCAGGAGTTGGAGGCTGCTATGAGCTGTGATGACGCCACTGCACTCTAGCCCAGGGCAACGGAGTTAGACTTTACCTCAAGAATATAAATAAATAAATAAAACTCCCACAACTCCACAAGAAAAAGTACCTAATTAAAAAACTAGACTTGACCAATGCTTCATGAAAATAAAGGAATAGCCAATAAGCGCATGAGAAAGTGCTCAACATCCCAGGTAAACACAGATTAAAACCCTAAGGAAAAACCATCACACGACCGTTAGCAAGGCTAAAATGGAAAAAAACAGAACAAAAAACCCAGGTAATACAGAACGCCACCCAGAACAGCTGGTGGGAGAGGAGGACGGAGCCACTGCTGCAGAACTTGGCAGTTTCTTACACAGGTGAACACACACCTCCCCTGTGGCCAGTTCTTACCAAAGAGCAGTGAAAACACGTGTCCATGAAAGCCCTGTACAGGAAAGGTCAAAGCAGCTGCAAACACACTAACCCCAAACTGGGAAGAACCCAGACGTCTGTCAGCAGGAGCAGTTTAAACAAGGCGTGGTCTGTTCTTGTAAGGGAATATCATGCAACAGTCAAGGAAAGAACTATCGACAATGCGACGCACAGACGGTCGCACACGCTCTAGGCTGCACGTTCCAGAACAGACGACTCGGACCGCGGTGGGGAGGGGGCAACCACGGGTCTGACCAGGGAGGTACCCAGGGACCTCAGGTGAGCCAAGGACCAGGGTTTGTGGAAATGAATATGCAAATGAGTGATAAGCACGTGAAAAGGCCTCTCGGAATGTAAAAATGAATTAATAACCCTCAACAGGAAAAATAAATCAAGTGAGAGGTACAAAGGCCCCAAATGGCCAAGTCCCTGCTGAAGAGTGTGCAGGGGGCCTGCTCCACGGCGGGGCACCCGGGAGGAAGCTCTGGGAATCCCGGCAGCGAGGCACAGACAGACCGCACAGAGGACAGGTGCAGACCCCCTGCCATGTGGACACTGCCCGAGGAACCCCCGCAGTAGCCCACCGAGAAGTGCCGCTGGGGACCGTGGGGGCCCAAGGCGCCGCAAGGAAAACCAGGACACTGGGTCTCCCTCACCTCATAGCCCAGAGTGCCGGCACAGAGCTGCCGGAGACAGAGACCTCTCCCAGCACCTCCCAGGAAGGAAGCAGAACCGAAACAAGAGCAATGCCAGAGCCCACGGTCGATGGAGAGAGCGCACCAGGCCGACACTGTGAGTGCATCAGAAGACTGCGGACTCACAGAGAGTCCATCAGAGAGCACAGGACGCTCGTCCCTGCAAGAGGGCATTCGCAACACATTTAGCCAAAAGAGGATCCCCGGCCTTAAAGAAACTGCTGAGACTCAAGCACAAAAAAAAGGAAAAGTTGGCAAAAGAAACGAACAGAAATTTCACTGATGAGGAAGTACAAATGGCCTAAATTAGTAATCGGAGAAATTCAAATTAAAACCATAATACCATTTCACACCCACTGCGTTGGCAAAAACTAAAAGTCAGACAAGTGTTGGCAAAAACGTGCAGTAATGGGGACTAACATCCCCGCTGGTGGGGGCTGGAGTTGGCACAACCACTCTGGGAAGCTGCCCAGTAGTACGCCGTGCGCACACCCCGCACCTCTCGATCCTGCTCCCGGGGCACGTGCCTAGGACACGCCCTGCCCGTCCGCAGGGAGAGGCACGCGCGAGGACAGGTACGGAACGTCTACAGCAGCACGTTCGTAACCAGCCAGAAACTGGAAACAAGCCAAGGCCTCTTACAGAAGCAGGGATGCACCAGGGACACCGCGTAGCGGCAAACACGTCCACAGCCATCAGCACAGAGGCGGCTCAGAAACTTAAAGACTGGGCAAAAGCAAGAAGTAGGAAAGATCACAGGGGGAATGGAACCTTTTAGTTAGAGTCCCCAAATGAGCAAACCTAAGTCACAGGGTGCGTGCACGGGTGGCACAGGCATACAGCAAGGCTGGAGAGGACAGGTACGGGGCAGCAGTCCACAACAGACTCTGCACCTGCCCACTCTGACAGCTGCTCCCCGGCCCCGCGGCCGTCGGCTCCACACCTGCTGTCCTCCTGCCTCACCCTTGCTCCCACACCCCGTCCGGGCCAGAGCCCCAGAACCCTCAGCACCTAGTGCTGCCCTGCCCCCACACCCTCCCCCCAAGCCGTCTCCACACAGACACAAGAGTGGGCTTTCCAGACCCTTCTAGAACAGAGCCCAGCTCCACAGCAGGGCTGAGAAGGCCCCTAGCTCCTCCTGTCACACTTCCCCACCTCCCTCAGGTCAAAGACTTCTGGGCTCATTTGGGGAGCGCCAGGAGGCCCCGGGAGGCTTCTGAGGAGCTGCAGCAAGGGCAGGCTACGCTCCATGCTGACTGCGGGGTGCTGCGGGCAAGCACGGGCTGGGAGACAGCCGACAGCCAGCACAGGGTCTGGGCTGGGCGTGATGGCAGTGAGGAGCCAGGAGCGCAGTCAGGAGGGGCTGGGGGGTCCAGCACGACCCCTGGGTGTGAGGCCTGATACGGGGGCAAGCGCCAAGACCAGGAAAGGAAAGGGGGCCAGGCCTGGGGAGACACTCCTAAGCTGGGCCCCAGAGACTTCCCAGAAGAGATGCAAATAGGCGAGTCGGGAGTCCCTGGCCCCAGACCTTGGGCTAATCCTGACCCTCGAGTTCCACGTGGACACCGAGTCCTCCGGAAGGCCCCGCCAGGTGTGGGATTCATTCTGTTGCCCGTCCTTCCTTTCCACTGTGCACAGCGCTGTGCTCCAGAGGGCGAGACCCGCTGCCCAGCGCCCTCTGCACCCCCAACACCTCACTCAGAAATACCTGTTGAAAGGGCCTCAGCAGAGTATAAGGGCCCACCTGAAGCGGACTTGCAGGGAAACAGCTCAACAGCAGGGAGCCCTCCGCCCCCCGTGGGGTCCCCTCAGCGGCCTAGCACCCCACTCCCTGCGCCTGGACGCCCTGCCCAGGTCCCTGTCGCAAGGGCCACCTGCCCTCACATCTCCCCAAGGAGAGCTCTCACCCTCACCTGCAGCCACCCCTCGGCCTGGCGTCTATTCCAGGGCCAGAACCCTGGGAGAGACTGCCTCTCCCTCCTCAGCCTGGGAGCTCCCCGAGCAGGAATCAAGTCGAGAAGAAATCACGAAAGTTTCAAGCTGAGCGGCATAAACGGGGAAGGTGCAAGTCGAAGGAGAGTCGGCTGCCCACACCTCTCACCGGCGCGTAAACCTTGCCACAGGTGACGGGGCCCCCGACAAACGGAGAGCGGCGAGCGCTTGCAACGGCAAGACTAACAGCAGGTCCCAAAGAGCAGAGCTGACTTAGGAGACGTCTCTAGGTGACCAGGGCAGCTCCGGCCGCTTCAGACGGGACGAATACACTCTGCAGTCGCGGCCTAAGTCTGCCTGAACCCGGGCACTGTGCCCCGAGGGCCACTCCCGGGCGCGGGTTTGACAGCGCTGCTCGACGCGACAGGAAACCTGTGGTACCCGGAGCGGAGGAAACAGCCTGGGTGCGCTCGGCCGGCGCTGCGGCAGGAGGCAGGTGCACAGGTGTACAGGCGAGAGCGCACGGGAGCGCCCCGGGGCACGGCCCGGCCCGAGCCGCACCGCGTCCCCGAAAGCCCCGCGCAGCCCTCCCGGCGGGGCCCGGCGCCCGCAGGCCAGGCTCGCGGGCGGCGGCGGGGCTGGGCCGCGGGGCGCGGGCGGCGGGGTCGGCGAGACGGCGGCCGCAGGCCCGCGGAGGCCCGGCCGCCCGGCAGGTGCGGCGGACAAAGCGCGGCGGGCGCGGCCGTACCTGGGCACGCAGCTGGGGCTGGAGCCGTCCACCTCCCAGGTGGCGAACAGGTTCATGGGCACCGGCGTGTTGAGCGCGCCGGGCGCGCCGGGGAGGCCGAGGCGGCCCCGCTCGGCCATGGCGCCGGCCCCGCCGCTCCCTCGGGGCCTGGGGCTGCGGCGGGCCGCGGACGCGCGGGGCGGGCCGGGCGGAGGGCGGCGGCGCGGTCACATGGCTGCCGGGCAGCTGCGGGACGGGCCGGGCCGCGCGTCGGACAGGCCCGCGGGCGGCGACGAGCTGCGGCCGCTCCGCCCCGCCCCTCCGGCCGCCCCGCCCGCCGCGCCGCGCGCCCGCCCCCCTCGCCCCGGGGCCACCGATTGGCCGCCAGGGAGCGCGCTCGCCGGCCCAGGCCAATCGCCGCCTGCGGGGCGGGGCGCGCGCCGGAAGTGAGGTCCCCGCGCCCCGGGGCGCCCCCGCCCGCCGCCCGGGAGCGCGCACCCGCGCCTGCGCACAGGCCCCGCCCGGCGCGCCCCGCCCCGCCCCCCGGGAGCAGCCGGGGGCCTCGGGGACCCGCCCCCGCGCGCCGTCCTGACCCCGGCCCCGCCTCGTGGCCGCGCGGCCCTCGGAGGTCGCAGGCCTGGGGACGCGGAGCAGCCCGGGCGCCCCGCCCGCGAGCCCCGTGGGGCCTGGTCTCGCCCGAGCCCCGAGCGCGGTGGCCACTCCTCGGGGCGACGGAGAGCGGCCCCGGGACGGGCCCTCCCGCCTCTGGGCGGTTCTGGCCAGACCCGCGGGTCCCGGTGGCCGCACTCGGGGAGGCCTTTCCGGCCCCTGTTGCGTCCGCGCACGCAGGGCGCTGCCGGAGCCTTTCCCTGCCGCCCCCGCCGTGTCCACGCGTGTCTCCCTGAAGCGAGCCCAGCCCGAGCGAGCGGACCTGGAGCCGACCCTCCCGCCCGGCCGGGCCGCCCTGTCGCCGGGAAGGCCCCAGGCCGCTCCCTCCCCCGCCAGGACCGGCCTCCAGCCGCGACTCCCGAGCGGGAGCTGCAAACAGCTGCGGCTGCTTAAAGCCAGGGTCCCCCTTTGGCGAGAACAAGGGAATCTGTGTTTCCCACATGTTGCCGGCTTCTTTGGGGTGGTCTCTCCGTCCCCGCCAGCTGACGGGGATTGTCTTACACCGCTGTTCTGGGGGCAGAGCTTGCGGGTCTCCTACCTATGAGATGGGGGAGGGGTGACTGCCCAGAGAGGGGGTGACAGTGGGCTCTGAGCACAGGCTGCCTTTGATGGGAGGGCGGAAGACAGGGCTCCATTCACCCCAGCGTTTGGCCTGCGGTGCGCGGGACAGGACAGAGGGTGCGGTGGCATCAGATGAATGGGCCGCCTGACACATTGTGTCTGTGTGTGCCAGCATCTACCCGGGCAGGGAGTGCGGCTGAGGGTGGAGTGAGGAGATGCAGGGTGACTAAGCCGTGCACACTGGGGCTTGACACCAGCCGCCACTGTTGCGCTGTGCCCCGCCCCTGTACCAGGCACTGTTGGGAGCCCTTAGTGCATAGGATGGCTCTTTTCCATCCCAGTTTACAGAGGAAGAAACTGAGGCACGTGAGATCGTGCAGCTACTGAGGTGAGGAGTCAGGGAATGGACCCACACAGTCTGGCCCAGGGTCACCCCAAGTAGCCACCACGGTACGTGTACTTAAATACTTCTAGGCAGAGAGGCATGGAGTCAGAACCACTGTGTGCACCGTGCCTGACTCTGTGTTTGTTCTTAAAGGTGGGATCATGTGGACACCAGAGTGTTGGTGGTGATGGGATTGCGGTCTCGTGTATTTTCCAAGTGGACAGATGTTGCTTTGGTAATCAGAGGTATGTTTTCAGCCAGAACCTGTTGCTTGCACTGTCACCCCCGTTTGAAAATGATGCTGTGTTCATCCTCTTGTGGGCGGTGGGTCCCAGGATGAGCCCCCCGAAGCCTGGGAGACACCCCTCCCCATGAGCCTGGCATGGTGTGACCCCCCCCAACCCTAATGTTTGGAGCACATTTTCTCTTTCTGATGATTTTTTCTTTAAAGCAGAAGCTTAGTTGAAGACAAAGCTCTCTAGACAGCTGGGGTAGCTGGGGAGGAGGCCCAAGGACCGGGACCTTCAGAGCCCTGGGGTCCCAGGAGGACACCCTGAATCCCACTGATGAAGACATACAATATGCTGCCTGCCCACAGAGCTGGTGAGCTCGCTCGCTCCTTTCTTTTTTTTCTTTCTTTCTTTTTTTTTTTTTTTTTTTGAGACAGTCTTACTCTGTTGCTCAGGCTAAAGTGCAGTGGGGTGATCAGAGCTCACTGCAACCTCAAACTCCTGGGCTCAAGTGATCCTCCTGGCTCAGCCTCCAAGTAGCTGGCACTACAGGTATGCACCATGACACTCAGCTAATTTCTCTGGTATTTTTAGTAGAGACAGGGTCTCACTCTTGCTCAGGCTGGTCTCGAACTCCTGAGCTCAAGCGATTCTCCCACCTCAGCCTCCCAGAGTGCTAGGATTGCAGGCGTGAGCCACCGCACAGGCCGGTTTGTTTTTTTCTTTTTTTAAATGAATTAAAGGCTCCTGGTTCCAGATGGGCAGATGGGACTTCTGCGTTGTTAAAGAGATGAAAGCCCCAGCGACGGGACGCGATCCAGGCTCGCAAGCCCCTCCCCGTGGTCCCACTGGTGGGTGTCGCTGGGGTTCCCTCCACCTGCAGGTTAGGGCTTGGACATTTCTAGCTGGGGACTCTGGACTGTGGCCTCCTTGGAAGCTCATTCGTCCATCCAGCCTGCGTTAACATGGTGCTGATACATTCCAGGAGTGGGGAGTGATGCTGAATGAGGGTGCGGCCCCGCCCAAAAGAAGCCCCCTCTGTGTGCCAGGGCGGGGGTCTCCCGGGCTGGGGACCACTGCGTGCCCCTCAGCACAGGAGCACAGCAGGCCCCTGGCACGTAGGAAGCAGGAGAGGGCTTGCTGGTGCCGGGCTTCCCAGCACCCTCATCGGCGAGGGCTGCGTGCGCCTCTGTGCTGCTTTGGGGGCAGCTGCGGCCTGTCGGGTGAGTGGCCAGGGCTCCTGCAAGGCCGGGCAGGGGTCAGCCCAGTCAGACCAGCTCCATCAGCTTGGCAGCTCCAGCCCACAGCCCTGCCGCTCCTTCACCCGTGTGGCACGGCACGCAACAGCAGAAACCCCAGGTGTAGCCTCTCTCACATCCACTCCCGTGAGGGACGCGACCCATGGCGCTGAGCCGCTGTCTCGGAGGCAGAGGTGAAAACTTTTCCCAAAGAGGGTTCAGCAGGTCCTTCCTCCTGGACACACTTTGGGGAAGCCAGTGGGAGGGCGCACCACGGGCTCTGAGACCACCAGGGTCACTGAGCCCTGCGGCAACACCTGCGGGCGGCCCCTGCGAGCACACTGACACCAGCTCGCCTGCTTAGAGTGAGGCCTGGAGTCAACTCCAAGTTGCTGGAGCAGGACGGGGCCAGGTCAGCTGGGATGGAACCTGCAGAAGCTTCCCCAGCTGTCAGGAATAGTAGGTTAAAAATAGCTAAAAGTCAAATGGATAATGTCCTATTTGGTTAAACAAAACATATGTGTAAATGCATGTACATGTAAAATACGTATTTACATGTAAGTGATTACACATGTAAAAGACCTATTTTCAAGTACGGGAAAAATACAGGATACGAATTAATCCAGCGTGTTAAGAAATTGTCTCCATGTGGTGGGAATTCAGTTGATTTAGCTTTTCCTTTTTGCTTATCTTTATTTTGTATTTCTCCATAATGGACACGTATTAATCATGTAGGGAAAATAATACACGGTTCCACCATCAGACCCCGTCGGGATGAGCAGGCTGCTGGCAGGGGCTTCAGCCAGGCCTGAAAAAGCCAAATGACCAAAGAGAACCCCACCCCTGCAACAAACTGGGGTCGATCTTGGTAAGAATGCTGTTCCACTAGCGTAACATCCTCAATATCAAAGGAAATTATAGACATCTGTAAGACCGTTAATGAATCCCAGCGGAGATGGTTAGAGTAGCCACAGGAGATTTGCACAGAGTGAAACCGTTTGTCCATTGCCACGGAGATGGGGAATCTAAGTTACAACAAGATGAACATTCCACCGGTTTCCCTAATACTGACTAATGCAGACCTGATATGGACCCAAGGTCATGGCAACAGCCTTGGATCTGTGTCTTCCCCACGGCTGGCCCCTCCCGGTCACTCTCGGTGCAGGTGAGGCTCCTTCGCCTGGCTCCTGGGGGATGGGACCTGGGGCAGCCTTGGGATGGCCTGGCAGCAGTCTGGGGAGATTTGCCTGGGCTCATGCGTGTCCTGCGGTGTCCTGCAGGTGAGACGAGAAATGTCAGCAGGGACACGGGGTACAGGTGTGTGTGATATTTCAAATAGCAAAGCTCAGAGAAAAAACATCGGATGATGGGGAAATGACAAAGTCAGCCGTGGCTCATCCAAAGTGATGCTCACGCAGCTGTGACGACGTGGGAGCGTGCTCAGGGTGTGTCACCGCGAGGAAGACCGGGATGTGGAGCTGAACTCGCAGCATGGCCGGGACTCGGGAATAATGCACAGAAGGCCCGGCAGGCAGCGCCCCCGACCGTGGGTGTCGGGGAACAAGGACGCCCTTTGTGTTTACATTTTAATTCTTCTCTGTGTTTCCCACAATGGAAATATTGTCACAGTAGGCCAGGACATAACTTAAATATCAGAAAAGAAAGGAAAATGCCAAGGCCCTGAAACAGACATCGGGCACGGACACTCACAGATGGTTCCCGAAAGGCGGAGCGCCAGGCACTGCAGCGCGTGTGAGCCGGCGTCTAACCCCAGTGCTCTTTGTGCGGGGATGACTTCTGGTTTTCCTTAGGTTTTTCTTTATTTTTCTAATGTTACACAATAACCAAAATGGTTTTGGTAATCTGAAAGCAGCATTATTTCTTAAATCAAAGAAATAAAGTCAGGCCATGTCTTAGTTCAGTCAGGCTGCTATAACAAAATACCTGAGCTCACACCTGTAATCCTGGCACTCTAGGAGGCTGAGGCAGGAGGATCGCTCAAGGTCAGGAGTTCGAGACCAGCCTGAGCAAGAGCGAGACCCCGTCTCTACTAAAAATAGAAAGAAATTAGCCAGACAACTAAAAATATATAGAAAAAATTAGCCGGGCATGGTGGCGCATGCCTGTAGTCCCAGCTACTGCAGAGGCCGGGGCAGGAGGATGCTGGAGCCCAGGCGTTTGAGGTTGCTGTGAGCTGTGATGACACCACTGCACTCCAGCCCAGGCAGTGCAGCAAGGCTTTAAGGAAAAAAAAGGAAAAAGGAAAGGAGTGAGGTGTCACTGTGGAAGCCCTGGCGCAGAAGGGCTTCTCGGTCAGAGTCTTTCAGGTTTGTTGTGTGTTTGAAAATTTTCTGTAATAAAGCTCTGGGGTTGGGGTCTTCTTGCTGAAGTGCAGTGACCCGCAGTTCCTGGCTGTGCTTTCCTCTTCGGAAGTGAATTCCCAGGGAAAGGCTGCACCGGGCAGAGGGGCCAACAGATGCAAAAGCCCAAGGTGGGAACCGCCCGTCTGCCCACCTCAGTCTATTCCAGGTGTGGCAAGACACTCCCTGCTCCCAAGCCCGAGGGGGCGAGGGTGGGCCTGGTAGACTGCAGGACAGAAGGCAAGTGGGGGGGGGGTCCTGGAAGGAACCCCAGAGCCTAGACACAGGAAGGAACCTCGCCCCCCTCCAAAGCAAGCAGAGCCGGGGTCAACCTGGTACCCTGAGGTGCCCGCCCCAGGCCCTTCCAGACCAGGCCCCTTCCTCCCTGTATGGGTGTGTACTGCAGTCACGGGGTCAGCCAAGGCTTGGAGACACCTGTTGCTGTGTGTTCCGCAAGGATGTCCGAAAGACCTGGGTCCTTAACCTCAGGGTCTGCTCCCCAGGACACCATCGCAGAGGAACAGGTGCCTCACCTGGGTGTCCTGGCCCCTGTGCGTGACAAGCTGATGGGGGGTTTCCTCGGTGCAGCCCCAGGGCCACTAGGGCCCTTCCTCCATTTGCCAAGTCATGTCATTAAAGGGTTATAGAAGAATCAGATATGTATCAACTGGGTCTGCTGTTTTTCTCTTTCTTCTTCTCTTTTATCCCTTTTTTTTGTATCCGCAGAGGATGGTGTGCCCCGGCCTGCTGCAGTGCAAACTGCCAAGGTTGCTGCTCCCTTACCCACCTGGCTGCGTCCCCAGCTGCACTCCTGCGCCCAGTGAGCAACGCTGAGCCGATGGAACTAGAGGAAGGCTCCTTCCCCAAAAGGCAGCAGCCATGGCCACACAGCTGTGCCCCAAATGTGGTGCCCCTGTGTCTCAGGACATTCCAGATGCCCCGAGTTCAGGCACTTCACAGCAGACTGTGGTGTGTAGGCCTGGACGGGGCTGGAGAAAGCATTCAAGCCTCCTCCTCCCTGTCCAGGGCAGGGCAGGTGACAGCAGCAGGACCTGGGAGATGTTGTCAAGGCAGGTGACATAGGACCAGCCAACCTACTGCCTAGAGGAATCCTCCTGCCCCTTGTCTGGGAGGGGACTTGTGACTGACAGAGGTCACATGGTGATGTCCACCCAGGAGGCGGGATGTGGAGACTCCAGCCCCTGGCCGCAGTGGTGGAAGGTAGACTCGAACTCACCAAGCCTCACCCCATCAGGGACACACAGGACCAGGGACTTGCATTCTGAGCACCCTGTCCCTCAGACACTTCCTCAAGTGTTCCCCACGCTAGAGTGGAGGTGCCTCTGTCCTTGTTACTCGAACAAAGAAATAGAAACTTGGAGAAACTGAGGAGCTCGCCCAAGGCCAGGCAGCAGGTGGGAAGGTGGGGGTGGCTGCTGCTGGGGGGAGGCACTTCAGAGTGCACTGGGGTTGGCTTTAACCAGGTGTGGTGGCATGACAGGCGCAGGGACAGCTGCCGTTGACAGGAGAGTTCATTACTCACAGTTCCAGGAGGAGGGCAGGCCGTGCCCTCCAGGGTCACACGGGGCAGCCCCAGGGCCATGGGGACAGAGGGAGTGAGGGGCAGGGCAGGCGAGGCCCCTCATGGCGGTTGTCCAGGCGCGGCAGGGCGGGCAAGCCCAGCGGGCTCAGGACCTGGTCGTCCCAGTGGGTTCTGGGCTTGGGGGTGGTATCTCGCTGTCTGGCACCTGCCCTGGTATGGTTTGGGGCAGGGGCAGGAGCCTGCCAAGGGAGGCTCGGAGGTGTGGACCCAGGTGGCTGCTGTGGACCCAGGTGGCTGCTGCGGACCCAGGTGGCTGTGCACGTGGCCTGTGCTCTCCAGGAACTGGCTAACCCTGGGAGGCGCAGTCCCTTCCGAGATGTCCCATCCCGAGATGTCAAAGCACCATACAACATAGAAAGTAAAAACCATGACCAATGTGCAAGCCACCGGGAGTGGGCAGTTTGCAGGTGCCTGGGCTCTTCCACCAAACTGCAGTCCTGCTGGTCAGGTCTGGGAAAAGAAAATCCTTCCTGGTTCGAGTTTCAGCAGCACAGTCCGCTCAGACTAAAGCTGTTCTCTCGTTTCAAAGTGACACCCACGGTGCTTTGCAGCTCTCCGGGCCCCTGGGAAGGAAGGACCATTTGTGCCCAACCCTCAGCCTGGGCCCCACCTGCTGTTGTGATTGTCGGGGTCTGGTCTGGAGAAAACTCCAGGCCCCTCCCTGTCTGCGGTTTGACCTCCCTGGTCCCCTCTTCTGTGAGCTGCAGGTGGGTGTCCTGCCTGGCAGGGCTGGCTGAGAAGCAAGGAGGGTCACCTACACGGAGAGCCTCTCGTGCTGGGCCCACTGTGGGTGTTCAGGGGCAGCCGGTGCCACCCCCGCCTGACCCTCTGGGCTTGTCGGTCCCAAGTGTTCCCTGAGCTGCTCCTGTGTGCTGGCTGCTGGGCGTCCCCGGGGGCAGCTTCCCTACGTTCTCACTGTAAGCTGGTGCCATTCTTTGTACTTCACAGCCCTGCGGGGCCTCGCGCCCATCTGTCTGTCCGCACTGCAGTAACACACTACCACAGACCCAGTGGCTTGAGAACACCAGAATTTATTCCTCCCGTCTGGAAGCTGGAAGTCCAGGACCGAGGCCCTGGTGAGGGCTGCTCCCTGGTTCCTGGATGGCGCCTTCTAGTCCTCACACCGGTGGGGGGGGGGGCGCTCATCCCAGTCAGGAGGGATCGGCCCTCAAGGCCTTGTCAGCTTCCAAAGGCTCCATCCTGACATGACACCATCACCTTGGGGGTGAGGACTTCAACATATGAATTTGGAGGGGACACACAAATTCAGACCGTAGCACCCTGCCCTGTGGTCCACTCTGAGCACAGGCTTTTTAGTTCCAGCAGACCCCACCTTCCAGCCTCTGCCCGGTGGATCCGCACTCAGAACCTCTGGCCCTCGTAGGCGCTGTCCTCCCCAGCCTGCTCCTTAGGCTGGCAACCGTGCAGTGCCATCAGGGAGGGTCTCAGGGCTGCGGCCTGGGACGTGCCCCACTGCCCTGCACCCCCAGGGCAGCCCAGGGGCCACTCTCGTCAGGGAGCCCCTCCAGCGTGTCAGGGAGAGCAGGGATTCAACGTCCACACAGACTCAGACTTTGTCACCTACTGACTGTGTGACTTGGGGCTATCACCCCTCAAACTCTCAGGGGGGTCCTCTATAAAATGGGGACAACAGTGGCTGTGACCTAATGTTGTCATGAGGATTAAATGTCATCGTGTACACAGAGAGCATCTTGTGTAGAGATCAATCACAGATAGTCGGCCGGGCGCGGTGGCTCACGCCTGTAATCCTAGCACTCTGGGAGGCCGAGGCGGGTGGATCGCTCAAGGTCAGGAGTTCGAGACCAGCCTGAGTAAGAACGAGACCCCGTCTCTACTAAAAATAGAAAGAAATTATATGGACAACTAAAATATATATAGAAAAAATTAGCCGGGCATGGTGGCGCATGCCTGTAGTCCCAGCTACTCGGGAGGCTGAGGCAGTAGGATCGCTTAAGCCCAGGAGTTTGAGGTTGCTGTGAGCTAGGCTGACACCACGGCACTCACTCTAGCCAGGGCAACAAAGCAAGACTCTGTCTCAAAAAAAAAAAAAAAAACAGATAGTCGAGAACCGCCAGCTGTTTGGAAATGAAACAACACATTTCCAAATAACTCTTGGTCCAAGAAAAAATCAAAATGAAATTTTGAGTTGAATAAAAATAAAAACACATGCTCAACTCACTTATGGCAGCTTAAAAAAAATGAAAATACAACATATCCAAATGTGTGGGATTCAGGTAAAGTAGTAACTGTAGGGAAATATATAGCAATAGAATGCCTATGGGCCGGGCACGGTGGCTCGCACCTATAATCCTAGCACTCTGGGAGGCCAAGGCAGGAGGATCGCTTGAGGCTAGGAGTTGGAGACCAGCCTGGGCAACATCGAGAGACCCCATCTCTACAAAAAAAATTTTTAAAAATTAGCCAGGTGTGGTGGCGCACACCTGTAGTCCCAGCTACTCAGGAGGCTGAGGCAGTAGGATCGCTTAAGCCCAGGAGTTTGAGGTTGCTGCGAGCTAGGCTGATGCCATGGCACTCACTCTAGCCCGGGCAACAGAGCGAGATTCTGTCTCAAAAAAAAAAAAAAAAAAAAAAATTAGCCAGGTGTGGTGGCGCACACCTGTAGTCCCAGCTACTCAGGAGGCTGAGGCAGTAGGATCGCTTAAGCCCAGGAGTTTGAGGTTGCTGCGAGCTAGGCTGATGCCATGGCACTCACTCTAGCCCGGGCAACAGAGCGAGATTCTGTCTCAAAAAAAAAAAAAAAAAAAAAAAAATTAGCCAGGTGTGGTGGCGCACACCTGTAAGTCCCAGCTACTCGTGGGAGGCTGAGGCAGGAGGATCACTTGAGCCCGGGAGTTTGAGGTTGCAGTGAGCTGAAATCAAATCACGGCATTCCAGCCTAGGTGACAGATTGAGGCTCCATCTCAAAAAAAAAAAAAAAAAAAGACCAAAATCAGGGACATGAGTGTGAGAGGAACAAGAGAGCCCTTTCTGGGATGACGGATCTGTTCATTGTCTTAACTGTGACGGCTGCATGACTGTGTCCACTTTTCTAATAAGCTTTGGATCAAAGAAGAAATCAAAAGGGAAATATATCAAATTATGTTTTAAATAGGTGTAGTAATTGCATGTTAATTATACCTAAAAGAAGCTGTAAAAACAAAATGAAACCACAGAAGCAGTATCGGGAGAAATTTTGTTTTATTTATTTATTTTTAAGAGACAGGGTCTTGCTCTGTTGCCCTGGCTGGAGTGCAGTGGCATGATCACAGCTCACGGCAGCCTCCAACTCCTAGTCTCCAGTGATCCTCCAGCCTCAGCCCCATCCTCCTATGTAGCTGGGACTACACGCGCAACTACTGTGCCCAGCAAATTTAAAACGATCTAAATAAAGGGAGACAAAAAAGCCAAGAAGAGATTTTGGAAATCTCACAAAAGTTAAGAGTTCAAGACTTGCCGGAAGGGTCCCTGGTAAACAGGTCAGATTTCCAGTTTGATCCCTGAAGGGTTACACCTTGGGAATAAGAAACAGACCACCTTTCCCAAGGGCTGAAATAAAGCTTGGAGTCGTATCAATACCTGATGACATCAGGGGGTCTGCCGACACCCTATGTGATTGACGAAGAAAAATACAGTCTCCCTTAGTAACAGAAACACCCCCCAGCACTTCTACAGCTTTTCAGCACAATCATCCTTTCTACCAAAATTATCACGTGTGCCAGGAAATAGGATCACATAAACCAAGAATAAACAACAAAGGCTGGGCACGGTGGCTCACGCCTGTAATCCCAGCACTTTGGGAGGCCAGGGCAGGAAGATCGCTTGAGGCTAGGAGTTTGAGAGCAGCCTGAGCAACATAGTAAGACCCCGTCTCTACTAAAAATAAGATAAATTACCTGGGTGTGGTGGTGCGGCCTGTAGTCCCAGCTACTCGGGAGGCTGAGGCAGGAGGAGGATCACGTGAGCCCAGGAGTTGGAGGCTGCAGCAGGCTATGATGATGCCACTGCACTCCAGCCTGGGTGACAGAGCAAGACTCTATCTCAAGAAGAAAAAAAAAAAGAGAACAACAATAACAACAAAATAAGCCTAATAGACATAAATTCATAAGCTACCAGATATTGAAAATATTAGAACAAACCTTAAAGTGTGATTAATACATTCAAGAAAAAAATGAAGAGATGGAGAATTTCATGAGATGATTGGAATCTGTAGAAAGGAATCATACAGGCCGGGCGCAGTGGCTCACGCCTGTAATCCTGGCACTCTGGGAGGCCGAGGAGGGAGGATCGTTTGAGCTCAGGAGTTCGAGACCAGCCTGAGCAAGAGCGAGACCCCGTCTCTACTAAAGAAATTAGCTAGACAACTAAAAAAAAAAAAATATATATATATATATATATATATACATAAATTAGCAGGGAATGGTGGTGCATGCCTGTAATCCCAGCTACTCGGGAGGCTGAGGCAGGAAGATCGCTTGAGCCCAGGAGTTTGAGGTTGCTGTGAGCTAGGCTGATGCCACGGCACTCTAGCCTGGGCAACAGAGTGAGACTCTGTCTCAAAAAAAAAAAAAAGAATCATACAGAAATTCCAGAACGGATGTATAAAATAGCTGAAATGAAGAACTGAATGGATGGGCTAAAAGCAGTCCGTACCCAGCAGAGAGGATTAGGGAAGTGAAACCAGGTAAGTGGCAGTACCAGGTGGACGTGGGGGAAGCGAGCAGAGATGCCAGCCGAGTGCAGGCGCGTGGAGCCCGCGCGAAGGTGCAGCGTGGGTGTGGGCAGAGCGCAGGAAGGGAGGGACAGCGGAGCAGAGACAGTGTTTGCACAACGGGACGAAACGTGCAGCGATCCTTTCTGTAGCTCCTTTCTGGACCTCGCAGAGCACCCAGAAACCACGAGGGAGGTGGTGCAGCATCCTCTCCGAGCGAGAAGTGGCTTCGCTGCCATTGCCTGGATGGCTGACTGTCCCTCCCTTCCTTGGGGGATTAAGAGGGAGAAGATGCAGTCTGAGTGGTTAAAAAAAATTTTGCATGATATTGGCCAAGAATATTCAAGAACCTGTAAAAAACAAGAGGCCATAGATTTAAGAAGCTCTGTGAATTTGGATGAGCATAAATGCAAGCAAAACACACCCAGGAGTATTACAGTGAAGCTGCTGACAACCAAAAGTGTAAAAGCATCTTTAGGGTGGCCCCCCAGGGCTCCCCTCCCAGGCCCCTGATGGGAAGACGCCCAGCCCAGGCCCCTGGGATGGGGAAGGGCCTGCTCCCAGGAACGATGGTGCGAGCCACTGTGCCTCCAGTGCCGGGCCTGGCTGGGCACTCTGCAGGTGAGCGGGGGCCACGCTGGCACTCTGCAGGAGAGAGGGGCCCACGGTGGGCACTCTGCAGGAGAGAGGGGGCCAGGCTGGCACTCTGCAGGTGAGAGGGGGCCACGCTGGCACTCTGCAGGAGAGAGGAGCCCACGGTGGGCACTCTGCAGGAGAGAGGGGGCCAGGCTGGCACTCTGCAGGTGAGCGGGGGCCAGGCTGGCACTCTGCAGGAGAGAGGGGGCAAGGTTGGGCAGGCAGCTCTCCCTCAGCGTGGGGAAGCCAAGAGCCCCTGTCCTTATCTCTGGTGCTCCAGGGAGAGGAGAGTCCCAACCCACACCCTGTGCCCGCTCTCCCTGCCTTGCTCTGGTCTAGGTGACAGGTGTTGAGAGAGAGACAGAGACGGAGAGAGAGAGAGTGAGACAACACCAATGTCCCCAGCTCCCTGCCGCCTTTTCGCCTCTTTAGCTGCTCTGCTTTCAGGGTTCTGTCCTCGTTCTACTTGTTGCTTCGAGTCTTTTCTTGAACATTCTCTTGCACTGGTGCAGGCAGCACTATGTTCTCAGGATCCTCCTGTACCTCAGGTGTCCCCTCTCACGCTGGCTGGGAGCAGGCCTCCTCTCCCAGACGTCCCAGCTTCCTTCTGTTGTCAGAGCCACCCCCCCACCCCCGCGCCACCGCCGGGAAGTCCATCCACCACGCGTGTTCGTCTGGGCGGGGCAAGGTGCGGCTGGGGATGCCTTTAAATGTGTTCGCAAACCCTCCTTCCTCCAGGAGAAGCAGCCTCCTGCCCCCTTGGGTATGGCTGGAGAGGGACTTGCCTCCCACGCGTGGAGTGTGGCAGGAGAGAGGGAGGGTAGCCCACCCACAGCGTTGCAGCTGCCTTGCTCGGGGGAGCAGCCACCACGGCAGGACACTGGGCAGCCACACGGAGAGGCCCACACCGGGAGGAATGCAGCGTCGCACCACTTGCCACACGAGTGGGCTTCAAAGCGGAACCTGCATGCAGTTCCATTCAGGTCTTACGGTGACGGCAGCCTTCTGAGAGACTAAGCCGGGATCACCACCCAAGCCTCTTCCAGACCCCTGACCCTCAGACACCGTGTGAGATGATAGATATTAGGCAGGGATCAAGTCTGCAGGTGGCAGACACAGCCCGGGAGGGCGGTTCCTAGGGGCAGAGAAGGTGGTGGGGGAAGGACTGCAGGAGACCGCAGGACACCCGACCATCATGTGTATCAGTCACCCGGTAACACCCCACACCTCCCTGCAGCAGCCTGCCCCGGACCAGGCCAACACGAGGGAACCACCTGGGTGTCCTTAACATCTTCTCCACTCGTGGAGACTGACCTCCTCCTCTCTGGAACGTACTCTCGCTTTGTACAGCTCCCTTGTTTCTGCAGCAGAAGCCGTTTGTGTGGGATTGCTTGCTGTCTGCCATCTCTCCGTCGCACCAGCCTGCCGGTGAATTTCCCAAGCAATGAACCAAAGGACCAGGACAACAGTCCAAGAGGCCGGACCTGACAGTAAATGTGTGTCGTTTTAAGCTGCTAAGTTTTGGGGAGATTTGCTTTGCAGCAATAGATAACTAATATACCTAGAGTTTGGCCAAAATGTGGAACACTATTGGACTATGGGACTGTAATTTCATACGACAATTTTGGAGAACAATTTGGCAATACCAGGAAAATTGAAGGTATATGTGCCCTGCATTCAGTGACGGCACTGCTGGGCTTCCTCCTAGAGAAATGCCACACGTGCATGGGCACACAGGCAAGAGCGTTCACTGCAGCAACCTCAGTTTCCCTAGCAGGAGATGCATAAATAAATTATGCTTTGTTCTTTTAACAAAAAGGAATGTCTCAATGGAAATAAATGTCAGAAACACTGATGAGGGGAAAAAGCAACTGGTAGGAGGTTAGGTATGAGGTCATTTATGCACAATTTTAAAACATGCAAAACAATAGTACTCATTGTTTATGGAAAGTATAAAAACCTGTTTGGCACTGATGATCAAACAGGGTGGGTTAACAGTTACCTTTGGGCAGAGAGGGAGTGGAATTGATTCTGGAAAGACTCAGGGGCTCTAGAATGTTCCAGCAACTCTAGAGAAACCCCCCCAAAAAAACCCAAAACAAAACAAAACTAAAAAAACCACAAACTAAAAGAGCTGAACCAAATAGCAAATGTGGGAAAATGCTACCCTTGGTGTGCCTGAGACCCTTGGTCTTTTTCGGTTTTCTCTCTATTTTAGCTGTGCTTGCCCCTAGTTTATTTAGGTCTTCCACAGCGCAGAAATTCCCTGGCTTTCACCTCCAACGTGGTTTTGCGTGTCCTCATCTGCACAATTTGGAGCTTGGCTCATGGGCCTGCCCTCGCCCTGCAGGGGACAGGCTGGCACCCGCAGGCTGGAGGGGACAGAGGCTTCACACCAAGGACAGGGATCAGGTGCCAGCGCTGCTCCTCCCATGGTAGATATTTACTGAAGATTTAAAATCTTCCCTTGTATGTGATCCCACTAGTCTTATGGCTTTGCTTTTACCATTAGCTCTTAATATGGCTTGGCATTTAATTTTACAACAGTGTGAGGTCAGGATTCAATTTACCCTTTTCCTCCTCTCCATGGAAATCCTAAACTTATTGAAGACTCTGTCTTTTCCTCATTTATTTGAGGTTCCTAAATTTCCTGTACACTGGGACAATTTCTGCAGTCTTGGATTTATTCCACTTGTCCCTGCACAAATACCAGTTGGTCTTAATGGCTATAATTTGATGTAATTTTTAGATATACAAAAGGGCAATTGTGTCCGCCTTCGGTTTTCTTTTCTTTTCATTTCCTTTCTTCTTTTTTCTGAGACAGGATCTCCCTCTGTTGCCCGGGCTGGAGTTGAGCGGTGAGGTCATCACAGCTCACTGCAGCTTCGAACTCCTGGCCTCTCAGAATGCTGGGATTCCAGGCGCAGCCACCACGCCTGGCCTCTTTTCTAAGATATATATATATATATATTTTACCATTCTCGTGGATTATCTCTTCCAGATGACTTTAGGATCAGCTTATTAAACTCTTTGGAAAATTCTGTGGACATTTTGATTGGGATTACATCAGCTTACAAACTAGCTGGTGAAGAATTGACATGTTTACAACTTTCCTTCCATGTGGGAATGGAGCTTTTTGCTGATTTGATTTGAGCTCGTGTTATGTTCTACAGTCAAGGGTTAGAGTTCTTCAAAAATGTGGTCTTGCACGTTTCTTTTTCTTTCTGTCGGTTTTTTTTTTTTTTTTTGAGACAGGGTCTCACTCTGTCGCCCAGGCTGAGGTGGAGTGGCGTCATCACAGCTCACTGCATCCTCCACCTCCTGGGCTCCAGCGTCCTCCTGCCTCAGCCTCCCCCGTTGCTGGGACTCCAGGCGCCACCACGCTGGGCTCACATTTCTTTTCAGGCTTATTCCTGGGGAGGTCACAGTGTGAATGACATCTGCAGAGACGCAAGTTCCACTCCGGGCAGGGACACACAGCTACTTGACTGTCACTGGCAATCACAGGTGGCAGCAAGTAACTGTCGGAAAGTGGGGAGTCCTGGAGGAACAAACAAGGGGGCAGGGGAGGCTCTGGACCATTGGCGCGCGGTGGGCGGGCGGGGCGTCCAGGGGCTGGGGGTCTCTCTCCCAGACCTGAGCGGTTGGGTCTCCGAGTGCAGCTTCCCAGGCCGCGCACCCAGCTCGGAATCGGGTCCCAGGCCGCGCCCAGCACCCAAGGCCCGCTCCCGGCCCCCCGCTCCCGGCCCCCCGCTCCCGGCCCCCCGCTCCCGGCCCCCCGCTCCCGGCCCCCCGCTCCCGGCCCCCCGCTCCCGGCCCCCCGCTCCCGGCCCCCCGCTCCCGGCCCCCCGCTCCCGGCCCCCCGCTCCCGGCCCCGCCCTACCTAGCCGCCCCGCCCCCCCAACCCGGCCCTGCCCGCCGCTCCCGGCTCCGCCCTTCTCTGACGGCCCCGCCTTCTAATCCCGGCCCCCTCCCTCCTCTCCTGGCCCCGCCCCAGGCTCCGCCCCCAGCCGGGGGCCCGTCCTGGCCCACGCTCAGCACCCAAGGCCCGCCCCCCGCTTCCGGCCCCGCCCCTCACCCCGCCCCGCCCCGCCCTCCGCTCAGGCCCGGCCCCAGGCTCCGCTCCCAGCTCGAGCCGCCCAGGCCGCGCTCAGCACCCGAGGCCCGTCCTCCGCTCCCGGCCCCGCCCCAGGCTCCGCCCCCAGCTCGAGCCGCCCAGGCCGCGCTCAGCACCCGAGGCCCGCCCTCCGCTCCCGGCCCCTCCCCAGGCTCCGCCCCCAGCTCGAGCCGTCCCAGGCTGCGCTCAGCACCCAAGGCCCGCCCTCCGCTCCCGGCCCCGCCCCAGGCCCCGCCCCCAGCTCGAGCCGCCCAGGCCGCGCTCAGCACCCAAGGCCCGCCCTCCGCTCCCGGCCCCGCCCCAGGAGGGCCCACAGTTCCGGGCCCCGCCCCGCCCCCTCCCGCCGCGCGGAGGCGCCGCGGGAGAGGCCCGCTGGTTCGCGGTGTGTAGGCCTTGCGGTCGCTCCGGCCCGGAGGTCGCCGGTTCGAGTCTTCGTGTCCCCACCGCGGTCCCGGTGTCCGTCTCGGTCCCGCGGGCGCGGCCGTTGCGGGCGGCGCGGCCCGGGCGCGCGCGGCGAATCTGCGGCTGCGAATCTGCGGCTGCGAATCGCGAGAGCGGCGGGGCCTGGGCGGGCGCGGCGGAGCCTGGCGGACGCTCGGCGGCACCGCGACCCAGCACCGCGGGCCTAAGGCGGGCGCCCGGCCCGCGCGGCCGCCGGCACCATGACGGGCCGCGTGTGCCGCGGCTGCGGCGGCACCGACATCGAGCTGGACGCGGCGCGCGGCGACGCGGTGTGCACCGGCTGCGGCTCGGTGCTCGAGGACAACATCATCGTGTCCGAGGTGCAGTTCGTGGAGAGCAGCGGCGGCGGCTCCGCGGCCGTGGGCCAGTTTGTGTCGCTCGACGGTGCGTCCGGCGCGGCGTGCGTGCGTGCGGGCGGGCGGGGGACCCTGAGGGACGACGGGGACGCGCGGGGCTGGGGGACATGGACGGGGCGTGCGGGGCCGGGGCACAATGAGGGTTCAGACGAACAGCGTGCGGGGCGGGGGTACCCTGATGGGACGGCGGGGGTGGGGCGTGCGGGCCCTGGGAGCTGTGCGGGGTAACGGATCTAAGGTGGGATTTTGAGGCCGCGGCCTGGCTCTGGGGACACCGCCGTCCCCTGTAAGCAGCGTCGGCCAGAGGGGTGCATCCCGCGCGGCTCTGTGCAGCCCAAACAGCAGATCGGCCGCCGCCGCAGGGAGCGTGAGGAAAAGTTCTGTCAGCCCAGAAAGTCCCTGGAGCGTCCCCTCCCCGCCGCTCTCTCCGCACCCTCGTTCTGCGTTCAGGGGTGTCCGACGCGAGGGTCACATGGTTGGTGGCCTTTGGGACTGGCTCTTTCCCCGGCCTCACGCACCAGACTCGGCCGGTTGCTGTGGACAGCGGGGCCTTTGTGTTTTGCGGTGGCGGCTGGCGGCGTCGCGGGGTGCGGGAGCGGGTCCGCGGAAGGACGTCCCGCGTCGTGGCCCGTCCAGCTGTGTGCGGGCGGAGCTGCCGAAAGCAGTCGCGCGTGACTTTCCGTGCGCACGTGTTTTCATTCGTCCAGGGAAGTCAGCGGTGCGTTTAACTGTGTAAGAAATCGTCCGGCTTTTTCAATGTGCTGCACAATTTTTGGATTCTCACCAGTTGTTCCACATCTGCACCAGCACTTGGTTTCGTCAGTGTTTTTTGTTTTAGTCATTTTAGTAGCCACGTGGTATCTCATCGTGTTGTTAATTTGCATTTCCCTAATTACTGGTGATGTTAAACGTCTTTTAATGTGGGTATTTGCTATCCCTGACTCCTGTTTGCTGAAATGTCTGTTCAAGTCTTTTGTTCATGTTCTGGGTTGTTTTCCTACTGTTGAGTTTTTAGAGTTCTTTGTGTAGTCTAGTTGCAAGTCCTTTGTAGTATATGTGATTTGCAAAGCAAAAGTTTTTTTTTAAGAGATGGGGTCTCTCTTTGTCGCCTAGGCTGGAGTGCAGTGGTGTCATCATAGGTCACTGCAGCCTCAAACTCCTGGGCTCAAGCAATTCTCCTGCCCAAGTAGCTGGGACTGTAGATGCACACCGCCACACCTGGTTACTTTTTCTATCTTTTGTAGAGATGGGATCTCACTGTGTTGCTTAGTTTGTACTCAACTCCTGGCCTCAAGCTGTCTTCCTGCCTCAGCCTCCCAAAGTGCTAAGATTACAGTCGTGAGCCACCATGCCCAGCCTAGAAGTTTTAAATTTTAACTAAAAGTGTTACGTTTTGATGAAGTCCAATTTATCAATTTTTTTTTCTTTTATAGATCATACTTTTGCTGTCATGCCCAGTAACTATACCTAACCCAAAGTCATGACATTTTCCTTCTAAAAGTTTTTGTTTTACTGTTAGAACTATAATCCATTTTAGGTTAAGTTTTTTTTTTTTATAAGGTGTGATCTGTAGGTTGAGGTTCATTTTTTGCATGTCAATGTCTAGTGGTTCCTGCACTAGCTGTTGAAAGACTGCCCTTTCTCCACTGAATTGCCTTGCTTCTTTGGCAAAGATCACTGGACCATATCTGTGTGGGTCTGTGTCTGGACCCTCTGTTCTGTGACCATTTTCTTTTTTCAATTATCTGCTCAAGAAGATGATGCTATTTTCTTTGTCAACATCACACTGTCTTGTTTATTGTACATTTTATATTGTCTTGAAATCAGATACTGTGAGTCCTCCAACTTTGTTTTTCCTTTTAAAAATTATAGCTATTGTGACTTTTCCTTTCCCTTTAATTTTAGATTAATTCTGTGTGTATCTACAGGTTTTTAGTTTCCTTTTTCTGAAATACTTAGTACCAAGTGTTTGGGATTTCGGATTTCTTTGGATTCTGGAATATTTGCGTTACACCTGTCTGAGCGTCCCTTATCAGAAAATCTGAAATCCAAGATGCTGCGATGAGGATTTAGTGTTATGTCCGTGCTCAAAAATTTCAGATTTTGAAGCATTTTGGATTTCAGATTTTCAGATTTGGGATGTTCAACCTGTACAAAAAGTCTTGCTGGGGTTTTGATTGGAATTACATTAAATCTCTTGATAAATGCAGAGCGATTTGACATTTTTACTATATTAAGTCTTCCAGTTAATAAACACAATATGCCTCTGCATTCATTTAGGTTTACTTTGATATAGTCCATCAGTGTTCGGAAGTTTTCAGCATATAGGTCTTATACATTTTTTAGGTGTATACCCCTAAGATCTATTTGGAGGTTTTTTTTGTTTTTTGGTGTTTGGTTTGGTTTGGTTTGGTTTGTTTTTTTTTTTTTTTTTTTTTTTGGAGACAAGATCTTACTACGTTGCCCAGGCTGGTCTCAAACTCCTAGTCTCAAGTGATCACCTTGGCCTCCCAAAGTGCTGAGATTACAGGTGTGAGCCACTCCACCTGGCCCATTTGGTATTTTTTTTAGATTCAGTTTTCAATTGTTCATTGCCCATATTTGGAAATTTGGTTGACTTCTGTCTGTTAGCCTGTTTTCTATGACCTTGCCAAATTTACTTGTTAGTCCCTGGAGTTTTTTGTAGACTCCCTGAGATTTTCTACATAGACAGTCATATTATGTATTTTTAAGGACTGTTTATTTTCTTCCTTTTGTTTCCCTTTTTTGCCTTAGAGCAGACATTTTTGCCTTGTTCCTAATCTCAGGGGGAGGCATTGTGTCTCTTACTGTTCTGTGTGATAATAGCAGTAGGTTTTTGTTACCAGCACTTTATCAATAATGTTGAGGAAGCTCCCTTTCTAGTTCTAGTTTGCTGAGAGTTTTTATCATGAGCAGATGTTGAATTTTGTCAGATGCTTTTTCTGTATCAACTGATAAATCATATGTTTTTCTTCTGTAGTCTGTCATTGTGGCTGATTTTTTTTTTTTTAGAGGCTTTTTTTCTGAGACAGGGCCTTACTCTGTCTTCAGGGCTAGAGTGCAGTGGCGTCACTGTAGCTCACAGCAGCCTCCAGCTCCTGGGCTCAAGTGATTCTCCTGCCTCAGCCTCCCGAGTAGCTGGGACTACAGGCGCCACCACCACAAGTGGCTGATTTTTGAATGTTGAAGCTGCCTTGCATTCCTGGGATAAACCCACTTGGTCATGGGGTATTATTCTTTGTATGTGTTGCTGGATTACATTTGCTAATATTTTGTTGAGGATTTTGTTTATATTCCTGTGGGATATTGGTCTATAGTTTTCTTATAATGCCTTTGTCTTGGATATCAAGGTAATTCGCCTTATGGTGGAATGGGTTGGGAACTATTTCCTCATCTATTTTCTGGAAGAAATTGTGTAGGATTGGTGTTATTTCTTTTTGAAATGTTTGGTAGAATTCACCAGTATAGCCATGTACAGCCACCTGAGCCTGGAGTGATTTTTTTTTTCTTTTCTTCTTTTGTTTTTGGGACAGAGTCTTGCTTTGTCACCCTGGCTACAGTGCCGTGGCGTCATCACAGCTCACTACAACCTCCAACTCCTGGGCTCAAGGGATCCTCCTGTTTCAGCCTCCTGAGTAGCTGGGACTCCAGGAGCACAGCGCCATACCTGGCTGATTTTTCTATTTTTAGTAGAGATGGGGGCCTCACTCTTGCTCAGGCTGGTCTCAAACTCAGACAGTCCTCCTGCCTCGACCCCCCAGAGTGCTAGGGTTACAGGTGGACGTGAGCCACCGTGCCCCACGTGGAGGTTTTTTTTGTTTTTTTTTTTTTTGAAGGGTCTGCCTTCAGTTTATTTCATAGTTGAAGTTACAGTTTTGTACATATATATTTATATATATATTTTTATATATGTATACTTATTTTTAGAGTCAGGGTCTCGCTCTGTCACCCATGTTGCAGTGCGATGGTGTGATCATAGCTCACTGCAGTTTTGAACTCCCTCTTTGGCCTCTGCAAGTGCTGGAATTGCAGGTGTGAGCCACCACTGCTGGCCTGGAATCGGTGCTTTTGATCTAGTTGTTGATTTTATGCACACAGAGTTGTCTGAAGCATTCCCGTATCCTTTTGATGTCTGCAGGTTCTGTAGTGACATCCCTTTTACTTTTAGAAGTTGGTGTGTTGTGTTTTCTGTCTCCCTTTGCCTCTCTTGCTAGAAGTTTATCAGTGTTACCATTTCAGAGACCCAGCTTTGGGTTTCATTGAGTTTTCTCCCCTGCTCTTCTCTCCCCATCATCTAGTCTATTTCATGCATGACTAGGGCCTTTGTTCTCTGTGGGGGACTTCCCAAGGGTGCCTTCTAGGACTGCTGGGCTTTGTCACACGTTGCCAAGACTTTCTTTGATGCCTGTTGGGATGATAATAACAACAGTAATAAAAAACAAATCATCATGCTAGTAGACACTTAGGCTTTTCTGTGGGAAGACACTGTGCTAAGTGTACCCCATGGCTAGTGACAGTGCATTGTCCTCAGTGTGCCCTGGGATGGAAGGAAGGGGGTGTGGAGCAGGTGCAAGGCGGGAAATATGTCGTGCTGTTAGGTGGCACCAGGATGCCTCTCTAGCCCAGGCTTGCTCTCTGGAGGGAGGGGCAGCCCCAGCAACCAACTGTCTCGGCCCCAAGGAAGTGCCGCGGGGGCTGTGGATTCTTAGCCCCTGGGGACCACCAGTGCAGGTGGGGTTGGGCAGAGAGTGGGGAGAAGGGGCGTCAGCTGCTCAGGCAGCCCCTCAGCCTCCCTGGCAGGCTGTCCAGGCTTCCACCGCGCATCTTCCTTTCCTCATCATAGCAGCAGTTACACGGCTGGAAACTTGGTGCCTCCTCGGTCCCCCTGGCACCCGAGTAGGTCCCCGGCCGGTCCCCCTGGCACCCGAGTAGGTCCCTGGCCGGTCCCCCTGGCACCCGAGTAGGTCCCTGGCCACCCCTCGCTTAGCTCACCCTTGCTCTGGCTTCACCTTGAAAGCTGAGCTTTCTCTTTCAGTTGCTGTTTTCTAGGTCCCAAAGCCACTGTCTTTCCTGAGCATTCTTGCTTCTTAATTGAGAACTAAGCTCAACACTTAGCAGTTTACTCTGGAATATGTAACTGAGCCATAAGGGTGGCCAGAGGCTCGCAGCAGGAGAGTCCCCAGGAGGGTCTTGACCGTGGAAACTGAACCCCAGCGTCCAGCGGCCTTTCCAGGCACAGGGGTAGGACCCGCTGAGTCCCTCTCCATCCTGCCCCGCCCAGCTGGGCCTCCCACAGATGTCTCCATGGAAAGGAGTTTCACAGCAGCAACTGCGGCCCCTCAGTTAAGTCCAATTAGCACACACTTGTGCAGTGTTTCTTCCCTGCGTTGGGGAATCCGCGTGTGAAAGGGAGGATGGCGCTACCCCTCTGGGCCGCCTCTCTTGCTGGCATGGGGTGTTGCCGGCTCTGTCCGGGCCGCAGAGGAGCCAGCATGGACTCGCCGCTGCAGCCGCCTGGGGCGGGCTCTGGAGCCTTTTGCCTCCCCACGGGCTGGGCCCGCTCCCGCGCAGTGGCAGGGCCATCCCCTGCTGTCCACACGGGGGCGGGCGTGGCCAGACCCACAAAGGCTGGCACCTTCCACGGGTTAGTTCCAGCTTGGATTTTTTTTTAATAGAAACTTGTTATAGAAAGTGTCAGCTGTTTTTAGAAGAAGAGGGCATCTGAAGGGCAAGCGTGCGTGTGCTGGCAGTTCCAGGCTGAGGAGACAGGCTTCCTTCTCCTCGGGGGAGCCCACCCCATGGGCGAGCGCCCGACATGGGCGGGGCAAGCACCTGTCCGCGTGTGCCTTCCATGTGTGTGCGTGCACGGGTGCACGCGTGACGGGCAGCAGAAAAGCAAGGGGACAGCTCCCAGAGCAGGTGCAGCTGGAGTGGTCCCAGGAAAGGTGACGGCGTGGGGGCCTGAGGGTGAAGGGGAGAGTGGCGGAGGGGAGGCGTGTGGCGGGATGTGGCGTGCCTCTGCAGCGCCCTGGGGGTGACGCCGATCGTGGTGGAAGATTGAAGAGGTTGCATTAAACACTCAACCAAAAGCGAAGTCTCCACTAATGAATTGAATGTGGCATCTGTCTGTGGCGCTGTCCTGTCAGAAGCGTGCCTCCTTGCCTTCCTGTCTGTCTAAGCAGGGAACGGTGGCTGGAACGGAGCGTCCCTTATTCCTGGAGGGTGGGGCTTCAGGGGCTTTCTATACTTCGTCATTGTCCTTTTTCTAATGCGATACTATTTGAACTATTTATTAAAAGCATGTAGCCTTTTTAATTATAACCACAGGGTGATCTTTGTTTCCTTTTCCTAAAACAAAAATTGAGGCTAGATGCACTGGCTCTCCCTTTAGTCCTAGCCAATCGGGAGGCTGAGGCTGGAGGATCCCTTGAGCCCAGGAGTTTCAGACCAGCCTGGGGAAGGTAGCGAGACCCTGTCTCAAAAACAGAAAAGTTGGTGGGGAGTGTGTGCTGGAAATAAGCATGCTGAGATGTGGCCGTCCTGGTCAAGCCACTGCCAATGGTTGTGGTCTTCAGTGGGTTTCCATTCTCTAAAAGCTTTCAAATGTAAAACTTCCAAAACTTAAACTATCGCCCACAAAGCAAAGAACTCTGACAGCAGGGTAGAAGGTGCAGGCACCTTGATCTCAGCCCAGTGAGACCTGTGTTGGATTCTACAGAGTTGATACGTTGGTGTTTGAAGCCCCCTCATTCCTGTATGAGGTGGACCGGGGAGCAGAGCTGGATGGCTTCCCCTGGGCCCTGCATCACTCCCTGGCCTCTCTCCCGGATTTCTGTGTCAGCAGGCTCCCCGCTGTGCCCCTGCCTGGTCCTCTCCAGCGCTGACAAGGGCACACCGCTGGGACCTGCTCTAGCTTCTTGAAGGCCACTAGGTTTTGGGGAATTTGTTACGGCAGCCATAGAAAACTAATACACGCCCCCTAGTTGCCACAACCCAAACGGTCTCCAGGCCTTGCCCCTGCCCCCAGCACCACCGCTGTTGGAGAGGGCCTGTGTCAGTGCCTGTCCCCAGCTGGCTGGGCGGCCCTGTGTCCACACTAACTGGCAGGAGGCCAGCTCTGAGCCTCAGCCCTGAGAAGGCCCCGAGGCTTTGTTTCTGCTGCTAAGATGGGGAGAGCTGAGTGCCCCCTGACCCTGCTCAGTTCTTACTTCCGGGTCAGGCCCAGCAGCCGCCCAGCCAGGCTCACTCACTGTTCTTTTCAAAGTTTTCCTGGCTACTCTCATTCCTTTTTGCTTGCAGCTGAACTTTAGTATTGAGATCTTTAATGGATCTCGTTAGTATTTGAGATTCAGTTACATTCACAGATAAGCTAGACGCTGTGCTTGTTCTATGCACGGTCGGTCCAGGTGGCCACCCCATGGGTGACACCAAGGTCCCTGCTGGCGCCATACTTTCCCCAGAGGGTCTGGCCCTAGACTTCACTTCTGCGTTTGCATTGCATTCTCACCTGTGTCCCTCCGACAGGCCCTGCACTTGGCTGAGGTTGCGTATGTGTCCCTTAATTAAAGAAGCCTCCAGTCCTTGTGTCTATACTTTGTCACAGATGTGCTGGCCTTGGTGCTGGCTGCTGAGGGCCAGTGCCCACCGGACGGGAGGTGCTTTCCAGTTCCACTGACATTGCTCATGCCCCAGGTCCCTCAGTTTAGCACATGCTCGTTAGAAGACCAGGCTTCAGGCCAGGCATGATGGTTCACACCTGTAGTCCCAGCACTTTGGGAGGCCAAGGCCGAGGAGCCCAGGAGTTGGAGGCTACAGTGAGCCGTGATTATGCCACTACACTCTAGCCTGGGTGACAGAGCCAAACCTTGTCTCTAAAAAAAAAAAGACTAGGCTTCGGTGGTCAGGTTTATACATCTGTGAACAATCTATATGTTCACCTGATGTTTCCAAAGGGCATGGGCCCCAAAGTGCTGCAGGGCAGAGTGTGGTGGGACATCCTGGGCTTGTTCCCACTTGGCAGAGTGCCACAGCAGAGTGGCAGGTCTGGCTGTGGCCACACTGCACGGGGCTCCCCTTGCTGCTGCTCTCTGCGGTGGACGGTGCGTAGCTGGGTGGAGGTGTGGGGCCTTCCGCAGACCAGCTGGCTGTGGCAGCTCTAGGGCCGTGCAGAACACAGTCCCTGCCCTCCAGGAACCAGCAGGAAAATGGACGCATTCACACGCAGTCACTACGGTTGTGACGTCTGTGTGTGGGCTGGCAGGGGCCCAGCCGAGGGCCCAGCCCATGCTGCACAGGCAAGCCCATGCGGTGCCGGTGGTCTCACTACGGTTTGGAGGCAGAACCATGCCCTGCCTGGCGGCTGTGTGATAGCGGTCCTCTCTGGACTTGCAGTGTGTTAGGAACATGGTTAGAAAATGTGGAGAGCAGAGGCAGGTGTGGTGGCTCACTCCTGTAGTCCCAGCTACTCCAGGAGGCTGAGGCGGAAGGATGGCTTGAGCCCAGGAGTTTGAGACCAGCCTGGGCAACATAGCAAGAGCCTGTCCCCCACAAAAAAGAAAGAGAATGCAGATATGCTGGGTCCACCATCCCCAGCTCCAGGTCGAGGCCACAACCCTGTTGCCTGGGCGGAGTGAGGGGCATTTCCTCCACGGGGGTTCCTGGGCTCAGCGTGAATGACGGGAGAGAGGTTCGACCTGCTGCGGTTGCCTGTATGAGCAGTGCCGACCCCTGCTTTTCTCTCACTTTGTGTATTTGGATATGCCGAAAGGGCTGTAAAGGCAGATTTGCTTGGTCAAGTTTTGGCTAATCAGTCTTTTCTGTGTTTCTAGGTGCTGGCAAAACTCCGACCCTGGGTGGAGGCTTCCATGTGAATCTGGGGAAGGAGTCAAGAGCACAGACCCTGCAGAATGGTATTTCCCGTGCAGATGCCCTGACTGTGGGGTGGGCTACAGGAGCCGGGGCTGGCGATGCTGGCATGGGGGGTCCTGCAGTGCCCACCCGCTCCGGCCTCACGCCTCGTGCCTGCTACTTCCTGGGCACCTTCTCGCCCAGCCCAGGCTGCAGTTCCTGGAGGAATTGTGCCTTGAGTCCCCTCCCGCCATCAGGGCCCTCCTGGGCATCCTCAAAGACCCTTTGCCAGGGCTGCTCAGTGCCAGGTCCATGGACCCTGCTGGGCCCACGACTGTTGGTTACTGGTCTCACTGGAGGTGAATACACAATTTATAGCAGTTTGATCCTTCAGTGACATTTTCATCGTGTTTTTAAAAGTACCAGTTCACAACAAATTAGAGAAACGTCTGTTGGGTTGTTTTGTTATTGAGTTAGAAGAGTTGTTTATGTATTTTAGATATGTCTTTTATCAGATATATGATTTACAGAAAATTTTCACCCATTTCATGTTTTGTCTTTTTTTTGTCTTTTCATTTTCCTGATGGTGCCCTTTGAAGCACAAAAGTCTTTAATTCCGATGATGTCCAATTTTATTCATTTATGCTTTTGTTGACTGTGCTTTTGGTATCATAACTAAGAAACTTTGCTCAATCCAAATCATGAAAATTTATGCTTATGATTTTGTGAGTTTTGTTGTTTTACCTCTCACATTTAGGTTTCGAGCCACAGTGAGTTAATTTTTGCACATGGTAAGCCCCAACTTCATTCTTTCGCACATGGTTGTCCAGTTTTCCCAGGACCGTTTTTTGAAAAGACTGTTGTCCCAGTTGGCACCCTCTTGGTACCCTCCTTGAAAATCAATTGACCATAAGTGTTAAGGTTTATTTGTGGATTCTCAGTTCTATCCCATTGGTCTAAATGGCTGTCGTTTGCTAATACCACACTGTTTTGGTTATTATAGCTGTGTAGTAAGTTTTAAAATCGAGATGTGTAAGTCGTCTACCTTTGTTCTTTTTAAGAGTGTTATGTTGACCATTTTGAGTCCCTTGAATATGAGTACGAATTTTAGGATCAGCTTGTCAGTTTCTGCAGTGAAGTCAGCTGGGATTTTGATGGGAATTGCGTTAATCTGTAGATCACTTTGGGGAGTATTATCCTCTAAACAGTACGAAGTCTTCTGATCTCTGAATGTGGGATATCTTTCCATTAATTTAAGTCTTTAATTTGTTTCAACAATTTTAGTAGTTTTCAGAGTGTAAGTTTCACACTTCTTTTGTTAAATTTATTCCCAGTTGATATTCATATATTGATCTTGTGTACTATAACCTTGCTGAATTCGTATTTTAGTTCTAGTAGCTTTTTAGTGTATTCCTTAGGATTTTCTATATACAAGATTTGTCATCTATAAATAGGTACAGCTTTCCTTTTCCTTTCAATCTAGCTGGGATTTTTTTCTTGCCGGGTGGCCCTGGCTAGACCTCCGGTACCATGTTGAATAGCAGTGGTGAGAACAGACATCCTCGTCTTGTCCCTGCCCTAGGGAAGCATCCAGCCTTCGCTGTCACGTGTGCTGCTAGCTGTGGGTCAGTCCAGGCAGGGCGACTCTGTGCTGGGACCCTCGGACTCGGTGTTTCCTTTGGTCACTCAGGAACGTTGGCGACCATAGGAGAGAGTCTCCTGATTAGGTGCATCCCTGGGTCCCGCCGTCTTTACCTGCATGCTGGAGGTGGCCTGGCCGAGGTAGCATGCCTCTGGTTGGATGGCATGTCACCCCGCTCATTTCCCCTTGAATCTCTCTGGGAGGTCACAGCGCTCTTGGACCTGCCTCTCCTGGCTGCTGCTGCAGGTGGCGGTGGCCAGCACGGACATGGCCCGAACCTGGCCCAGGCCACAGGGCTGGTCTGCGTTGGCACCTGCCACAGGGGAGTTGGGCTTGTGATCGTAACTCACAGCAAAACGAGTCTTTAAATTTCCGTTATGTTCTTTTTCTTTGACCCCTGTGAATTTATTAGTAGATCAGTGTAGTTAGCGCTTTCCCTGGTTTCTGGCTTCAGGCTTCTGTAGTCAGATGTCACTCTCCGTGTGAGTCCGTCCTCTGCAGTACTTCCAGGCTTGCCTCAGGGCCCAGCTTACGGTCAGTTTTGGTAAAAGTACCTGTGTAGTGGGCCTTGAGAACGCCCTTCCGGCCGTAAGTGGGGTGCACTGTTCTGCACACAGCATGTAGTCAGCCTTCCTCCTTGTCCCCGTCGGTTTGGGTTCTGCTCATGCTGTCTGTCACTGAGAGGGTGACTATGGGTTTGTCTGTTCCACCCACAGCTTTGTAGGCTTTTTGCTTTGCCTAAGACTGTTACTCGCACACACAAACTGAAAAGTCTTCCTGGCTGGTGGCCCAGCCTTACACTGCTAAGTAGCACCCCGGCTTCGGGCCCTGGTGTTGCCTGGCTTCACACACTGCCTGTAGCGCCCCAGGTCCGCTCTTCCGCTGACTTTAAGATCTTCTCCTTGTGAAGAACTTTGTTCCCAGTCGAGAATACTGTCTGCATTTTCCCAGAAACCTGTGGTGTTTACTAGAGTTGGTTGTACCTCAGACCCAAACTGTAAAGAGTATTGCTAGTGCAGACATGTTCATTGCAATAAAATTGGAAATCAACAACAAAGAGAGAAATAATCCATCTTACTTTAAAAAGAAAAATGCCTCTGAAATGCCCTTGGTTTAAGGAAGAACTCAAACCAGAACAGGCAGGCTCCCTGGGGTGGCTGTCAGTGACGGTGCGCGGGTGACCCTCACTCCCACGCGCTGTGTGGGGAAGTGCCAGGGGTGGGAGCTGCATCCCTGGGGGAGCCGTACTGTGTGGGTGGGTGGTCCCGGGAGACCTTTCCGCTTGGCCCCCGCCAGCTGGTAGCCAGTGGCCTGGGCGTCCCGCTGTCCTCCGTGCTCTGCCTGTTCATTTCTCCTCCTCCCTGACCTTTGCACCGTCTCCATCGTTTTGCCTTTTCCAGAACGTCATGTGGTGGCAGTCACACGGCACATAGGTTGGCTTCTTTCACTCAGTGACGTGCACGTAAGAGCTTCCTCCATGTCTTTCTGTAGCCTTGTATGTCTTTGGGATTTATCAGTTTTCCAATTTTAGTCTTTCTGGTGGGTGTGTGGAGTACTCGTGATTTTAATTTGTTTCCCTGGTGAGTCATTACGTTGACCACCTTTGTTTATGCTTTTTGTCCATTTGGACATCATACATGTGAAATGCCTATTGTTGTCTTTTGCACATGTTTCTTTTTGTTAATGATTTGTAGAAGTTCTTTATATATTACGGATTTGAGTCCTTTATCAGATATGCATATTTCAAATCCTTCTCCCAAATCTATAGCTTGTCTTTTCACTCTTTTAGTGTTGTCTTTTTCTTTTTTTTTCTTTTCCAGCTTTTTTTTTTTTTTTTTTGAGACAGAGTCTCGCTCTGTTGCCCGGGCTAGAATACCATGGCATCAGCCTAGCAGACAGCAACCTCAAACTCCTGGGTTCAAGCAATCCTCCGGCCTCAGCCTCCCTAGTGGTTGGGACTACAGGCACGCACCACCATGACCAGCTAATTTTTTCTATATTTAGTAGATATGGGGTCTCATTCTTGCTCAGGCGGGTCTCAAACTCCTGAGCTCAGGTGATCCTCCTGCCTCAGCCTCCTAGAGTGCTAGGATTACAGTGTGGGCCATGGCACCCAACCTCTTAATGTTGTCTTTTGATGAACAGAAATTTAAAAATCTTAGTAAAGTCCTAATATATCAGTTTTTTATGGATAGGTCTTTTTGTGGCTTAAGAAATTCTTTTCTACCCCAAGGTCTGAAGATACTCTCCTGTGTTTTGTATTTTCGTCTGGAAGCCTTATTGTTTTATATTCCACGTTTAGGTTTATGATATGCCTTAAATGAATTTTTTTTTAAAGACAGGATCTTGATCTTTTGCCTAGGCTGGAGTGCAGTAGCGTCATCAGAGCTCACTGCCGCCTCAAACTCCTGGGCTGAATGATCCTCCTGCCTCAGCCTTCTGAGTACCTGGGACTATAAGTGCACCAACACACTTAGCTAATTTTTTCTATATTTAGTAGAGATGGGGTCCCGCTCTTGCTCAGACTGATCTCGAACTCCTGATCTCAAGGAATCCTCCCACCTCAGCCTCCTAAAGTGCTAGGATTACAGGCGTGAGCCACCACACCCAGCCTTAAATCACTTTTTTGTGTATGGTGTGAAGTAGGGGTTGAGGTTTACATTTTTCAATATGGGTATCCAAGTTCACCATCTTTTCCTCACTACAGTGCATTGAGTCCTTTGTCATAAATCAGGTGACTAGATATGTCCGAGTGTATTTGCAGACTCTAGTGTGACACCACAGGTAGACTTTCTTAATTGCTACAAGTTTGTTTGTCACCTGTCATCCAAACCCCATTGGATCATGATGCATTATTCTTTTTTTATGCATCCCTGAGTTAGAGTTTACATCTTTTGATTAAGACTTTGGAGTCTAAGGTCATGAAAAATATTGGCCTGTTATTTTCTTTTCTCATGATGTCAGATTTTAATTATCAGGATTATGCTGGCTATAAATGAGTTGGGGGATTGTTTCTTCCTGTGTTCCCTGCACCAGCTGACATGTGACTACATGCCTTAGTCTCCTCCGATCTGTGACGGTTTCCCTGTCATCCTTCCGTTTGGGTTTGTCTCATGCTTTCTCCAGGTTAGAATGGGGTTGTGGATTTTGGGCAAGATCCTACGGAGGCGGGGTGCCCTTCCCTTTGCTCCATATCAGGGTGTGTCATGTCGCCTTGATGACCTGGTTAAGTCCCTGCCGGGTGCCTCCACGTGAAGTCGTGAAGTCGCTATTTTGTGTTTCCACATCCTCTTAGTCCACCCACTCTCAAATTGAGCTCCCTTCCTGGAGGGAGGGAGGTTCAAGTGAGCACTGGGCAAGCCAGTGCGGTTGCTAGAAGTGTCGGAATGGGGACACACTGAGGCTGCACAGCACTGGTCTCTCCCGGGGGCTCTGCCCACTGTTCTCAGCATTCCCCACCGTGGGTCGTCGCTCTTGCTGTGGTGGTTATTCTTCTGTTCCATAGCCGGCTTTTTGTCTCCTCATTCCATCAACACTTCAGTAATTGGAATTTACCAACCAGAATTCTGCCTGGAAGGCGTCTGCTGTGGGGCTGTCAGTGCTCGCTGTGTGCGTTCTGAAGCCATGTTAGGTCCGCACTTTGTGGGCTGTTACTCCTCTCTGTTGAGCTCCCTGGCTGTGGCACAACCTCGTCATTTCTGATCGTCTTTCTTGCCCCGGAGTCTGTCACCCATGTGGGTGTGAGCCCCGCCCTGGTCCTCCCCGGCGGGGCAGCTGCTCCTCCGGAACTGCCCTCAGAGAACCCCGGGCCCAGCTCCTCCTCCTTTTCCAGCTTCATCTGGGCTCGTGCTGCAGTTGAATTATTTTTGAGTTTTCAAAAAAATTCCATGATCATATTTTAGATTTTCAAGGACCATGTCTTTTTCATTACAGGCTGTTTATACATTTTCAAGGACTGGTGTCCTTTCTCCTATTTCCAGGGTGCAGTGGAGCTTGGGAAGCTTCTGTTAGCACATCTGCCTGTTGAGTTTGGTGTTCCTCCGTCACGTGTTGACTTTTTCCTCACCCGTCGGCGGCTCTTGGTTGTCAGTTCACGTTTATGTGCCTGCGGGTCTGAAATCGCTCCTGCTGCTCCTGCAGGCCCCGGGGCACCTATTGGCTTCTGGGTACATGGTGGAGTCCGGAACAGTGCGACCCACAGCCAGCTGGCATCCCTGGAGGCTGTGCTGGCCTGACATTGGGGCCAGCCATGTGGGAGCCCCGGGGCTTTGGGTCTCCTCTGGCCCCGGGGTCTGTAGCTTCGTGCACGAGCAGAGTCTGGCCCCGTATCCTTCTCCAGGGGCCCTGCCCTGCCTGTGATGTCACTCTGTTTCCAGCTGTCCCTCCCCTGTGGTCGCGGGGCGGGTCGTGGGAGGCTGCTATTCAGCTGCTGGCTCAAATGGAAAGGCAGGCCTTATTTTTACAAAACGTCAACATTTTGAAGGCACCTGCGTGCTGGTGACTTTACTTGTAGAATTCATTTATCAGAAGGAAGCGTAAGGAGACACGTAAGCTGTGGTTAGTTAATTTGTAATTGGTTTTTACATGAATTTGTATTTATTAGTAACCTCTTTGTACGTTTACAAATCACACATGTCTAAGATGTGTGATTTGTTCTGTCTGCTGATGGTGCTTGCTGGACTCGTATGAAGTTCAAACTTACTTGGGAGTGGGCGGGGAGTGAGTGCTGATGGCTGCGGGGTTTCTTTCTGGGGCGATGGAAAACGTGCTGAGCTGCGCCAGGCGCACAGCTCTGTGGTACGCTGAAGCCACTGACGTGCACACTTTAAGTGGGTAAGTACATGTATTATATTCAATAAAGATGCCGAAAAACAACTTACTGTCGCAATCGAAGGCCCCCGTCTTAGTCTTTTCAGGCTGCTCTAACAGATACACAGACTGGGACACCTAAACAAATTTATTTCTTGCAGTGCGGAGGCTGGAGGCCTGAGACTGAGGCGCGGGTGCACAGCCATCTACCCCCACTCTCTGGTGAGGGCAGAGATGGTGCCTTCCGGCCGTGTCCCCGCATGAGAGAAGGGCTGAGCTGACTCTCTGGGTCCCCCTGTTTAAGGATACCAGTCTCATCATGAGGGCTCTGCCCTGTGACCTAACCACCTGCCAAGGCCCCAAATACCATCCCCCTGGGGGTTAGGTTTCGATGTATGAATTTTGGGTAGACACGAAATTCAGACCACAGCACCCCAAAGCCACCTCTTGCCTGTTGGGAATGTGGGCTGGTGCTGGCAACCACCCCCTGTAAGCTTGCTGGGATCGGGTCCTAGCTCAGGCACATGGCCTCTGGAGAGAGCCTGTCTCTCCCTTACCTTTTATTATGGAATTTTCCGAACACATGCCAAAGAGCTAGTAGGTAAGGAAGCCCTAGCTCCAGTGGGTCCCTGTCCGCTTACTCTGTTGACAGCTGAGCCTTGCTGGGCCTTGGGGTGGTCTGTGCCCGTGTGTCTGCTGTCTTTCTGCCCAGGCGTCGGCTCTGGGGACGATGACCCACCCTCCATGGTGGTTCAGCCTCAGAGCTGCTGAGCTCCAGGCAGATGTCCTTGGTGCTTGAAGGAGCAGGGCCACAGCAGGGTGGGGCTCTGTGTGGCTGTGCTGGCTGCCAGGTGCCTCCGGTGTGAGGATTGTCCCCAACCTGCCAGACCACACACCCTGGGCATTGGCTTCCTCAGGGCACGGGCTCACCAGGTGCTGCGTTTGGCTGACAGTCACCTTGGGTGCAGCTTGGCCCTGAGCAGAGCACCAGCCCTTGCCTTCCCCAGCCCGCATGTTCTTATCAAAGAAATCAGGGGGGGTCACTATTTAACTTTTCTGTGGGCAAAGTGGAGGTCACCTCAGGTGGCCTTTGCAGGAGGACTTTGGGTAGATACAAAATTGGGGTGTCAGAGGACGCTGGTGGGAACTGGAAATCCCTGTGACGGCAGTTCTCCCTGGTGTCCTGAGCCTTGACCACCCCTGGGCATTCTCTGCGTACCCCAGTGGGCCTCTGGCCTGGAGGGGGGACTCTGCCTGCCACGGCACCCACACTGCAGACGGAAGTGGGGTGTCAGGTCGGCCCGGAGTGTTGAGATAAACAGCGGTCCACTCCCCTGCTCTCCCCACACAGCTCTCCTGACGCTGCCTTTGAGTGTCTGTTCCGCACTTACATTTGTGTTCGCCAGGTGGCCTGTGGTTACTTTTCCTGCCTAGGGGGCAGTACCTCTGCTTCCTTCTTGATACCATCTTTTGGCCCATAGCTTTTGGGAAGGTCTTGCTCCGGGAAAGTATATGGACTCAGATGCTGCAGTCCTGGCCACATCCGGTGTCTTGCAGTCCCTAGAAGGGCCCAGTGGTCTTAAATATGCTGTGTGTTGCACACGCCGTTGGTGTGGCCGTTTCCCGTAGGTGGGCATGGAGGAGGTGGTGGTCAGGTTGGACCTTGCTATGGTCCTTTCTGGCCAGGCAGCTCCTGGAGAAGAGGCTGGCGGTGGGGGCCAGGCTGGTCAGGGCTGGACTGAGCAGAGAGGGCCTGCTGGGAAGGGCAGGGCGGCTGTCCCCGCCCCGGTGCCACTGGGGCAGGAGGTGGTGCCCAGCACCCCTGGCTGTGGGGGGGGACTTCCACTGCAGGTCCCAGTGGTCAGGGAGGGAGCACCAGGCTGACCAGGCAAAACCGAGCCCTTTCCAGACACCCCAGACTTCAGGGAGCGCTGGGGGAGGCGCATTCAGCCACACTGCACACACCTGCTCAGAGCCTAAAGCGTGAAACATGTGGAAGAGGATTTCAGGGCGAGTGGAAATCGTAGGAAACTCATCTTTCAGAGTCCGTAAATAAAAGTTGGTTGGAACACACACACGAAAAGTGAATTTAAAAACTTACAAGGAGATCCTTTTGTAGTTCCTGAGCGTGATGATTGAGTTTTCGTGCGGATGTGTGGTGTGTGCTTGCCTCAAACCTTGTTACGACGTCAGCACATTACCCGCCTGACGTGAACAAAAAAAAAATTATAAGGAAAAGGGAAAATCCATATTCTTAATCTTAAATTGCTCAGGTGGCCATGTGACACTTGTTTTTTAAGTTCTCAGTTAATTGAACGCTACGAATCTGGTAACATGTACGCGTTGTTTTGTGCTGTGTCCCAGGGAGGCGTCACATCCATCACCTGGGGAACCAGCTGCAGTTGAACCAGCACTGCCTGGACACGGCCTTCAACTTCTTCAAGATGGCCGTGAGCAAGCACCTGACCCGGGGCCGGAGGATGGCGCACGTGACCGCCGCCTGTCTCTACCTGGTCTGCCGCACGGAGGGCACACCGCGTATCCTTTGGGTTGGGCGCCTTCGGAGACCTCCATCTTGGTGCTTTGTTGTGATCTGGCAGTTCAGGAACGCGGTGTTTGCATTGAATTGGAAACCACTTCCTGGGTTAACAGTCCCAGTTGATCCAGGGCTTTCTGAATTTGGGGTCGCCTTTTACCAGGTGGAAGAATCGGGAAGCTGGGCACCTGCTCTCCTCCCACAGCCCTTGGGAAGATGGAATGAGGATTCTGCTGGTCCCTGGACACCCTTCCCTGAGTTTTCTTCCCGCTCTCAGACCAGCTGGGACCCGGGCGCTGTCTTGCGCACCTTCCTGTGGTTCGGACCCGCCTCTGGTGTGAGGTGGCGAAGCGCTACGGCCCCGTGGGTGGTAGCCAGGCTGGGCTCCGTGTGCCTGCCCTGTGGTGGATGAGGGAGCGGCTGACTCTCAGTGGTCTGCAGCTCTGCGGCTCTGCCTTATCTGGAGGGGACGGTGGTCTGGTCTTCTCTCGTGCCTGGGTTTCCGTGTACCTGGCTGTGCGTCCAGCCCTGTGCTCTCCGCTGCCCTCTGCAGACACACACGTGCATCAGAAGCTCTGTCAGATGGGTCTTGTGAGGAGACTTTCTGGAGCTTTCTGTCCTCTTTCGCTCTGGGCTGTCCTGCCACGCACGTGCGTGTGTGGAGCTTCCTTTCCCCGTTACTCTGGGTTCCCTTTGCCTCTCCCGTGTGGCACCCTGCTTCCTGGCTCACGCCCTCGGCTGCGGAGGGCACCTTCTGCGGAGGCTCCCTGGGAAAGGCCTTCACGCCCACCGTGCTCCAGCAGTCTGTGCTTGGCGTGGCCCTGCTGCCTCTCGCCCCCGGCATGCTCGTCGGGTGGTTCCGTGCCTCTCCGGTTCCCGATCCTCGGGTGTGGCTGGCATACTTTTCTCTGAAAGCCTGTAGCCCCTTTTCTTTAATTTCAGTGTTGAGAAATTTCGCAGTATATGAATGTCGCAGACCCTTTCTGCCTGCAGTCTCCTGTTCTGCAGTTCTCTGGAGGCCGTTTCCATTTCTCTCCCTTTTTGTCTTGGTGACCTCTGCCTGCCCCACACCGGCCTCTAGTTGTCCGTCTTTCCTTCCCACCTACTTACCGTTTTGCTTTGGGAGAACTTCCAGCGAAGCCATGGCTTTTCTGCTCTCTTGTTTTCAATTTCTAAGAGCTCTTCTGTTCTCTGAACATTTGTTTTTTATACAATACTCCATTCTTCACGGTTGTGGCATCTTCTCATCTTGTAGCCAATAGTGGTACGTGGTTGAGGTCTTTCTCCTGGGGTCTGCTGCTTTCAGTCTGGCCTCCCTCGGAGGCCGTCCTCAGTGTCGGCCGACCCTGCCGGGCGGCGCTGGAGACGTGTGCTGGGTGATGTGCGGACTGTGCTTCCCGCCCGGCAGCCCTTAATTCCAGAATCTTTCATCAAAATGCCCTTTTAAATTTTTGAAATGTAGCATTTCAGCATAAAAATGTATAAAGCACACACGTGCCTTAAGGGATGATGCGGGGCACCCCGGCGGGCCCCCTGCCCCGCCGGGCGCCACCCGCCCGCCTGCTTTCTGGTGCCCTCCCAGCTCCTCCCCGGAGGTCGCTCTGAGAGGCCGGCTCCAGCCTGGCTCAGTGCACCGCGGTCAGACGGAGGCCTGGAAGAGAAACTGAGCGGAGTCTTCGCGTCTCTGGCTTGGCCTCCTGAGAGTCTGTAGGAGCCATTTGGGGGCTGCTCCGGAGCAGGACCCGGTATGCAGGCGGCACTAGAAATCTGGGCTAGCGCAGTGGGACAGCAGATTGCACCGCGTCTGTGTGCCCACCCCCACTGCGCCCTCCTGCAGGGGAAGGCGTGCCCTCGGCTGCTCCAGGACGTGGGGACCTCGTAGCGTAGCGAGGTGATGAAGACAGACAGGACAGACAGGTCCTGCTGGCTGGCCACTGCTTCGCCACTGCTGGCAGGAGGGGAGAGTGGCACAGCCCCTGGAAAGCTGTTTCCCTACGGTCAGCCACAGAGGGAGCGTGTGAGCCAGCAGTCCCACTGCCAGGCGTCCACCCAAGGGACAGGAGAGCCCGTGTCCACACCGAGACCTGTATTCCAGTGTTCACAGTGGCATCGTCCGTGTGGCTAAAAGGTGGAAGCAACCCAGGTGTCCCCCAACCCATGAGGGATTAGCAGAGCTATGCAGCCATGGAAAGGAACGAAGCCGCGGAGGAGCCTCAGAAACGCTGTGCCCAGTGACAGGGCCAGACATCGCAGGCCACGTGTTCGTGATTCCTTTATTACGAAATGTCCAGAATGGGCGAATCACAGAGATAGAAGGCGGATTGGTGGTTGCCAGGGGGCTGCGGAGGGGAGATAGGGAGTGACTGCTGAGGGTCTGGGGTTTCTTTCTTTCTTGAGACCAGTCTTGCTCTGTCACCCAGGCTGGAATGCAGTGGCTCCATCATAGCTCACTGTGGCCTTGAAATCCTGGGCTCAGGTGATCCTGCTGCCTCAGCCTCCTGAGTAGCTGGGACTACAGGGGTGCGCCAGCACGCCTGGCCTCGTACAATTTCTCTATCTCCAGGTGGCCATAGCTCACGTCCCAGCTTTCCCCTGGTCTGGCAGTGCTTTAGTGGGAAGTGGCAAAAGGTCCCTCTCTGTCCTCTCTTCAGGTTGGTGGCAGCAGCATGCCCTCGACCTTCCAGCCACTCCCCCTGGACATGCCTCTGTCTCTCACCACCCTCCCCTTGGTCTCCAGTCCTCGCCCTTTCTCCCTCGCTGCTCGCCCTGGCTTGGCATGTGGCCATCCTGGCCTCCTCTTCTGGCCCCTGGCCGGGCTCACGCGCTGCCTCGTTCCTTCAGGCCCCCACGTCCCTTCCACAGAAGATCCGTCTCTGGGAGGACACGTGAGGCCTGGCTCTCTTTTCCTTGCCCGGGGGCTGCCGGGTGCAGCCTGTGGGGGCCGTGACTGCGCCCCACCTCTCGGCACCCCCTGCCTGTGGGACTCCTGGTCGTCACCCAGGACTGCCCCTTTTCCCCAGGGGAGGCAACTGCACCTTCACTTGCTGTCAGTGGGACTCGGGAGGGTCCTGTGTGGTGAGGACCCCCACCTTGGGAGAGACATCCCTGGGACCCTTCCGTCCCCCTATCCAGCCGTGAGTAGAAGCAATGTCCTGGGCACAGGACACAGGAAGTCCTCATTCAGAAAGAACCAGGGCTGTGTTTAAAACATTCAAGCTCATTCTTTCTCCTCCTGCCACCCTTCATTCTTGCCAGGCCCCCAGACATGTCCACCAACACCAGGGAGCGCAGGCACTGTGCTCGGGCCCTGCACGCACAGCCCTTCTCCTCACCCTGCAGCCCGGCCGAGGGACACGGCCAGCCCTGGTTCACAGAGGAGGAGCCGAGTCCACCCGAGTCTGGAGAGTCAGGGCCTGGCCAGGCCTGGCCGTCCCCTGGGCCTGAGTCTGCTCCTGGTTCTCCGCCGGGTCAGCATGGGGCAGCAGGGCTGAGAGGGACCTTCTGCCTGGACCTGCTCTCGGGCAGGACCTGGACATGATGGGCAGAAACCTTAGGGCTATGACAAGCACCCCTTCGTGGCCAAGCAGGTAACTTGTGGCCGGAACATTTTTCCTGAGTTGTGTGTCCAGATTTGTCATTGTAACTGTGTGTGAAACACATTAGTGGAAGGTGGTGCTGTTGCCCACAGCTAGTTTTTAAGTCTTTGCTATTTTTTCAGTTTTAGCTTGGCTTCTCCAGGCCCGCATGTGAGCAAGATGTCTAAGTATAGAGAGGACGGGTAGGGGGGCCTTAGCGGGAGTCTAAGCCAGGAAGCTGGCGGGGGCTGCCCAGGAGGGAGGAGGCCAAGCAACCGCCCATCGCTTTGCCTTTCCTGTCTGCCTGTTCCGGACATTTCATACAAATGGGATCATGCGTGTCATTGGTAACTTACTATTTTCCATAGTGGCTGTACCATTTTACTTTCCCACCAGCTGTGTAAGAGAGTTCCAGTATCTCTGTGTCCTCAATAATGCTTTTTTTTTAAATGAAATTTTTATTTGGTGCTAAAACAGTATCTTTTAAATTAAAAACTAGACAAATCTTTTTGTACCTTTTGAGGTTTCCTTTTAAGCCACATGCCTATATTATCTATTTAAAGAATAATTTTACAAATGCATACACAGGGACAAGCCATAAAGCTGCGCCACCTGGATCCAAGATCCTCTTTCCCCAGGGGCAGCCCATTCTCGGTTCTTCAACAGCACTTTCCTCAGCCTTAGAGAACCAGACTTTTGCTTTGTTGTTCATCTGCGTTGTATGTGTATAATATATTTCATTGATTTCTTTCTATTATTTCTTTCCTTCTATTTATTTTCCCTGGGTTTAATTTACTATTTTTCCAGCATCTTGAGACATGCTTAGGTTCTTGGTTTTCATCTTACAGTTTTTTCTAATATAAGCAGTTAAGACTATAAACTTCTCTCTGTTACATCACAGTTTTGATGTGTCACATTTTTATTACCATCTCGTTCAAAGTATTTTTAAATTTTCATTGTTATTTCTTCTGAGATCCATAAGTCATTTAGCAGTGTATTGCTTATTCTGAAAACAGGAGTTTTCTAGTCACCTTTTTATTATTGATTTCTAGTATAATTCCATTGTGGTCAGAGAACATACACTGAATGATCTCTGCATTTTCCAATTTGTTGAGATTTGATATACAGCGCAACAGACTATTTTGGTAACTGTCCCGTGTGCGCTTGAAGAGACTGTGTAGCTGCAGTTGTTGGGTGGAGTGTGCTATAAATGCCAGTCAGGTCAAATTGGCTAGTCATGTTCAAATCATCCTTACTGATTTTTTTTGCCTATTTTTGTCCTGAAAGAATACTGTGAAAGTCTCCCACTGTAACTGTGGAATTGTCTACTTTTCTTTTATCTTGTCAGTTTTCCGTTGTATTTTGAAGCTGTGTTATTAGGAGGATACAAATTCAGGACTGTATGTTTTCCTGATGGAATTGACTCTTTAATGTTGTGAAATGTCCCTCCTTAACACTAACATTTTTCCCTTAAATTCTACCTTGTTTGAAACTAGTATAACTATGCCACCTTCTTTTGGTTAGTGTTAGCATGGTATATCTTTTTCTGTCTTTTAAAATTCAGTCCTTCTGATGTGCAGTTGACCCTTGAACAACACAGGTTTGAACTGTGAGGGTCCAACTTATATGTGGACTTTCTTCTGCCTTTGCCACCCTGACACAGCAAGACCTGCCCCTCTTCCTCAGCCTACTCAGCGTGGAGACCACGAGGATGAAGACCTCTATCGTGATCCACTTCCACTTAATGAAGACTAAATATGTTTTCTCTTCTTTATGGTTTTCTGAATAACATTTTCTTTTCTCTAGCTTGCTTTATTGTAAGCATCTAGTGTATAGTACGTGTAATGGACAAAGTATGTGTCAATCTACTGTTTGTGTTACCAGTAAGGCTTCTGCTCAACAGTAGGCATTATTAGTTAAATTTCTGGGGAGTTGAAAGTTATATGTGGATTTTCAACTGTGCAAGGGGTCAGTGCTCCTAACCCCCACGTTGTTCAAGTTTCAACTGTATTTAAGATGTGGTGTGGTTTTTTTTTTTTTTTCTGTAAGCAGCAATATAATTGTGTGTTTTGGTGCAATTTTTTTTTTTTTTTTTACCAGAGATAGGATCTTGCTCTGTCAGCCAGGCTAGAGTGCAGTGGTGCAGTCATGGCTCGCTATAACCTCCAACTCCTGGGCTCAGGCAGTCCTCCCACCGCAGCCTCCTGGGTGGCTGGGACTACAGGTATACACCACTAAGCCTAGGTAATTTTTCTGTTTTTTGTAGAGATGTGGTCTTGCTGTGTTGCCCAGGCTGGTCTCGAACTCCTGGCCTCAAGTGATCCTCCTGCCTCAACCTCCCAAAGTGTTGGGATTACAGGTGTGAGCCTGGTCCAGTTTTTAAATCAAGTCTTGAGATATTTGTTTTTTTAATTAGAGAATTTTATCTATTTAAATTTAATGTGATTATTAGTGTAGCTGAGTTTAATTTTATCTCTTTCTACATTTTCTATTTCCTCCATTTTTCTCCCCCTCCACTGTCTTACCACCTCTTAGAGTAATCAGATTTTTATTATTCTATTTTTCTTTTAAGTAGCTTGTTGGTTATACATTTATTTATTATTGGTTTAGTGGCTACTCTAGAGATGTTATCCTGTATCCTTAACTTGTGAGAATCTTCCCTAAATTAGAATATAATATTTCCCAGGCAGTACAGACTCTGCAAGGTACCACCATTTCTGCTGCTTTCAACTGTTAGGATTCATTCAGATTTACCCCGTTTTGACTCTCCATTGTTCTTCGTTCCTTCTTGTGTTTCTCTGCTTTCTTCTGCGATTATTTTCTTTCTGTCTGAAGAACATTCTTTTATATTTCTTTTAGTATGTCTGCTGACAAAAAAAATTCTCTCAGCTTTTGTTTGTGTAAAAGTATATTTTGTCTTCATTTTTAAAAAATATTTTCACTGGGTATAGAATTCTGGGTCGGCATTTTTCTTTTAATACTTTGTCACTGTCATTCCATTTTCTTCTGCCTTCCATTGTTTCTGTTGAGAAGTCAGCTATAAATCTTGTTACTTTTTCAAGGTAATTGTCTCATATTACTACCTGCTTTTAAAGATGTTTTTCCATTTATGTATTTAAGAATATTGAGGGAATACAAATGTTTTTATTACATGGATAACCTTGTATAATGTTTCAGTCAGGGGTTTTGGTGTGCCCATCAGGGGAATAGTGTGTATTGTACCAAATGGGTAGGTTTTTATCCCTCAGCCCCCCACGCTCCCCCCTTCCTGGTTTCCAGTGTCCTTTATGTCTCTTTGTCTCATGTGTGCCCATCATTTAGCTCCCACTTACTAGTGAGAACGTGTGGTCACTGCCTGCTCTTAAGAAATCCCTTTGTCTTTGGTTTCAGGAGTCTGATGTATTTAGATGTGGTTTCCTTTGTACTTATCCATGTTATCATCTGTAAAGCTTCTAGAACTTGAGACTTGATGTCTTTTGTCTCTTTTAGAGCAATCTGAGGTGGTATCCTTTCAAATATAGTTTCTGCCCCATTCTCTCTCTTTTCCTTCTCTGGGGCCCCAAGTACCAGAAGTGTGTTAGGCCTTTCTTTGCTTCAGGTGTTACACCCTCTATTAACTTCTTAGTTTCAATGATTTGTTTTTCGTTGGTTCCTTTTACAGAGTCCAGTTCTTTGGCAAAATTCTTCATTTCTGGAGTTATAGGAAAGTCTTTGATAACTCCAGTAGTTGGATCACTTGCGGTTCTGTTTCTGTTGTCTTAATTTTCTTTTTTGTTGTTGTTGTTCATTTGGTCCTTTCTTTTGTCATGCTTGGTAATTTGTTTTATTGAATTGCTGGATATTATATTTGAAAAATTATAGAGACAGTGGATACTTTTCCCCCCAGAGGGTGTTTAATTTTCCTTGAGCCAGCAGAGAGCATATGGGCTGCTGGTCCAGATCCACTTGCGGCTGGTCCGTCTTGGGTCCTGACTGAAGGACCGTGGCGGGACCCAGCTGTGTCCCTCATGGCGCCTTGTGGCTGCAGAACTCCTGCCAGCTCTTCAGCGTCAGCCTTCCAGCTCTGACTTCGCTGGGCTTCGTGAGTCCAGCCCTTGCACCTGTGCGGCTCAGAAGTTAGCAGGTGCCTTGGCGGGAACTTGTGTGCACAGTGTTGGGCCCAGTTCTTGAAGTTTCTGCCTCTTCTCTTAGTACTCGGGCCCCTTGAGTCTAGCTGTCTTGGAAGCCCCTGAAGTCTAAATTTTCTCTTCCCCTGCCAGGTGAGACTGTGTGAGCCTGATGCTCCTACTTTCATTGGCCTCTGTGCTTTGCCCTGGGAAGTGGCAGATGCCCTGGGGGGCAGACCAGAGCACGTGGTCCCTCTGGCTCACCTGACTTTTGCAGTTGTTCTCTGCTGGAGGTCACTCTGCCACCACCTCCCCGCCCTCACTCGAGTCTGTGGTCCCTGCTCTTGCCTAGCTGTCACTGCACCTGCTTACTCTCCTGGCCCTGCGTGCATTTGCCTCGAGCACTTGGCCAGTCCTTTCTGGACTCAAATCACGGCTTGCTGATTCCTTGCCCCAAACTCTCCAATGGCTTCCCCCACGTGTGGAATAAAATCCACGTCCTTCTCCTGTGGCCACTCGGGCTGTGACCTCTGACCTCCCCCGTCTCACTCTCCCTCCTCGATATTTTCTGGCCTCACTGGCCACCTCGATCCTCCAGGACATGCCAGGCATGCCGTCTCCTAGGCCTGGTCTCCTCCCTGGATCACCCCAGCCCAGGACCCCAGCGTACCGGCAAGACTGGGAGCAGATAACTAAAACAGGTTAGGACTGGAATGACGCCCAGTCCGAGAAAGCGCATCTGTCCCCGTGCTCTCAGCTTCTCCCAGGGCTGTCAGCATGCTGGCCGCACGCACGTGCTTGAAAGCAGAGTCTGCGAGCATGAGGTGGCCGCTCGAATGGCGGCTAGATCATCTGTGGTTGGACGGAGCTGGGCCCCTGGCTTTGGGGGAGGCTCCGTCCTAAGGGCAGGGGGCTTTGAGATGGCACTTGGATACCTTTACACCTTACAAATGTCACACATAATGATAATGGTGGTGCTGGATTATTTGAGGTGTGTCGTACACAAAGGAGAACACATGGTAGGGTACTGCAGCCCAGCCTGGCTCCAGGATTTGGTTTGCCGTGGGGGGATGGGCAAGGCCGAGCAATGACTCACTGGCCCTTCCTAGAGGCTGGTCCTTCCGGGGGGATCCACGGCGGGCTGGAGGAAGGGGAGTCGGCAGGTCTACCGCCCCTCATCACTCGTTCAGCAGACTTTCCCAGGGCACCTGCTCTCTGCCGGGCTGAGGAGGAGGGTGATCATTGGGGAGCACCCTGTGGGGACAGGGCTGCTCATGACCGGGGAGCTGGGTCCTCGTGGGACATGCTCTCAAGCAGCTGAGGCCTCCTGAGCCCTAGGGTGAGTGATATCCAAGACCTGTCAGAGCCTGGCCCACTGGGTGTGGGGCCTAAAGGTGCACTCTCTGCCCGCCAGGTTCCCGCTTTAGGAAGCTTGCAGTGAAGGCTCTGAACCCACAGGTTATTTCTCTTTCACATGTCTGAAATTACAGCTGATTCTGTGCTACTGCAGGGAGCTGTGCTGTGCAGGAGTTCAGGGGAATGTGCTTCTGGAGCTTCTGCCCGTTGTCATCATCCGCGTGGGGGGGCAGGGAGCAAGGCTCTCACATCCCGAGGGGCTGCTCCTGCGTCATCCTGTGGGGAGGGGTGGGGATCCTGTGGGGTCAAGAAGGGGCCAGGAGCCAGGCTGTTTCATGCTAGCTCCACTTCTCGGTGGGCAGCCTCAGCCACAGCCCCAGTCTCAGTTACCCTCGAAGCAAACAGGGAAAGTGGCTCCAACACCACCCTGGCATGCTTCCCAGAGAACAGGTGTCAGGGTTGTGTGACAGCAGGCATCAGCACCGTGCGGACAGCAGATGTCCGTATTGTGTGAGCAGCAGGCAGCAGTGCGGCGCGGTGCTGTGTATGCAGCGGGCGTCAGTGGTATGTAGATGGTGGGCATCAGTGCTGTGTATGCAGTGGGTGTCAGTGCTGTGTGTGCAGCAGGCGTCAGTGTGGTATAGGAGCAAGTATCAGTACAGTGTATGCAGTGGGTGTCAGTGCTGTGTAGATAGTGCTGTGTATGTAGTGGGTGTCAGTGCTGTGTATGCAGCAGGCGTCAGTGTGGATAGGAGCAAGTATCAGTACTGTGTATGCAGTAGGTGTCAGTGCTGTGTAGATAGTGCTGTGTATGTAGTGGGTGTCAGTGCTGTGTATGCAGTAGGTGTCAGTGCTGTGTATGCAGCGGGCGTCAGTGTGGTGTGCAGGCAGCAGGCGTCAGTGGTGTATAGATGGTGGGCATCAGTGCTGTGTATGCAGTGGGTGTCAGTGCTGTGTGTGCAGCGGGTATCAGTGTGGTGCAGGCAGTGGGTGTTAGTGCTGTGTAGACGGTGGGTGTCAGTGCTGTACGTGCAGCTGGCATTCAGAGCCCCCGTGGGGTGCTCCTCGTCATGGCTGGCAGGCGCTGCTTGTGCGTGGGTTGGGGCGCCTGGCACTCCTGGTGGCCTTTGTCCTCATAGACGTGGCCAGTAGCTCATGCTCTAACAGAGGTGTGGGTGGGGCTGTGCATAAATGTGCCAAATAGTGTTGGCTGCCTGGGGGAGGATTAGTCAGAGCAAGAGGGACCCACGAAAGTCGGGTGTGGCGGTGGATGGGGGCCAGCCTGGTTGTCCTTCTGGGAGAAGTGGAGATTTTCCTCCTTGGTCCTGATGCCATGTCTACAATCCCCTCTCTGGTCCCATGAGGCTTGGGAATGGCGTTGGCTCAGGCTGGGGCCACCCCGCCGGTCCCTATTCATCTGTGAACTTTTGCGGCATAGACCCTTCTATCGGACCGTACGCACAGGGGCAGGTTTCCTTGTTTCTCTCTTGGGGCTCCCAGAAGAAACATTTATATGTGAGGCTGCTCGGAGAAATTTCATGTTCTTTAGAGTTTTAGTTCTGCCTTATTTAAATCTGTGTAAACTTTGCTACTATGGAAAACGTGTCCATAGTTGTCTTACTACAGCCAGCCAAATGGTGTGGACAGCCTCAGTTTCTCCCGCCCTCTTCACAGTGGAGTGGCCATCCTCCCACCCCCGCGTTGCCTGTGACTTGGTGGGGAAGCCTGGTTCACCCCAGGTGCCGGGGCGGTGCGGTGGCACAGTAGTGGGCACACTGCTGCACACCACAGCATCGGAACCACTGACACACTTCATTAAACCCAGCGATGGTCTCATGGGGGCCTCATGCGCTTGGGTCTGTTCTAACCCTCAGGAAAGTCCAGAATGTTTGAAGGTGCTTGTCACCCACCAGTCTTGTTTATACATCTCTTCTGTGACTGGCACTCAAGGCTCATTGAGCAGAAGTGCCACCTACCAGAACATGGCAGGGACCAGCGGACAGCATAGAGGCTCTCATGCCCTCAGGGCCTCAGCAAGGCACTTTTGCCGCTGACTTTTTTTTTTTTTTCTTTTTTTTTTTGAGACAGAGTCTCACTCTGTTGCCCAGGCTAGAGTGAGTGCCGTGGCGTCAGCCTAGCTCACAGCAACCTCAAACTCCTGAGCTCAAGCGATCCTCCTGTCTCAGCCTCCCGAGTAGCTGGGACTACAGGCATGCACCACCATGCCCGGCTAATTTTTTCTATATATATTTTTAGCTGTCCATATAATTTCTTTCTATTTTTAGTAGAGATGGGGTCTCGCTCTTGCTCAGGCTGGTCTCGAACTCCTGAGCTCAAACGATCCGCCCACCTCGGCCTCCCAGAGTGCTAGGATTACAGGCGTGAGCCACCGCGCCCGGCCAGCCGCTGACTTTTAATTCCAGCTGGGAGGATAGAAGCAGCTGCTTAGCAAGAGGGAGGGGCCCCTGGGAGGGGACAGGCCCTCTGGCCATGCTGGGCAGAAGATGCTTAGAAGCCAGCAGCAGATCCCCAGACGTTCAGTGGTTGGGGTACCTGGGAACGGGGCCCCAGGGACATTAATGGGCTCTGGCCCAGGGTGGGCCCTGGGGGCATGTGGCTGTCCCTTACACAGCTGAGCCTGCTATCGGAATCCCCGGGAGTGCTCCTGGCAGAGCCAGGTGGTCCAGGATCAAGTGTCAGGAGATTTTCATTTCAAGGGAAGTAATCATTTTAACTCGTTCAAAAGTGTCATTCCAAGCTCCTTTGATTCATAAAATGTACACACTTACTTCCACGTTTTTATGATGAAGATTTTCAAACACCTGCAAAGTTGAAGTAATTGTAAAGTTGCTCCCTAACACATGAGGTCTAAGCCCCATCCCTGACGACCGCACCCCTGCTATGCGTCCCTGAGCCGTCTCACTTTCTGGCACATTTAAAAGAACGACACAGACATCTGCCCACTCCCCACAAAGCCCCTCAGCAGGCAGGTCATTAGCTGGTTCCTTCTTTCCTTTGGGGGCAAAGCTGGCCCTAAGTGGAACGCCAGGCCCCGTTGCTGTGTGTTCCGACAAAGGGTGCGCCCCTGCCCCGCTCCCGTCGGGGCCAGAGCAGCGCCAGGACCGGAGCGCACAGAGCTTTTGCCCTTCCGGTCGGGAGGCAGCCGCTGTTCTGATATCCTTCCACCATCAGCATGTCGTGCTTGTAGTAGAGTGTCTTACAGGTGAAATCATACGGCCTGTGTTCCTTCTGGAAGGTTTCTACAGCTGGCATGCTTTTGAGATTTACCCATGTTGATGTGCTGAGTAGTACCACTGTGTGACCCCAGACAGCTAGATATCTGTTCTTCTCTCGATAGACACCTGGGCTGTTCCCAGTTTTTGGCTACTGTGAATAAAGCTGCTGTGAACGCTCTTTTATAAGTCTTTCTGTGAACATGTTTTTATTTTTCTTGGGTAAATACCTAGGAGTAGAATAGCTAAGTCAAAAGGTAGGTATATGTTTAGTTTTATAAGTAACTTCCAGGACCTTCCCCAAAGAGCGTACACCGTTTACACCCCCACCAGCAGGGTGGGAGTTGCGAGGACGCCGGCATTTGGTGCTGTTGCAGGTGTGTGGTGGTGTCTTGCTTTCCTTTGTGTTTCTGTGGTGACTGATGCTGTTGAGTTCTTTTTTATGTGCTTCTTGGCTCTTTGTTTCTCTTTGTTAAGCTTCTGTTCAAAAGTTTTACACATTCTTTGGCCATTGTTATTATTTAAATAGACTTTATTTTGTAGAGCAGTTTTGGGTTTACAGAAAGTGTGCAGCCAGTCCCGAGGGCTCCCACGTGCCCTTCCGCCGCAGCCCTCCCCCCCCACTTCGACTTCCGTCTGCATGAGTGTGGTGTCTTTGTTACAGCCCCCGAGCCATCCACGCGGTATTGCTAAAGTCACCATTTACGGCAGGGTTCACTCTTGCTGCTGTACATTCTGTGGGCTCTGACAGATGGCGGTGACGTGTGTCCACCCCGCTGTGTTGTACAGAGGGTTGCACTGCCCTAAAGCTCCTGCGTGCCCCAGCCCTGGCAACCACGGATCCTTCTGCTGTCTCCACAGTCTTGCCTCTTCCAGAACCGCAGAGTTGGAGCCATGCGGGATGTAGCCTGTTGGCATTAACTTTTTCTGTTGCTTGTCTGTCTTTGATGACGTTGATTTTCATAGTTAGCGTTGCCTTCCTTTCCTTTCCTTTGGTTTTACTCTGCTCTTTCCTTTTTCTCACAGTTCTTCTCACTCGTTTGCTGGTCTCCACTGCAGTATTTTCTTTCTTGTTGTTGCCACCCTCCACGAAGTGCGTACCCTCAGGGGTGCCTTTGAGCTCACGCCTTGGCGGTCCGTGGCTGTGTGAGGTTGTAGCATCATGGGACTTTGTTTCCCCTTGACACGCGTGGTCCGAGGATTTTCCTTGGATACCTGCTCAGGACTTCTGGTTCAGCACCACGAGGATTTCTTTATTAGTTGCTTCTCAAAGCTGTAGCAGAGCCATGAATGAGGTAGATTGTAACTTCATCTGAGTTGCCTTAACCTATGACTGTGTTTGATGGTTTTGTTCGTGTGTCCATCTGAGTTTTGAGTCACTTAGGACGTATTCTTGGCACCATGTATTTGTCTGCTGAGAGCAAGAACAGGTCCCCTCAAGCACGAGCACTGTGCCTGCTGGGGCTCACCTGTGTAGCAGAGGCTGGCCCCGTGTCTGTGCGTCTGCCTCCCGGGAGTCTGTGGTGCTGGGGCTGAGCACTGTGCCGGGCTCTCCGTCCCAGGACACTGCCTGGCCCTGAACAGGTGCTCCGTAAATGCTCGTGGGGTAGAGGACAGGTTCTGTTGTCCGAATCTGCTGTGTCGGGGCGAAGACCCTCTGTAGTGGACACCTGACTGGGAGCTGCTCTGTGAAGGCGGAGTTGTCTCTTGAGGATTATATTGAAGCCCACCCCCATTTCAGTGCCCTTGGCCTGGCTCCCCACTTCTTGCAGCCCCTTGTCCTGGTAGTGAGTTCACAGAGGTTTTCCTCAGCGCCTGAGGGGGCGGAGGGTTCTGGTGGGACCTGTTGTGTGTGTGGGAGGGGACGGGGCCTTCTCCTTTCTGATCGAGTGTTGAGCTGAGACTCTCGGCGAGCACATCTTCCATTCCCGGATGTGCAGTCTTTACTCTTTGAAGTTTGTCGTGTGACCTGAGCCCGCGGCCTCCGAGAACATCCTTGACTCCTGCTCCAGACATGCTCCTCGACCTCAGCGACCTGCTTCAGGTAGACTGCTTACCTTCCCGAGCCTCTGTCCCCACCTGAGGCTGTGACTAGGGCACACCCTGCACCCTCCACACCTGTTGGAGGCCAGTCTGTTCCCTGCCCTGACGGGAGCCTTTGGTGTGTAGTACAGAGAGGCCTTCGTGACATGGGGGTCCCAAGGCCAAGACACGTCTCTGCACGGTGTCACGGGTCATGGGGTTGTCCCCACAGGGCAGCCCAGCCTTGGGACGACTTGAGAAAGCCAAGTGCACTTTCTTATTTTTAAGAGACAGGGTGGGTGCATGCCACTTTGCCCAGCTTTCCAAGTGAACTGTTGTCCCTAAGCAGGGCAGATTCTTTAAAAAAAAAAAAAAAAAATAGAAAAAATTAGACTCATATGCATGCATTTGAAATTGTAGAAAAACCTTATGTTTATGGTCTGTTCAGAGACGCTTGCTTTCTGGGTACCAAAGAAGGGATTTGCTGTTGCATCTCTCTTTCCAAACTACTGGACATAGTAGAAAGACCAACACCAGGGACACCTGTGCAGATGAGACACTAACGGGGTTGGGGACATTGAGGCTCCACATTTTGTCCTTGTTGACAGTGCTGGGGGCTGGCTGGGGGCTGGACTCAAGTCCTTGGCCCCATGCCCTGGGTTGTAGTAGAGCTCCAGGGTCCATAGTGATCACTCTACTGAGGACTCGGAAAGAGAAGTATTATCATTGAAAATAAGCGTGACTACATTGTGCAGATTCATGCAGAATTGACATGGATTTTGTACCTAGAAGGGAAATCTTCCATCCAGATCTGGGTGCCCCATGGCGTCCTATAACTATGCTACCACCTCTGGTTCTTGGGGGTTCAGTGCCCTTGGGCAGTGACCAACAGTTAGACTTCTGCCAGGATCAGATGGCGCCTGTGTCTTTGTCTCCCCAGCTGTCTTTATAAATGGCATCTCTGAGAAGCTATTGCTGAAATATTTTGTGGTCAAGCTAAAAATAATCTGCTGGAATTGTGATAATCCAGTGACTCCACATTTCAGATGCTCCGTGCTCAGTTCAGGGCAAGGCCCGTGACCCTGTTTCTAATCCAGTCTCTTCCCAGGAAAGATGGGCATGGGGGCTAGGGACAGGGCGGCCACTCCCGAAGTGGCTTGGGCACCACTTGGAGGGAGAAGGAGGTGTTCTAGTAGTTTCTCTATACGCAGCCTTTGGAAATGGGGTATTAATCAGGTTGTCAAAATGGAAGAAGGATTATACTATATAACCATTATAGGAAGTGGATGTTCCTGCTCACCCAGGCTGAACCCAGGCATGTGGTGAAGGTCGCTGTGCCACCCAGGGACAGTCCCAGTCAGGGCTGGACACACAGAGACAGTTTGCTTTGACCTTCTGACTCAGAGGAGGGGCAGAGCCGAGTGCCAGTACTACCATGCCTGCTGGAGGCTGGGCCATGCCTGCATGCTGGGAGGGTGTGAGGTGACCTGGCAGGCAGGGACTGGATGAGGCTGGCCCCTTCCTGGAGGGGTCCACAGCATGTTCCTTTGTGCCTGTGTGATCTCCCTGGGGGCCCAGGATGGGCCTGGCACTCACAGCACAGATGTTTTACACCTGTCTATGGGCGCAGAGCATGGCCACATCAGGTGAGGACCTTTCCCGGGGGGCTTGCCGCAGGCAAGAGCTGACTGCTTTGGGGAAATGACTTAGAATTGGAAGAGGCCACCATGTTGAGGTTCTCCTTTTATTGTTGGTTCATACACATGCCAAAGGTTAGACTTCTCCCCAGTGTTGAGCTCACACTCAATGACCGTCTGGCTGGAACCCGTGGAGGTGGGGCCTGGTGCTCTCACAGCCCAGCCTGGCATGCGCTTCCCCTGGGAGACTGCTTGTTCCTCCAGCAGGCCCACGCACGGCCTCTTGATCCCTGCCTTAAGATAGACACAGGGTGGCTCACTTGCCCGGGCGCACAGCTCCTCAGAGGTAGAGCCTGTAGGCCCCAGAGAGCCGTCTGTATGCGCAGTCCACCTGCAGTCCTGGGAGAGAAGCAGGAGAGCTGCCGGCCACGCCCAGCTCTGACCATCTGCCCTCAGGGAGCAGCCTTCAACCAGATGCCCAGGAGAGGGAACCATCGGCCTGTTAGTGGGACGACTTCCGATAAACAGTACTCATACACATTAGCATCTCTGGAGAGAACGGCGTGCATTTTACATGCACAGCTTTATTAAAATTTGATTTTCCATTTGAAATCCCTTTAGAGAATCCCTTTCTGTAGTGTTCGGGTCTCATAATCCAGCCTCTGTGTCTGTCTGGGTCACAGGTCAGGGTGGAGGGGAGTTTGAGGTGGGCTGGCGGAAGTCAGGGAGGTCCCTCCAACGAGTCCTGGCCATCCCAGCAGCAGATCATAGTTTTGCTGTGGTCAAAACAGACGTGGAATCGGGAGGGTGAAGACGCAGGAGCCTGGTGGGAGTCCAGCACAAGGCCTGGGAAGACACACGCTCACATGTTGCATGTGTGCACACTTAAGACATGCACCACATGTTCACACTCACGTACCACACATGCTTACACCATATGTGCAAGCTCACACACACCACAGTTTGGGGAGCAGACCCAGGGACTCCTAGACCCATGGAAACTCCTCGAGAAGGCACACTTCCTCGAGAAGGCACACTCTGTGAGCCACCAGCCTTACGATGGAGCCCTCAGAGGTACATCGAGGAAGGTAGAAACTGTGCCCAGCCAGGGGCAAAAGGCAACCAGCACAGTTGCCTGCGGCTGCTGGACATACAGGCCCGGCCCCGGCCTTCCCAGCTGGGCAGGTTCCCCCAGCTGACGTGGCCCCACAAACACAATCTCCAGCTCCTGCCTCTAACGTAGACCCCCTTTGTGTACCATCTCTGAGACCCCCAGGTCCCTTGGAATCAGCATGTGCCTGAAGTACCACCTGCACTCTAGGGCCTTGCCCAGGGGCCCACAGGCTGGGCTTGATCAGGAGAGGGCGTTCTTCGGGGAGGCCAGAGGCAGAGGGCCAGACTGGCCAAACACGGGAGGCATAGGGGTGCAGGGTTGCAAGCCCGGGTGAAGACAGGGCAGGCGGGGCTTTCTCACACTGACCACAGACCCTGCTCAGAAGCATCCTCCCCACAGCCTGCCTGTGCCTCCCCCACCAGGGCTCCTTAGGGGAGCCCGGCCCGTTGCAGGGCCACGTGCAGTGTTTGTGTGCAGGCTGGGGTCCTTGCTTTCTCAAGGACGAGCAGCGGTGCTCCCACCACTGACTGCCAGCCCCTTCCAGGTCTGGCCCTCACCCCCACTGCCCTGTGGCAGAAAGAGAGGATAGCAGGTGATGAAGGCAGGGGACGGCAGGCTGGGCGTGGATTTGGATCGGGATCCCAGCAAGGGGTCTGAGGCTGAGACCAAGAGGGCCCATCGGGTCATGGGGTGGAAGAGGTGTGACCAGGGGGAATGTGTGTGGGTACACAGGCCTCGTGTTCAGGCATGCATGATTCTGAATTAAACACACGTGCACTGTGTGGTTATGCCCCGACAAGGACCCTCCAGGCAGGTTTCCTTGTAAGCAGATGTAGTCATTGGTGAGGCTGGGCAGCAAGGTCCAAAGCAGTGGCCTGGGGGGAAGAGGGCAGGCCCTGGGATCTAGAGGCCAAGTATAGGACAGCCAGGCTCGCTGGAGGTGGGGTGGGTGCTCCACAGGCTGCAGGCGGCCCTGATGTTGAATTCTTTAAAGATTGAACAGTGAAATATGCATTTTAAGCAAGAAAAGGCACACATCTGAACACCAGTGCTTTTCTGGTTGTGATCTCTCCATCCCAGGTGAACGTGTATGTGCTGGGAAAGACGTTTCTTCTCTTGGCAAGAGAGCTCTGCATCAACGCACCAGCCATAGGTACGTGTCTGGGCTAAGGTAGGGGTCCAAGGGCTGCTTAGAAACCAGTGTGCCACGGCTGTAGTCCTAGCAGTCTGGGAGGCCGAGGCGGGCGGATTGTTTGAGCTCGGGAGTTGGAGACCAGCCTGAGCAAGAGCAAGACCCTGTCTCTACTAAAAAAATAGAAAGAAATTAGCTGGGCAACGAAAAATATATAGAAAAAATTAGCCAGGCATGGTGGCGCATGCCTGTAGTCCCAGCTACTTGGGAGGCTAAGGCAGGAGGATCGCTTGAGCCCAGGAGTTGGAGGTTGCTGTCAGCTAGGCTGATGCCACGGCACTCTAGCCCGGCCAACAGAGTGTCTGTCTCAAAAAAAAAAAAAAAAAAAAAAAGAAAGAAACCAGTGTGCCAAATGTGTTTTGAAGAACGGGCGGGAAATCCTATCAAAGTGCAGCACCTCTCAAGGTAAGAAATGTCTCCTAAAACTGCTGGGGACTCAGCAAGAGGGGCTTTATTCTCGTGTGACCAGCAGGCCCACTGTGAGTGCCCGTCAAGTGTGGACAGGGTCACAGACAGGGAAGCGGAGGGCTGCTGTGTGTGGGACAAGGCTTGGGAAATAGTGGTCTCCAGGTGCCTCTGAGAAGGTGGCATTTCCACACAGACAGGAATGGGGGGGGGGACGCCTCCTGTGGAGTCCGCTTTGTGGCCACAGCCCATTCTTGGGGTTTTTTTTGTCACTTTGTGTTCACTGAGCTTCCAGCGTGGCAACCTTATAGAACTGTGTTTTCTTCTTTCAGCATGTGGAAAGGGTAGAGTAAGTCCTGTTTCCCCCGTGGGCAGCACCAGTGTTCATGCATGTAGAATCAGACCTAATGGAAAAATCTAGAAGGAAGGGATCAGAACAGCACTTTCTACCTGATCTTTTTGACTTACCCTTTCTTTACTTGAGCTTCACCAAGAGGACTGGTTTCCACGGCCAGCTCAGAGGGCCATCTCCTCACCTGGCCCGTCAGCACCTGCAAGTGTCTCCTCAGCTGGGTGGCATGTGGGGCCGGGCCCCGTGCTGGGCAGGGTGGGCCCGTTGTCCCAGTGTCAGGGTGTCGGACCAGGCTGGGGCTCCATGCCTGGCCCACACCCTCTCCCAGAAGGCCCGAGCACTGTGCCAGCGGAGGCCATCCCTCCCCCTTGGGGGTCAGGCTGAGGTTTTCCAGAAACAAAGCAGCTGCGTGTGGGGTGTGCAGTGTGGGGGGACAGAGGCAAGGGCCTGGGAGAGCCTGCTTTACCCTGTGGTGCACACCCGCAGCAGGCTGTCCCTGCAGCAGCGTGACTGCTGGTGACGCAGCCGGCCAGCCTGAGGCCAGCGGTCTGTTCCCAGGGGCCCAGCAGGGTGTGCCCCGACCAGTCCAATCCACACAGTCGGACTTCATCTGAGGTGCTGGTGATGCTTTAGGAAGTACAGAGACAACCAGACTCCTGGCATTTTCCAGAGTGTTCTAGCCACAGCCCTAGAGAGGAAGCCAGCCCCGACTGGTAGGGGCCAGGGGACACATGGGCATCTTGGGGACATAGTTGGCTTCTAACCAGTAAGCATTATTCAGAACTGTAGGTTTTCCTCTAGTGACGGCAGGGAGGGCCTGTTCTCGTGTGAAAGAGAGAGCACCTCAGTGTATGACTCCCACGATCATTTACCTACACGCGGCTACCATTTTATGCAACCTTTATTATGAAAATCTACTTTAATAGATGAACTATTTTAAGTGACTAATTTTAGGTTTGAAGGGAAGGTCTCATGTTAAGCTTGGAACCACTTAGAACCCAAGAGGGTGGGAGGGACATCCAACCCCTCAAAGCAGGCAGCGTGGGTGCCACCGAGAGGGGATCTGGGGCCTGCCTTGTGCCCCAAGTCTGCCTCCACCTGCGCTTGCACCCCCAGTGTCCGGAGATGCCTGAGATTCAGACACCTGGGCGCTGGCTGTGTAGAAAAGGTTTCTATTTCACAGAGTCGGGCTACAGCTGTCTACATACCAAAGAGATGCCAAGTGAGCGCAGCTGCAGAGCTGGGTGCTTCTGCTGCCCCTGCGCTGACTCAGTGGCACAGCCTCCCCGGGCCCTGCCTGATGTCTCAGGCGTAGAAGATAAGCTCAGGGATCTGTCCACCCTGGACCCCCGTCCCGTTGGTGCTGTCCGAGGAGCACTGGAACTGGAAGGTCACCTTCCCACACTGCACTTCTGTCATCCCCTCCTGCCCAAAGTAGCTGAGCTCGCTGCCATCAAGGACGGCGCTGGCTGTGTAGAAGGTGTCTTGCTCAACCTGGACTGGGTGTTCAAACCAGACTGAGAAGGTGTTACTGGATCCGTCCGACACAAACTTGGTCAAGTTCTGAGCCAGGACCACCCCCAGCCGCTTGAGTTCAATCTTCACGCTGTACTCGGCCTTCCCACAGCTGGACCCGTACAAGCCCAGCCCTGCAATAAATACCCTTCTGTCCACCGCAAACTGGATGCTGTCGCAGCGCCCGCGGTACCGCCACTGGTTGCTGCGGTACGCGGAAGACTGGAAGCGGTGGCACCTCTGCGGGGCGAGGCCCTTCCTCTTGGTCAGGGGGAAGTCCAGGCGGGGCTTGTTGGCAGCCGTGTACCACAGGAAGATGTGGTGGGTCTCCTCCAGCGTCAAGATGTCTGACTGGGCAGCGCCATTGGCAAACTCCTCCAGGGTCATGGTTGGAATTCGGACCAGATAGAGGGCTCGCCCCAAAACGTGCCTCTTGTTGCGTGGGGTCACCGGCAGGCCCTGCCTCTTGCACTCTGCTTCCGCCCAGTGTAGGACAGCCTCGAACACCACCGCCTCCTTGGTGTTAAGGGCCTCCCGAGTCAGGACGATCTCCAGGGTCTGCCGGTCGATTTCACAGAAGCCTTCAGACCGCAGGGCCATCTCGGCCTGCGCGTCGATGACCTCCCAGCAGCGCTGGGTCAGCTCAGGCTCCTCAAACAGCCGGCTCTGGGACAGCAGGACGCAGGCATTTTTGGCTTCCAGACTTGTCTCCAGAAAGTTGACGCAGGCTTTTGCCAGTGCGGGGACAATGTACTTCTTAGCAGCATACAGAGTGGCCAGCACCGTGTCGGCTTCGAGATCGATCTCGTCACTGTACATGTACCTAGGCAAGGCAGGCACAGCGGCTGCTGGGGGCTGGCTCCTGAGCACCGGTCACCAGGCGGTGCGGGCCTGGGAGGGGTGCCCGTCAGCTGCTGTGTGCGTCCCCTCAGAAGCTGTGGGATGCTGCCTGGTAGTGACCAGGCGGAAAGAAGAAACCCCCATCCTAAGCCCCTCGGAGCAGACTTACTTTAGCAAGATCAGGAAAGCTGCGGGCTCCACATCCGGTATGTGGATTTCTGACTTGACTTCTGCAAGGTCCCCGTAAAACATGGCATAGAAGACGGAGCTGCCGACAGCCAAGACATACTGTGGATGAGGAAGAGAGCTGCGTGAGCCCCGAGACGCCCCCCAACCCCAGCTGGCTGCAGGCGCAGTAAGGCAGGCAGGCTCTGTCCAGCCACGCCGGGTCGCGGCAGTCCGTTCTTGGGAGGTGGCCCGTCGCCTTTGGGAGCTCAAAGGGTTGACCCTCTACCAACCTTGTGGGCAGGCACCCTCCTGGTCGCCCCCAGGGGCCCCACGATGAAGTGGACGTCAGCCATGAGCTCGTTGTTGAACATGAGCGCGTTCCTGCAAAGGACAGGGCACACGGGCTTGGCTCCACAGGCCGCGCGGCGCAGGCCGCCGGCCCGGGGGCGCGCGGGGCGGGGTGTCGGGCGGGCTCACCTCTCGCGCAGGGTCGGGTGGAAGGACTGCCAGTTGGGGCTCTCCAAGTTGTTGTTGCTGGGCGCGGGCGGCGTGGGCTCGGGCGGCGGCGGCGCGGGGGCCGGGGCGCTGGGCGGGCTGCGCGGGCCGGCCTTCCTGCCCGCGGCGGCGGCGTTGCTGTTGGCGATGTCCGTGGCTGCGGCCGCGGCGTTGGCCGGCGGGTAGAGCTCCGCGGCCATCTTCGCGGGCAGCGCGGCGGGGGCGGCCTCTGCGCAGGTCTGCGCCGCGCCGCGCGCCCTGGCGCCGCGCGGGGGCTTCGGGGGCGGCTCTGCAAGCACAAGGAGGGCGGTGAGGCACTGTGCGACGCGGCCGTGCAGGCAGGCCAGGGGCAGCAGCATGGGGCCGCGCCGGGCGGCGGGCGGGGCAGCTCCCCGCGCCGCGGCCCCGCCCGGCCCTGCGACCCCCGCCGGAGCCCGAGCCCGAGCCCGGCCGCAGGGGGCGCCGTCCCGCCCGCCCTCGCCCGTACCCGCGGCGGCGCCGGCGCGTCTCGGTGCGTCACGGTGCGCCCGACGCCCCGCCCTGCTGGCAGACGCCGACGCCCCGCCCTCGGCCCGAGGCCCCGCCCTGCCGGAGGACGCCGAAGCCCCGCCGGCGGGCCGGGAGGGACCGAGACGGTGCCACCGGGGAGTCGGGGCGCGAGGGCCTCCGCCTGGCTTACAGGTGGGCGCGTGCTGCCTGCACTGGGGTGGCCGTTCAGCTGTCCGCTATCGCCTCCAAACACCTCCCTCCCACTTTTTAATTGATTCATTTTTTTGTCACCCCAAAATGAAATGTTAGTAGCTCAAATTTTGTAGAAATGCCTGATGTGGAAAGGTAATTCCTTTCCTTTTCAGAAGAAATTATTCTTAGCTTGGTGACGACTTAGCCTGTTCCCATCCTTAACTGCATATCCTCATGGCGTGTGGCCCCGGGTCACCGGTGTTGCAGTCGGTGGGGTCTCTCCCACCTGGGGTCTGACACCACGTCAGGATCTATGCATCCACCTTGTAATTTACTTGGAAGATCTTGGTGACATCTGTTGTGGGAACCCCCGTGTCCCGTTCTCTTGCTGACGGGTAATTTACAGGATGGGAACGTGAAGGTTCTGGGGCTGTGTCTGTGCATCCTTCTTCCCATCTGAATTAGTGGTTGGTGTGTTGTGTTTTGTTTGTTTTGTGAAGCAATTCATTAGACGTGAAATGCTGGCTCAGAGGATCATTTCTTTATTTTCTGGCTTTAGGGGTCAGGGGTTGCTGCTGCTCTAGGCACGCTGCCAATTTTCACCCCTCGGGGTGTGAGAGGCCTCATTTCCCATAGCCTTGTCAGCGCCCACTTTATTTCTTCTCTTGTACTTTAGTACATGGAAAATGACGTCCCATTGTTTCAGTTTGCATATTTTTAATTATGAATGCAGCTGAGTATGTTTTCCTGTGTTTATTGGTCAGCTGCATTTTTCTGGATTTTATGCTTATGGGCTTTACCATTTTTATTGGCCTATTGGTAGTCTTCCTCTAGCTTGTCTGAACACTCCATCACTCCATACTTTAGATTATTGCAGGTATCAGAAGCAAACACTCATAGATAGCACTTGCCAACCTGCTCTGGGTGCTCTACATACTGAGTCCTGAGGTGGCAGGAGCTGCCATTTCCCCTACGTTGTCCTTGAGGAAGCAGGCACAGAGAGGCTAGTAATGTGCTCTAAGTCACACAGCTCGTAGGTGAATTTGGTCCCAGGCATCCAGCTCTGGACCCTGGTCTCCCAAGGGGATGCTCACCTGCCTCCGCTGGTCTGTCAGAAGTGACCTTTTCTACTCTGTCCCAGGTAGTCATGACTCACCTTGTTTGGACATCATGTTGAATGTCACACTTGGCGGCCTTCTAGCTGGCATTGCTCAGGCATGACAGCGACCTCCACATACTCCATGCACGGCCACTTGGCAGCCTTGTGCCAGTCCTGGGAGTCATATGACACTGGACACTTGTCTTTGCAGATGAGGAGACCCAACTTCAGAGGTCGTGTCCCCTCCCCAGGCCATGCAGCTGGTGTGCGGCCGGCCCTGGATTCAGACTTGCAATCTCAGAGTCTTTGCTTTCAGAGGGGCTTCCTCACTTAAGGTCACGTGTGTAACCTCCTGCGTGTCCCTGCGCTCCACGTTGGGGAAATGCACAGGACACAGCTGAGTAGCTCAGTGGCTGGTCAGTGGGCAGCCCCTTGGTCACCCCACCCCAGGTCTGAAAATCAAACAGGAGCTCTCTGTTTCTTCCATCGTTGTCATTGGTCTATTCAAGTTTTCAGCCTACTTAATTTTTGTAAATGTCCCCAAGGAAAACATCCCTTTTAGAAAATATTTGCTGTATTTTTCACAAAAGACTATCCAGAAGATGAAGAACTGCAAGTCAGGAAGAAAAATGCTGACAACCCAATTTTTAAAAAATGGACAAAAGAGGTGAACAGACACTACCCAAATGGCCAAAAGTGCTCACATCATTAGTTATTTGGGGAATGGGGCACCACTGAACTCCCCCCGCCGCCATGTGGCTGAACTTAAGGAGACCGATAATACAGGTGTTGGTGAAGATGTGGAGCAACTGGAACTCGCGCGCTGCTGGTGGGAGCGTCACCTCTGGGCAGGGGCAGCGCACACACTAGAGCCCGGGAAGTCCCAGGAGAAACCGTGCGTGTGCCCACCCAGGGCACAGCCACAGATACCACAGCAGCACTTTCAGAACTGTGGGAACCCCGCTGGCAAAGATGGGCTGGCCACTGTGGCCATGGTTTATGTTCCAACTGTCTATTTTCATGGAAAATGGTAAAGAGCGTAAACCATTTTCAGGAACAAAAATACAAATGGGCACAGAGTGGAAACAGTTCACATGTCCATTAGCAATGGAAAAGATCAGCAAATTGTGGTAGATTCATACAATGAATGCAGTGAGAATAATTAAATTATAACTACCTGCAAAGCTTGGGGGGACGTTTTCTCAGAATGGGGTGCTAGGTGGGGTCTGCTGGGCAGTCAGAGGTAGTCAGCTTCTTGATCTGGATGGGAGTGTGGGGTGTGTGGATATCTAAAAATATTTCAGTAAAAAAGAAGAAAATACCTATCCTTTGTCCTTTAAATTTTTAGTGTATTATAATGTTCTGAATAATATTTAGTCAGTTTTAAAAATCTCCACCTCTCTGTTTAAGGCCCTTTTTTTTTTTTTGAGACATAGTCTCACTCTATCACCCGGGCTAGAGTGCCGTGACATCAGCCTCGCCTCGCTCACAGCAACCTCAAACTCCTGGGCTTAAGCGATCCTTCTGCCTCAGCCTCCCGAGTGGCTGGGACTATAGGCATGTGCCACCATGCCCGGATAATTTTTTTCTGTATATATTTTTAGCTGTCGAGATCATTTCTTTCTATTTTTAGTAGAGACAGGGTCTCGCTCTTGCTCAGGCTGGTCTCAAACTCCTGGGCTGAAGCAATTCTCCCTCCTCGGCCTCCCAAACTGCTGGGATTACAGGTGTGAGCCACCGTGCCTGGCCTTGTTTTTCTTTATTAGTCCCTTTTGCTTACTTTAAATAATTTAATTAATTTTGTTAATTTAAAATTTTCTGTTATTTGACTACTTAGTTCATTATTTCATTGTTTCTTCCTTAATTATAAGAAATATTTGTCTATAAAATTACCTGAAGGATTATTCTTTAGTTTCCTAATAGTGCTTGGAGGTGAGAGAACTGTGTTTCTTTTTTTGCTAATTTTTAGTTTTATTGCACTTGTGGTCAGGGGGCAGGTCCTGTGAGGTTTCTGTCATCTAGACTAGATTGATGGTTTGTTGTTAAATACATGGTTGTTTCCATAACTGATCCACAGCCTCTGCAGGACACAGAATTTAAAATATACTTGTTAAATTGAGCCTGTGGTGATATGTCTAATTCACCGTTTAGTCTTTTTTTTTTCCTTAATCAGTCTGTCAAATTTGAGGAAACTATGTTAAAATTTCCTATTATTGTAGTTTTGAAATTTGTTTCCAGTGCCTTTTGCTTCATTTAATTCTTCCTGTGTTACTGTGTGCCTACAGATCCATGACTTTAAAACTGTTGTTTTCTTTCCATCTATAATGTTTGTGTTTGTCCCTCAACACCGCCCTGTCTGTCACTGCACGCTGGCCGGCCAGTAGTGTCACTGCCGCCCAGTCCCACTTGCCCCACCTGTCTCCTGACATATCTGTTTTGAAATGTTTGCCAGTGTTCTGAGCTCAGTTTTCTGCTTCAAGAATTAATCAGTATCGGAGTCCCACCGCGCCGGGATGTCTTTTACCACACGTTACAGCTCTGGCTCCAGTGCTGGCGTTTTATTGAAAAATTTTAGAAACGTTAACGATTATATTACTCTTAAAATACCTCTTATTTTTCTCCCAGTAATATCTTTTTTCAGCAACCAAATCACCAAAAGTATTTTTTAAATGGTGGAAATGGGCTGTAGATCTAGACAGCTCAGACTTAAGCCTGAGTCCAGCCCGTGGGACCACATGGCCACAGCTCACTCGGAAAGGGGGACAAGGGGTCGCAGCTACCTGGGTTGGGCGGCTGGCGGGATGGCTGTCAGGACCCTGTGGTGGGACACACCGAGGGCTTTGCTCACTCACGTCACAGCCCCACGTGGTTGGTGTGCAGGAGTGTGGCCAGGGTCCATGCAGTCCCTCGGGTCCCAGGCTGCAGCCGTCCTCTCCAGCCTCCGAAACAGTCCCCGGGTGTTTTGTGTGAGCTGGAAATGCAAGGGAACACTTGTAGGATCTCACAGGGCTTCCAGGGGCCAGAGCTCAGTCACATAGGCCCTCGTAGATGCAGGAGGCTGGTAGGAGGGGTCCGTGGAGAGCCAGGGAAGGAGGGCCCCAGGGAGTGGTGAGTAGCTAGGGTTGGTGGCTCACTGCTCAGGCTGGAGCGGGAAGAGAAACAGCCCACTGGTCCCCTCGCTGTGCCTCCAGGGCTTTCTGTGACCTGCAGTTCCCTCCTCCATTGTCATCTGCTCGCAGGGGCCCACTTCCAGCTTGGACCAGGCCCTCTCCTGCTCAGACCTCAGCCCAAACGGCCCCTCCCTCACGAGGCTCCTCTGCACAGGGCCGCCGACGTGCTCTTATGGAGCTCGTGCAGCTCCCTCGGTGCGCTCCTGGCCTCGCACCAGTCAACTGTGTTCCTTCAACTGCCCGGTTCTTCCCACTCGCCCAGCGGGCCGTGTGTCTGCGCACGTCCGGCAAGCGCCAGGCCTCTGTGTGCACATGTCCCCCCACAGCACTGCCCGATGCTGGTGGAGATGCCGAGAGAGGGCCCTCCTCTGGCCTGCGAGTGTGAGCTGACACGAGCCACTGGTGGGTTCAGAGGGTGGTTTGTGTGCCCGGGCCTGTGCTGCTCAAGAACCCCAGAGAATGTTGTTGGGGGTGGCACTGTCTACATGGTCTGGAGGGAAGGCTGCTGGCTGTGAGCACCCCTGCTGCGCCCTGAGCAGGGGGCCGTGAGCATCAGCAAGGCCGTGCCTGCCGCCCCACGCTCGGGTGCACTGCCCAGGGCCCCCGCATGTCTGCAGCAGGCCAGCCTGGTGGCGGGAAGGCAGTCGCTCTCTTTGGCACAGTGTCTGCAGCCCCTGCAGCTGAGGGTCAGGAGGCCGTCAGGACGGGGGGCCCCTGGGGCTCTTGTGTGCATGGAAAGACAGGGTCGCCCAAGTCTGGGGGTGCCCTCTGGGCTGTGTTGTGTGTACCGTGCACGCACACTCTAAAGGCTCCTTGCAAGGTGTGCTCTTGGCATCGGTGAGGCTGGCGCTGAGGGCTGTGTCTGCCGCAGACCCATGCCTGTACATCCCACGCTTCGCCCACCTGCTGGAGTTCGGGGAGAAGAACCATGAGGTGTCCATGACAGCCCTGAGGCTCCTGCAGAGGATGAAGAGGGACTGGATGCACACCGGCCGGCGCCCCTCGGGCCTCTGCGGAGCAGGTACGGCGGGAGTCCCAGGCCCCTTCCTGTGGGACGGTGCCCTCAGTCCCGGAATCACACCGGCCCAGACTCGCTGGCCACTGCGGTCGAGTTCTCTGTCCTGACTCTTGAGCAGGCCGAGCCCGAGTCGTGCCTGTGTTCCCAGAGCTGGCCTCGCACTGCGAGCAACCTCCCCGCCGCCTGGGCCTAGCACTGACCTGTCTTAAGGGTCCTGGGCCCTCGAGGCCTTTCCTGGCTCTCCTGTCAGCCTCTGCAGGCCCCAGGATAAGGGACAGGACCCTCGCAGGCAGAGTGGACTGGCCGGCTCCCTGGTCCTGACCCTGCGTTGCCCGCTTGTAGGGAGAAGCCGCACAGAGTGCCTGGCTCCTGGCATGGTTACCGGTGTGGCCTCTCAGCTGAGATGCCAAGTTGTTACTGCAGGCGGTGCCCGGGGCTTTCAGGCTAATCTGCCACCCCCAGCAGGACAGCTGATTGGTCACACTCTGAGGGCCCCTCTGGGTGCAGCTCGCACGTAGACCCTGGCTTAGCTCCAGGTGTTGGTGGGGTAGAGGGGACATGGTCTGGCTAACTGTGCAGCCCCTGCGCAGGGTGAGCCCCTCGGGTCGGCAAGGCCCTCACTCCCCTCTGGTGCCCACAGGTTCTACTCCTTTCCAGAAGGCCAGGTGCCAGTGTCCCTGCACTCTGCTAAAGGCAGGATTAATGTGACTGGACATTCATTTTCCATCTAAAAACCTGATTTCCACATTTGCATATCTGCACTGCAGGGCCCAGGCCTCTCTGAGGCCCACGACAGCCCACCTGGGGCATCCCCCTTCCCACCCTGGCCTGGGCCCTGTCCTCAGACTCCTCACTCCCGTCACAGCCAGCGTTTCACACACGTCATCTCGAAGTTCGCTAATTGCTCTGAGGGGTTGCATCAAAGCAGCTCTCCAACCCTCTGTTTTCATTCTTGTATTTAAAAGTGGAGTGTGGTAGAGCACCTCCTCCACGAGGTAGAGAATGTGGTGGTCCCAGAAGTCCCCGCAGAGCACGGGAATGCTCAGAAACGGTAGATGTGCCTGGTCAGCCGCCGCTCCTCTAGAGTGGCTGCACCAGGCGAGGGTCTTGCTGCTCCGGCACAGATAAATTGTGCCCAGGCCGTCACCTCCCTAAGCGCAGGGCTGGTCCCAGCCATCCTGAGCTGCAGCAGAGATGCTGTGCTTTCTTGGTTCCCAGTCCTGGCCAGGGCTTACGAGGACCCTCTTGTTCCTTTCTAGCACTTCTGGTGGCAGCCAGAATGCATGATTTCAGGAGAACCGTCAAGGAGGTCATCAGCGTGGTCAAAGTGTGCGAGTCCACACTGCGGAAGAGGTAGGCAGCTCTGGCCAGGGTGCGGGGACCATGCCAGCGTCTGGTCCATCCAGCTGAGCGAGGCCTGCTTGCCAGAGCCACTGCTGCCTCCCAGGGTCCTGCTGCCTCCGGCCTGGTTGTGCGGTGGTGCTGGTGCCCAGGACCCAGCGTGGCCCTGATTGCACAAGGGCTCACATGTGCTGGGGGCCACCCCACCTCCCTCCCCAGTGTTCTCTTCCAGTCCTCCTGGGGCCCAGCCCTGCCCAAGAAAGGTATCCCCTTCCTTTCCACCCCAGTGTTTCTACGTTAAGGTGGAGGTTGTGACATTGCCCTCAGTCACACGCAGGAGGCAGGCAGGAGGTCAGGTGGAACAGCAGTGAGAGGCCTCACGTGTCTCCTGTTTGATGTGGCCCATCCTGGACTTTGAGATCCTGAGTGACCCGTCCCCCACTGGGAAGCCGGAGTCACATGAGGGCCGTTGCAAAACGGCAGTGAGCCTGGCAGACGTGGGGCAGGGGGCTGCGCAGTTCTGCTGTGTTGCTGACAGCAGTTACTCACAGCTCGTCTGGAGGGACAGCTTCATGGGAATAGACCTGACAAGGGAAATACGACAGCGAGTTCTTACAGACCTGTAGTGGCTGCTATGTTTATCGCAAATCGGAAACACCTGATTGCTGGTTTCAACTGAGATCGTATCCTATGGCGCTTTCCGAAAGCAGATGGAAAGTTAATTTTGCCTTATATATTTGGCCTCTAATTCTCTTTAAAAATGATTTTACTAAACATTTTGGGCCAGGCGCGGTGGCTCACGCCTGTAATCCTAGCACTCTGGGAGGCCGAGGCGTGAGGATCGCTCAAAGTCAGGAGTTCAAGACCAGCCTGAGCAAGAGCGAGACCCTGTCTCTTCTAAAAATAGAAAGAAATTATCTGGACAAGTAAAAATATATATAGAAAAAATTACCCAGGCATGGTGGCGCATGCCTGTAGTCCCAGCTACTCGGGAGGCTGAGGCAGGAGGATTGCTTGAGCCCAGGAGTTTGAGATTGCTGTGAGCTAAGCTGACGCCACGGCACTCTAGCCCAGGCAACAGAGCGAGACTCTGTCTCAAAAAAAAAAAAACCCCACCATTTTGAAGATTGAATAAAATGTAGAAGAGTTGATAAGAGTTAAGCCTCAGTCAGTCACAGAAGCGCAGGCTCCATGCCTGCCGGGGCCTGGCTCAGCCTCCTTCCCGCTCTGTGTCTTGCGACCGGCATCCCGGGGCGTATGTGTGGAAATGAAGAGGGTGCCCGTGGGCTTTTCTCCAGGGACCTGAGTTACTGCCAGGATTGGGGGTGGGGGGCAGGACGCTGTTGGGAAGCAGCTGGGCTCGCATTTGTAGCTGAGTGTGGCTGGGGAACCCGGCCCCGTGGAGGGACCGTCCGGTACACTCAGTTTCCAGTGGCTGTTCTCAGGGCACTGGACTCCGCTTCACATCTCTGTTTTAGGCTCACAGAATTTGAAGACACCCCTACCAGCCAGCTGACCATCGATGAGTTCATGAAGATCGACTTGGAGGAGGAATGTGACCCCCCCTCGTACACGGCTGGACAGAGGAAGCTGCGCATGAAGCAGGTAGCGCCGGCCTCACGCCTGGCTGCGCCTCACCTGCTCGGCAGCCGTGTTTCTCGTAGATGTGCAGCCCTGACACTTCACACCTGTCATTTCTCAATACGTGGCTCAGTTGCACAGGCCAGACTGTCTGCAGCCGGGCCCGGGCTGCGTGTGTGGCCGGCTGGCGGCGCGTGGCTTGGCTTCGTGAGGCCTCAAGCAAGGGGCCCTGACTCACCACACGTGGAGCCGGAGCCCCAGCACCTCCACCTTGGCTTTGCTGCCAGCCTTCCGCCCCCACTGGGCCCCTCCCCACAGAAGCACTTAGTGTCTGGTTTTGTTCCAAAATGCTAGGATATAAAGTAGATTCCCAAAGTGATATGTACTTTGGAATATACCGAAAGTCCAATGAAGTGCAAAATGCCCCATCTCACCGCCTGGAGGCAGCCTCTGCTCAAGGTGTATTTCCTTCCGTTACTGTGTTGTGGGCTTTTGTAGGCCCAGCTCTGTCACAGTCAGGGCCTGGCAGGACACATGCCACACGCTATGGGGTGGCTACAGGGAGGGACAGCCAGGGCCAGAGCGGGGACTGAACCCTGGAGGGGACACACAGGAACCCTGCACACGGCCGCGGGGGCAGACATTCAGCGCCTGCCTGCTGGCTTGCGCCTGGCTTGGGAGGGAAGCTGAGGAGCCCCCGGTCCAGGGGCGGTGCAGCCGTGGTGGTCTTGCTTCTGCCTGCAGCACCCTACGCCGGCCAGGGCCCTGCTCTCCCTGTGTCCAGCACGGGGACTCTGAGAGGCAGGCCTCTCTCCAGGCCAGGCGCAGGTGGGGCCCACGGGTCCATCTCTGCTGCTTTTCTCCGGGCAGCCCCAGTGGGGCGAGTAGGGCAGCCTGTGGTCGGTGAGGCCCTGGGGGCGTCCCTGGAGGCTCCAGTTCCCGCGCAGTGGACCCCTCACTAACGCTCTCCTCCTGTACTTTCAGCTTGAACAGGTCCTGTCAAAAAAACTGGAGGAGGTTGAAGGTAACCAACCACTATTCTCATATAGATACTTTAGTTTTGTCAGAAAAATTGATTTGTGCTAACTCTATGCTTTTAACTCCCTACTCTAGGTGAAATATCCACTTACCAAGACGCCATTGAGATTGAGCTAGAGAACAGCCGGCCAAAGGCCAAGGGGGCCCTGGCCAGCCTGACCAAGGATGGTGAGCGCGCCCTGCCCTCTCGGCCACCTCCCCCGTGTGCTGACCTTTTAATCTAGCCCCTCCTGCCACCCCCTTCCTGGGCCATCTGGTCCTACGTCACAGGGCCACCTTCGGGCTCCAGTACCCTGTCCTGAGTGTCCTGCTGCTCCTGGACACCCTCCCCCCGGCCCCCCAGTCTCCCCCCAGCCCTCTCCCTGGCCAGTCTCCATCCCTGTGCCCTCGGGCTGCCGTCCTGAGGCCCTCGGGCCATTATGCTCACACCTGGCCCCACTGCTGCCTGCAGGAGAGACCTCAGCCTCCCTCCTTGTGCTCAGGCCGTGTGCTGGGCTGCGGGAAGCCGGCTGTGGGTACAAGTTGGCCTGCACCCCTCTCCCCCGCTAAGGGGGCCCGTGCACATCCAGTTTCCAATTTGGGGCTTTCAGGGCAGCTGCAGCGTCCTGAAACAGGTCTGCCCGTGCTCACCTTGTTCCCCATGATGCGGGGTGCTGCCTTCCTGGCACGTAGGGGCCCTCTGGGCTGTTCTGAGGTCTTTTCTGGGGACTGGGTGAGATGCGCACTGTCCGTGCTCATGGACACCAGCCGGCCCCGTTGCTCTCTCTGCATGTTGGAGCCAGCACCACTCGCTGATGCTTCCTGCCCCTGATCAGAGATGGTTGGCGTCTGGAAGGAAAGGGGCCACCTCCTCATGCCCCTGTGGGGTTTTGCGGCCACTCTTGTTTATTTTTGCATGTAAACATTAGGATCCTCTTGCCTGTCCCCTGCCAGCCCATTTCTCTGCTTCACCTAGGAGCTTGGACAAAGTGGGCGACATCCTTACTCTGACCCTACTCTGTCTCCTCCTCCTGGGAGCAGCCCTCTCTTCCCTCCCGGGTTTCTCCTCCCCATGCAAAAGCCCTGCGATGTCCCTCATCCAGGCCCTGCCACCTCCTCTGTTGCTGCCGTAAATGGTCCTGTTGTGCCGACTGTGAAGGACACTGAATGCCACGTGCTAACCTTGTGCTGTCGTGTTGGGGGGAACTCTCCCGTCCCTTTTAATAGTGTCCAACTTATCACTGGGTTTTGCAAGTGATGAGTTTTGTCATCTACAAACAGCGATTCTGTTACCGTTTCTCACCAGGTTTTATGCCCCGAATTTCTTTCTCACGTCTAGTCTGTTGCTTGGTCCCTGAGCACTTCATGGAATCACGTTGGTGGCTGCGGGCACAATCCCGGCTTCCAGGCAGGGCCTCCTGTGCCTCCCCGGGATACAGGGCACAGCCTGTGGGCCGGGATGGCAGGGTCTGTCACGTGGAGGAAATGCCCACTCGTGTTTTCACGCGTGTCCCTGTCTCAAGCAAGTGTCCCAGATGTGTGTAGGGTCAGTGGAGAGACCACAGCCCGTTCCTCTGATGTGCGCATGTGATCCATCGTGGTGGCCTCCCGCATCGGGCCTGCCTGGGGTCCACCGAGGCACCGCTCGGCCACAGTGGCTCAGGCCACCCTGTTGGTGCTTACACCGGAGTGTCCGTCCCGTCCATTTGCAGGGCTGAGTGAAGTTGTGTCTTATGATACTTTTGATTTATTTTTGTCTCTGAATTTTCTTTTTTGTCATTTCTTACTTTTCGTAGTTTTGTTTTCTGGGTTTTTTCCCAGCTGGTTATTGATTTCCCTATTAATCCAGTTTTCGAGTTGATGCATTGGCTCTCCTGCCTTCCTGCTTGCCAGGTGAGTAGCCTGCGCTTTATCTACGTGCCCCTGGCAGCTTCTCCCAGACCCCGTCTCTCAGTCCCCGCGCGGCTGATTCACCCGGTGTCCTGGTGCCTGCACACGGTCGGGCAGTGGGCTTTTCTCCGGGCATCATTTCAGCTGTGATCCTGCCGTGAAGTGTTTTCAGCTTCTCAGTCTCAGGTTGTGTTTTCCTCTTCCCTGTATGAGGAGTTTTGAAAGTTCTGGGGAATGGGCCGTGGTTTTCGATTTTCTTGCCGATTTCTGCTCTCCTTGCCTGGGACCAGGGAGTGTTGCCGGCCCCTCCCCCTTTGATGGTTCGACTGTGTGTTGGTGGCCCGTGTCCACCAACACGGGCATGTTTGCGAGCACCTGTGTGTGCTCGGCTAGGAGGCAGTTGCACGTATTTAAAATGCACCCTTTGGTTTTTGGGTTGTGACATCTACACACACCTGTGAAGCCGTCACCATAATCAGAATGACCCGTGGAACTGTCACTCCCAACGGTGTCCTCAGGCCCCTGAGAGCCCACCCCAGCCTCCCTGCCCCAGGCTGCCACTGAACTGCCGTCACTATGAATCAGCCATGTTTTCTAGAATTTTATATAAATGGGTCACCTAGTACGTGCTGCTTTCCTCTGGCTTTCTTCACTCAGTGTGGTTGTTTTGAGTCGTCCATCGGCAGTTGGTTGCTTTATCATGGTGTCGTGGTCCGTAGATACACTGAAGTTGTCTACGCATTAACCTGTTGGAGGGCATTGGGTTCCTTCCAGTTTGGGACTGTTACAAATAAACTGCTGTGAAATCTGTACACAAGTCTTTGCATGGACGTGTTTTTCCTCTTGGGTAAATGCCAAGGAGCAGAATTGCTGGGTCGTGTGGAAGGTGAGTGTTAGGCCTTTAGGAAGCACCCGGCTGTTGCAGGGCGCCCACGCCATTGCACTCCCGCTGGCAGTGCTCTTAGTGTTTTCTGAACGTTTACGCTTCTGGCTCACCGAGGTCTGCGAGCCGTCCGCGATCGTTGTGTAAAGTGCTAGGCGTGGGTCAGGCTCATCCTTGTGCGCATGGGCGGCCAGCACTGTTTGCTGACGGTCCGTCTTTCCCACTGGTTATCTGGCAGCCGGGCGCAGTGTCTCTCGTCCGAGAGCAGACTCGCTCTGCGCTCTCCGGGCTAAGGCGGGTGTGCGGGTCGTGTGTCCCTAGGCTCCGTCGAGGACACCACGTCCAGCTTGCTTGGAGAGGAGGACACGGAGGACGAGGAGCTGGAGGCCGCTGCCAGCCACCTGAACAAGGACTTCTACCGGGAGCTCCTTGGCGGCAGCACCCCAGGCAGCTCAGAAGCCGCAGGAGGCCCTGAGGCGGGCAGCAGGCCCCCAGCCCTGGAGTCCCTGCTGGGCCCCCTGCCCACAGCGGCCAGCCTGGGCATCTCTGACTCCATCCGAGAGTGCATTTCCTCCCAGAGCCGGGACCCCAGTGAGTACCACGGTGGGTGGGGGACAGAGTGACCTGGAAGCCGACATTGTCTGTCTGGGAGGTTCTAGCAGGGTGGGCTTGGGTGGGGCACTGCCACTCCTCCCGCTCAGGCCTGTGAGAGCGGTCAGTGGTCCCAACACGAAGAGCTGGGTGTTTGCCAATACCCCAAATGCCCATCAGGTTTTGTCACCCTCACTGGGACTGTCTGCTGGCCACAGGCTCCCTCCTGCCTCAGCAGCCCCTTGCTGGCATGTGGCCCAAAGCCCTGAGAGCCCATGGGCACCATGTGGAAATTGTAATCACGCTGAGAAGTCATGCTGGGAGTTGTGGAGGGGCCTGCGGGGCAGGGACCAGCCTTTCTTGCCCTTCCTCCATGTGTGTGATGCGGTGGCAGAGCCCAGACGGGTCACATCTCCACTGCTCAGAGGAACGTTGCTTGCTGAGCTTGGCACAGCAGTGACAAGACACCCTGAGCAGGGCATGGCCACCCCGCCCCACGGTGCCCAGACCAGGCCACGGCAGACAGTCCTGCTGTTCCTCACTCCTCCCGTTCTGTAAAACGTCATCGAGGTCAGGGCCAGGAAGGGCCAGGTGGTGGCAGCTCTAGGAGAAAGCAGGTGGTCCCGTCCCTGCACCCTGCCAGGACAACCCTTCCTGGCAGCACAGAGCCTGGTCCCTCCCTTGGCACTTCACCCCCAGGCCCTGCCTGCACCAGGCACCTGGGCTTGGCCTCTGTCCACGAGGCGCCTCCTTGAGGGTCGCTGCGCAGTCCATGGATGGGTGTTTATCGAGCGACCTCTGGGCCAGGCCTGGAGATGGATAGTCACGCACCTGCCCTTGTGGCGGGGGTTGCTGTGTTAGCAGAGGCACTGGGCAGAGGGCCCGTGCAAAGGCCCTGGGGCAGCCAAGGTACAGTGACCTCAGAGCAGAAAGGGCCATTCTGGCCAGAGCTGAGAGAGCAAGGGGAACGAGGCAGGCCGGGGAGGGTCTCGGGGGAACGTCTGAGCACCGAGAGCAGCCATCGGGGCCTCAGTCCCGGAGCGGCGTGGCAGGAGCGAGCCCCAGACAGCCTGGCTGCGTGACTGGACTTGACAGGACTCAGCCGACGGGCGGCGAGGGTTTGCAGAGGGGACAGACTGCCCTGATTCTGGGCTCTGCAGAGCGTGCCCTCAACCACGCCGGGCAAGAGGGTGGTGGCCACAGGTTTGGGGACAGCCTGGGCACAGTAACGGGAGGCTCCCTGAGTCACCGTCATTTCTACCCCCAGGCCTGAGAGCACCACACCCGGAATCCGCAGCCCTTCCTCTGCGGCAGGACTTACGTCCCCTGGGCCCCGCTCACCACCGTGCCCCCTTCCCTCTGTCGGGCCGGAGAGCTGTGTCTCCCAGTCTAAGAAAAGCTCGTTTCTTACGCTAAAGCCCAGGAGTGTCGAGTAGCTTTATTGTAGCTTCAGTTTAGTGTCCTGCTTTCTTCACGTGGCGCCTGAAGTGAGCATTTAGAGAAACACAAGGCCATGTCGGGCAAGTGCTGGGACTGCAGTGCAGAGCGGGAGCTTCTAGAAGCCCCTTGGCCCAAACCCCAGGGTGTGAGCCAGCCAGATGGTGTTTGTGCCCCTCTAATCAGAACTGACCCTCGGTGACACTGACACTGTGCTTCCCTCTAGCAGACACCTCCGGAGATGGTGAGCTGGACCTCAGTGGCATCGACGACGTTGAGATTGACAGAGTAAGCCCTGCGTGGCCCTCACCTTCCCAGCAGGCAGTTGGCTCTGCGGCCGGGACAGCACGGGGACGGGGGTGGGGTTGGCGGCCTCGCCTGCCCAGGGCTGGCCTTTGGCCTCTGGGATGGTTGCCCCTTGGCCTCTCCAGACACTCCCTGGCCTGAGGTGGTCTCGTGGTCTAGCCCACCACTGTCCCCAGCCCCACCCTTCTAGACTGGCTCCAGGGCGGTCACCGCAAACGCATGCCCTTCCCACGGGAAGCCAGAGCCAACCTCTGGGCCGGTGCCCACCGGTAGGGCCCTGCACTCTGCACCTGGCCTTTGCCACCACCTGGGCACGTGGCCTGTGGTAAACACAAGTCCCACCCGGGTTGGGCCCATTCGGGGGTCTCCAGTCACGGAGGCGCCCGCTGACTCCAGGGGTATCGAATACCTCAAGTTCTGGGGCGCGAGTCGTTTGTTCTGGCTCCTCGCTGTTGATCTCAGCAGTACTTGCCCTCTGTCAGGCAAGGAGTCTGTCTTCCTTCGATTTTATGACCACGTGGTGCCCAGAGCCGGCTGCCATTTGCTCCTAAACTGGCACCTCACAGCCTCACCTGGGCTCTTCATGGGACCCGGGGCCCTGCCCTCTGGCTGGCCGGCATCGTGGTGGCGGTGGGGCCTGGGAGTGCCACAGCGCTGGCTCACAGACAGCCTGCGTGGGTGGCCTCGGAAAGGGCAGTGGAGCAAGGGGTGTCCCCAGCCTGTTCTCGGCCACGAGGCCTCAGCCTGGTCTCCACACGGAATGGAGGCCTGCCCGTGTACCCCTCCCTCGACAATTTACGTGCACACACGGGACGCGCTCACTGGCGAGAGAGCTTAGCCCGCCCTCGGTGTGAAAGAAAGTTGACGGCAGCTCCCTGTGCTTGCCCAGTACATACTGAACGAGTCCGAAGCCCGCGTGAAGGCCGAGCTGTGGATGAAGGAGAACGCCGAGTACCTGCGAGAGCAGAGGGGTAAGCGCCCCCTGCCCACCCCCCGGGCCCCGGCCTGGGGCAGGGCCGCTGCTGACACGGGCCGCTGTGTTCAACTTGCAGAGAAAGAGGCGAGGATAGCCAAGGAGAAGGAGCTCGGCATCTACAAGGAGCACAAGGTAGGCATCTCGTGACGCACCAGGAGCCTCTTCTGGGAGACGTCCAAGTTCGTAGGAGGAAACCGTCTCTGTGGAATGTTTCTTCCGTGTGTGTCAAGAGCAGCCACAGACCCTGAACCCATGTCCCTGGCCACAGGCACCCCGGTGTCAGCTTCACCACAGGTGGACGGGCCCCTCAGCTTGGGCAAGGTCCTGAGTGTGACTCCAGGGTAGACTTGGTGGAGACTCAGGGCTGGACACTGAGGTCCCTGGACTCGAGTCCCTTGTCAAGGACACAAGAGGCCCCACCTCTGTGTCCGGGTCTTTGTTCTTCTGGTGACCTGGGAAAGCTCATGGCGACTGGGCTCAGCGGCTCACTCCACGGTTTGAACATAATGTTGATAACATGGTAAATTTGGAAGTGGTTCTATGTCTGAGTGACTGAACAGGAGAAAGGACAGGTCCACTTCCAGTGACACTGGGCTTCCCAGCACCACGGGGAGGGAGGCCCAGAGGACAGACACATGGCCTGCCAGCTCGGGAGGACCCCTGGGGAGTTCAGGTGGGACCCCACCCACCTGACAGCATATCCCACCCTCTGCTGGGGGCTGCGCAGGGAAGGCTGGTGTGCAGGAAGTGAGGTGGGGGCTGGCATGAGCTGGCACAGCCAGGGTGGCCCAAGGCCGGCTGGTGGGGCCCAACCCGTGCAGGCTGCTCGCCGAGGTGGTCTGTACTCCCGCCCTTGGGATGAGATCTGTGATCCTTGACCCTGGCCTCAGTGCTGGGACAGGTGGTCTGTCTGTGTTCTGGTGATGTCCCTGCTGTGGTCCTCACAAGGCAGCACCTCCCTCTGCCACGTTCATGTGGCCCTGTGCTGGGTCAGGCGCCGGGGGTCCGAGTGGTGGACCATGGGCAGGTCTGCTGCTGTTGCTGCCTCACGGCCCCTCGGGCACCCAGCCGGCCGGACACCGCAGGGCCTTGCCCCAGCCCAGGGCCGAGGGGCTGCCCTCAGTGCCCACTCAGCTGGGAGGGCGCGGCTGGACTTGGGCTGGCTGGGACCCCTGCCCCACCCCACGCTCGGCTCCCTGTGGGGACTGATGGCCAGGCGCTGCCCTCCCCACGCCCACCCACGCGTGACTCACAGCAGACATTTCTTTTGTGCTTCGATCAAGCCCAAGAAGTCTTGCAAACGACGGGAGCCCATTCAGGCCAGCACAGCCGGGGAGGCCATTGAAAAGATGCTGGAGCAGAAGAAGATCTCCAGCAAGATCAACTACAGTGTGTTGCGGGACCTCAACAGCACGGGCTCGGGCAGCCCGCGGGGGGAAGACGCCCGGCCCGAGGACAGGGCCAGTGCCAGGAAACTGTCACGGAGGAGAATGCCAGCCAGCAGAAATGGGGCCGACCCCGTGACCAGCGTGGGGAAGAGGTACCGTCCTGTCCCGTCAGGGTGGGTGTCGGGGCAGGCCGAGGCCTGAGGCCTCAGGTCTGGGGGCGGTCATGGGCTGACTGGGGCTTGCGGAGCGCCCAGAGCCATGTTTGCCCGACTGCGCGAGGGGGAATGGCGGGCTGTCTCCACGTGTGGGCGTCGACTGGGTCCTGACTGCCCTTCGCAGGTGGGGCTGTGAGCTGAGGGGGGCTCCGGCCCTCAAAGTGTCCTGCAGTGCCGGGGTCCGCTCTGCCTCAAGGAGGCGATGGGACGCTTGGGCCCCTTCTCCAGCCCAGGGTTGGTTTCATGGGAGAGGAGCCAGCCACAGCGCTCGCGGCCCCTCTGTGCGCCCCGGGCTGCTGAGCAAGGAGGACGTGGGTAGAGAAAACGGGACACAGGACGGGTCAAGGGCCTGAATGTGCTGGCCTCGGCGAGCCAGACAGCACTGTCCTGCAGCTCCGCCAGGGGCCACCCTGAGGGTGTCTAAGCCACATGTGGCCCTTGTTGCCCCAGGCTAGAGCCAGCCTCTGTGCCATGGCCATCGGGCAGTGGCTGCAGGCTCTCCTGCTGAGGCCACGGCCCTGAGGGCCCGGCCACGCCCACGCTGGTCAGTGCCTTCCCCCGGCCACGGAGACGGAGACGGGGCTGGGCGGCTCAGCTCCGTCAGCACCCAGCCTGCCGTGGGCGGTTGCGCCACGTCTCCAGGGCCCCGGGCCACACGAGTGCTCTTCCTGGCCCTGTGGGATCTTCAGTCTGGTCTTCCAGCTGCTGCTGCGTGTGGGGAAGCGCTGAACCACGGCACGTGCCTCTTGTTCCCATCAGCCCTGTTGGTCTCCTGTTGTCTATAGAGGTTTTCTGTGGCCTTTTGAGTTCTTGGGTAGCTGCTCTGTCACCTGCCAAAGTTGGCTGTGTTGCTGTCCCCCTGCCGTCGCTGTCCCCCTGCCGTTGCTGTCCCCCTGTTGTCGCTGTCCCCGTGTGCCGCTTTGCGAAGGAGCTTTACTTGCTTTCTCAGCAGCCGTGGGATGAATCCCTGGCACGGCCTCCTTGTGGGCGGGGGAGGCCTGGCAGGCAGAGGTGGGGTCGGAGCAGGTCCCGTGGCTCAGAGCCCTGCGCCTGAGCACTCGGAGGTGGGACCGAAGCTGTGTCTGAGCCTGCCTCGGCCGCCTCTGGCCACCCGGCCAGGCCTCTGGCCGCGCTGGGAGGGTGCCGGCCCGTGCAGTGACGCTGGCGCCCAGTCACTGGGTTCGCAGCCCCCTGCATCCCATCTGAGCAGCTGGCCTGGGCACGCCCTGGGGGTGGGTGTGTCTGTGTGTGTGCCCGTGGCACGTGTGCGCGTGTCTGTGTACTCGTGTCTGTATGTGCGGCTTGCTCCATTGGTAGCCTATTGACCTTCCCCCGGGCGGCCAGGACTTGAGTCTGTGAGCATTTAACATCCTGAGAAAGGAGTAGGGAGGCCTCGGGGGTGGGGAGCCGGGCCTGGGCAGCTCAGGCAGTTCCGGCAGGGCAGGGAACGGGAAGGGGCTCCGTGAGGCAAAAGGGCAGGTCCTAGTTTGTCCCCACAGTCCTTGGGGACAGCCTTTCGTCTACACTGGGAGATGAGGAAAGAGGGGCTTGGGCAGGCCGCAGCACCGAGCGGGGCAGGAGCAGCCCCAAGACCACAGCGTCACTTGGTGGCAGAGGCTGCGCTTCACAGTCTGGCTGCTTGAATGGCCCCTCCTCAGTGCCGGGCCCCTCATCCCCCTTCTGGTTGCCCCACCCGTCACCGTCTGGCCAGCTGCTCCCCTGGCCCTGCACTGGGATGGGGGCTCCATCTGAGGACGGCCACAGACCCAAGCCGGGTGATGCAGGGGCTCAGGTAGCCACTGCCTCTGAGCTTCTCTCCCCTCCCCCGCACTCCACGGGCACTCGTGGTCCCTCGGTGGGCCCTGAGCGTGGGCTGCTGTGACCCGCAGGTCTTGCCTCTGCCCAGGCGGGTCGGTCTGCTCTTGTGCGAGCCCCTGTAGCCCCTGTCTGGGTCTCCCCCTCCGGGGGAGGCAAAGGAGCAGGCGTGGGCTGCAGCCCTCAGCACCCACCTCTGGAAGGGGACCGAGGCAGACCCAGCAGGCACGCCGCCTCCTGCCCTGCTCACAGGCTCTGGGCTTCTCCCTGCCAGGCTCCGGCAGAGCAGGATCAGGGCCCCAGGAACCAGGTGTGGCGTTTGCCATCCAGGCCAGGAGGGGCAGCAGCTGGAACACAGTGGTGGGTTTGGGTGAAAGGTGGGGGAAGCAGCCCCAGGTCCCCCAGGCCTCTGGCTGGCTGGGGACCAACCAGGCAAACAGGCCCCGGGCCAAGGAGATGCTGGGCAGGAATTTGTTCTCTGGGTATTTGCAGACGCTCCCTTGGGGCCTGGGGTTCACGCAGGATCCTGTGGAGACCGACCGCGGCACACTGGAGGACGGGAAGCTCCAGGGACAGGCCCCACGGTTGGGCCCAGACCCTGCCCCACTTTGGCCATCGTGCTCTGGGACCCTTGTGGTTTCTTGCCCTTGAGTACCAGCCATCCTGACTGAACCCCAAGTTCTCTGGCCCGGCCTCCCCTGTAGGGAGCTCTGTGGCCACGCAGGGTGAGGGCTGGCACAGCCGCCTCCTGGTTCTGGCGAATCTGGCTTTTTCTGCCAGAGCCTTGGGACATTGCTGCATGTCTTGTGGCTTCAGGTCATAGGTGGGGACAGGGAAGGCCTGTCCCTGCAAGAGCGACTGCATCCTGATGTGAGTTTTCTAGTCTAGTTACCGTTTCTGATCAGGTCACGGTTTTCTTGTCCCCTGGCCTTGCCCTTGCGTCTGTCCTCTGTTCCTCCCATCTGGCTAAGGTGTGGCCTGTCTGAAGCCAGAGAAACTGCTCCTTGAGCCAGTGGGGTCTCGGGGCCAATTGCAGATCCCCCTGTGCCCTCCTTGGCAGGGGCCTGCTGGCTGGATCTTCCTAGAGGAGGGGCTGTGCAGAGAGCAGCCCCGGGCCTGCCCCGTGGACGCCAGCCCTGCCCTGGTGGGGAGACCACAGCGGGGCACCTGCCCTGGGCGAGGTCCGCCTACCGAGGAGAGGCTGCTGTGCTGCAGAACGGGCCTGGGGGGCGCGGGGTGGGCAAGGCAGCACGGCCTGGTCTGGGGGTGGGTGTCAGCAGGCCCCGCGCTGTGTGCTCGCGTGTGCTCCCTGCTCACAGCAGGCGGGAGGCCTTGGGGAGCCTCGCCAGGAGCGGGCCCAGCACCTGGGCTGACCAGGTTCCCTCTGCCTCAGGCCTCGGGCCTGGCCCACACATGGGTGCCAGCTCCGTGTTTAGTGCTCTGCAAATGTCCACCTGCTCCAGGGTCCCTTCCCGGTGCCCATAGGGCTCATCCAGCACGTCACAGCAGGGCAGGGCCAGGCCTCTGAGGGCCCAGCTGCAGAGTGTGTGGCTCCAGCCCTCCGACTGCCCACACGGCTGTGCTTCCCATCCTCCCCCACAGGCCCAGAGCCCACTCACACCGGCCTGCACGGACCCAGGTGGCCACAGCAGTGTGTGGGAGGAAAGCCCGCCCCTCTCCTCTGGGGCTCCCCCGTCCCTGGGGCTCCCGCCTCCCCGGGGCTCCCGCCTCCCCGGGGCTCCCGCCTCCCTGGGGCTCCTGCCTCCCCTGGGCGGACCAGCAGCCTCCAGGGACACCTGGCCGTGTGGGGTAGAAGGCACCTCTGTGTTTGGGAGTCTGCCCTTCTTCCCGCTGGGTGAGGCAGGTGCCCCGGGCATCTACACTGGAGCAGGCGTCAGTCCCTCGCGTCCAGCTGGAGGTGGCTGCGACAAGGTGCCTCGGCAGCGGCTCACATCCTCCTGGTTACCAGGAGGCAGGGGCTGAGGCCGCCACACTGTGCTCTCTTTCAGGTTGAGGCCTCTGGTGTCTACACAGCCAGCTAAGAAGGTGGCTACGGGAGAGGTGCGTTGTCGCATGTGGCCTGGGGTAGGGATCTCGGGGAGCAGCTCACTCATTCGTTCCTGAGCCCATTCGTACCATGTGTGAGCCAGTTGGGAACAGGCTCCACACTGGCCTCGCACAGGCAGAGAATCAAGTCCCTGGGAGCCAGGTCTCAGGTTCCAGGAGTGGGCAGGAGGCAAGGACAGGGCCGGCTGAGGGTGAGCGGTCGCCAGTGTGTGCCCAGCGGCCAGAGCACAGCCTGCAGAGCCTCCTCCCTGGGCCTGGCAAGAGCCTTCACGTGGGGAGCGAGGCCCCTGCCCAGGTCTCTGGGTCCCACTCTGTAGCCCAGGGCCTGGCGTGAGGCCTTCCTCTGGGTGACAGCCTTGGCTCGCCAGGCCAGGGCTCAGGGGTCTTCCTCCTGGACCACTACTTGTCGCTGGGCGCTGGTCTGGCCCAGGAGGCACAGGAGCGGCAGGGATGGCTGGTGCAGCTGAAGGCGCTGGCCCAGGGTTAGGGGTGGTGTCACGGGGGGCGAGGGGGCCTGGGCCAGTGCTGGACCACCAGCCTCCCCACAGACTGCTGTGCTACTGGGGACAGGGCCTCGGTGCTGAGACCGTGGTGTCCTTGAGGCTGAGTCCTGCTGTGGGGAAGGAAGCCCTCTGGGTGCTCCCGGCAGTGCACGGGAGAGGGGCTGGGGGGAGGCAAAGGGGCAGGCGTGGGCTGCAGCCCTCAGCAGCCACCTCTGGAAGGGGACCCAGGCAGACCCAGCAGGCACGCCGCCTCCTGCCCTGCTCACAGGCTCTGGGGTTCCCCCGGCCAGGCTCTGGCCGAGCAGGGTCAGGGCCCCAGGAACAGCCCCGGCACAGCCCCTGGCGGACCAGGGGAGTAGCTGAGGCTCGTCCCGGGGAAGGACAGCCCTGGCTCCGCCCGCCATCCCAGAGCCCCCCGTTGTTCCAGGCCTTGCTCCCAAGCCCCCCGGCCCTGGGAGCCCAGCCGGTCAGGCCCGAGGCGGTCCTGGTGGAGAGTGGACCTGTGTCGTACCACCCCGAGGAGGAGGCAGATGAGGAGGACCCTGACGAGGAGGACGGGGAGCCCTGCGTCAGCGCCCTGCAGATGATGGGCGGCAGCGGTGGGTGGGGGCGCCCTCGCCGGCCGGGCCTGAGTCGGTGTGGGGTGTCTCTGCGTGGTTGGTGGCCCACACAGGAATTGGGTGGCGGGGAGGTGGGGGCGGGGGTGGTTCTGGAGAAAGAGAGGTACAAACCGTCTCCCCTTTACAATACCTGAACTCAGGCATCAAACTAAATTTTCATTTCTCCCTGGAAGGAAATTTGAAGTAGGACATTTTGTAAATTGGCCATATTGGCTTTGAGGCCCCAGAGTGTGCTGGAGTTGGCCAGGGTCAGAGGCCAGTTCCACTGGGACAGCAAGGTGTCTGCGTGAAGGCCCGTCGGCCAGCAGAGTGGGGCTCCCGGGTCTACACAGGCCGAGGGTGACATACTGCTCACGTGTGGCTTCAACAGGAACCCAGGCCCCACGCTGTGCACACACCAGCCCCGGGCTCGCAGGGATGAGGAGACCAAAATGGCGGTGCCCGTCAGTGGTGGGGCCGTGTGGGGATGAGGCCGGTGGGGCGGGTATGAGAGCGTCACCAGGGAGCGGCCAGGGCCTGGGGCCCAGGGGCAGGGCAGGAGGATGGCACCTGGGCCCCTTGACCACACAGAGGTCCTCGGCGTCCCTGATTCTCCTCTGTGCTCTGCAGATTACGGCTGTGATGGTGACGACGATGACGGCTACTAAGCGTAGCCTCAAGGCCAGCAGGGCCCCGGCGGTGGTCCCAGCGTATCTCCTGAGGACCAGATGGGCCTCCCAGCCGTGCTCACAGGCACGGGGGCCGAGACTGGGACAGTGGGACAGTGGGACGAGTGCTGCCCTACCTGCTCCGCAGACCATCCCATGGCCACATGTGGCGTCCGTGGTACTTACCGTCGGGATCATGTTTTGAGCAATGGAAGGAATGTTTTTACCTGGCAAGAGAAACAGGACTGAACGTCTACGTGTGTCTGAGCGGACGTGGGCCGGAGTGCCCGAGGCTGCATCCCACAGCGGGGCCCAGGCCGCTGGCCCTCGACCCCCCCACGAACCCCCACTGTAAGGAAGCCGAGGCGTGAGGCAGCCCCACTGCTAGTCCGAGGGAGCGGAGGGCTGAGCGTTGGCCCTGAGGCTGCGGGACCCAGCCCTCCTTGGCCTGCGTGCTCCGCTCCCGCCCGCCCTGTCCGCCTAAGCGCTGTGCCCAGCGCCCTCTGCTGGAGCCTGGTGTCAGGGAAGGCGGTGGGAGGTCAAGGTCTCCCCGAGGTCACTGGGCGCTTGGCGGCTCCCCCACACTGGGTGGCTGTGTTGGACCGGAGGTGCCCTCAGCGGCCAGCTGCAGCCCCTCCTCCTGACCCCACCGCCCTCAGGTCCTGCCCACCGCCTTGCGCCTGGCGCTCCAGGGCCCCGGGTCCCCCCAGGAGGCCGTGCGGCTGGGCATGGTAGACAAGTGTGGTCCGGCAGCTCTGCCGCATCTGCCTGTGCAGCTCGCTGGGCGACGTGGCCAGCCTGCCTGGTGTCCTGGCGCGGGGTGTGCCTGTGGCACACACAGCCGGGACTGGGCTGTGCGTCCATGCGGGGAGGGCAGGCGGGGTCCTGAGCCGCCCTGAGGCCCGGGCCTCTTCACTGGGAGGCCAAGGACCACTGTGGGGTCTTAGCTTGGGCATCAGCGCCCGAGGGGGACGGCAGGTACTTCCAGCCCTGGATGTGGCTCCAGCGTGTCCCCCTAGGAGAGGGTGGCCTCGATGGCAGAGCTGTGCCACAGTGCCCTCCTGGGGCCTAGCCCTCAGCCTCCTGGTGGGGTGGGCTGGGCGTCCTGCCATCGCTCGGCCTCCAGCAGGCCAGACCGCAGCCCCAGAGTGCAGCAGAGTCCTCGTGGCTGTGCTCTCTGCCTCCACCCTGTGGCCAGCCTGCATCCCTGCCTTCTAGAAGGCTGGGGAGAGATGGATTTAGTGAAACAGAGATCTGTTACTTGAACAAAACTGGCTGAGGCTGTTGTCTGTGATTCCTCATCCGGCTCCGTGGCCTGCCTTGTGCCCCGCCAGGGCCCAGGGGTGCTGGGCCTCTCGGGCCGTGCCGCGCAGGCTGGAGACGAGCCTTAGGCGGCCTCCAGCTGGGTGCACCTGTCCCTGGTGTGCCGTGGGAAACCCCAGCTGGGGACGTCCTCAGAGCCAGCCCTTCCAGCTTCGCCAGCACCCGCCACAGGCTGTCCCCACGTCCTGACTGCCTGGGCTCAGGCGAGGGCTGGACTCTGACTCAGGTTGAGAGCTGGGGGCTGCTGGCCGCCGGGCTCAGCCCTTCCTGGCACTCGGCCACAGAGGAGGCTCCAGAAGCCGGGGTGCCCTGAGTGGGAAGAAGGGGTACCCAGGTTGCCGGGTCCCCAGGTGCCCCCCGACTGCAGCGGCTCTACGTCGGCATGGGTCTGCTGGGTCTGCCTGGGCTGGGCATGGGCCGGACACAGCTGTGCTTTGGGGATGGATGGACAAGCTCCCTATGGGCCTCCAGTGCAGTGGGGACAGCCGAAGGGCTCCAGGGGCAGGTGTGCAGTGAGGAAAGGGCGGGATGGGGCCACGCCTGCAGGGGCATCCCTGGGCCTGAGTGACAGGAGGCAGCACTGTGCCAGGTGAAGGGCAGAGCCCCGAGGATCCCTTGTGGGCTGCAGGGCAGGGCGTGGCTCTTTGCAGAGGAGCCCTGAGGCGCGGCCCGAGGGGCCCGACGTGGCTGTGCCTGCCCTGAGATGGCAGGGTGGGTGGTGCGGAGACAGAAGAGGACAGCTGTGGGGGTCTAGGGGGACAGTGGGCGACACTTGCCATTGGATCCCAGTGGGGGAGTGTGGAAATGCCCAGAATGAGGGCCCTCCTAGGGTTTGTGTGGAGCAGCCAGGTATAGTGCAGGGTTGGGATATGCGGAATTTGGCTCTGGTTGCACCGTCTGCCTGGCTGCGGGGCCCCAGGGGGAGCTGGGGGCTCTGCGGGAGGGGCGCTGGAGCTGCCTCCAGGCGGCTGGGTGTCGGAGGCGGCTGTTCATGGGGGGCAGAGCTCTGGCTGGACGTTCCACTTGCCAGGCCGGGACGGGGAGTCCGGGCAGGCCGCAGCAGCAGGGGTGGTGTTCGCGGAAGGGCCTGCCAGAGCGGGGAGGGTGGGGGAGGGGGAGGAGACAGCAGGGGAAGGGGGGCCAGGAGAGGCTGTGCCTCGTCCTTCCCTCGGGGGCAGCTGCGAAGGATGGCTGCGGTGCGAGGCCGAGGGCGCAGGTGGGCCAGGCAGTGGCCAGGGTGCAGGCGTCAAGCCCCAGGATGGCAGGGGAAGGACTGTCCCCTGGGCGAGGGCACAGCCTGGGGGCCCGGAGCAGGGGAGGCATCCACACCTGGGCAGCTAAGGTGCTGAGGGGCAGCCATGTGTGGGGCCGCGTGTTTGGAGTTTTTCTGCCATGAGTGTAGAGCGCAGGGAGGTATTAGGGTCTGTGCACCTCTGTCCCACAGGAGGCTTGGGGACCACATCTGCAGGCCCCGCTCTTGGCACGGAGGCTGACCAAAGCCTGTGGTGGTGCCTGGCCGGCTGTGACCCTCTGCGGCTGCACTGGGCCTGCCGTGGGCAGCTTCCTTGGCCCCGAAGCCCACACTGAGCCTGGCCCCGTCCTGGGCAGCCCGGAACCAGAGCACGCTGCAGCCCCCATAGCTCCGCACCGTTGTTCTCAGCTCCGCCTGCCAGCTGTCCCTGTGAATGCTGCGTGCTAGGCTGGGCCCTGCCAGGTGTGCGTACTGCCCCTGAGCAGACAGCAGCCCCGCCTCTCCCAGCCTCCCCTCTGCTTTTCCCTGTAGCCTGCCCACCCCCATGGGGCAGCCTGCCTGGAGGAGGCACCCTCCAAGGGCCTTACAGCTAGCCGAGGCCCCTGGTGTTTGGTGATTGCCACCACCCTGGGGATACTGGGTTACACTGGGGTAGGACCCAGTAACAACCACAGGGTGCCCAGCAGCTGTGTGGTGGGCACCAGGGCTTTGCCAGGGTGTGTGCCCACCTTTAGAGGTGGGGGGAGGTGGTCTCACAGTGACAGTGCGTGTCACTGGCCGTGACTGCGGGCCCAGCTCCTATCACAGGTCCGTGCTGGGGCCTGTGGGGCGCGGGGCCTGTGGCTGTCCCCTGCCAGGCTGTGGGCTGGGTCAGAGGCCTTGCCCACAGCCTGCATCACAGGAGCGGGTGCTCCAAGGGCTCTGGAAGCCTCCTGGGGGCCCCAGCTGGGGAGGGACACAGGGCCAAGGGGGCCCCTAGGCCACGTGGTGAGAAGAACAGGGCCCTCGGAAGCCTCTCCTCTGACCCCTGGGTCACGGTCACCGGAGGTTCTCGATGGCCTGTGGGCTGCCCTGGTGTGGCAGCCACGCAGTTCAGGCTGGGGGTGCGTCTGGCAGCTGGCCATGTGATCTCTCTGCTGGGGCGCCCCCAGCTTGTGTCCCGTACAGTCCTGGTTCCCTCTCCTGTGCCCCCTGCCACCCCCAGGCCTCTGCCACACCGGGTGTCCCTGGAGCCTGCTCTGCCCTGGGCCTGGTGGCCGTCTGTGGGTGCTGCCCGGTCCCAGCCAGCACCGGTCACTGCTCACAGCTACTGAGGCGGACGCCGGTTCCACCATGGCCTCACAGTTGAGGCTGGACAGGCACAGGAGCTGGATGACCACCCAAGGTGGCCCAGGCACCTGTGCCTCCCAGAGTCCCCTCTGTGCCCTGCTAGGGGTCAGCACCACCCCCCCCGCACAGAGCTGTCACGAGCCCCTAAACCGTACCACCCCAGCTCGTTTTCCTGGGGGAAGGCCTAGGCAACAGCCACACCTGTCCCCTCTTCCTCCCATCCCCTCCCCCAGCCCCCTGCAGGCTGAGTCTCTGGAGACACTGACGGAGCAGACTGTACCCCTGTTCCAGGCCCTTCTGCACCCTGGTGTCCTGTTCCTGGTGGGCTGGGGGCTGTTGCGTGGGGAGGGGCTGCCAGGCCTGGGGCCAAGAGTGGGAGGCTTTTTTGTCACTGGCCGGGGCCTGGGCCTGCCACCTGCTCCCCTGGGTCAAGGAAGTCGAGCCCAGAGGAGTGTCAAGTGCTCCCTTCCCAACACCCCTGGCTCGGGCGGGGGTCCAGGCCCTGCTGGGTGGTGGCGGGGCTGAGGGTACCTTGCAGGGCTCTCCAGCAGGCAGGCTGGGAGCGGAGCTCTGGGGTCCCTGCCAGACACCGAGACAGCTGACAGTGCTCTGCAGGCTCCCTGCCGCTGCGTGGATGGGGGGGCCGTGCGTGCCGCCCGCGGGTGGATGGGGCCCGTGTGTGGTGCCCGCGGGTGGATGGGCCCACGGGTGGATGGGGGTCCTGTGCGTGCTGCCCGCGGGTGGATGGGCCCACGGGTGGATGGGGGGCCTGTGCGTGCTGCCCGCGGGTGGATGGGCCCACGGGTGGATGGGGGGCCTGTGCGTGCTGCCCGCGGGTGGATGGGCCCATGTGTGGTGCCCGCGGGTGGATGGGGGGTCCTGTGCGTGCCGCCCGCGGGTGGATGGGGGGGGCCTGTGCGTGCCGCCCGCGGGTGGATGGGGGGTCCTGTGCGTGCCGCCCGCGGGTGGATGGGGGTCCTGTGCGTGCCGCCTGTGGGTGGATGGGGGGTCCTGTACATGCCGCCCGCGGGTGGATGGGGCACCTGCAGAGCCGGCTAGTCCGGGAGACCTGGCTGGCCCGCCCCCTGGTGGCCACAAGCGGCACAACCTACAGGCAGGCAGCGGGGTGCCGCCTCCCCCAGTTCCCTGCATAAAGCCCACCTAGCGCCCCATGAAACCACAGGACTGCGGCGCCTCCATCTGGATGTGGTCCTCCTCGTGAGGCCCACCGAGATGCCTTTATTCGCTTTATCATCGCTCAAGGTCTCTGACGAACCCTTGCTGTCACCCGGGGGAACCCGGCCCCACCCGACACAAGCATGGCCTTCTTGCCTTCCTCTGCACCCCTTCCCTTTTGGGGTCTGCGGAGCCCCTCAGCGGGCAGACAGCAGAGATGGGCACGCAGAGGAAGTAACCTCCAGACCCGGCTCCCGGTGGGCCACCCCTGCCCCAAGCCCACAGTTCCCAGCCCCTTCTCTGCCCAGGGGCTCCCACTGCCCCCTCCACGCATGGCCACTGAGCTGAGTGCATGGCCAGAGTCCCCGCCTCACCCCTGCCCGCGACCCCAGAGAGCCCCCAGTTGTGCACCCCACGGCAGGACTGGCCTCAGTCTCTGCATCCCCCAGCCCTGCAGCCTAGACAGGGGGTGCCCCAGGACCAGCTGGGCTTGGTGGGGAGAATTTGCCAGGCTGGGGTCAAGGGACACACACATTGTGGGGCAGCCCCTCTTCGTGTCCCCTGTCCCGGCGAGGACAGACGGCCCTGTCCGGGTCTGGAGCCCTGAGGCCCTACTCCTGCCCCGGCCTCGGAATGCCTGTCCCAGGGCCGACACCCTCTGCCCAGCCCATAACTGTCAGCCCCCACAGGGCGCAGCTGCCCTGCCGATGTGCCCTAGCCCCCTGGGGGTCTCCAGCCTGTGGTGAGCTCCAGGAGGGGGTCCTGAGCCAGGGCCCGGGACTCTGCATCCTTGCCAAGCTCTGGCACCGTGTTCAGGGCCCCTGCCTGCAGGGGGCCGGCTGCTGCCTTGACTGGTCAGTACCTGTCCCTGCCGTCCTGTGCTACGTGCCTGGCGGGCTGGCCAGTCCCTGGGGAGGCCTGGGCCCGGGCCAGTCTGGCAAGGGGTTGGGGCGAGGGACAGGCTCCAAGGCTACGGTCCATGCCTGGGGCCTGCCCAGCCCCTTCAAAGGGGTGGGAGTGGGGGTGGCAGAGTGGAGGCTCTTTACGGTTTTCCTGCCGGGAGAGGAACCTGGCTGAGGGAGCCATTGTCCCCACACAATGGGCTCGGCTGGGACTGTGAGGGCAGGAGCACCAGGCTGGTGGGACCCAACCTTGGTCTCAACCCTGACGCTGACCCCGACCTTGACCCTGATCCGGCACTGATACTCGTCCTGCAGTGCTCTCTGTTACGGCCACCCCAGCCGACCCTGCCAGGGAGGAGCCACAGCCGGCATTGGAGGGAGGGGGCTGTCCTAGGGCAGCTCCAGTGGGCCTTGGTAGAGGAAGTGGCCTGCGGCCCAGGCCAGCTCGCAGGCCGGAGAGCCCAAGCAGAGGGTCGGGGGGAAATACCATCCACTACCGGGAGCAGACTGCTGGAGGACACGCACCCACTCGCGGCAAAGCCGAGACCAGGGGCCAGCCCTGCTGGTTAGCTGGAAGCCCAGGAGGCCATGGCAGACAGAGGCCTGGTCATGCCTGGGTGGTGAAGGCAATGCCCGCCCTGCCAGATGATGTGGGAAATGCCTGCTCCCCACCCACGGCGCCTCCTTGCCCTGGTGGCTGAGGGGCCTTTGCACCAGCCCAACTGAGTAATTGCTTCTCTTCATGTGAATAACAATGTCATCTGCCAGGTGCTCACCTCAGCGAGGCCTGGCTGCCTGGCCTGTCGCAGGCGGATGGCCACCCCCAGCCTCAAGAGCGTGGAGCTGAGCTGCCTGCTGCAGGGACGTCCCTGCCGTGGGAGGGCATGGGTCAGACTCCAGCACCGCCGCAGTGTCTGGCAGGGCCTGACTGCAGGTGGCTGCAGGTCCTGGCAGATGGAGGTGGGTGCTGTGGGCCAAGGTCGAGCCAGGGTCAGCACCAGGGTGCAGCCTGCCTAGCCAGGGTGGGCACACATGCGCACACACACAGAGACACAGGCACACGTTCACGTCAACGGTAGGGACAGTGGGGAAAAGCAAGGTTTCTGTCTGTGTGCCCCTGCCCGGCATTCCTGGACTCCAGGCTGGGAGGATGGGGAGTGGGCTGCCGTCCCCCAACATCGCCCTCAGGCCTCACTGCCTCCCAGTTCCCCTCCCTCGAGATCCTTTACCAGAACATTCCCTCCAGCCACGCACAGGACTCCAGAAAGCACATGTTTCTCATTCATCCATTCGTGAATTCATTCAGTGAACAAGCGTTGAGTTGACACAGCCTCATAACAAAGCATTTGCTCTGAGGCTGGTGAGGACGTTTTGTGGGGGAGACACACTCTGAGCCACACCCGTGTGCACGCACGCCTGCGCGTGCAGGGACCCGTGGACACGGGCCTGTGTGGAGAAATCAAGCAGGCGGGCCGGCTGCAGCGGACGGCGCAGGAGGAGCAGAGCCCTGCTGGCCGCGGACGGGCAGGCACCGGGGCGAGGCCGGAGCGGAGCCCATGCCCAGTGCCTGTTTCTCTGTTTCTGAACGCTCCCGCTGGCCGCTGGGGCAAAAGCGAAGAGGGCTCAGAGGCGGGCGTACGCTGGTGGGGCGGGGAGGAGGGGGCAGGGCTGGCTCCTGGGGAGGGTCTGAGCAGGGGCCGGGTGGTTGTGGTTAGGGGATGGGGGGTGTGGGGGAGCGGGCTCAGGTGGGGCCGAGTTCAGGGCCTGTACGATGGGGGGTGCGGATCTGGGGCTCAGCATCCTGATGTAGCCTTCAAGACCTGTGGGTGGTCCCTTGGGCTGGCCTGCCCTGCCTGGCCCTGGGCAGGCTCCTGTTCAGAGACAAAATTTTCTAGCCACCCACACGGACCCCACCTGGGAGTTCTGGGGAGATGTGTGGTGGTCACATGGCCCCGGCCTCTGGGCACACAGCATGCCTGTACACACACACGCACAGGGGTGCACAGGGGTGCGCCGATGCGGCTCCACTCTTGGTAGGCTCTGCAAGCTGGGGGCAGCCTTGGCCCTGGCCATCGGGCAGTGCTGCCAGACACCTGGGCCAGGGGCTGGGTGGGGAGCCTGAGCCTCTGGCAGGTTCCGCAGGTGCTTGGGGGGGTGCGGCTCAGCGTTGAGGGGAGGGTGTGCCCAAAACCTGCATCAGCCCCGTGGAAGGGGTCATTGAGGGAGGGCAGGCCCCTGAGATGTTCGGATCCTTTGCCACCTGGATTTGGGGGTGCCCTGCACGGCCAGACCTAGGGGAACCTCCCCAACTCCCATTCTCATCCTTGTCCACGGGGGCCCCAGGGGAGTTGGGTGAGGGTGTGCTGGGGTGGGGTGGAGGGTGGGCTTTGCCAGGGGAGCACACTCTGGGTTCCTGCTGAGAGTCAGTGATGCCCGGAGACATGCTCCGTGGGGTGTGGCACCCATGAGGGGGAGGGCTGCGGTGGAAGGGGTGTAGGGGTCAAGCTGGGAAGGCTTCCCAGAGGAGGAAGGGTCCACACTGGGCCCCAAAGGAGAAGCTGGCCAGGCTGACAGAAGGTCCTAGGTGACAGAGGGCGTGTGAGGGCAGGGCCGATGCAGCGAGGGGTGGGTGTGAGGGGTGCAGTGGGGGAGGGCAGAGCAGAGGTCGGCAAGAACCCACAGCAGGAGGCGGTGAGGGCCTGAGTGTGGGAGCGGTCGGGTCCCCAGAGGTTAGGGTGTCATGCTCATCACAGAGTGGGGGATGGGAAACAGGCATGTGGCCACGCAGCCCAGGCCAGAGTGGGAGCTCGGCTGAGCACCTCAAGTGTGCTGCTGAGGACTGGGCTCCGAGCGGCCCCGCAGCCAGGCACGGGCTGGTGGGCAGGCGGGCACGGGGTGTCCCCATGCTGGGCTCCGGATGAGTCACTGCTGACCCGGCGTCCAGGCGCCGAGGGGACCCTGGCTGCAGGAAGCGGCGCGGGCTGATAAAGGGTGGGAGTGGGAAGCCGCCGGGCCTCCGCTTCCTGCAGTGGGGCAGGGCGCGGCGGGCATCTGCTCATGCAGGCCCTGTGTCCTCAGCCTGGGCTGGGTGGCTCACGAAACAACGCAAACGTGACCTGTGACCTGCCTGGCCGAGCCTGCCGAGGGCGTGGCGGAAGACACCCCAGTGGGGTGTGAGGCGTCCCAGGTGGCTGCCTGCAGGAAGGACAGCTCTGGCGTGCAGTGGAGAGGGTGGTCCCAGCAGGCAGGAGGAGGGCGTGGCAGGCCTGTGTCCACCTGACCAAGTTGCAGAGGGGGTCGGGGGTGCCCAAGGGACGGGGATGCGCGTGGCATGAGAGGGCAGGCTGAGGCTGGCTCCTGGGGTGACGGGACTCCTGCTCGTGGCTCATGGGGTGGGCAGTGGGGCTGAGAGGCACCGAGCCCCCGTGGCTGCAGCCCTCCGAACCCCAGCTCTCTGTTGTGCCGTGGCCACAAGCCCCGGCCACCGCAGTGTGATCGTGCTCACCCCGACCACTGCCAGAGTGGTCCTGTCTCGCCAGGGTCGCCCCAGCACCATCTACCCGTACCACCCTACTGCAGTCACCCGCACCTGACCCGACACCTGGGGTCTTTGGCAAAGAGTCACCACAGGGGTGTTCTCACTGCCAGGCTGTCGCCACCACAGCCTCGAGCAGTGCTGGGAGTGGGGTGCACAGGACAGCTGAGACTGCTACATTGGAGCCTCCGGCCCCGCTGTCCCCACCTGTGCTCCCTGGACTCCTTGCCCCGAACACCTGGCTCTCCCCTGACTCTGGCTGCACCCTGCTCCTTCCACCTTCCCTCCATCCCCTCCTCCCCTGGCAAACTCAACGCAAGGGTCACGTCCTCCAAAAAGCCCTCCGTGCCCCCTCCACCCCCACAGCTGGGTCAGAGCCCTCTGGGGGGCCCCTGCAGCCCGCAAGTGTCCCCTATCGTGACTGCACACCTGTGTCAACTCTGTCCTGGGGGAGGCTCCCAGCAGGCCAGGGGCTGCTGGCTGGTAGAGATGGCACCAGGAAGAGCTGTGGCCTGGATGTCTGCCTGGGGCCTGCCAAGATGGAAAGTGGGCCTGGGCCACCTCATCCTGCCCAGAAGACAGGGTCTGCCTCAGTTTCCCCAAACCTCTGGGCTCCTGCCAGAAAATGCTGGGACAATACCCGCAGCACCCCCTCCGCCCCCTTGGCCCTAATGACAGCTCTGTGCCTGCCTCATCCACAAAAACTCCCCAAATTAGGGAGGGAACCTGGTGCCCCTGGGCCCTCCAGAGCCAGCACAGAGCTGGGCCCAGGAGAGTCCGACTTCACGTGGAGCTGGCTCCCAGGTGCCCCTCCGCACACCCAGGGAGGCCCAGGGCCTCGGGAGGGGAGGAGTCCCAAGGAGAGTCTTCCAGAAATACGGCCCTGGAGGCGGGAGGCCTCAGGACAGTCCTGCAGAGTCCGGGGGGCAGAAGGAACGCGGCCTCTGCCCCCGGTGGCCCAGAAGGGCGGGGGCTGGGAACCGGCGGTGGAGACGGGGTCTGACCGGGGCAGACCCTCCCCCAGGCCGCGGCTCTCGCGGAACACTCGGCGGCCGCGGACCCTGGCAGAAACCCGAGATCCCCCCGGGCCGCCATTCCACCCGAGACGATGCGGAGAAAGCTCAGCCGAGGTCGCACGCTCCCAGCACCGCGACGTCTGCGGCCCTGCGCAGACAGCAAAGCCGCAGACAGCCCTCCGCAGCGCGGGGCGCGGCCTCGCTCGCGCGGGCACCCGGCGGGCGGGGCGGGGCCGCGGGGCGGGGCCAGCTCGCGAGGGCGGGGCCGACTCCCGGTGCGCTCCCAGGATTGGTCCCTGAGCGCTCGACTCGCGCGCGCCGCCTCCCCATTGGCCCGCAGCCTGCCGGGCGGGACACCGCCCCCAGAGGCCGCGGCGGAACCGCCCGCGCGCGCCCGCGGTCCCGAGCTCCCGCCCCGCCGGCGGGGGTGGGACGCGCAGAGCCGGGGGTCCGCCCCCGCGCGGGGCTCGGCGGAGCGGGTCTTATCGGCGCGGGCAGCTGGCGGCCTGTGCCTGCGCGAGCTCCCGGCCCAATTCAATGGCCATTGTCCGCCGGTCCCTTTGTTCGGGGTGGCCGCTTCCTGCAGGCCGGGCTGGGGCGGCGGGCAGGAAACCCCCCCAGCTGGGCCCAGACGCGGAGGCCGGCCCAGCCTGGGGCCGGAGGCGACACGGCCCTGCCCCGGGGGCTCCCTGGGCGGGGGCTCGGTCTGCGGGGCTGTCCGTGAGGCCCCGCCCTAGGAAGCCACGGTGGGGGCTGGGCCCCGGAGCGGGTGCGCGCTGGGGGAGGGGCCGAGCAGGGGGCGGAAGACCCTCAGACGGGGCCCGCCCAGGTCTGCGGTCATCCTCCGCTCCCCGGCCGGGTGACAGGTGGGACTCAGGTTTCAGGGGATGGAAACCAACGCCCACTGCCTCAGGAGCCCACTCGGGGTTCAGCTGGGGAGAGGGGCCATGGCGTGGGGGGAGCCTCCCTGGGCTCTGGGGGCGCCGTCCCTGTCCCTCTGCTCCCAGGCTGCCCCCACTCACTAGGCCCCACGGGCCAACACAGCCGGCACCTGATTGCCGGGCTTGGGCTGTGACACCACAGTGGGAGCAGGGTGTGTGGGAGCTGGCAGGAGGGCGTTGGTGTCGGTGCCACAGCCCACCAGTCCTCCCCATGGCACCCAAGACCACCAGCCCGTCCAGGCAGGATGGTCACAGCCTTTGCTCACTTTCCCACCTTGTGCTGGGGGCTCCAGCCCTGCCCTCTCCCCAGGGCCCCGAGGTCTCTTGCAGTTCCTCTCTGTGCAGCACCCCCTTGACTCAGTCCAAGTCTATCAGAAAACAGAGACCACCATGGCGTTTCAAATAGCATCTGGTGACAAAGGACGTGGAGAGGCCGGAGGAGCGTGGAGAACAGTCAGGCAGCCCAGAAACGGAGGTCCTGCTCCTGGGATGCCGAGACTGCTGTGTCCCTCAAGGCTGGGCTGGTGGACAAGCCCTCTTGCTGATGTCACTGCCACCATCACCAGTGCCACCACGTCGTCCCTGCTGCCGCCACCACCATCAACAGAGGCTGCCAGAGCTGGGCGGAAGTGGCCTCTGCCTTCTCCTGCCCAGACTTCCAAGGGCAGAGCTCAGGAGGAAGCCGTCCAGCAGGGGGGTCTGGGAAATGGGGGTGGTGGACTCCCCGGGGGGCGGAGAGAGGGACCCACGACACACGAGTTCAGCAGCCACCCCCATTCCTCCCTACAGGCCCGGGGGGTCTGGGAAATGGGGGTGGTGGACTCCCCGGGGGGCGGAGAGAGGGACCCACGACACACGAGTTCAGCAGCCACCCCCATTCCTCCCTACAGGCCCGGGGCGTCTGGGAAATGGGGGTGGTGGACTCCCCGGGGGGCGGAGAGAGGGACCCACGACACACGAGTTCAGCAGCCACCCCCATTCCTCCCTACAGGCCCGGGGGGTCTGGGAAATGGGGGTGGTGGACTCCCCGGGGGGCGGAGAGAGGGACCCACGACACACGAGTTCAGCAGCCACCCCCATTCCTCCCTACAGGCCCGGGGGGTCTGGGAAATGGGGGTGGTGGACTCCCCGGGGGGCGGAGAGAGGGACCCTCGACACACGAGTTCAGCAGCCACCCCCATTCCTCCCTACAGGCCCGGGGGGTCTGGGAAATGGGGGTGGTGGACTCCCCGGGGGGCGGAGAGAGGGACCCACGACACACGAGTTCAGCAGCCACCCCCATTCCTCCCTACAGGCCCGGGGCGTCTGAGGGCAAGCTGGTGGCCACCCAGCCCAGCTGCCTGTCCCTTCGCAAGTCTTGCCTGTCTCGGAGCCTCCTTGGGCATAATGTGGGGGGTCACTTGGGTGAAAGGAGGTGTCGCCTGGAGAGCGCCTGGCACAGTGCCAGGACGGCGGTGCGTGTTTATGGGGGACCATGGGCAGCTGTGCCCTGCTGGTGCCTGCAACCTGGTCACGGGAGAGGGAAGCCCTTGGCACGAGGAGCCAGAGGTCACAAGGTCCAGGAGAAGGCAGTGGGACCTGAACTGGAACCTCCCACCTGCGCCTCTGCTGCCGCCGTCCTGGAACCCTTGGGCTGCCGTCCCCACGGCCCCGTGGTGCCCCAGCCCCCAGCACCCATGCCTGGCTCCTCAGGGCAAGGCCGCACCGACCACGCTGACCCTAGACCCTCCGTCCCCCACGGCTCTGCAGTGTCAGCACTTGGTCCCCCTCTCTCCTCCGGAAGCCGCTGAAGCCTGGGAGGGGGTCCCAGGACAGCAGTGGACCCTCAGACCCTGGCCCGCCCCGGGTCTGGGTGGGGGGGCTCTGGGGCACCCAGGGGGCCTGTCCTGGTGGGAGGCCCCTGCGTGGTGTGAATCACCCCTTCAGGCGCAGGCACAAATGCAGGAAACTGCCATTCTATTAAACTCTATTTTCCCTCACACAGGGGAAAGTCTGTCACACGAAGGCCATTGTTCCATGGGCCAGTGCCTTCCGGGTGGGCTCGCTCGAAACTGGGGCTGGGGCTCGTGTGCGCTGGGGCTCTGGGCTGAGCTGTTTCCCTTCGAGACCCAGGGGCGCCTAGAGGTCGGGAACGTGGGGTCCCGGTCCAGCCCAAGCCCTGGGTGACACCAGCACTTCCACAAGGCGCATGCCTGGCAGGAGCCTGGGTTGGGGGCCCATGGGAGGCAGGGGGTAGGCCGGCCAGAGTGGGGTCACGAGGGTTCACGTGCCACCCCCACACGGGGCCGGGCCCACTGGGAGGGCAGGGGTGTCCTCCTGAGCCCTGTCCCCAGGAAGGCTGCCTCCTCCCCCTGCAGCCCTAGAGACCTGGCCAGGGCCCCCCCCACCAGCCCCTGCCCCTCCCAGGCAGACCCCAGCCCCACGCTCAGCTTGGCTCTGGGCCTGCAGGGCTCCTCTGTCCTGGGGAGTCCCTGCCAGGGCAGGGGGCTGGGCCTACGCGGGCCAGGGCAGCGCCCCAGGGTTCATATCGAATCCCCTGGGGTAAGTGGGGTAGGGGCAGCTGTGTCCCCTCCCCTTAGTCACTGCCCCGTAAACAGGGAATCTGCATGGATGGGCTGCCACTAGGACCAGGTGCCCCTCCCCACGTCCTCGAGGCCAGGCAGGGGTGGGCAGCCAAGGAGACACAGCCGAGGTTGGGGGAGGAAGCGCCTCCCCTTGCCCTGAGCACTCTGCACTCCAGGCAGAGTCTGGGCGTCAGGGTCACCTGCGTCTTCTACCTTTGGCCAGACTCCTCCACCCAGGCCAGAGCCACTTCTCGTCTGAGCTCTGTCTCCAAGCCTTTGGCCTGGCATTGGCGGCCCCAGATCCTGGCCCTGCTCTCTGGCTGGCCGGCCACCGCCCTCCCGCCCACCACGGTCCGGTGTGGGGCGGTTGCTGGCCTGGGCAGCGGCCCTGCAGCCTCCCCGCGGCACCTACCACCGGGCCTCACCTGCCCTCGGCCACCCCAGCTTGCCCAGCCCACACTGGGGACTCTCCCTGAGTCGGGCCTGCCTGGGTGCTGCAGGGGTCCTGGGCCCTCAGGGGGCACACCCAGAATGCACGCGCAGTGACACAGAGACCCACACGCGTGTTCTCACATGTGCACCCCCCCCGCCCCCGCTGTCTTCACTTTACCCTGAAATGACAGGAACAGAACAGACCAACAGAGGAGACAAGGCCCGGTGAGAAGGGTACACAGGCTTAGAACATGGCAGGTGGTCCTGGCACCGCCGGGCACTCCGGCTCCTGGAGACTTGGCGGGCCAGACGGCCGCGGCCGTGTGTGGCCTCCTCCCACCTCTGGGGCCCGCTGGGGAGATCAGTCTCCGGGAGGGGCGCAAAGAGCCCGCTTGTGCCGGGCAGACCAGACGGGGCCTCGCGGGACGGCTCGGGCAGAGCAGCAGCTCAGAGAAGACCCTCACGGGCCCTGCACGCCCCGAGCACGTGTGGTGCCCTAGGAGGGGGTCTGAGCGACGTCCCAGGGAGGGACCCTCCCAGAACACACCGTGGGAACGAGGGACAGCAGCCACGCTGTCACATGTCTGGCCAGTGTTTCACAGAGAACAGGGAGACGGCGGACCGGGAGCCCTTGAACTACACTGAACATGTGGGACTCAGCTGGGGGCTCTCAGGGGGCCAAAGGGACAGGTGAAGGGGATGCACCGGGGGTCCCAGGCCTCCCGTGCTGCCTGCCAGACCCCGCGAGTCTGGGCCCTGCTGCTCCCGGGTTCTGCCTGGGGTACCCTCCAGCGTTCCTGGGAGCCTCCCCTGCCGCCGTCTTCAGCCCACGGAGGCGTCAGGGGCAGCAGTGCAGCCCCCCCACCCCCACACGCAGAGGACGACTCCCGCCCAGCCCCCCACGCCAGTTCACACCGTGGGCATCTGACCATGCTGCCCACCCTTCACGTGCACAGCCAGTGGCGACACACACGTTTTTCCTGTTTTTTTTTTTCTGTTTGGAGACAGGGTCTTGCTCTGTCACCCAGGCTAAAGTGCAGTGGTGTCATCGTAGCTCACTGCAGCCTCCGACTCCTGGGCTCAAGCATCCTCCTGCCTCAGCCTCCCGAGAAGCTGGGACTGCAGTTGCCACCATGCCCGGCTGCAATTTTTTTTATTGTAGTAAAATACACATAATGGAAAATTTACCATCTTAACCATTTCAAAACATTTTTTAAATTAAAAGAGTGATACGTGCCACGGTAAACTGCAAACAGTACTTAACGGAACATCTCCTTAGCCAGAGTCAGCCGCTGTTAACAGGTGTGTGTGTGTGTTTATTGTGTTACAACACGCAAGACCTGTACATCTGGCCACCTGTGAGGCCAGTGGCATTAAACACAGCGATGCTGCTGTGCAGCCCTGACACCGTCCCGTCCAGAACTCCCTTCGTCTTGCGAGACTGGAACTGTGTCCCCCGTGTGCGACACGGAGCACAGGCAAACAGCCGCTTGCTCACCTGTTGGCCAGCACCGCGGCCCAGGCCCGACTCCAGGGACGAGAGCTGCCCCTCTGGAAGGGTGCTTAGCGGACGAAGGCGGAGGGGCTCGCGGCCCGCGCCTCTTACCCGGGTCTCTGTGTCCCTTGAGGGAAACAGTCCCTGCCTGTTGCACACGCGAGGCCACGTCTGACAGTCAGTGTCACCTGTAGCCAGACGCGCTCTCGCACCCAGACCTTGGGCGCGCCTGTGCACGCACCGAGCCTCCCCGCCCGTGTTCAGGCCGGGGCCGGCGAGTCCGACACGGCCTCTTGGGTTTCTCCGGGCCGCAGCCCTCCGTCCGGGGTCCTCAGTAAGACTGCTGACTTCAGTTCTCCAAAGCTTGGCTTTTTTCCTGAGTCGACACCTGTTAAACGCTAACTCCCGCTTTCCCGCTCCGGCCGGCACCCACCTACTTTCTGCGAATCCGACAGCTCTCGGGACCTCCGGCAGGTGGGATGGTAAAGCCCGTGTCCCTGTGTCTGGCTCCTGCCGCTCAGCACAGCGTCCTCAAGGTCCACCCACGTGCCGGGACTGCCCTCGTCACGCCGCGCCGCACGGCCCTGAGCGGACACGCCGCGTCCGCTCTCTCTCTCACGCCTCTGTCCACGGACACCGCGGTCTTCCACACACAAGTCTTAATTTTTCATAAAGTCAGCTTTGTCTACTCTTCCTTCTGCTGCCTGGGCCTTTGGCGTCACATCAAAACAATCACTGCCAGGTCGAGCGTCACCACGCTTTCCTCCCGTGTTTTTCCGAAGCGTTTTATGGGTTTAGCTCTTACGTTTAGACTTTTCATCCACTGTGAGTTAATCCCGGTTTCTGGTGTTTGGTGAGGATCCAGCTTCCCTCTTTTGCACGTGGACATCCCGTTTTGCTAGGGACGCCTCACATGTGTGTTCAAACAGCCCCCAGCCCCCACCCCCTCCACGGAGAGAACCACACGCCCCGCCCCGGCTGCCCCGGCCAGAAACCCTGGGCAGCAGCCTGCGCTCTGCCGTTCCCGCGTACTTGGCGTGTGTTGGGTCTGCCGCGGAGAAACATTCGGGGTCAGGCCCGGGCTCACGGGCCTCATGGCAGAGAGAGTGTGCAGACCAGACCGTCCCTGAGGGTTTCTGCCACGCGCAGCGTCCAGAGCCACAGGAGTGACAGCGACACGCCTCCGCCACCCCTCCTGGCCGGCTCCCTGCTCCCACGCCTCCTCCCTGCACTCTGTTCTCTTTTTAAAAACTGTTTATTCTGCAAATGTCTTGAAACATACACAAAAGTAGACAGAAGAGTACAGAACTTCCACGGGCCCTTCACTGAGCCTCAGCGGTCTTCAACTCGGGGCTGGCTCTTTTCCCTCCCCAAACACGATTATTTTGAAATCAACTCCAGACATCACTTCCTATTTCACCTGCTCCGCATTTGCTCAAGCATCCACAAGGAAAGATGTGGACAATTTGAGAACGCAACCGAGAACACATGCTGTTCTCCAGTGCAAACGGAACGTTCTCCACATGGACACATATTTGCAGCCCCAGACAGGCCTCAGAATGGCTTGGGAAGTGGAAGAAAGCAGCCCCTGGGGGCAGAGGGAAGACGGGGTGATGCCTGCCAACTGCTGGGGGACAGTGACTTCCAGCCCAGAATTCCATACCCGGCCCAGCTATCATTCACGTGTGTGGGTGTAATAAAGACATTCTTAGATGTAGGTGTTCAAGATGTATTTTCCACGCACCCTGTCTCAAGAAGCTGCTGCAGGATGTGCTCCCTTAAAATGAGAGTGTAAACCAAGACAGAGAAGCCCCACGTCTACCTCGGGAGTGAGGGGAAAGGGTCCTCAGGGGCTGTGAAGGGGCCGTCTGAAGGGCAGAGTCGCTGTCCAGACCGGACAGTAACCCAGCGCAGCCCGGGCTATGTCTGCTTTGACCCGTGCCTGGCACACGGGAGGACTGGGGCGGGGCCCCAGTGGGTTTAGAGGCAGAACTCCAGAGCAGCCCCCCAGCCCCACCAGATGCCCTAACTGCGTGCAGGCCCTGGGTCTTCCAGCTCTGCCCGGTTCCTGCCCACGGAGGCCCCAGCTGGGTCTGGGGAAGGCTGCAGGGGCTGAAGCCACCTAATCCCGAGACTGTTCAGTTTCCCTGCCCTGGCTAGTTGAGTTGGCCACGCGGTTCGGTAAGACAAAAAGGAACATAGCTCGGGGACATGTACAGGACCTAAAGGGCCCGAAAAGCCAGGGGGCACGAACGCAAGGCCTGGACACACTCACTCTGTGCGGGCGGGCCCCCAGGCAGCTTCCCGGGTCCCGGAAACATGCGATTTCATAACCTTTAACAAACACCGTTTATACACTGCTGTGCGTGTATCATTTCACATCTAACATGCAAACCCAGCGGCGCGCCTCCAAACCCGCACGGGGCACCCAGGGACGGGGAGTGTCTCTGGGCACACGCGGAGCTGTGGGGACAGTCTCTCCCAGCGGAAGTTCCAGTAGTTGATCTTATTATACTTGTTCTAATATTCGTAAGGCAAAATCAAGGCTAATAATAAAGATGCTAATTTTGGGGGAAGACACTAGAGGAACTTGCACCAAACACGAAGGTGCCCCAAAGCCCCACAATAAAACAGGGCGGTGCCGGCAGAGGAACCGGCAGGGAGCGCTGGAACAGAACAGAAGGCCGGAGCCGCCAGGTGGGAAGTCCCTGCTGCGGCAAGTGCTGGGTTTGCCGAGCTTGGCTTTGGCAGCCCCGGGGAACGGGGGCCGGGCCCAGCCCACCGGCCCCCACAAGGCGTCTGTTCGCGCCTCTGAACCTGTATGTGGCGGGGTCTCCATTGTCTCCACACTGCCAAACCCGAGGTGGCTTTCCAGAGGTCCCTGGTGGCTCAGGCCCCTGGGCCCCACAGCACCTTCCTGTTTCCTCTCTTGGAGCCCCTCCCAGGCTCCTCCTCCTCTCCCGCCCACTTCCATGGGGAGGGACCAAGGCCAGCGTGTGCACCCCCCACCCGGACAACCACCAAAGGTGGGACATCGTCTTTCTTCCTTCCTGGGTCCTTCAGGCCTCTGGAGAGTGTCGTGTCCTTAGAGAGGCTGCCCGGGCCCCCCTCTGCTGCCTGGGGTATTGTCCTGAGGCCTTCTGCTTGGGGTCGCTGGGCCTGCCCCTAAACCCCCAGTTCCTAGCGCCCTGCGCACAGCAGGGACTCGGTACAATGGCAGATTCCCCTGCCTGTTGTCCTCCCAACCCCGAGGGACGCCAGGCGCGCCCTGTCCTCAGGTCCACGTATAGGATGTGTGTGCGGACCGTGGCCTTGGCGTGAAGGGAAAGGGCATGTGGGGAGACAGGGCTGGGTGGCCACGGCCTGCACGGAATGTTCCTGAACAGCCTCACTGCTATTTTTCCTTTTTTTAAAAAAAGTGAACAGAGCTGGTGCACGCCTGGTCCCAGCTACTTGGGAGGCTGAGGTGGGAGGATAGCTTGATCCCAGGAGTTTGAGTCCAGCCTGGGCAACATAGTGAGACCCCGTCTCTGCAAAAAAAAATTTTTTTTAATTGAACTGAAATCCACATAACTTCAACCATTTGACAGTGAACACTTCAGTGGCATTTAGTATCTTCATAACACTGTGCAACCACCCTGGCTACCTAGTTCCAGAATATTTTCTTCACCCCCAAAAGAAAACCAGCATCCATTAAGCAATTGTTTTCATGCTCCTCTTCCCCAGCCCCTGGCAGCCCTTAACCTGCCTTCCGTCTCCATGGATTTACCTCATATGAACACTTCATATAAATGGCATCATATAATACGTGGCCTTTTACGTCCAGCTTCCGGGGAGGAATCTGACCGCCCTGGGACTGCCATACTTCCAGGAAGCCCAAGCCAGCATGCAGGGGGCCGGCCAGCCTCCACCGGCGGTTCCAGCCACCCAACTGAGGCACCAACACGGGGCGAAGAAGCATCTGGTCGGCCTGCCCTGCTTAGCCTTCAGATGACACCAGCCCCCGCCACCTGATGACAACTGCAGAGAGACCGCACTGCTGAGCTGCCTCGCTGAGCTGGAGCAACCCCGACTGGCAGAGACACTACCAAGTGGGTGCTGTAAGTCATTAAGTTTTGGAGTGTTTTGTTACACAGCTGTAGCTACAGACACGGGAGTCAATTTCAAGCCCCCTGAGCCATAGTTCAGAGAGCAGGTGCAGGCCGGGGCCCAGCTCCCCGAACCCACGGCTTTTCACCTGCTCCTGGGGAGGCAGTGGTGGCACTGGGGGGGTGGTCCTTAGGATCCATGCCCAAGGAAGAACTCCAGCTGCCTGGGGCCCCTCCACGGCCAGGGAGGGGCGTCAGCAGGGTGGGCGTGGGACATCTTGGAGGAGAGAGCCGCAGCTGCTCTGGGTGGAGCAGGGACAGGTCCGGAGACCGGGAGCAGCTGCTGCCACGTGGGGCAGGTGGGCAGCGCAGCCCAGGCCGGCCCCCAGCCGCCCTTCCCGCAGGAACCTCGAGGGGGGCCCGTCCCGCGGCTCCCGCGGCTCCCCCTTCGCGTGGGCTCTGCTCGCCCGCCCCGCGCCGGTCTGCGGCGCGTCTCCTCCCGAGGCCCTAATCGCGGGGCTGCGGCCGTGAGAGGTCCCCAGTGCCGCCGCCGCCGCCCCCGCCCCCGCGCCCGCGTCCCACCTGAGCGCCGCCCACCGCAGGGCCACCTGGGCGCCCCGCCGCCTAGCCCCGCCCCGCCCCGCCACCCCCGCAGCCCACTGGGCATGCCCAGAGCCGCAGGCCCGCGCCCTCCCGCTCGCGTCCGGGGAGCACTCGGCCCCGCGCCTGGCCTGCCCCGTACGCAGCCATGGAGCGCATCGAGGGGGTGACGGTGGGCCGCTGCGTCGCCTCGCCCTACCTGCGGCCGCTCACGCTGCACTACCGCCAGGTGAGCCCGCCCACACCCCCCGGCCCCCGGCCCCCGGCCCCCGCCCCGCGCGCGGCCCCCGCCCCACGCCCCGCCGGCCCCGGCCCCGCCCCGCCGGCCCCGCGGGCCCCGCCTCACGCCCCGCCGGCCACGCCCCTCGCCCCGCCGGCCACGCCCCACGCCCCGCCGGCCACGCCCCACGCCCCGCCGGCCACGCCCCACGCCCCGCCGGCCACGCCCCACGCCCCGCCGGCCACGCCCCTCGCCCCGCCGGCCACGCCCCACGCCCCGCCGGCCACGCCCTTCGCGCCGGCGGCCCCGCTTCTGCCTGCAGCTCCCAGGTTCCCAGTCCCGGTGAATCCCCAGGCCGGGGAGGTGCCAGGAGAGGAACATGTGCCTTCAGGGAGGCGTTGCTGGGGGTGCGACAGCTTGTCTTGGGTGACAGCTCTGTACCGTGCGGACCTTCCCGCTCGCCCCATCCGTCCTTTTTGGCAGCGGGATTCACCCCACTGGTGGCCCTGGGGATCAGGGAAGGCTTCCTGGAGGTGGTGGCTCCATGCTGGGAATTGAAAGAGGAGATAGCTGGGCCGAGGAGGAAGGAGCATGGGGCACAGAGGCTGAGCAGAGGGGAGGCAGGAGAGGGAGCGGTGAGGACTCCCAAAGTTGGCTTCCTCCCTGGGGAGTTTGGCAGGGAGGGCATCTCCTTGGAGTCTCCACCAGTTCTCCTCACCTCCCAGGGCGTCTCCTCCCACCAGGAGCCAGGACGGCAAGGCCACACTGCCTCTTGGCACCGCGCACATAGAAGGTTCACAAGGAATGCTTGCTGGGTGGGTGAGTGGCCCGGGCCGGCTTCCTGCTGCCCCCATGCCCAGCCCTGCCTGGTCCCGGGGCAGCTTCTGCTGTCTGCTCTGCCCGCTCCGGGGTGTCGCCCCGCTAGGGCCCCTCCACGCCGGCCACAGCCTCAGTCAGGGCGAGGTCCGGGTCTCCGTGCCCCTCTGCCTGCTGCCTCCTGCCTCCCGTCCCCCATCACGTCCGAGCTGTGCCTCTTGCCAGCACTGTGACCCTTGCTGAAAGAGACCCTTTCCCGCCTGAAAGAGACCCCGTGCCCCCCACTCGCCCTCTTGGGGGGGTCCCACTGGCTCTGGACCACAGGGGCTTCCTCTCCTCAGGACGGAGCCGCATGGGCAGCTCTGGCCGGGTGAGCAGCTGGGTCAGTTCGGGGACAGAGGGTGGGGACGGGGCGTTGCTGCCCCTTTCTGACGTTGGCCTGGAGCAGGGGGCTGGCGGATGTAAGATGCCCACTCGTGGCTGCACAGCCACCAAGGGGCTGGGGCTCTGGGGCAGCAGGTGGCCCAGGGCGGCCGGGCCACGTGTCAGGCTGAGGTGCACACGGGCTGGGGCAGCACTTCCGCAGGGCCCAAGGGACCGTGGGCTGTACAGTGTATGCCAGCCCGGGGCAGGGCAGCCCCTGGTTATCTGCTGGGCCCAGCCAGGGAGGCCTGGCGGACAGGCAGACTGACCACGTTTGCTCCCAGTCCTGTCCCTCCTACTGGGCCTCCGTGGGCCTCCGTGGGCCTCCTTGCACCTCCTTGCACCTCGCCCTGGCTGGACCTAAGGGTCTGACTTTTTGATCTTGAGCTGAGACCTGCACGGGGGACACTTACTCGGAGGGGCGGGCTGGGGACACAGTAGGTGTGTGGCCAACGGCAGGGAGGGGCAGGCCTTCCTGGAGCCTGCCCTGGGTGGGTGGCTGGCCCTGGGGTGGCCCGTGCCAGGCAGGCCTGGGCTCGCCTCTTGGGGGTGGTGTCTCTGCGGCCCTCCGGGCAGCTGGACCTGCACAGGACGTGGCCCTCCCCTCCTTAGGAACTGAGGCTGCTGCACTCTCCTCCCACGATGCCTCTGCCTCCCGGCCAGGCCCAGACCATCTTCCTCGCTCCTCGCTCCCCTCAGCCCCACCTCCACCCGTGAGGCCCCCGTCTGGAATGCCCTCCCCCTCCCATCGCCTCCTCCAGGAAGTCCTCAGGAAGGCTGTCTCTCGGCATCGTCCCTCTTCTGCAGCCCTGACTGCACTTTCTGTGTCTCTGGTGCTCGGGCCTCTGTCCATTGCACAGCCCGACAGAGCCCCCAGGCTGGGGTGAGCAGCTGGCCGGGGCCTCAGGGCTGACCAGCGGCTGAGTGGCAGATGGGCCGAGCGTGTTGGAGACCGGCAGCTGTGGGGAAGGTCCCCAGGGCCCCAGGTCCAGCCCCCAGGGTGGGAGCACTCTCGCCCTGGTCGGTCGCATCAAAGCTGGGTGCTACGAGGGGCCCAGCCTCCTCCATCCACTGAGTGCCTTCCGGGTGTGGGAGCCTGGGCGTGGGGTGCCCAGGCTGGGGGAGCAGCCAGGGGGAGGGATGTACAGAGCAGGATGTGGGGGAGAGCCCAAGCCAGAAGCCAGGTGGGGGAGGGGGTGTCACTGAGTCACGACCTCCCTGCTGCTTGGGAGCTGCTGCACCCCGGCTGCTTCTGGTGTCCACCCCTCCTGCCCCATCTCCCTGTGTTCCGTGGCCCAAGGGAGCTGCCGCAGCGAAAACCTGACCTCTGCTCTGTCCCCATGGGGACCCCGACCATCCCTGTGAGGTTGCCATGCCTGTCCCTCCCCTGTAGCCTCCACAGTCCTTCCTACACTTGGTGACAGCGTACATCTCTTTGCAGGCTCTTTTGCTCAGCCTGGGCTGGGCGGTGCTCCATGGCCTTTGCCTGCAGCATCGGGCTGTCCCTGACCTCCCGCCCCGCCCGGGCTGCTTGCTCTCCCGACCCCTGCCGCAGCTCCTGGCGAGCAGGCCCCAGGGGGACCGGGTGCAGCGGGTCTGTCTGGCCTCTTCGGCTACCAGGGCTCTGTCCGTGCTGGTGGCCTCTGGCTCACGCTGACTGCTGCCCTGCCTCTTTCAGAATGGCGTCCAGAAGTCGTGGGACTTCATGAAGACACATGACAGGTGAGAGCCAGCCCTGGCTCAGCCAGTGGGGAAGCCCAGGACTGATGCCCAGGCGACCACCGGCCCAGGGGCGGAGCCCACCCCTCCCTGCCCCGTGCTCCCTCAGGGGTCTCCAAACATCCTCTCTCAGCCCGGCCTCCGGTCCCTGAGGGTCAGGCTGAGGCCTGGAGGCGGAGTCAGGTCCCGGCTCAGGACAGCTGGACCGCGGGGCGGGCAGGCCCTCTCTGGGCCGGGAGAGGCTTCCTGGTGCCCACCCCCCCATCCCGGGGTACGGGATGGATGGCCGTGTGGCTCAAGGAGTGGGGCTGGTGGACAGCTGGCCAGCAGGGGCCAAATGTGCTGTCGGTCACCTGGTCTCAGCTGCTGTCACCCTGACCCCCGGCCCCCAGTAGTTCTGGGTCCTACCTTGGCTCTGTGTGGCCTTGGCCCTGCCTGGGCCTCAGCCTCCCCATCTGAGCAAGGGGCCCGACTCCCCCGGGCTGTTGGGGCGGTGGGGTGGGCGTGCAGGAGCAGACGGACGGCAGCCGGGGCCCCAGCGAGGTGAGGCGGGGGTTGCTTCCGCGCTGAGCCCCTCCCGTCCGCAGTGTGGCCATTCTCATGCTCAACTCCTCTCAGCGGAGCCTGGTGCTGGTGAAGCAGTTCCGGCCAGGTGAGGCCAGCTAGGGCGGGAGGGAGGCTGCAGAGTCACCCCCAGGCCCCTGTGGTCCTGGAGGTCTCAATGCAGATGTGGGGAGGGGCTCCAGGGGAAACTGAGGCCCTGCAAGGGGGTCTGGCCCGGAGCTGATCACAGGGGCTGGCCACCACGTGGCTGTGACGTGGTCTGCCCCCCTCCCGGCCAGCTGTGTACGCGGGCGAAGTGGAGCGCCGCTTCCCAGGGTCCCTGGCAGCTGTGGACCAGGACGGGCCCCGGGAACTGCAGCCGGCACTGCCGGGCTCGGCAGGGGTGACGTTTGAGCTCTGTGCCGGCCTTGTGGACCAGCCAGGGCTCTCCCTGGAGGAGGTGGCCTGCAAGGAGGCCTGGGAGGAGTGTGGCTACCGCTTGGCCCCCTCTGATCTGCGGCGGGTCGCCACGTACCGGTGAGTGGAGCCAGGCGTGTGGGCCTGCAGTGTGCGGGCAGGACAGTGGGCTGGGGCAGAGCGTCCTGCTCTTGCGTGGCCCAGGGAATGGGGCAGGCTGCCTGCAAGAGAGTGAGCACCCCGTCCCTGGGGGTATGTAAGCAGGACAGATTCCTCCTTGTTTTCAACATGGCACTGGGGGAGGGTTGGTCAGAACTTGCCTCAGATCCTAAGCCAGGCCGGAACCCAGGGCTCTCGGGGCTCATTCTGGAGCAAGCTCGGCCCGTGCCCCCACCCCGCGGCCCCTAGCCGTGTGGGGCCAGCCTCCGGGTGGCAGCTGCTGCTGACAGATGCCTCCACTTCCTGTGGGATTAAGCACCGGGCGCTGGGGGTGGGGGTGAGTCACAGCTCGGTTCTCAGATGGTGGCTCAGGAATGAGAGAAGGGCGAGTCCTGGGCTGGGGTGGGGGCTCCAGCTCTGGGGGACGGGGGGGAGGTACGGCCTGCAGTCCCCACCAAAGCTCAGACGTCCCCACCCCTACTCACGCCCCCATGAGGCCCATCAGCTGGGGTCACCTTCCCAGGACAGGATGTTGGGGTAAAGCCTGTCCCCGTCCCAGGGACACTGTGATGGGTCCCTGACCCCGGCAAGGTCTGGGGGCAGCAGGAGAGTCTCACAGTTGAGTCTCACAATGGCCCCTCCCAAGCCGAGCACCAGGCCCAACGTCGCCCCTGCAGGGCGGGGACCCCTCCTCCCCTGGGGGAAGGCCAGGGCGTCGCTGTCCCCACCAGCCCCCTCGCTGTTGAGCCTGGGCCCTCCTGCTCAGCGGTGCCAAAGGGCTGGGGTGTGAAGGGCAGGCCTTGGTTCTCCACAGGTGTCTGCCCCGTGGTCCCTGTTCCCCAACCTCCTGGCCTGCCCTGCTGGGGGCGGGGAGGGTCCCAGGGGCCTGGCCTCCAGGAGGTGCTGCCGGTGGGCAGCTGCGGGGCAGGCTGGATGGAGGGCAGGTGGGAGGCGCCCAGGGGAGGTCGGGGCCCTCCTGGGCGGTGAGTCTGAGGGGGAGTCCTGCGGAGGGCTGCGAGGCAAAGGCTCGGGGAGGAGTGGTCTAGCAGCCCTGGCTGCAGGGGTTCTTAGGGCCTCTGGGCTGTGGCCTGATCGCAAAGGTGCTAGGGAGCCACGGAGAGTTCTGGGCAGTGAACATCTGCTCAGACCTGCATTTCGGAGAGGAGGGTGTGGCTTTGGGGAGGTGGGACTGGAGGTTGGGCGGAGTAGAGGGCAAGGCACCTGTCCCTGTAGGCCTGACGGGGGGCTGGACAGACAGCGGGCCCCCCCATCCTATAGCAGGGCCTGTGGCTCCCTGTCTGTGGCCCTGTAGGTGAGCCAGGCCACTCACCTGCCAGTCACAGGTGACAAGGCGTAGGGCACCCAGCGAGGGCCGTGACATTAGGACCATGAGGGAGGCGTTGGGCAGCCTGGCTGGGCATGTTCCTCTTGGCCTGGGCCAGAGGCGGGGCCGGTCCCCTCCCCAAGTGCAGGACGCAGGACTGGCTGCCCTACTGGCCGCCCCTCCCGTCCAGGCGCAGCTGGAAATGGGCCGTCAGGAAGGGTCCCGGGGGATGAGGGCGGAGGGCGGGGAAACAGCCGGGGTGGGGGTTGGTCTCCTGGGGGCGGGGAGACTCACGTCTGCTCCTGTGTGTTGGGCACATCTCTGGGGGCAGCCCCCACCCCGCAGGCCTCTGGCTGGCCTTGGCACGTGCCCCCTGACACCTGGGGCGAACCAGGGCTCCGTCACCCCTGGGCATCTCCCCAGACACACTGGTTCCTCCTCCTCCCCAGATCTGCACTGAGCCCCCCGCCATTCAGGAGCCCAGCCTGGCCCCCGCTGCCCGGTCCTCTTGGCCAGCCGTCCCCTCTGGGTCCTGCCCACCCACGCGTGCTGCTGCCTCAGGGGGGGCCGCCGCGCCTGGCTTCCAGCAGCTCCCTCTGGCCACTGCCCACCGAGGGAGGGCACTTCCTCTCACCCCTCTCCAGCCAGGACCGCTGGACCGGGCCTGGGCCCTCACTGCCACCCTGCCTCACGCCAGGCCATTGCAGCACATGCTGCCGCCAGGCCTGCCCATGCCCAGTGGGGAGCGCTCACCACACTGGCCGTGCCAGGCTGCTGTCCTCGCCTCCCGGGCAGCCTGGGCCCTAGGTGCGGGCCGCGGTCTGGCTGGCCCCGCAGGAGTGGGGACAGGGGCCTGCCACAGACTTAGTAGCTTCAAACATGTCCTGTTGGCAGCCTCACGGTTTCTGGGGGTCGGGGTTCTGCCTGTGAGTGGCGTCCTTTGCTTGAGCCTTGCCAGGCCTGCGGTCTCAGCAGGGCTCGGGGGGCTGTGTGAGCGGGGGCCTGTCCCGTCACTGAGTGTTGGCAGGGCCACTGTCACTCCTAGCGGCAGCCTGCAGGCCCCTACCTGTGGCCACTGCCGGCGTGGAGGGGTCACTCCGTCTTCAGGGCCGGCAGGATGGACTTTCTGAATCCACCTCTAAACCCAAAAACCTCCTTGGAGAGCTTGCCCCGAGACTGTTCCTTTCAGCCACCTCAAGTCAACTGATCATGGTCCTTAATCACATCTGCAAAACGCTCCTTGGTCTGACAGAACCCCCTCACGGAAGGGGAACCCCTCACGTTCACAGGTTCCCCGCCCCCCCCGTCAAGGGGAGTCTGGCTGGGAGGGGGTGTCCCAGCGTCCCGCCCACCAGAGTGCTGGAAGGAGTGGAGGGGAGGGGGTTGGAGGGCCGTGGAGGGGACAGGGGTAGTGGGCGGGGCCACCGCGGGTGGCTCAGCAGACCCTGTCTCACCCGTAGGTCTGGAGTAGGACTGACTGGCTCCAGACAGACCATGTTCTACGCAGAGGTGACAGATGCCCAGCGTAGCGGGCGGGGCGGGGGCCTGGCCGAGGAGGGGGAGCTCATCGAGGTCGTGCACCTGCCCCTGGACGCCGCCCAGGCCTTCGCGGATGACCCGGACATCCCCAAGACCCTCGGGGTTATCTTTGGCATCTCTTGGCTCCACAGCCAGGTGGCCCCTGCCTGGGGCTCCAGTGAGACTCCAGGGGTCCTCGGCAGAGGCGGCCACTCGCTCCCCACCCTGCAGACCCAATAAAGGCTCGCACAGCTCCAGCCTCCGACTGGCTTTCAGGGGACCGGGTGGGGGGCGGGGCGGCAGCTCTTCCCTGAGATGAGCTCTGGGGTGCCGCAGGCTCTGTGGGTGCCCCCAGCCGTACCGCAGCAGCTGTCGGGGAGCACAGGACCAAGCCAGGCCAGTCAGGGCCCCCGGAGAGCGGGTGGGGCCGGTCGGGGCCAGACTGGGCGTCCTGCCCCCAGGGAGGGGTGGGGCCCGGGGCTCAGCCAGGCCAGGCACTCAGGGCGGGCAGGTGGCAGGCCTGGGGTTGGGCCTGCTGGTCACTCGCTCACAGGACGAGCTGTGTTCCCAGGAGAGGTGGCAGAACCCACCCTCACCCTCGAGAGTGGAGAGGAGGTGGGGACAGCTCCACTGGATCACATTGCAGAGTGTGCCCTACCCCGGGGCAAGAGAGGGTCCCCATCCTGACGGCGGGGGGGGGGGGGGGTTGGCTAGAGCCCCTCCAGGAGCAGGGTGCCCCCAGCAGCCCTCCCTGCGCCCGGGCCCTTGGCCTGCGGAACATGCAGCAGTGCCCGCAGCCTTGCCCCAAGAGGAGGGGCCGGCACGTGGTGGGGACGCGGGGCCAGTGGTGTTGGCGTGGCCCTAGCTCAGGCCATGCCCCGGGCACGCTGCGGACTGCCTCAGCCTGGCCCAGCAGCCCAGACCGGGGGCTCGGCCGGCCTGTGTGTGGGGTGGCCCGCAAGCCCTGAGCACCCCGCCCTGCGTGCCCTGGCCTTGCCCTCTGGCCTGCCCTGAGGGTTGGGCTGCGTGAGAGGCATGCAGCTGCCCCCGGGTCCCCCGCGCACTTGGGGTGGCAGGAGGGCATGCTGCCTCCGGCTCCTGCTGAGATGGGGCGTCCTGCCCTCCCGCCCTCCCCACTCCCACCCCGCCGGCGGAGCTCAGGCCGGCAGGCGCTTCGTGTGGTGGAGCATGGCGCCCCAGCCCCTGCCCTGCTGCCCTCCTGCTGGGCATACCCTCTGACCTCCCCGAGGGCAGGCGTGGCCACCTTCCTGACCGCGATCCTCTCCTGGACGGCATTAGGTCCAGGCTGTGCTCCTGGGAGGACGGAGAAGGGGACCCTGAGAGGGAGAGGGCTTCTGTGCCCCACAGAGTGGCACAGGGAGGCAGGGACTGCCCCCTGGCACTCACCCAGCATGGTGCTGGCCAGCCCCCGGGGGGACCTGGCACTGGAGGAGGCTGTGCCGCAGGGGCCCACACAGGCAGCACCACCTGTATGCAAATGCGGTTGCGGCCCAGGTGGGGCCGTGAGCACCAGGCTGGGCCAGCGACGGGGCTGTTGGGGAGAGGCCTTCAGGTGTGTGGGGTGTCCAAAGGCTGTGCCACGGCGGGGTCCTGGCCAGCCTGAGCTTCACCCTGCCCAGGGGACGCCCCGGTGGGACATTCACAGGATGGGATGCAAGGGACAGTTCTGCCAGCTCCGGGCCGCCCCCCTGTGCCTCCCTCCCTTGCAGCCCGCATGATGCCTGCCTCGAGCTCCCCAGCCCTCTGGGCTGACCTGCAGGTGCTGCCCACGGCCTCGGAGGGACCGATGGTGGCCATGGGGGGCAGGGCTCTGGGCGGGTGGGGACACGGCACAGGGCACCTGGATTGGGTGCGGTCCAGCCCCTCACTCTGCTCTGCAGCCCGATGGGCGGGTCAGCAGGCACCGCTGCTGGCCTTACGGAGCTGGCATTGATTTCCCAGCAAGGGGGGCGGGGGGGCTGTAACCGGAAACTCCCCTCCCTGTCTGCTATATTTAGCACGGCAGGACGCCGACGGAAGCACAGCTCACTCGAGCCTGGTGGCTCTGTCCAAACCCCTGCAGCCTGGTCCCCTGCCTGGTCCCGGAGCGTGCCCCCACCGTGCCTTCTGCAGCACAGGCTGAACACCCCCCCTCAGAGCATTCGAGGCCCTGGTGTTGGGGGGCTCAGAGAGGCAGCTGGGGGCAGGTGGGGCTGGGAGGCTGAGGGGTGCTGTGACACCCCTGGGGCCCCAGGACAATGATGCGGGCCCTTCCTGGAAGAGGAGGGACGGCTTGGCCTGGTGAGGGTGGAGACTGGAGCCCTGGCCCCCACCGGCCCCCACCGGCCCCCACCCCCCGACTCCAGCAAGGTACAGCACCCGGGAGGCAGATGAGCCATCGGAACTCTGTGGGGGCCACGGCTCCCACTGCTGCCACTGGGAATGCTCCTGCAGGGTCCAGCCCCCCCTGGCAATTCTGCCCAAGGGCTGCAGAAATCCGTGCAGGGAGAGGACTCCAGGAGGGAGGGTCCCCTCTACAGTGCCTCCATGCCCTCTTCCCCGAGGGCAGGCGTGGCCACCTTCCTGGCCGTGATCCTGTCCTGGACGGCATTAGGTCCAGGCTGTGCTCCTGGGAGGATGGAGAAGGGGACCCTGAGAGGGAGAGGGCTTCCGTGCCCCTGGGGTGGTGCCCTGGGCCACAGGGACCCAGGTCGCGCACCCAAAGGGCCTGGAGGGAGGCAGATGGGGCCAGGCCGCCATCTCCCGAGTTGCTGGGCGGGCCTGCAGGCAGGGCTCCAGGGAGGCAGCAGCCTGACCAGGCGGAGCTGTGTTGGGGTGGCGAGAGCACCCCTCCCTGGGGGCTCCAGGCTGAGCGGCGCAGAGCTGGGGGAGCCTTGGCTGGACGCAGCAGCTCAAGGAACAGGCCGCGCACCAGCCGCCATCAGCCAGCCACACCGTTGAATGAGCCGGCCTGTTCCATCCTTTCCTCCCGCTCCCCAGGAGCAGGAAGTGGGAGGTGGACGAGGGAGGGGCCCTGGAGGGATTGTTCCCTGGTTCCGTCTCTTATTCTGGAACAGCCCCCCTCGGCCCTGCCCTGCCTCACCCCTGGGCCC